>NC_067126.1:34010481-34656481 GCF_021347895.1 Acanthochromis polyacanthus | reverse complement strand
GAAATGGACATTATGAGGTCTTTAAATGCTTGGGAAAGAGGCACCACCCTTCGTGTATTACAAGAACAACCCTAAACCTTTGGCTATCGTAAAGCTGGTGAAGTCTCCCAGCTAAGGGAGCAGCCCTTCAAACCTGTGCCTTTTCTTCAAAGCATCGATCAGACTGGAGCAACTCAGTCCCCAGGCTGTTTGTAAGTCAACATAAACCTACCAACCCTCCAACCAGTGCTCAACTAATCAATAGAGGTGGGAATCATGTTTACTCCTGTATTTCATGGCCTTTGAAATGTCTCAGATGGAGGGACTCTTACAGCTTTCATCAGCTTCCCCTGTCTGACTTTGGTCCTTTCTGAAGCACAAACATATAGACACATGGACAAACAGTACTGCACGTCAGTCTGTCTCCGGTGGTGGTTTCAAGACCAAAACAAACATACACGATCAATGTGATGCTTTTCCTTCTGACTGCGCATGCCACATGCATTAGTTCTGTCTTTACCATCACTCCCACACACCTGCTCTGTGGAGCAGCCATTCATTGCTTCCTAAGAGCGAGAACGATGTGGTTTTATGCAGCATGAGGGGATGCAAATATTTTGTGCAAATACTAACTGGAAGCATCATTTATGTGTATGCCTAAATGGTAACTTTATATTCATTTTCACAAAACACATAAAAATAATAATAATATAATAAATCTAGTAAAAGATGTTATTTTATCCGTTTAGTACAGGGCAGTCAAACATGCGGTCCGGGGGCCTAAACCGGCCCACCAGAGGGTCCAATCGGGTCCACAGGACGACTTGGTGAAGTCTAAAAATTAACATTAACTGCAGATTGTACATTTGCAAAACTAAAAATTAAATATTTGTTGCATTTTGTAACTTTTTGCTTTGTTTCGTGTAATTTATCTTTTTTGGTATTTTGTTTCTCGCTTTTGTCGTTTTGTGTCTTGTTTTTGTTGTTTTTCTCTTTTTTAGTCTGATTTCTGTCATTTTGATCATATACTAAAACACTGTATTGTTCAGTTCTAGATAACTAAATGTTTTGTGTCCTTGTAGACACTCTGATCTGTAAGTTGTAATGTGTAAATGATAAACTGGGGAATAATATTGCTGAAATTGAATTTATTTTCCTTAAAAACTCTCAGGGTTCGTAATGTTGTATAAAAAGATAATTGCTGAAATGTGAACATTTACAGAATGTACTTTTTTGAACAAAAACAAAGGAAAAATTTGTGGTTAATTATAGGTTATTATGCTCTGACTTTACTGGTCCAGCCTATCTGAGATGAGATGAATGTGGCAAATAGGACTTATTTTATATATATATAGATTATTTACTTAAAGCAACAGATTTTTCATTTTAACTAAAAAACAGAACCGTTACACAAAAGAAATAAGCACATAGTCATTCAAAATAGAACATAAGAGGTCAGCACATGTATGTTATATATTCTAAATTAAGCTTTATCTCAAATGTAGTACTTTCCCATTGAGATATGTGAAATACACCAATGTCATTTGGGTTTTGAAACATTCTTTATGCATTCATAATAAGTATCTCAAATGGAGTATGCACTGTAGTTACTCATGAGTTGATTTTACACTCAGCTTTGTGTGTTGTACACAAAACCAACAAATTAATAGTTTGCGAGACTGGAAAAGACTGAAAAAGATGCATATAAAAACACACCTATAGTACCTTTAAAGATTATGAAAGGCTTGGAAGTCAACATGTTTTGTATCTGCAAATGTTGCAACACCAACCTTCAAAAAGGGGAGTGCAGGAATGAAGAGGGAGATTGTGATTGCACAAGTCTGAAACAAGTGGGAACCTTTGAAGCAATTCTGTTTTGACACAAAGAGGCAGATTGGCACAAGTGGCCCCTGCTGTCCCACTCGTCCATATTTTGATGCGCTAAATGGCACGTTAGGGCATCGACCCTCATCAAATAATGCCAAGAATGACATTGATGTGACATTCATCAGCCCCTCAAATGGACTAGATGTTATTAAGAACAGGGAACCTGGAGTATGCATGGTTGCATGTCAACAGGAAGATTAGTGAAATATTCACTTTCATTAGACATGTAGAGTTTTATGGGAATGCTGATTTTCTGTAGTAGGAAAAAAACATACATAGTCACTGATGGTGGTACTTAGATTGATTTTCTTCTCAAAATGTCTAATTGCTCCAAACTCATCCATATACAGGGTTTAACAAATTTATTAGACCACCACCCAGTGTGAGGTGTTCGCCCCTGCTGCCCTGAATTGACACTATTGCTGATTACCAAAATATTTTCATGTTTCTGTAATGGTTAATCTACCAGTATGTGCAAGTTCTTTAATCAAAATGATATCTTTAATGCTCAAACATAATTATTTTATCCATTAATGTTCAAATTTACTGTTGTGCAGAAAAGCTGAAAAAATAGTAAAACACATTGTTTTTTATTGAGATGTCAAACTGCAGTTATTTGCTTGCAAATTTGTTTTAGTTGTTGTATGTTATTCTTGCTTAATCTGTAACTTCTCATAGAATTCCAATGTGCTGGCTCGAATTTGGGTCTAAAACCATGAATTCAGTTTGAAATTCCTCACTCCTGTTCAACATGGTGAAGCGTAAGGAAATCACTGGACAGAGTCTGAATTAAAGCAGTTCATGATGCTGGATGGTCTTTGAGACAAATAGAGCAAGACGTAAAGTGTTCTCACCGTGTGGACTCAATTGCAAAGACCGGCAGTTACAAAATGTGTCAAGGAAGAGGCCAAAAATGAAAGCTAACTGAAACAGATGTCAGGCACCTCAAGATCTGAAGTACTAGAGACAGAAGGAAGACCACTGCTGATCTTCAGGCAGAGAATAATGGTTCTAGATGAGAATCTGAGAAAGTCTCCAGAATCACCATAAGCTGACGACTGACGAAACAAGGCTTGAAGGGAAGAATAGCTGCTAAGAATCCATTATTGAAGCCTGTAAACATCCAAAAACACTAAACTGCAGATGACTGGAAGAAGGTACTTTGGACGGATGAGTCCAAATTTGAACTCACCATCGTTGTGTTTATGTCTGCACAAAAGCTGGAGAATATTTTGATGCCAGATGCATTGCACCCACAGTGAAACACGGTGGAGATTCCATGATGGTATGGGGTTTCATTTGTGGAAACGACATGGACAAATTAGTAAACATCGATAGTATCGTGACCAAGAAGGTCTACTACAACATCTTGGTGCATCATGGAATCCCTTCTGGATTGAACCTGATTGGTCATGGGTTCATAGACCAAACAGACAACAACCCCAAGCATACTTCAAAGCTGTGCAGAGACGACTTGACCAGAAAAAGGAATCTGGAGTACTGATGGACTGGCCAAGTCAAAGTCCAGACTTGAGTCCTATTGAGCAGATCTGGGATTTATGGTATTCAACAATAAATGTCATCCAAAGCAAGTCACTGGGAACAGCTAGAAACTATTTAGAACTCAATAACAGAGGAGACTGTCAAAAAGTCCATAAAAACAATGTCAGCAAGAATGCCAACTGTTCAGGGCCAAAGGAGGTCATACAAAATATTAAGACTTTTGGTTAATATATATGAATAAGGACCATTTAGTTGTTCCAGTTTATTTGCCAAATAAATAATAAATGTTTTAATTTGAAACAAGTTTTTGACAGCCTTCTAAACGATTCCAGTTTTCTCGTTTTTAATGACAGGTGGTCTAATAAATTTGTTAAGCATCGTCTATAAGTGGGGCATTTCCAACTCATTACCTTTGAGAAAAGCCGTTTGCACACATTAACACATGCAATGTGTGTATTAATAAACTGGAACCAGCAGCGACTGTTGATGTTGAAACGTGCACCATCCTCCAAACAGAGTCAGACTAGAATGCAAAGTAGACTTGGCAGACATGTCAGCTCAAACTCCAAAGCAGGATTTTCTATTCAGTCTGTGAGCAACATTTTGTAAAAGGATATTTAAAGAGAGACATAATAGCACAGATGTTATTTTGATACACAAATTAGTGGTATAAATATTCACAGTTGCTGGGCTACTCTAGTGCCTGGCATGCATAAAAATAAGCAAACACTTTTAAATTTATGTTTGTTTGCAGGAAAGAGCTCCAGATGGTTCACAATTTAGTGACTTGTGACTATACATATGTGTGTGCAATAACAAATCACAAGGGGTTTAAAGAGACAAGCAAGAAGAGCTGCACTGTGTTTGGTTGTTTGTACCTAAAACCATGTTTACTTGGTTTTACTACAATCTAAAAATGATTATTTGCATGCCGTGCCAATGTTGTGGTCTTATGCTGATAGTGAGATTGCTACATAAGATTTAACACGTGAAGTAGTGTCTTTGGAAACGTGTTAACTGAACTGAGCGGCAAGATGATGATGCCACTACCATGCCAAAATGATAGTGTTGCCTAACATGGTAATATAAACATTTTTTTCCCCCATCAGTCTCTTTCTTTTCAGCTTTTATATACTTAAGATTTCAAAGCACATTCACCTGGCAGTGTATGAGTCAGAACCCTTGGGTGGAATCGGTTTGCCGTGACACACAATGACACATAAACTTCAAACGCAGGCTCCCACACTCTGAGGTGAGGCCTTCAAGTGACTCCTGCTTGGGGGAAACATTCCTCCAAATTACTTCAGCGAATTATATATGTTGGAAGACAAATAGGCAACTGACTTTTGCTTGTCTTGACCTGATTGTTAACAGAAACCACCGCAGGACAGAAAATGCCTGGAAGCCTCTCATCCTGGGAAATGTCACTTTGCACAGGTATCATGCTAAACATTGCTCATTCCTTGCAAGCTTTGGTGCTTCATGCAAATACAGAGAAACATACACACAAAAAACGAGCTATCAGTGAGATATATCCAAGTACATTCACTCAATACATTTACTTTTTACTACATTTATATTGCAACATTGCTAGTTAATTATTAGCATTGCAATCCTGTAACTCAATAGATTTTTATAAAGTATCAGCAGCAGAAGTAGTGACAGTTTTATTCCATGCATTCTTCCACCATTGCAAAACGACATTATCTGCAAGGCCACACAAATCATTCTAGAATCAAGAAGAGAAAGAAAAGTGGGAAACTGAGGTCTGGTATGCTAACCCATTCAGGTCAGAAACACAAAAGTGCACACACACATGCACAACAGTCTGTATGGAGACCATCATCAGTCATCTGTGAGTCAATACTCAGGTAAATCAATCAATCAATCAGACAGGAATTCTAATCTTCCTTAGTCAGTAATACGAGGAGGACCAAGAACCAAGCCCTGATTATACCAAGCAGGAGGTTACAATTGTGGCAACTGATGTCCTGTTAGAGGACAAAAATTCTTACATGTGCAGTATTAACAGCTGGATGGCTAAAATTGGTGCGATTTGCTTTATAGGTTAAAATTCAGGCTAAAGCACACACTACTCACTCTCTCGCACACACACACACACACACACACACACACACACACACACACTCACACAGAAAGACTGGCATTGACACAATTGTGCTTTATTGCTGTACAGGTACAGTACTTATATAAAACATTGGGAACATAATAATTATGAAATATCACAATCTTTTTTTTCTTTCCACAAACACATATGTATGCAGATTAAAATATACTGTATGTCATGTACAAAAGAAATATTACAAATAAAAACAAACAAAAAACACCAACACTATGAAAGGCAGTGAGATAACCCTTATCAGGTGCTGAAATACTGTGTTGCTCGGGACAACTATATATGGACTGGGGACAAAAGGATGACCACTCTGCACTGGCTGAAGCACCAGAGAGCTGATCTCAGAGCAGATGATTTATAGATTCCTGACTAACAAAGATGACTGGCAGTAACCTGGCTGCCAGAGTTTGGGATGCTTACGACAGACTGAGCTAATTCTCCAAGGCTTTGAATGGGATGGAGGTGACGCGTTTGCGGGCCAATCCAGCTGAAGGTGGATTAAAGTGTTTCGATGAGACATAGGGGAGGGTGGTGATTCACAGTGCAGCGGGAAGCAGTTCTTCACATTAGACAGCCTTTATCTCTTCAGAACGAGCATGTTATAGGGGCGAGGCCCAACATGTGGTCATGCAAGGTAGAAAGCACTGATATGCTTTAGATTACGACGAAAACAATGTCCTCATTTCATGACTTCTGTAAAACATGGGTAGACACAAAACTGCACATGACTAACCAGAGCTCGGATCATAATGAAGGGCAAATACCGAGGCAAGAAAACTCTCTTTCACTGGCGTTGGCAAGGTTGAGCAGCTTGATGTCGATTCCTGCATTTGATCACGGATGAGTTCAAATCCTCGTGTGAAAATGTTTGACGTAGTTCTCTGTTGCAAGTACTCATGCAGCCCCAATCACAGCACGCGAGGTGTGAATCATGGAGCAAATCAATATCTTTTTGTTATCAACTTGCTTTAAAAATGAACTGCATACATAACTTTTGAAGACAATAATCACATTAAGCAGTTAGGTACACTCTTTAGTTACAGGCGTATGTTCCAATAATAAGATACAAAGGGATTCCGAGATGTGCACAGGTACTGAAATTAAAAAAAAAAATTGCATTTATACATTCAGCCAGTCAGTCGAAAACGCAGCTCAGCTAGTTTGCCATCTCTTTCCTGAATATCAGCGGCATCCTTTAATTCCTCTTGAATATTTGTGCACCTCCACACACTGACAGCAGTCGAGATCGATCCTTTGATGGTGCTGCTAATTTGTAAGGCTGAATCAATCAGACACATTGTGGGTGATCAGTGGGAATGAGAAATCAATTAGACCTATTGATACTTTGCGGCTCTAACAATTCGGACTGATCTGCGAAGATCAGACAGCTTGTCGGGACACACCCAGCCCATTACAGAAGTCAACACAACACCACATAAACATTGTGCAATAAAACATCCATATACGCTTAAAAACACCTGCCTTGCATCGGAGGAACAGAACAACAGGGTCGAGAGGGGAATAAACAAATAATATTAAATAGAGTATAAAGAATTTCATAGCCATAGACAGTCATTTTGAAAAAAAAGGATATTCACATTTTAAAATAAACCTCTTCTCTTTACCTCCATCATTGCATCTAACCCAAGACATTCTTCGATCCCAGTTTCACCATCACAGACAGTATTATCTCACCTCTATCATGTCCTTTGTCTTTCCATTCAACCTCTGCGCTCCTCTGCCATATTAAAAGTTAGAACGTACGACACTGGTCACTATTTACAATGTGGTTACCATGGAAACACCCGTAAAGCCAGGTTTGATCCATCGGGAAGGGTGAGAAGGGTCGGGCTCGGTGGGGTCAAGTGAGGAAACAGGTCTGTTCGTTTGTGGTCAAATGACGAGAAAGGAGACGACAGGAAGAAACAGGAGGTGACTGAGAGGAATCTGTACAATAAAGTTCGTCTGTATGTCTCCCGAACAACACCAAACACACGAGCCGGTTCAGGTATCGATGAGAGTCAAGTTGCTACTTTATACGCGTAGACTGTATTTTCCCCAGTTTTCAACATGTACTTTTGATCCATAAAGGAACAGTCCACAGAATCACCACTGAACCGCAGTAACAGCTATGATTTGGTCATTTATGTCAGTCTGTATATATGAGTCTACAGGGACTACTGTACACATCAGTTTTCAACTGTAGGTTTAGATATATCTTTCACACAATGTATCACTTTGGCACAGAGTTTCATGTTCACAACATGAACCACATACCTGTCAACTAAAGCTTTGTATTTTTCAGCTTTACACCTCAAACCAAAGCAGGTTCTTTTGTTAGATCCCCTTCTCACAGTAAAGGTAAGTGCAGTAGTTTCAGATTTGGCCAGAGGGTTTCGTTCCTCAAAGGCTGGTGGTAACAAAGAGGAAGAGAAGTGCACCTTGGGATAATACTGAGGTCACCCTGACCCCTGGTCGCTCGTTACCAGGGCTGCAGTAGCACTTAAGAGCCCCAACATGAGAGGCTAAGTGAGAGCTGTGTACCTGAAAAAGGTCCCATGTCTAAGCCCGTACACTGATGCTAAGAACCGGAGGTTTCCAAAGGCGTTGGCTGACGTGTAAACTTTAGAGGTCAGAGTCTCGGGTGGGTGCACACATAAGAACTCATGGGAGCATCACAGGACAGCATGTCAAGTATAATCAGCACCATGTTTTGGGGCGGAGCTCCTTTGTGTGCAGCAGCACATCATGATAGGCTTGGATACAGACAGAATAAAAGAACCATTCAGTATCGTGACCACCATGAAAACACTGCTACCTTGCTCTTAAATTCAGCCTCCCATGGATGGACATCGTGCATAATATCTCAGAAGATAATTTAAAAATAACCCTCACCTCCACATGAATATCTACTGTGTCTGCTTTCCACTCATTTTCATGGATAACACTTGTCAGTGTCACATAATGCCAAGTTTCTATTATAGAGGTTGGGGCATCCTCCAAAATCAAGTACAAAGGGGGGAAGCAGGACTTTCAGCCCAGGGACTAGGCTCAGGCTTTAGGGCCGGGAGCTTCAGCGTAGTCCATGGGCATTGAGGTTATTGGCCCAGATTGGAAAAAACAAAAAAACAAAATTAAGAGCATGTGCGAGTGTGGCTGAAGAACGAGGGAGGAACTTCATAGCCAATAGATGTGACTGTATCACACAACCTCTGTCATGGAGAGGCCTTCCTGTTGGTCCAGAGCAGCGTGGGGGGCAGGGGTGGGGATTGAGGTGGACGGTGCTTCCAGTCACTCCGCCCCTCACACTGCATTCGTCGCCATCGCAGGAGCTCCGCCAGGGCAGCGCTCTCATCCCCGTTGGACAGACGTAACCGCTGGAACACCTGGGGCAGAAGAAAGGAGCAGGTTGGGCTTAGCTGAGGAAGAAAAGGAGCATCTCCACATTCAGATCACACACTGAATTATCACATTCAGCGAGACTGATGGAAGGAAGCGGACATGACCAAGCTATGATCGGAGGAGTGAGAATGACAAACAGCACTACTATAAAAAGAAACCACCTTCAGTCTTACCATTCACTACGTAAGCATCAACAATGTAATCTAATCACGTATCCATTAGAGATTACCACCTACAAGCAAAATAAGACAAGGCTTGGTCTGATTCTGAAGTTTCTTCAACTGGGTCACTCTTCTTCCTGAATCATTGCAAACACAGAAATGAATCTGGGCCTGGCACAAAGCCATCTCATATTAGTTGATGGAGCTGGAAACATGGAGAGGGGAATCCCTTTGAATGACAGCTTTAACAGCCGTCCATTTTGATGGTCTGTCTCCGGAGCTTACATACATCACTTCCAAGAGCGTGTGAATCACAGCAGGGACTCTTCTGAAGCTCAAAGTGGCTCTTCTATTTTCTCACAGACACTCAGATCAGAAACCTGAAAGTGTGCAAACGCGCACACACACACCAGTCTCTATAGAGCACATCATCAGTCATATGCGAGTCAATATCCAGGTAAATCAATCAGACAGGAATTCCAATCTCTCTCAGTCAGTAATACCAGCAACAGGACCAAGCCCTGATGATCCAGACCAGATTAGGAACTGGGGGGTGGTGGTGGTGGTTGATGTGCTGCTAAAGGGCAAAAAACAGTCCCTTTCTGGCTCAGAGGTGAGATCCAAAGGCTAAGTCAGACAATACTCAAATGTACAGTGTTCCGTCAACAAATTATACAAAAGCACCAAAAATACAACAAATGTCTTCTACAGGTTCCCTGTCTGCTTTCACCAGGCAGTATTAACAAGAAGTAAGCTGTGCATTTGTTGGCAACTAATTTCATCTGCAGCATAAAACACCTCATGTTGCATTGAGGCTTTAAAGCACTAGAACACAGTAAGCAGGATTGACTGAAAATAAATTACAGCGCCAATCATAACGAAGGAACATGACACCCAGTCTAACAGTGTGGCTCACTGATGTGCTTTAAATAGGTTTTGGACACTCACAGATATCTATAAAACAGAGGAATAACAAATCTGTTTCGCTTTTTTATGCGTTTCCCTTCACTTCTGCTCCCTTGTCCACTCTGCTGGAGCTGGGTCAGTGAGCTAAATCAAGTGAACAGTACTTACAACTGCAACATTTTTCCGGTATATCACCGAGCATACAGTACATTTAGTGATGCATTCCACACAGCAACAGGCACATACACACCAATAAATGCTCACTGCACCCATTAAATACTTTCACGTACTTGCATGCACATTTCTGAGGAACCACATACCTGACCTGTAAATATCCATATGTGCACATACAGATTGATTGCCTGCACAAGTACAATACTCAGCAGTCTAATCCATAATTTACACCTCCCTGCCAGGCTGTTCTCTGCTGTGGCGCCAGGCAGGAACACCAGCTACTTGAACAGTAGGAACACCGTGTCCTTCTGCAATGCATGACTGTACATGGACACACACACACACTCTCACACACACACTCAATGCAATGAGCATCAGATAGTTTGACTATTAATAATTCCGAAGGGATTCATACTTTGTGGCCTCGATTCCCGAAAATGTAAAACACTTTAATACTCCTCCTGAAAATGTCAGCCTGACATTAAGTTAAGATGGTAAATGTCGCATTCTGAAATTACAGCAAGACAAATTAGCTGGGCGTCTGACACAATGTGATATTGGAATAAAATAAATCACTATGCAGCAGTTGCTATTGTACGTCTGATTTCAAATTCTTCGATCTATTATCTGAATTGGACACCCATGCATTTTTCTCAACGTAAAGCAGCCTACTGACCTGCAATGATTTATTCTCTTGTAAGATTTGCCACAACTGATACGAGTGGTATAAAAAAAACAAACTGCTGCACCCATCTCCATACATTAGCCTAAATAAAACACACCCTGATTAAGGAAATTGACTTGAAGCACACATGCTCCCCTGAAATATTGACCACACCCGTTGCATTTGTGGGGGATGGTACCAATATCCATACCAACCATGTTAACGTACTGGTAATGTTATGGTAATAGTATGATAATGTAGGATGACTAGCGGTCACTCCGGACAATCGCAGACATTATGTCCTGAGGCCACCGATTGTGAAAGCAATCTCTGAGCATCTCCACAGAAAAACACACACATTTGGACATTCAAACTAGCATGCGTGCAATTGTGTAAACCCACATATGCATGTATACACACTGGCAAAGGGCTAAAATATTTTATGATTGATCCCATCTAAAGCTGTGTGTACATCGCACAGCAGCACTAACACAGGACACAGAAAATCAAAGATGTTCTATACGTTTTTTTTAATGTAGAGGTGATGAAAAAGCTTGTAATTCTTCAATCATTTCGCTCAGACTGGCGGAGGAGAGCGGGAAGTGCAGTTGGCACAGAAAGAGAGGAACTGCAGACAGGAAGAGATGCCGGCAGTCACTGATGACCTACAGTATGAGTGAGCTCCTTCCTGGAAATTTCTCTGGATACGCTAGACATTAGAGCTCTTTATCAAACATGGGACCACTCCTCCTCCTCCTCCTCTGAATGCCATCACTTCTGCCTCAACATTGCCAAAAGTGATAAACTAACACATTAATCTTTGAACCATTCAGTGACTTAACAGTACATCAATTCTTTAGATAATTAGTCTAGACTGCTGTTGTCTATACTCACTACAGGGGCCAAAACAAACCATTCATTCCCTAAATGAGTTGACCCCTTCCTTCATCCTTTCATTTTCATTTATCGTGTTAGTTCTGTGAATCCTACATAAACACAGCGTGGAATGCAGCTAACTGAAAGGTACACTGGCTCACAGAATTGTTTTCATGTCATGGTCATGAATAAACTCATGGTAATGAATCTGTTTGATACGTAAGAAGCCAAGATAAAAGAGGCTGTCATTTAACAGTGGACATGTACATAAGATGCATTGTCTGCGACGCTCACAGTGATATCACACACACTAGGATGAAGCTGTGGAACAACTACGAAAGTACTACCATTTTTACACACATCAGTGACAACAACGATGATAGAAAAGGAGGCCGAGAGAGGGTTAAAACAGGAACCAAGTGATGAAGTCAGCAACATAAAATTCCAGCAGATGGATGAGCAACGATAAAAACTGCAGCTCCAGTTTGAGTATCTCTTAGCAGTAGGGCTGCGATAACTTACTTTGACTGTTAATCTGTAGATTTTTCTCTTGATTAATCGATTTCAAAATGTCATAGAGGAGTAAAGAAACCAGAAAGTATTCACATTTAGGAGGCTGGAATCTGAGAATTTAGACTTTTTCTGTTTAAAACTACTCAAACTGATTAATAAAATGATAAAAATAGCTGGCAATTAATGTATTTGTTGACAACTAATTGATTATTTGATCAGTCGTTACAGCTCTACTTTGCAGTAAATTCCACATGTATCAATGTTGGTATGCAGTTTTATTTTGATATTTTGAACCAAGCACACCGCCAAAGAGAAGACCTGTAATTACCAAATGATTCGTCCACATACGCTGGTATACTGATCGATAAACCCAAGAGCTGCAGTTTCCAGAAATGAAGGATAAAAAAGGGGGTGAATGCAGCAAAGACACTGATTCCAGGATCAGATTTTTTGCTTCGACAAGAAAAATAAAGAAAGATGGCAAGTAAATCTGAGATAATGTCCTACAAAAGCAGTGGTTTTCAACAATTCTGCTCCGACGACCCATGTTTCCAGATCATTTCAATCTTTGCATCAAAACAGAACACTTCATCCTTTGTTTTTTTAAATCCATGAATACTTGGAACTACTGACCACAGTCTTTAATCTCCATAAAAGACCTAAAAAAATCTTTAAAGCCATTCTCTCCATGAGGCAAGGCTTTCATACTCCAAAAAAAGAGACTTTTGTGTGGTTTTAAATTTTGACTTTTGAAGTCTTTATTGTGAAATGACGATCATTACTGTCATGATTGCACGCTGGGTCGATGAAAAACACTGCTATTAAGGGTGGGGAGCGGAGTGGCATGACATACACTCACCACATCCCTACATGTGGACGGGGCTTCCAGTGAGCCCCCTGCCCCCCCTCGCTGTTTTAGAGGGCAGCCCCCGCACCGAACGGAGAAAAGTTGAGATGACCCCTCTGGAAAATAAAGTAAGGTGTGAGAGCAACAGCCAGGCTCATTAGAATCAAAGACAGGAAAGAGAGAGAGAAGGAAAAGGAGTCATTTAGATACAAGAGAACAGCTCAACAGTTTGAATGTTTCACTGTGAACCTTCACCTTTTGATAAAGTAAACTGTTACATTAAAAGCTGGAACGTGCTTCAGACTTTTTGAAAACACTGAATGAAAGTAGCCTTGAACACAGTGTGCTGGCACATCGGTATTTTATTCCACTTACACAAACAAGCCTCAAAAAGATCCATAGGTAAAGTCAACGCGGCTGTGAATGCAGAGGTACAACATTTCATTAGCCTGAGGACTGTGAAGTGGGTACACAACGTGCCTTCACATCTCTAGTGGAGCTGCCTTATGAATAGTGTGTCTTGAGATCCTCGGAAGTGGGACACTATGTCCTTTGCTCATTCTTGTGCTTCGTGCACCACTGACAGTGACACTCAGTCACTCACTGATACAGTCTATGATGAATCTCAATTAGCTTCCACATGATTAAACTTTGTTTTGAGTGAAACAATTTGATTCTGGAACATGTGACGCAGTGGCACAGAAAGCACTGAGGCGAGCATTTGCAGCGCACACACTATTAACCACGAAACCTGCATTATTATACAATGTCTTCCAGATGAAAGCAATGTACAACTGTGCATTTAAGCTACAATGGCAACATGTGTAGGTCAATTATTGTTTTGAAGCTTATGTTCGAAAAGCATACAAATTCCTGTTGTTGCAGTTCATGGATTCACTGCTGGGCCTGCAGATTTGATTTTATTGATACTAAAACATGATGCTGGCTGCACTTAGTACAGTTCTTATGCTGCCACGAGCTCAATATAGTTTTGAGGCGTTTAAAAAAAAAAAGCAAAGTTTTTTTAAGCTACATTTGCTTATTTGCAACATCTTTTGTTGGACTGTAACACACGGACTGTACCACAGCTGATCTCAGAGCTGCTGTGATGTGCTGAAATAAGAAAATAACGACTTATATCTGCAGCTCAGGAGCTTGGTAATGATCACTGGTCAGTATAGTATTCATGAGCTGAGATCAAATTTCATATCTGTCCTATTATCAGACCACAGAAACATGTGAACCCTCTTGAAAACAACAGATGGTCACTGGCCTTCAAACTGCCTCGCTTTTCTCCCTTTTATCTCTCGCGCTAACAAATTCAACGTGCAAATGAAATACATCATTATAAACACGTTCAAGTGAATTGCCAATGTACACAGACATTTACAGATGTTCACGAGTAGATCTCATGCTTCAGAGATGCGAGCTGATCTTGCAAAACGCATCCATCATGCAGAGATAGTCGAGATAAAAGCTGCACATTGGTCACAGAGCCTGGACACATTAGACACATACAGTGGCTAAAACGGCAGCCAGAAAATTATGGAGCCAAATGCCGTGTACCCTGGCAATTAGGGAGTCGTGAATGTATTATTTGTAATTACATCTCCTCATTTCTGTTCCAGAGAATACTTGCTAGACCGTGGCACTTTAACGCCAATGAAATGCAATTATTTAAAGAGGAAATTTGAAGAATGCAACGTACATACTGTAAGCTGAGTGGATGAAGAGCATCCTCAGAATGTTGAGGCTCTTCACTAGAAGCTACATTTTTTGAAGATCTTTTAGGTTTAATGATTGACAATTTACATAAAGGAGAGTGGTTTTTTTTAACAGATAAAAGACTAATTCTAGTGTTTGAAGGGTTTTGCCTGAGGTGAAGGTACAGCACATGATAATCATCATAACAGCATGTCTCTCTTGGTTGTGACCATCCCTCCCCGTGGACATCTTGTGTGCTGGGTCGATCATGTGAGTGTGATCTTGCTCATAACCCCCCCCCCCCCCCCCCCCCCGCACCAATCTATTGTAATATCTTTCAATTATTAAAGCTTTCCAACGTACATGTTTATCAGTTAGTTCTATGTCTCAGTTTTCAAAAAGCTCCCCTTCACTCAAGACGGTTTCCACTTGGTCATTGGAGTTTTATCAGTTCCATATGAGGAGCATGTGTGTGTGTCTGTGTGTCTGTGTCTGTGTGCATGAATTTAATCATGTGTGTGAGCTTGGGTGCAAGTGTACAGGACAATAAATTCAATCCTGTAACTGTACACCTGTCTGCAGAGCCAGAAAAAGCTCACATGTCATGAGTGATACATGCTGCTCAAAGGAGGCCACTTTCCTGTCCATTCAGAATGTCAACAAACACAATGGAAACCTCATATACTTGCGCTGTAATTGTGTGTGTGTAAACATACTCGTCCCAGGTTTTAAACAAAATGACAGACCGGACACAGAGGGATTGTGTGTTACATAAGGTGTTAGGATGTAAAATTGCAGCAAATTAAAATGGCACCTGTTGATACAAAGCATCCAGAAATTACACCTTGTATTCAGCTGAAATGAATATTGGGTAGCATTACACAGACATATACAATGCATTCTCATGTGCGCATTTTATAACATGCATAATTTCTATGTTTGTGTGTATTCAGATGCCGTTTTTTGTGTGTTTACCTGAGTATGATGGCTGTCCATGTGTCTGTGCAGAGAGGTGCTGCTGGAGGAGTTTGACTTGCCGTGACTCTCATCCTCCAGCGACCCTGAACACACAACATCACAAGTCTATTTACTACACATCACCAGCATCTGACTGGAAGTACGCCCACACAGAGACATGTACAGGCTGAAGGACGCCTCACTTTTCAAACTCAAGCAATCGGAAGGAGTTTTGAACTTTCTGAGATGTGAATCTCTTTGTATATTTAATGAACTACTGCAATCCTTCTTTGTCTGCAAGTGATGATAAATTAAAATCCTCTTTTATGGTTTCTGTGAGTATTCTTTCTTTGTTTCTTAGGTCACTTGAATAGGTCATGTAATTTCCCTCTCATGCTTCGCAACTCTCCTTGCCTGTCATCTCCACCTGCACAGCGCTTTTATTTCAGGCATCTCTAAGTTTAGTTTAAAGTGACTGTTGTGACAGAGTACAACGCGAGTTTGCAGTTTAGCTTGGCCTGGCAAATTACTTCCCAGTCGGTAGGACTGTATTCTTTATGTAGAATCAAATATCCTTTTAGCTTTCACATAACTTTAGGAGGTAGGGAAAACAATATTTTGCATGACAGTTTGTACACTATTCCTAATATTTTACACGACTGACCCAACAGTAGTAAATCAAGTTATCAACTGGCTCCTGAACAGCACGTGAACAACAGAGAGCTGCAGTTTAAACCTCTCTAGTACCTAAAAAACTTGGCTGTGGCCTCAGTTCATGAAACCTGTATCATGTGTCATACTGAAATGAGAAGTGGCACCTCTAGGGCCAGGTGCAGTTAGGGTTACCTGAACTTTGCTTATTGTGCCACTACACATTGGCCAAAACACAAGGTTACTTTACCTCTTTGCACAAACATGCAGTGTACAGACCGGGCTAATCCGTTTTAACCCTCTGGTGGGTTTTAAAGGTATGTTATCTTTTAAACAATTGGCACAGTTATACCATTTATCCGAGACAAAAACTGCGGTAAAAGAGAACCATCAGACATCTCTGACGTGTAGCTCCTTTGGGTACATAAACCAAAGAAATCTAAGCTTAAAATTGTATTATTTGAACAAAATAAATTCTGTTAACTATTCAACGTGTTTCATTTAAACATTTTCCAAAGAGAAATTGTTTGCACATAAAAAATTCTGTAAAAAAACTAAAACTTTTGCACTTCTTGGCACAACTGGGGAGTCATTACTATGTCAGCTGTGAGCAACAGTCATAGGACAGAAATTCAGGGAGTTTTCAGATGAACTGCAGGATGTGCCTGAACACAGCAGATATGAGAGAAGTACGAGTAAAAAAATAAAATTAAAAATGTAAGTATGTTGATTGCATGTTTTTTTAATATATTTCTGTATAATAAATTATCACAAAAATTCAACATTTACAACTTTTTGATACTGCACAAAGGACAGGCCTCTCTTCTAGTCATGATTATTCTGTTTCCACAGAGGTGCAGGGATTTATATTGTTGTGAAAGGAGCAAAAAAATAGAGAAACTGCCTTGCGTTTAGTGGGTTAAAATCGAGTTAAGCTGGATTTTATATTCTCTGCACAACGATATACATGTGCATCCTTGAATATTTATATTTGTGACGTTGACATTTTTACATTAAAGGAGAGTCTCTATTCAGTATTATCCACTTCAACTTTGACCTTGATTCACCTGAATAATACAGCAAGACATCGCTGCTGGACAGGAAGTTGAATTCTGACTATAAATGCACAACACTGGGCTGTTACCATTGGAGATCTGGTTGCCGTTCTCTATAGGAGCGGGGTTCGGGGAGTGGGGAGAGTGGTTGTTGGCGTTCTTGTCTTGTAGCTGCAGAGATGGTGAGGTGGGGGCAGAGCCGCAGTCTTCCCTCCCTGGCAGATTGATATTAGAATTGAATCCTAGAAGGAACATAGCCAGAGGAAAACACATTACACGTCAGCATTTGTCATATACAGCAGGCATCACGTACAATAACTATTTATATTCCATGAAGCACAGCATCTTCACAGCACTTCTGAGTCACAACAAACTGGAAAACATATTTAATTTTTTAAGCAGTTTTATAATTTACCAAATCATGTTCTAAGTTCGAGTATCTCTTCCTCTATTAAAGTATTTATTTAGCTTTGTGTGGTAAGAAGGTGACTTCACGTGGCTCGACTTTGCCCCTGCTCTTGCTCCTTGGGGCTCACATGCTCTCCCACACTGCACTGGGGAAGAGGCCGTGAGGTACAAATGTGCGAGCCACTGTGAATGGGAATTTATCAGCTGCTGTTCCACACTGAGAATGTGTGTCTCCTCGTCCTCCCATGGTCACAAGATACCTAAATATAAACGCGGCAAACTCTACTATAGGTCGCATGGGATAGGTGTTTAGTCATGAGGGACAAAAGGTAAGAGAGTCCAAGTGAGGGTTTCATGTTGATGAGTGACAGTGGATATTTGGATTTGTACAATGAAGACACTAATAAAAGAAATTGGACTTATACAATGTTTTATGTGGCTCTTGAGGTATGAAGTGTCTTATGACACCGATTTCCTGAAGCCTGCCAAAACCACCTGCCTTCTTTCCCGGGCATTCCTGCGGTTTTCTCATTCCCTGAAAATGAGGAAGGGTAAGAGGAGGGGGGCAAGTCAGCTGCTCTTCACAGAGATGTCTGGGATAGCAACTGTAACCCCTGGCCACTCCCACAGCGTCAGGTATCACATTCAGTCATTTAACAGCCAAGAGGGAACGGAAGTAGGCCGTCCTGTTAAGCCCATCGGCATCCCTCTGCGCTTGGATCTAAGAGAGCCGCCGTGCTTTGCCCACTCAAAATACCCCAGTCCCCGGTTCCCCTGTCACACACACTATTTCCATGACGCCAGCGCTTTTCTTGCGCAGGTCCAGGTGCTGACCAAGAGTCAAGTGCAAGGTGTCACGTGAAACAAATGCGTAAGCACTTGCTTTCAAACCGTCTCTTATAAGGAGTTCAGTTTCCTGCCCCTTGAACTCTGTACAGTTATAGAAGTATGACACAACAGTTTCTTACACAAACCAACCAGCTCCACAATAAGACTCCAGAAAGATGACTGACTATTGACATCAGCAGCGTTATACTTTCACTTGATTGTAATTTTTGTCCCCTAGATAATTGTCCAGGATGTCCTGTTCACTGCTGCTGAGCAGTCACACTCCCTTCAGTAGAACATGAGTGAGCTGCTAAATATTTGATACCCATCCTCATCGTTCTACTGCTCATGCATTATTAACCCAGCCACAACTAATACACTTCGAGGAAACGGAGACTCGGATAAAAACACAGCGGGATAACACAGTTGCTATCTTGTCTGACGAGTCGGTGTTTTCTCAAGATGGGGTATCAATGAAAAATTGACTTTCATAGGAGCGCTGCAAAGTTCTTTGTAGGGTTGAAACCTTTGACCCGAGGATACACCCATTTCATTGAAAATGTGTGACAAATATGTTTGACCCGCTTTCGCAAAGGTTAACCTTTGCATCAGTGTCATCGTCTGTATGTGCTCTGCATATAACACGTTGAGTTGCAGAACACAGCAAGACAGCAGGAACAGACTTACAGTGCAGTGTGATGCTAAGTAGGATACACAAGGTAGCTCATTAGCTAACATATTAGAAGCAGCTGCAGCAGCCAAAGGGCACTGCACTGGAAACTGTAACAAATTGGCTGCCTCAAGTAGGCCAAAGAGGGTGGCAGTAGAGTTGAATATTGGTGCATCTCACCTCTCTCACCGCTCACATACAGAACATGTGTGTCATACACCTCCACAAGAAACAAGGGTTATTACTTACCTGCAGCCCTATACTATGATTGTTGTACAGAAGGTCATCACCCAGTATCCAATAAATCATCTCGCAAACACCAGGCTGAGACTTTGATCATAAACTCATCATGGTGGATAGAACATATAATGGACACATGCACTCTTGCAGAAATGTGCGCAGACATGCAAACTGTAAGGACACAAATAAAGCATGAATGTGGATACAAATAATATAATGACTAATGGGAAAAAGCTAAGAGGAGGGACAAGCTGTTTTTCTATGTTATATATGCTATGATGTTCTCTTTGTTAGGGTTTTACATGCGTGTAACTGGGAATATGTGTGTATATAAGTATGTATTACTGACAAACCTCCATCTCTCATCTTGCGGCCAGAAGTCGACTTCCTCAGCAGGCTGCGGCCAGAACTGAACAGAGTGTTCAGCTCATCCAGGGGGCTGGTCAGCGGTCTTCCATTGGCTGGGTTAAACAGCAGGGGAGAGGAGGAGCATGAGTGGGCCCGCCGAGGCTCGGGACGGGTCATCTTCACGGGGGAGTAGGGGGGCGGCTTCCCTAGTGGTTCCCCGCCTGCCCTTTGTGAGGATGTTTTGGGGGAATCCGAGCTCCCAGTGACAGATGCTGCTCGGGTCAGAGCCAGGAAGCTGGCCTCAGGTGGGAAGGGAAAGTGCGACGGAGGTCTGTAGGGAGGAGGTGGGGCGCTGGGGGGAGGGGGTGGAGGTGGAGGGGTGAGCGGAGGTGTAGACTTCTTCTCTGGCATCAGGACAGTGAGGCTGGGGGAAGAGTCGGCCCTCTGGCGGGAATACTGCGGGGATAGGGGGCTGTCTGGGCCAGTAGCATAATTCAGGTTTGTCTCAAACACCGGCAGCTTCTTTACCTCCAGAGGGGTGAGGGGTGACTCATCTGAAGCGGGGGAACAGGTGACAGGTGAGGGGGGAAACACCAGGAGAGGTGGGCGGTGGGGGAGCAAGTTGGGGAAGGGAGCAGGGATGTCACAGCTGCCGTCTTTACCAAACTGAGCTTTGGGGGCTCCGCTGTTGGACGATGTGCTCTGTGAGAGAGCGATGTCCATGGCAGCAGTCAGCCCGAGTGCCAAACGTTTGGGCTCTCCACTTTGTGGAGGAGGAGGAGATGTTCCCAAACCCACCAGGCCCAAGCCCAGGGCCTCCAGTTTGGCTGCTTTGCTGACCGCAGTGACAGATGTTCCACCGTCTTCATGAGGGAAATACTTCATCTCCTCGTAGACAGCTTCCGATTCAGCCAGCTCTGGGCTATCAGGCGGCTCCTGGAGGCTCCGAGCCCGCGGCTGAGATCCCAGCATTTCTATGTACACATCCTCTTCATCTTGGCCCTTGTACAGGCTTAGCGCTACGCCGTGCGGGGTATCTATCGAGGCGGCTCTCTGCATCAAACCTCCAAAGCCTCCAAATCCCCCACCACGGGAAAGCAAGGCCAGCTTTACATCAGCGGGGCGCAGTTGGTGGAGATGGGGTGCTACGGCGTTAATCTCCTCATATGAGCCTGTGAGCTTAGTGTTGGGACTGCGCTTAGGTTTCGGGGGAGGAACCTTCCTCATAGTTGTGTAGTCATCACTGTGGGGACGGGGTTTCGCCAAGGCTAAGGAAATCACAGAATAAGCAATTAAACACAAGTCAAAGCAGTGTGCAACAGCACTGAGGAATCAAAAAAGGCACCATCTGTTGAAAGACCAGTAGAAGTGATGTACCTGCAGGGTCTGTGGGGGACAGTTGGGATTTAGGGGGGCTTCCAGCTGGAGAACCATAGCCCTCTGGAGTGGAGCTCTCTTTGGCAGCCATTGTCAACCCTGCACTAACTGCCTCATAAGATGCACTCAGGCGGGTGTTGGGATCCCTCTTTGGTTTGGGAGGAGGTTGCTTCCGTGGAGAAGAGAGACCTCCCCCACCTGCTCCTTCCTCGTTGGTATGGGTCACCTGCTGCAAGGCTGCTTTAATTGGTGGACTGGCAGAGGAATGGACGATATCCATGGCGAGGGGGATGGGTACTGAGCTGGAACGAAAGTGGCGAATAACTCGACTTCCCCCGTTGACAGGGCCTTCGTGGACTTTCCCACTTTTCTCCACCACCCTAGAAATGCATATAAGGAATAACATTTATATGACGGTCATCATTTGTGCTTGATACATTCTTCATATAATAAAATGGCATTAATACTTTCGCCACAGGAATAACTTATTTTTTCCATGTAAGCATTTCCTGATCCAGGCTGCATTAGTTATAGGATTGTGATCATCGCTATACTCAAACTCAATATATGCTTTCTTCAACTGTCATGGCACAAAGATGAACTAAAGAGGGCAATTGGATAAAAACGACAAGCGAGATTATGCTTTAAACATAATCTCCTTGTGGTAATTTGATAACACCCAGTTTGGTATTTCCTTGGCTAATCTGGGTGAGCCATCTGTTAGTTCCCCGATTGCAGATGGAGGGGGAGGAGGGGGAGTCACAGAGCATTTGTGGATCAGGGAACGCATTTAAAAAAAATCTGCACAAATTAGGAGAGTTTGGCTAAATGTGAGCACGTAAGTGCCTTTTAATCCTTTCTACAATACGGCAAGCGAGACTCGTCTCCCAATCTGCCCACTGACAACCATTTTCTTGTTAGAGGCCCCCCTGCGCTCAGTCTGCCATCCCAGCAGCAGATGTTACATGCACACGGACACGTAAGGGAAGCCGAAATCCTGTTTTGCATGTTGCTGTTGCAGTCAAAACTGTGTGGTTACTTTTCACATTTTTGTTTTTCAGCTGCAGGGAATGTCATTAGAACACATTTTCCCACTGTATCAACTGTAATTTGACTTTTTCAGGCACTTTAAAGTTCCTTTAGGGTGAGCCTTTCAAGCAAAACACCTGTGACTATCTTGAATTAAGTCAGTTATTGACTGCAGAACTATTTTGTGTGTTTGTCTAGAAGTTTTGTGATGTTAGCATACGAGTCACCAATCACTGTCAACCTGGAATGAAAGTCGATATTCCATAATGACAGCAATAATCAACAAAAATGAAGCTCGTCTGCAGAGAAAGAAAGATTATATTGCAATGATAAATGCATTTATTATGTAGCATACCATAAGAAGCACTACAACATAGCACACATACACATTTAGGGGTTTATTGGTGCTGAAATGCACGAGTCACATATTACCATAAAGAAAGCCATCATTTTTCAACCCATAGGGAGGCGCTTTTCAAAATGGAGATCATTAATTTAGCACCACATATAAAGTGCTTCTTATTACCATTTTTACACTTCCCAACTGAGCCCTCCAGGGTTATTCCATATGTGCCAAATTACAATGAGGCGAGGTGCAGAGGAGGATAGTGTTCCATGGGTGCAACGGATACAATCTGATAACGCAGCTCATTATCTGACTATCCATCATGAAAGTTACAATTAAAAGTCTGCGGCGCACAGGTATACAATGACATCATTAATCACAAAACACATGCTGTGCACACGCAGGCGCACACATCAGAAACACACATACACATGAATGCACACACACACGTTCGTAAACCAAAATGATGCCTTCACACAGTCATAAATCCTGTGAACGGCAATAACTGTGGATTGTTTGTTATTCTCCAGATGAAATATTTCTACAGGTTATCACATTTAGCATTACCAATTATTTTGTAGTGAGTAATAAAAGCCCTACTTCAGTGGGCTCCTGGTTGACTGCATTAGCTTGAAGTAAACTAGGCAGCAACTAATGATTATTTTCATTATTATTGCTATATTATGATAATAGATGTGATCTTTCAATTATTTTTTTGATTAGACAATTAATTGCTTTGTCTATAAAATGTCAGAAAATAATGAGAGGTGCCCACGGGAATTTCCCAAAGCCCAGTACGATGATGTATTCAAACCGTCTCATTTTCTCAACAGTCCAGATTCAAAAATATTCAGATTACAGTCAGCCATAAAGAAGAGCAGTGAATTACGACAAACTGTAGTGAAGTGACGGTTACACCTCCAGTCAGCATCATGGTGGACAATTGAGATCAAATGAAAACCAGGTTGGAATGCAGACAAAATACAAATGGAAACAAAATGAATAACTGTACATCTATAGTCTGTCTACTTCCTTGTCGTCTGATCTAAATTAAGGTATTTGTGGATGTGTTGACTAATTTACCTCTTCACTGGCTGATCCTCCTCCTTGCCCACCGGCTCGGGCCTCTCGCCAAGTGGTGGGCTGCTTCCCAAGTTGTTGAGGAGGCTATTGCCATGGCAGCGCAGTCGGTCGCTCTCTCGCGCAATATCGGACGCGTTTTGGATGACCAGCTGGTCGTAGGTTCGCAGCCCCATGTCTTCGGCCCCCTGCAGGAAACGCTGCACACTGCACTCCTCTTTGTGCTGCAAGGACAGCCTGCGATGGACCCGCTGTCGGGCCAGCCAGCCTCGAACCACTGAGAGATGAAGACATCAGAGGTGTGAAAGACTGACAGACACTCTCTAAAAGAACATGACGGTTTGTCATTTTGATATTACCTTTCTGGCAGGTGATGATCTTTTTATGAAACTGGTAGCAGCGGTCATTGAGCTGGTCTGCCTGCCAGTACCTCAGGAACACTTTGCTGCTGCCCATCTAAACACAAAACAAGTACACATGGTTGTTCAGTCCATTGCCATCAGCTTCAAAGAGCTGTGAGGCTGTTGGAAACCTCAGATGAATGTGATTTGCTAGTTGGGAGTTGGGAGATCGGTGATGCAGCAGTGATTTATGATAATAGGTGGGTGTGGAGCGTGGACAGGGTGCGGGTTTGCATGTTGATAGTGCATTCACTTCCTGGATTTAGGGGCCATTCGGGTGGCGGCAGAGGTCACTCTTTTACAAGGTGTACAGAGCTGCGAGGGAGAGGGGGGACATACTTCCACTTGACAGCACCATTCATTCCAACACATGCTACTTGTAGGAGTAATGTGTGTGTGTGTGTGTGTGTGTGTGTGTGTGTGTGTGTGTGTGTGTGTGTGTGTGTGTGTGTGTGTGTGTGTGTGTGTGTGAAGCAGGGCTGCATGAAAAGTGTCTGCAGGGCATTGTGGAGGACTGCGTATGTTGTATGACCCCGCAGGTCACACACTCAGACACAACAGCAGTCTGGCAGACAGGCCAGCGAAGGGGGGGTGTCCATGCTGCCTTGTGTGTGTGTTGCATGTGAGCAGAATTATGATGAGGTGGGACAGCTGGAACGAGTTGTCAAGATTCCATGGGGTCTTTCAAACAGAGGGGTCAGGGATTAAGTCATTTGGCCAACCTTTTGTTATCGATGGAGACAGAAAAAGAAGCAGGACACAAACACACCTGCCATCCTTGCAGCTTCGACTGCTGCAGGACCGAGCGACACCTCTCCTCAGGCGACAATTTTTTCTTGTCTCCCAAAGTTGGAACCACAAGGTCTTTATATCTGGTTAAAAAAAAAAAAAAAGCAAGAAAACATTAGAGCTGTGGGATGAACGTGCTGAACCAAAAATAAATTTGGACGAGACAGAGTGTCGGCCTCTTTTGGAAACAATGGGTTCAAAGGTTAGCGAGGTCATACGGCAGACCAACCAAACAGCATCTGTTCCTATTGGTGTTGTCCTGGGCAACCGTTGCTATGAATGGTCAGCTGGATTGAGTCAGTGGTTTGTTTGTGCCTCGCATCGTGGGGGAGAAAACAGACAGAGAGCTAGGCCGATTTCACAGACAGAAAACACTATATGTAGCTATTTATCTATCTAACTGTTGATGTTTTTACATATGGTGGCAATCCTGAATGTGTGAATAAATGAGGAGTTGCTTGATTTGAATTTTGCAGATAAGGTTAAAAATGATCTACGTTAAAACATATTGCTGGTGTCTAATTAAAGGATGTTAAAATGCCTGACAAAATGGTGTAACTGGAAGCAAGTAGTGGTGTGTACTTCCCGTAGTAGTCATGATATCATTCATTTGCATTGCTCCACTCTGTCATGCTGGGTGTGGCGATAGTGATGGAGGCGTGTTGTAAATATTCTATCTGCGCTGTGCAGCTCTGACAGCTCAGAGCATCACCACTTCTAACAGACTACTGGCTGATAAATCTCCTGGAACAGGTCGTATATGTCACTAATAATATTATACTGATTAGAAAAAATAGAACAGAAAGTCTGGTACTATAAACTACTTGAATTCTAACTAGACAATAAATTTATTCATCTACAATTACATGAAGGTGGAGATGCTTAATATACAGCAAATAGGTTAATTGTATTGTATTGCTTAATTCTGTGGCTTCACTGATAAATCACCCTGCTAAACTTTCACTGTCAAATTATATTTGCATTTAAAAAAAAAAAAAAGAAATATGTCGGCTACAGTATGTGTGCACAGAAGGTTTAAAAGTTGGAGCTGTCTGACTTCATGGACCATTAAAATGATTTTTTTGCTTTGTTTTTATTGCCAAGGTGTATACCGTATAAACTAGAACATATGTTGAATTTCCATAGTAGCTCAGACATTACTAATAGCATTAATAATGGCTCTCTGTCCAGTGAAACTGAAGTAGCTAAATGAAATTCAGCCACCGTTCTATTCAATATTATTACTCTGACAAGTTTAATTTGTTGCACATTTCTGAAAAAGGCTTTTGCAACAATAATTGCCAAAATAAATACCGCAACACACTGTTGACATGTTTTCAACTATTAAATCATACAAAATTAAACTATAGCTACATTATCATATATTCCGGGAGTTAAGATACATATGATAGAGCCTCACATGGTAAAAATAAAAATGAAATAACAGGTTATTTGATAACAAAATGTACATTCGCTTTTATTTTGTATGCATGAAGTTTTACTGACGTATGTTTGATTAGCTTGTCCAGCAACAGATGAATCACAGTGTTACTCATATTACTATGATTGCTATATATTACTACATTGCAGTGAGGTTTATGCGATCATTGGTAGACATGGTTGGTACAGGGGCAACCCACGCAGGTCAATATGTTAAAGCGTCTCATATCTTTGGCTTTGCCAAGTCGCATTGTGGCTCGAGCCCCTTTTGCATAATATTTCAGCCATCGATTCTGGAATTTATTTGGGAATATTTAAAAGTGTGCCATATGTGCACAGATCAATCAGCAATTCTGACATTTTCCAAACTAAATAATAATGTTGGTTAAAGAAAATGTGAAAAACGATATCTGTTGTTCAGCTTATTTTCTCAGTCAGTCTTCAGCTGTCGGTGAGAGCTGAAGACTGACTGATGTTACACGTCATATGAGGCAAATATAACAAGCAGATGGCTGGAAACATAAACCACTTGTGTTGTCAATAGTGAGTAAGTGAGTGCACGTGAATGTGAGATGTTTGATTTGCAGAAGTGGGCTCTGTCTGAACTCTCCCTAACCCTCTCTCTGTATGGTAATACCAGTCCTGCAGACAGCACACACTGTCCCCCCGGGCTCATAAAACACAAAGGAACTCTGTAAACCCATGACCTCTCCTATGAGGATATGAAAACTATCGATGGTTACTGCTTTTACAAGACCCACGGGGGCTTCACGTGGAGTCAAAGAAGTGAAATAACCCCTTTGATAAGAGTTTAAATGGAGGGCTACATGATTCAGTGTGACCGAAAGGCCATCACTGACCCTGTGATTTAGCGGAGTTGGTAATGGTGATGCATCTTTAATTTAAACTCTCACTTCTGCTCTGAAGCTGCTCCTCAGACAAACTATCATTTTCTCAAACATCTGAGTCTACTGACATTGTTCATTCTCGGATATTTACCCACACTGGTCTGACTAAATGATGAATATTCTCCTGCTGGTAATTTAAAAACCTAGAAATGTCAGCGGCAGGTTTTGAAAAGACACTTTGCAATATAAAAACATGACCTATGTGCTCGTAAACTGCATTTCTGACCTGCTCTGTAAATACTGATGCATCCTCTCCATTCACTTTCTAAGAGTTCAGAACTAAAAAGAGCAACACACATGGAGAGCTGGGATTTGAACAAATAAGGTTCAAGTGGTTGTATTTGACCTTACACATTGGCGGAAAATAAACCCGGCCACAAAACACATAGTGTATCATAAAAGACAAATAAAAGCAACAGTAAAATAGCTTTCCTCATAAATCACTCTGGTTACCAGGACACTAATGTGATTTGCTTCAGGCAGCCACTACAACTTGGTGAAGAGGCCTGTGTGGCTCCAGTGCGCAAGTGTGCGTCTGCATATACACACTGGTCTGTTTGTGTTGAGGAGAATATGACAGCGTTAAGATTAATGGCTGATTTATTGCCCTGTCTTTTTGATTAGTCAAGGGCCAGAGCCCATTTTGAGTGAGCGACAAATGGAAAGAGAAAAACAAAGAATACGGAACAAAATTGAGATTAGCCCATGTGCACGAGAGAAATGGAGAAGGGGAAAAAAAAGATTGACTGAAGTGAAAGGACTGAAAGGCAGAAAGAAATAGAAAATACTTGGAATAAAGGAAGAAAGATGAGAGAAGAAAAATACCAGAAGAGAGAAAGCATGTGAGGAAAGAATGAAATCAAGTGAGAAAGAGCTCTGTGAAGACAACAGTGTAAGTCAACCCCCGCTCTGCAGCAGCTCCCTTCTTTGGCCGAAGCTATGTTCATTCATTGGTCGTGTCTGTGTTGAGCCCAGCGGAGGAGAGCGAGGGAGATGAATGGCACTTGGGCTGGGCTGACGGGTGTCTGTGGCAGCCACTTCAGTTAAGCACGCTTTAATGTATAAACAGCAGAACAGAGACAAAAGCCGCACACAAAAAGAGCCATTTGTATGAACACAAAACACAAGTACGCTGATCATTGCTGGGCAGTAATGCAATTCTGATGGGAGCATAACAGCAATTTGATGCCTTTTTCAGTAGGGAGTAGGATTAGAATTTGAAATTCAACAATTAAGTCATATTTGCTCAGTAACGCACTGTGTAGCTTCTAAGGTTCAGCTTGTTTTTATCAGGAAATCGATGGGGAGGGTTGATAACAGTTCCATCTCTGGGTGTTTGCTGAATAGACTGGTTCGGGTCACATCGGCTTGGTGCAGGGGCTGGAGGG
Source organism: Acanthochromis polyacanthus (assembly GCF_021347895.1). Lineage (NCBI taxonomy): Eukaryota > Metazoa > Chordata > Actinopteri > Pomacentridae > Acanthochromis > Acanthochromis polyacanthus. Next base: position 34,627,813 of record NC_067126.1, on the reverse strand, counting down.
AATGCTTCAATTAAATTAAAAGTGGTCATAAAATCATGTTGTGTCATCTTAAAGCTGCTGTCCGGAGTTTGAATCGCAGCGTCTCCCAAAACACTGTTGGTCCCTCCCTCTGATTTCGCCCCTTTATTTGTGCACGCGCGCAGTACGTGAGGAGTGCCCGGAGTGCTGCAGCATCTCGCCTGTTGTGCTGTTTTCCCCTCTTCTACATTTAGTACATTTAGTAAATAATAAAGGAATTACGTTAGAATGCTGTATTGAGTCTAACTTGTCCTAATACCAAAATAACATGAATCTGCTAGGACGAACGAGTAAAGTTTCAATATGTGATTACACTCGTGTATCCCTCTCGATGACGTTGTTTATCAAACTTAGTGCATTTACGCGTGTATATGTGTTACATTGTTTATTTATTTCTATCTAGAGTTCAGAATTGCATGACTCCTCTGACGAAGAGTATGTCCCAGACGCCCCAACATCTTCCTCCAGAGGTCGGGCATCTAAACGAAGCCGTCAGGCGGGCTATGGAGGCCGTGGTCGGGGAGCGACGCGAGCACCCCGAGCCAAAAAACGTCCTGCAGTCTCTTGGCCTGACAAGCCGTGGGATTGGTAACTTTTCTGGAAGTTGCTGAGCCCTGATGCTCTCTCCTCCACAAGCAAAACAAATGTGCGCGCGGTTGCGTAGTGCGTAGCTCGCCCACCTCTGCATGGGCTTGCTTGCTGTGCGCGTAACCGTTGATTGACAGCATGACAAAGCTGAAGCTCGAACTTGATTGGTCGGCAGCGACCGGCGCTTTTTGGAATAACATGGGGGTCTATGAGAGGAAGGCGGAGCTCAGGAATAAATTTTCATATCGCGTTATACTAACTTTATGTTATAGTATTGAACTTGACTAACACATTTAAGCTTTGTTAAAAAATGATACATAAATTGAAAACAAACGGAAACTCCGGACAGCAGCTTTAACTACAGCCTACAAGTAGATATAACCAAGGCTTTATGCACAGTTAAAACGGGACTTCCTGTCTGTGTGCAGAAACTGGGGCTGAAATGTTTCTGCACATTAAATTCAGAGGAATCTGGGGTTCATACAGTTGCAGTTCCTTTTAACAGAGTTGGTTACATAAAGTAGTAGGCGATTTAACTAATGTTTTTCACTATTAATTAATCAGCAGTATAAAGTCTTTAGTTTGTAACATATATCAGTAACGTATTACATTTTTCAAGTAATTTACCACACACTGACAGTTTCTGTATTGTATCGCTTTCTGCTGTTCCTTTAAAATACAAAAAAGTATTCACCTGTTCTCTGATTAAACATTTACAAGTGGGAGTTCTACAAAGCTAAAGGTACACTACTGTTCAAATGTTTGGGGCCACGCAGATGATTTCATGTTTTCCATGAAAACTCACACTTTTATTCCTGTGCTAACATAACTGAACAAGGGATTTCTAATCATCAATGAGCCTTTCAGCACCATTAGCTAACACAATGTAGCATTAGAACACAGGAGTGATGGTTGCTGGAAATGTTCCTCTGTACCCCTATGGAGATATTCCATTAAAAACCAGCCGATTACAGCTAAAATAATCATTTACCACATTAACAATGTCTGGACTGTATTCCTGATTAATTTAATGTTATCTTCATCTAAAAAAAAATGCCTTTCTTTCAAAAATAAGGACATTTCTCAGTGACCCCAAACTTTTGAACAGTAGTGTATGTCTTTTCTTTTTTCTTTTGCTCATCTTGAATGTGGAGAGTGTGAATTCTCTGCACAAGGTCAAACACGTTTCCGGTTGTATTTGGTCAGGTTTGCATGTTGTGTCCGATCCAGTTTGTGGCATTTATGCACCAAACAGGTTGGATAGCAACAGTATAAATGACATGTACACAAGGGGCCAAAATGAGTTTCTCAGAGTGGAGTCTCTGCATCTTCACATCGAAAGGAGCCAGTTGAGACGGTTTGGGCTTCTGATTAGGATGCCTCCTGGAAGCATTCCTCTGGAGGTTTTTGCTCTCTCAAGTGGGAAGAGACCCCGAAATCACTGGAGAAATTTCATATTCCATCTCACCTTGGATTCCCCTGGAGGAACTGGAAGGCATAGACTGGGAGAGAGATGTCTAGAAAGACCCGCTTCGTCTGGTGATACCGTGACATGACTCCAGATAAGAAAATGGATGGATGGATGAATTTTGAATGTCATTCAGTGACAGAACGGGGCAGCTTATAACAGCAGTCTGTCACATAAAACAGAACCACTTTGCTCCCCAGTGGCCAGAGTGCTGCTATCAATGCTGTCCTGGGTCATTTCTACTAGTTAATTAGACCCAATTCCCAATCTCCACCCTAAATCCTGAGCACTGAACCATCACAGACCTCAGTGAGAACTCCTGGTAAAAGTGTGAGAGGCTGCGAGGGCTTGAAATGGTAAAAACAGGAATAGCAGTTTGTGACATATCACATTACCATGACTACATCAAAGTATGTTTCATATTACCGTGGGACTTTTTTTTTTGTTTGTTTTTCTTCACAGCCTTGGGGTTCATTATCATGCCATCTTAGATGAAAAAGTATATAGAGTTCCAGCTTTGAATTATCAGTGAGTCTATTGTTTTTTATGCTTTGGGGCTTCCCCTGGTAACCTAGCATTTAACATTATAACACTATGAACCATGAGTAATTCCCTCAAGCAAAGTCTGCAGAAATGCTCCATGCACCCGGTGATCTGATAGCGGGACACTGACAGCTGTCATGAATTCAATGGGAACACACTTCAAAGTCTCTGAGTCATGAGTGTGGACTTTGGGATTGAACCATATAGGGGGTCTTACAGCCTCTGCAAGTCAAGAGGGTGATTTAGGTTCCAGTGTGGAGGAAGTGTACCACAAAAAAAAAAACAAGCAACCACCATACCATCACACTGTCTGTTGGACAATAGAGCTCCACTTTGGTACATTATTTGTCCACTTCTGGGTCACCTCCAGTCCAGAGACAGCTGCCATGGAGGAATACATCAAAGAGGTTCTGGAGGTGGGGTTTATGCATCCACCACTTCACCAGCTGGTGCAGGTTTCCTCTTTGTTGATGTAAATTATGCTTCTCTCCATCCATACACTAAATATCATCCTCTATAGAATATCAATGAGCTGCTTGGGCACCCTACATCTTGGCTCTAGATTTGAACATCTGTGGGGTGATAACATTTTGGTTTATTAAAATCAACCTCCGCAGCATTAGGAGGGAGAAAAAGTGGAAGCTGCTTTAGATTTCAGATTGGTTAATGACCCAGCTGTATTTTGGGCCTGGGGGACTTATGTTCGTCACAAAATTTTAAGTTTATTTTAAGCACATTGTCTTGATGATCAAATCATTAAAGCACATACTACAGTGCCTATTGACAGCATATAAAACAAACACACTATTGCCACACTTTTTTTCTCTCACGAGTGTCATCCCATGGTCACTCCTGTCATGCCCAGCCCAGCAACAGTTTCTCCTTTCTGGCAACCAGTTGGCCCTTGTAGTGCTCAGTTATCCGCTGGTTTCTACCTACCACTAACATGGAGATTATCATACAACATATGGCTGCCTAAAACTATCACAAACGGCTTAACAAACACAGTCTCGGCAGCAATGCTTCAATTACAGCTTGAACAATGACAGTGTGGACTCTAAAGGAATGATGAAAAAACGCACAAAGGAGGCTTATGGATTGACGAGACGACAATCTATAATAAATTCACTTTATCATTTGACATGAATCTGCTTCTCCAGATTCAATTCACTGTTCAGGTTTTCAATCACGAAGGACTTATCAGAGCTCAAACACACTTGTGTGTATGTTTCAGCAAAACGTCGTACCTATAGAAGTGTTTGTGTAGCTGCTTTCTCTTTTTTCATTGCCTTTACTAGTCAAGTATTGCCTCTCAGTCCAAATGAAAAATAATTTGGGACCACATGTCTGACCAGAAATTCTAAACAAATTATACTATGAGCCAAAGCCTTGGATTTTCCTCAGAATTAAAATGCTTCATCCCCTCTGATTTAATTTGAACAATTAAGAGAAGTCTTTCTGCTTAAACGTCTGTATTAATAAAAGCAATAAAAAGGATCTTTATTCATTGTACCTTTTCGTAAAGTTTGGGACACGAGGAGAAGATTATTTTTTTTTTTTACTGTGTAGTGTGTGTGTGTGTGTGTGTGTGTGTGTGTGTGTGTGTGTGTGTGTGTGTGTGTGTGTGTGTGTGTGGTGATGTGATGATGTTTACAGCAGAGTAGTGGAAACTTTTGGGGGATCATGTGACCAGCTTTGTCGTTTCTTATTATCTGGCAGGAATGTTCATGTTAATCCCTTTATCCTCAAAAAGAGAGGGAGTGAGAGGCCGAGAGACAGACTGAGGATGGGAGGAAGAGAGAGAGAGACTTAGAGCTAAATCCTCCCAGTATTCTGGTGGTTCTCAGAATCAGATGAACAAGTAGAGGAAGACTGAGACAAATAGGAAAAAAACTAGTAGGGATAGGAAGTGAGATAGAGGAATGGAGAAGAGGTGGCACAGCAGAATCTCATCATTTTCTCTGCTTCAACAAAAAAGGGGAAACCAGTGACACACACACACACACACACACACACACAAATAAAAGGTATAAGGATAGTGAGGAGGAGTGAATTTAAGGAGGGTAAAAGCGATATGCCTCTTTGCGGGAAAGCTGGGAACACAGTGAAAGAATCAAGAAAGCAGGTGATGGGGCGTAACAATGTCAAAAATTTAAATGCAGGACAAAGTGACCTTACACACAACTGACTGGTTAATGCCTGTGTGTCAGGCTGACACGGGAAATGTGATAGTGGCAGTCATCAGCAGCAACAGTCTCCCATCGCAATCACCAAAAAAAAAAAAAGGACATTCAAGGTCAAATTGCACTTCTAACAATAAAGGTTGCTGTGACTTTTCAATGCTAATGTGTCTGCCCGCTTTTAAGTGCGTGAGCCTGTATCATATATGTCCATGCATTCATTTGCAAATGTAGTGGAGGCACATGCTGTCCAACTTTCAGCTTACTTTGACCCGCTGGGCCTGTCATATAAAAAGAGATGGAGATCACAGTGACCTGCTGGGAGCGTAATGCATCTGAATAACTGAGATCAGCGAGACAAGACAAAGACAAGAAACAGAGCAATGCATCATCTTTAAGACCTTTCTGTTAAACAAGAAGCTGAGAGAGAAGTTAATGAATCAGCACACAGCATATTAATTATACAACTGCTGCACTGACCTGCTGAGAAAGCCTGGGAAGGACAGGCGGACGGGGTATCCATAACGGATCATGCGCACCATCTCCAGCACCCCGATGTACTGCAGCTGGGTAGACACATGGAAGCTGTCAAAACTGTCCGGCTGACCGGTGGAGTTGGGGCGCACACACTCCACGAAATGGGGAGTACAAGCCTGTAGCTTACTGATCATCTCTGACAGCGAGTTCTGGAAGAGGAGGAAGGAGAGAGAAACAGTCAAAGGCAGTCTCTGGTAATTTTACAACCAAATGGGCAACACGTTGTACTCAAATTAACATTTGTTTGGTTTGGGTCAGAAGAGCTCTGTGGCTGTTTGTGCATGGTAAATGTAGAACAATATGTGTGTAAACATGGGTGTGTGGCTCTTATCTGCAAGTCAAAGAAAGAAAGAAAGAAAGAAAGAAGAAACGGAGGCAATTAAAGATGATAGCAGGTACAAAGCCAGAAACTCACTTAAGGACTTAATTACTCACAGCTCCAAGCATAATTATCTTTTCATTTGAAGCAATTATCACCTTTACCTAAAAATTGAGGGTGAGAAAGTTTTAAGCACTTTCAAGCAGTGTCATCAGGAAGGTGTCCCAAAGTCATTCTGCAGCATGACAACAACCCAAACTTACAGCCAAATTCACAGAGCAATATCAAGAGTGGCAAACTGTCATGGCATCATTTCTAAAGCATTCACACCTTAACTTTTAATGCCTGCAATTCTCATACTGCGATGCGTATAAACCCTTCTGTCCTCCGTTTAGCTTTAGGGCTTAAACTTAAAATAAAGAGGTGATGGCACCCATAAAAAACCAACAACACATATTCGACGTAACCGTGTGTGGATGAAAGGCAGCGTTGCGTCAACTCATCAAACTGAGGGATAGCAGCCAAGTGTGAGTGAAGCCCTCTGGCTTCTTTTGATGTTCTAACTTGATTTGTGAGCTACAGCGACTGAAGTGAAACTACATCATGTTTGTGACAAAGTGCTCTGATTTTTTGGGCGTGCGTTTTGCCTCTAGAGGAAGCAAAAAACACAAAGAGCTCTTTTCTCTTTCTGAGGGTGTGCAAGAGTTTTTCTTCAAACTCCTGAATTCAAAGATGCTGCATCCAAGGTCGCACAGACACATGCACGTAAACACTTACATCTGCGTTCTTGCCACTCCTCGAACTGACGTCAATCTGTGCACTGCATACCCTAAGGTACAATGCTCAATACCTCACAACAACATCAGCATTGCCGTCCTGCCTCCAAACTTACGCATGCTGCACACACACACTCGCACACATATGCGCACACAGCACACAGTGGTTGTTGTTCATTGTTCATTCATTCATGTGGAGGGGTTCATGTTTGGCTTGGTACAGCATCATTCTTCAGCCCACTCTCTCATTCCCTGCCATTCCCTGAGGGACTCGTCGACCACAAGTCCACAACTCTGATTGTGCAACACACTGGTCTCATTCAGACCAAAGGTACTGCTTTTCTGAACCACATTTCAGTTTTCTTGCGTCATCAGTAGACACTGAATTGCTCTCGCTCATCAAACTGAACATTATTGTTACTTTATATAGTCATAAAATCACAGTAGCCTACTGTGAATAGGGTTGTACTGTCGCAAAGGCTGTGACGGCTGTTGTAAAGGATGCATCACTGTAGCTATAGCTTGAATTCACACAAACCCTGGAGTTTCGACATGCACTATATTTGGAATCATGCATGATTTGATCCAGATTCTTGCAGATGCCTGTGTAGAAAACAGATACTCAGAAAGACAAAATGAACAAAGTGGTTTATCCGATTGTCACAAAAACAGCAAACTAAATGTTTATGCTGATTTTTTTGCAGAAGACATACAAAACCCACAGAGCAAGAAACCTGCAGCCGGCAGATTTTGACATTTGTCGTAATTATGCAATGAGAACAGTTCGTACCCTCAGCTGGACAGCTATTGTGATGGGTCCACAACGCTCTAGTCGATGGAGGAAGGAGCTTGAGCCTTTTTTCTTCAAGATCTAGCAACAAGAAGAGATAACAGAGAAATGAAGCAATATTACATAGCTAAGCATCTTCAAATGGTCACTGAGGAGCAAAGAACATGATCAACACATATTATCATCACTTGTGACTGGCGATCAAAGCATAATGAAGCTGTCTTTGATAGTCTGTAGGGTGTTTGTAATCACCCAGTTATGATTCTTCTTATGGTTTCAAGACACTCATGGCATCTACTGTGCTGACCGTCTTACACCCTGTGCATTGCAGCAATATTACCTAATGTTACCGTATAAGGCTGCTGGGACAGATCAGGGAGGTGAACGGGGCCTTATGTAAGCCGCTGCTCTAGATGGCTAATGAGCCACAGAGACAGCAGACAGGACCTCCTGGAGGTTACACAACCAGCAAGCGCTTTTACTCACATATGTGCATTACTTTCTAAAACACTAAGGTAGATCAAATAGAGAGGAAGACACGGAGAGGGGGTGGATGGACCGAACAAGGGAACTCTGTTCATAAAGAATATAGTTATCATGTGTGTCATTTGTGTTTTAATGATTCTATGTGATGAGGAAAGCGCATACGCAAACTTTTTCGCTGGCTTTATGTGTATGTGCATGCAGGCCTGTGGAGTTTTTATCTCTTGCACGGATGTACAAACAAATCTAATTCCCAGAGGTGTATATATAGCAGTGTGGTGGGAAGTAGCTTAAATTGGACTTTCCCTCTGTTTCCATTGATTGGAATGACAGTCAGTTGGAACAAAAAAAAAAAACATCTGATTGACTGTGTGACTTTGTGAGTGACTCTGTTATTTCAGGTCACCAGAGTTTCAAGTGGTAGTGTGAGAAATGTACTTTTTAGCCAAATGCTGAAAATATATTTTAAACCTAGTTTGTGTAGAAGTTGGGTCTGCAACGCTGTACTCGTCCCTCTGTGAACAATGTACTGTACCTTGGTAAGATCATGGTACCTCCGGGGCTGTTGGGGGATAGAGCTGGCATTGACCAGGGAGGCTGATGGCATCCTGTGGAGCAACAAGGCAGCTTTAGGCCCCCTCAGCCCTATGCGGCCCTGGGCTGCTGGCACCAGAGAACCAGTCTGAGTCAGCTTGGACTGGAAGAGCTGCTGCAGTAACACACTCTCACTGGCTGCCGGGCACAAAGCACATACACGCAGAGAGGGAGGAAAATGAGGGTAAAAGAAGCAACAGCATTGGTGGAAAAAGGGGGTGGAGGAGAATGAGGAGAGGTGGGATGAAAAGAGAAAGAAAGAAAGCAAGAAAAGGCAAATATGAAGGAAAGGAAGAAAGAATGAAAGACAGAATGAAAGAAAGAAAGCAGGATGTAAATAAGGAAGGAAAGAGGGATCAGAGGAGCAGAGAGGGTGGGGAGGAAGGCAAAAAGTTAGGCTGCATGTAAACAATCAAGTCAGGCAACAAGAGGGGGTGGACCATGTCACTCCACAACACGTGGAGTGGTCCACAACAACAATGAGCTCATTCAGAAAGCCAAACAACATGTGTGTGAACGTGGGTGTGTGGCTCTCATCTGAAAGGCTGAGAGAGAAGAAACAGAGGGAGAAAGAAAGAAAGAAAGAGAGAGATAGGGTAAAGGATGGCGGCAGGTAGGCGTAGTAAGCGAAGAAAAACAAACATGGGTCCAGAACTCATTTAAGCACATAATTACTCACGGCTCCAGGGGTAATTGTCTTTTCATTTAAAGCAGTTATTGCCACCGACTGAATATTGACCGGTGCAATAGTTTTAGGCATTTTAACAGTCTTATTCATCGAGCAGTACCATCAGGGAGGCTTCTGATTGGTGCCAATGGCATTATGTGGCATACACATAGCTAGGATCATAAATCTATCGACAGTAACAAGAAGAACAACTGTTACTGCACTGTTTATGGACGTAATTGATGAAAAATATCGATGGCATCATTTTTAAAGGCACCCTCGCCTACTTGTAGTGTCCACAACCGTGTCCCTCTGTCCTCCTCTGAGCTTACACTTAAGGCCGAAACACTTTGCATACGTCTGTGTACGGATGAAAGGCAGCCATGCATCGACTCATCAGCCGGCGGGATAACAGCCAAGTGTGAGTGAAGGGCTAGCCTTTAGACGATTAGCCTCATCATGGAAATTACAGCAATTAGGCTGCTGGACACAACGCCAGCCTGGCAGTCACACAACGGCTGCCTGTGTCCCGCTAACCACAACACCCCACATCTGGCACGTTCTATAGACAATATACACACAGACGGTGCTGTCTGCCACATATGGGATGAAACGTGCACACACGCAGACGCAGCCACACTTAGACAAGGGGCGGTTTTGTGCTCTGTTTGTTTATACAAAAGTGCATCTTTGTGATGGAGTGCGCTCTGACGTCACAATGTGCTCATATGTGTGTTATTCACTGGGCACTTACTCTTCATCGTAAACAGCAGATTCTGAGGAAGGGAGTCCTTGTTTTTCATGAGCGACCCTGTGAGGTCATATGAAATCTGGGAGAAAAGGAAATCATACATGGGCATTCATGTATATGCTTACATAGCACATTTAATCTTACATACGACAAACTATCAATATACCAGTTTACATTGACATACTTTGTAAAAGCAAGTTAGACAGAGACGTGGTGGTAAAAATTCTGTATTTTGATTTAATATTAGGATGTTGACCAGACACAGCAGTGTCTTCTCTGCAAGTTCACACATGCATTAAAATATTTTTGTTCCTTTTATTGCAATGATGCATGGTACACTTTTAATTCAGACAGCTACTATTCCAAAGATATTGTATCACTTTATTATTATTGTCTATTATTCATTGTCATTTTGAAATGCATTACTATTACCTCTTTCATAATGTCTGGTCCAAACATAATAGCACGTGTGTTAAAAATCACATTTATTAAATGTGCAAGTTTAGAAACAGTCAGTAAATGAGAGAGTTAAAGGAGGTCTTTATGCCACAGAGAGTCAAAAAAAATCTTATTTATAGCTTGTATGTGTCATAAATGTTCAGTGAATCACCACCAAAATAAAGGACAAACATGACTGCTGAACTGCAAATATGTTACCAAGGGCAGATAATGAGGTAAAATGTTGAGTTTATTGTTGGGTTGGATTATTTACCAATTTTAAAGTTAAATTTAAAGGCCTGAATTAATATTGTGTCCTTGTCCAGCATTAATATCGTAACTTACTGACCAACTGTTGTCTTTTTTTTCCCTTATTAACTGCATACAAATCTGTGACTAAGAGATTCACAGGCAAACAAGCAAACAGAAAACACAACTGTGGATTATGTAAGTAAACATGTTAATGTGTGTTCTTAATCTAACATATGACAGTTCAAAATAAAAGCCTAAAGTGTGCAGCAATAAAAATTAAACACACCGATATAGATTTCATGTTCTAGTGTGGAACCTTACCACATTATATCAACAGATTTTTTTGTTCTAGATTACAGACCTGTCCTGCATAGTGGCTGACAGTGAAGGCTGGGCCCTGGTCTTTGGGTGGGGGGTTCCCATTGCCATCCTTGGTGGTTAGAGAGAGGGCGTGAGTCGGGTTGGAGTCCAGCTGGGCAGACAACCTCTTGTACAGGGTCTGCTCCACTGGCCGCAGGCTCTGGCTCTCCTCATCTAACACACACAGCAGTCCCTGAGGCCTCTGGACAAAGAATAAACAGATGCTCATATGTTATTTATGTTGTCCATATTTACAAAGCACAATTGATAACATTAGGCATTCATTATGTCCTTGTGACATTCTTACTGGTCCACGTAGAGCAGACCTGTCCCTCTGATGTCAAGAGAATTCAGTCATATTCATTTGTTTTTTAGGTTTATTTGAGAAATTAGAGATGGTATAGACAGAAAAAAGTGTGGTAAAGGGAGAGAGACCAAACTGGACTGGACTAGTCCAAACCAGCAACATACAGTACCTGAAGAAAGAAGTCCAGAACGCCTGGGTGGTTGCTGGGGGAGCGAGGGGTCTCCATGGTGATGCCCTCCTGCAGACACTCAGCCTGCTCCTGCTGGAATAGCACCTCAGAGACGTACTGCCTTAGCCGCTCGTTGGTCATGTTCACGCACAGCTGGAATGCACACACACACACACACACACACACACACACACACACACACACACACACACACACACACACACACACACACACACACACACACACACACACACACACACACACACACACACACACACACACACACACACCACGCTGTAACACTTCAGGACACATGGTGCAGCTCCTCAGAGACATGCTGCTGAATGTTTGTTCTTCAAGCAAACAATGCAGAAATACAATCTTGAGCAGACTGTGGCACCAACACGGTCAGTTAGTAGGGCATAAATGAACTCACTCTTGGTGCAACACTGCAGACTATGAAATTATGAGGACTGTTTATTGGGAGGAGTCAACCACAGAACATGAAGGAGTCAATCAGATGGGTTAGGGTTCAGCAGGGAGACACAAATGTGACTTGTAAAGTTGATATCATGCGAAACTACGTATAAGAAGAGGTGGAACAGCAAAAGAAAAATGACTGAGCAACAGCAGTCCCCTTTGAACTTCTTCTGAACTCAGAGCCAGACACAAAAAAGTTGGAACATCGGAGTGAAGTGCCTCTGTTTCCATTTGATTTGATTGTGGTTGTAGCATTGGCTGGGCTGTTTTCCCATTATGGTGGTTAGAAATCTTTTTGAAAATGGGTGCAACACTAACTACATGCAGGGGATGAGTGTGCAGTGAACATTGTTTCCTTGTTGCTATATTTCTGAACTCCTGAAATATACATCCGTCATATTTGACAGAAGTGATGCCAATGCAAATCCCATGTGAATCGATGATGCCATTATGGCTGTTGTTAACAGGAGTAGTGACAGTACAGCTACTGCAGATAAATCCACTGCCCCATAGATTTAATCAGAAAAGAAGTCCAAGCAGCAACCACAATTTCAATAAGCACAGTAGAGCAGGCTGAGCAGCTGCACTCACAGCCAGCGGCAACATACTGCCATAGCCTGGCCTCTTTAAAGGAGTGATGAGTAATAAATGCAACATGTAAAGTGTCACATCATCTCTCCTTTCTGTAGTTGCTCTACAGTGGCAGCATATTATTACAGCCACAGTAACTGTTCCCATAATTGAGGTGAATGTTGAACTTAGTATAAGAAAACACAAAGTAGATTGCATCAGAAACACACCACCATGACCCTATAAAGGATTATTTGTTGAACGTGTGAAAAGCAACAACCAGCGAACAGAGTTTTTTCTCCTTTCAGCACCGTCATGTGATGGTGTCAGAACAGTGCCACGACCCACATTTTGGGTCCCATCTCCCTTGACTGAAAAGTGCTGATCCAGGAGCTGCTTTAAGGTGCAGACGGCTACAGTCCTGTTTCCCTTTCATCACTGTTTGCCTATTCTTTGTCTCCGACCTAGTCTCGTCCATTAAAGGCTTAGTCCCAGCAGGTGGTTGATTGAGTTAGCTCATTAGCAAAGTGCTGAGCAGGTACAACACATCCCTGACAAACACAGTTCTAATTAACAAGCTCTAATGACCCCGATCATGCTGGGCATGTGCAGCGCACTCGTGTAGGTTTCTGTATACGTGCACAAGTGTGTACAAACATGTCAGAGCTTGTTTGTCAGCGATGTGTCGCGTCTACTGTAAGAGATCATCGTGTTTGTTTATTCAGAGCTGGCTCCTCCCCTTCTGTAATCTGTGGGTGGTGGGTAATGTGTGTGTTTTGAGGAGGCGGTTATTAATAGGCAGATCTCAGTGGAGAATACATCTGAAGTAAGGAGGCATGAGCTGTCTGTGACGGTTTCTCTTCTTTTTTTCTAGTTTTATTGCCCCGCTACCCTTGGTTTTCTCTTTTGGCACTCTCACTGACCTGAAGAGGAAAGGTTACACAGTCTCTAAGTTCCATTTAGATTAGAGAACATCCAGATGAGTAAGACCACTGTTACCTTACTGACACACACAAACGCCAAAGTCACACACAAAAACAAAGACGAACACATCCTGCACTTAATAAAAGCTGGGAGAAACCAGTAGCTCCACAGGGAGGAAGTGTAAGCTCTGAGTAGCAGGAATAAGCACTTAGCCTCTTGAGCACCATGAATTACACTGACACACACACACACACTCAGATTTGTCTGCCTGATCCCCACTGGCCTTACAATGGAGTAGTCTATTAACAGTGCATGTTTGATGAGCACATGACAGATTTACAGGCCTTAACAGGTGAGCAGCATAGAGCTGTACATGCTGTACTCTGTGCATATACAATATAGTCACCCACACACGGGCAAAACAACCAAACATTGCAGACAAGCTGAGCATCCCTGTATATGTAAAAGCACACAGTGTCAGGAAAACAGACAAAAACTAGAACAAAATAAAGAAAAATCAGCATTCCTGTTCTGTATGAATCAAACTAAATTCTAAAATCAAAATTTTTGTAAAAAATCCCATTGAGTGCAATGTAACTTCCGCTTCTCACTGAATACACATTGCACACACAAAAAAAAAAAAACAGTCACCAAAACCAATAATGCTTAAATTTAGACCGACGGACAACACTGCATTTGAGAAATAATTTAATTATAGTAGATGCCTTTTGAATAATGAAGATTTAAGGAAATTATTCTATTCTGATTTACTTCAATACCATGTGCCAATACAATGGAGGGCAGCCACTTCAAAACTACTCTCATAAAAGTCAATTTTCTTGTAAATAGTACTTCAGCCTCACTGTGCAAGAAACTCAACACTGAATCAAGAGGAGGCCAGCTCCTTCATGCAATTCACAACGGTGTACTCTAAAGAAAAAAAATGAATTTAGCCTGTAAGAACAGTCTAGTAACATAAAAACCTTCCATTATGCCAGAACTGCATATTGTTTGTCAGTCGTAAAGGCAAATAAGAAAAATCCTCTTTCCTTTTTATTGCTTTAGCCAGGCAGACAAAGTCACAGCTTTATAAAACACTGTGCTCCTTTAGCTCTCAGAAGTTCTGACTTCATGAGCTTCTTTACAAATTTACTTTTATGTATTACCGAAAAGAAAAATCCATTGCATTCCTCCCACAGTTGTTACGGATTTGTTGTCAAGTGTAGTGGCTTTGGAGGCGTCTGTGGGACCTGATTTATATTTGGACTGATTCTCTCATACAGTCCTCTCTGAGCTAATGTTGATGTTCATCTAAACCATCAACATGACTATTAGATTCCATCTCGGCCAGACTGCAGATGGATGTTTTCTTTCACTTAATTAACTCTTAAACATTAAATTTGGCCAATCTGTCCATCTAGGGTTGCGGCAATTAAAGCACTAAGAATCCACAGACTGATACCCAACCTTACTGTTAGTTTCTAAATTATTGCAAGTCAGTTATGTGACCATCTGCACAGAAATGCTGTATGTGTCAGTCAGGGTTTAGATCATCACTCATCGCTGTCAGACAACAGACGCATTAATAATCACAACATTATATTACAGAGGATGTTTTTGGGTAAAGTAACTGTAGTATGAGGTTTTATTCAGTAGGGTTCCATACTAGGACCAATGCTTGTCATTACATACATATACTCTACCGTTCAAATTTTGGGGTCACCCAGTTTCATGTTTTCCATGAAAATGAAAACACAATGTACTATTAGAACACAGGAGTGATGGTTGCTGGAAATGGGCCTCTTTACCCCCGTGTACATATTCCACTAAAAATCAGCCATTTCCAGCTAGGATAGTCATGTACTACATTAACTATGTATAGACTGTATTTCTGATTAATTTAATCTTATTTTGATTGAAAAAAAAACTGCTGTTCTTTCAAAAATAAGGGCATTTCTAAATGACCACAAATTTTTGAACAGCGAATATAAATCTAACTGTAAAGCCAAAGAAAACAAACTGATCGCATGTGTCATGTGTACTAGGGCCTGGACAACTTGGAATTTTCTTCTTCTAAATTTAGACAAAACTTCAGTTATTGTATTTGGCCTTGAACACTTCAGAAACACACTAACTATACAGTTGCTCTAGATGGCATTGTCTTGGCCCTACTAGGAGGAACACCTCAAAGCTATTCTACACCAGGACATGCCGCTACACATAAAAGAAGCCTCAAGGATGGCCTTCTATCACCTGTGCAGCACTGTCAAAATGAGGGACATCCCGTCACGGATTGATGCTTAAGAATTAGTTCATGAATTTGTTGCCTATTGACTGAGCTACTGTAACTCTTTATTATCAGGATGACTCAATAACTCCGCAAAATCTAAAGCTGATCCAAAACACAGCAACCTTTGTCCTGACAGAAACTAGGAAGACAGATTTTACATCTTTGTCCTCACATAAAAGACGCACATGACGAAGCTCCATCACATCTCCTCTCCCTTGTAGTTTGTGTTTGGAGCCGCACAGTTCTGATTGTAATTACTGGCTATCCTGTCCAGTGTTTATTGTTCTCGTTAGTTATCGGTCTATTTTGAATTGCTCATCTTTTCTCTCTCCCCTCACCCCAGCTGGTCATGACGGATGTCTCCCCTCTCTGAGCCTGGTTCTGCTGAAGCTTTCTTCCTGTTAAAAGAGAGCTTTTCTGTCTTTCCAGTGATGCTCAAATAAAATCACTGGGTTTTCCTACATTACGTTCCTGACCTTACTGTGTGAAGTGTCCTGAGATGACATGCTGCTAATTGGTGTACTATAAATAGAACTGAATTAAATCAAATTGCTGTCACATGTAGATCTTGAACGCTGTGGAGAAGCCAAAATATGTCAACCACTATGATCCTCATTGTACGTAATTATGGAGGAGGAAACTGTTGGTGTGCTATTTTCAGATTGCCACTAAGAAATAATGTAAGACTGATTTATTTGTGTTTTTAGCTACACATGATTATGATTAAACAAACGTCCTGGAAAAAAAAGTGGCATTCACAATTTATTTAATTTGGAGTAACTGCCTTTGTTTCTGGTGGTGCATAATCATATAAGCAGTACGCCCTAAGAAAAAACAAACAAACAAACAAACATTTGTTTAGAAAATAAGGAAAACTGAAGCAACTTCACTGGGCTAAGATTTGATTTTGAAACTCTAATCGTTAGTGATTTATAGTGACTCTAAAAATCTAAGCTAACACTGCTGCATAAAGAGGATTCCCATCTGTAATACACACACAAGCACACGTTGCTTTGAAGCTGCCTATTACGCTAACATGTTGCACACAGACAGTCATTGTGTCAACGGTTCATCTGAGGACAGCTGGAAATCACGCCACAGTCAGCCACAGACCTCACCCCATTCATTACAATTACTGTCAAAAATGTACAGCCAGAATCAGATAAGAGCTCCAAATATTTTCACAATTTGATTAGGATCTGTTTGAAACTACAAGTTACTATTTAGAGAGATCTTTTTGTAGCTCAGTACAGCCGCGGCGAATGCATTCGGCTTGATTAGGAGGAATAATGTGTCATTTCGAAGGCAGGAGGAGGAACACAACATAGATCTTTTCTTTTTTTTTTCTGTTTGGAAAAGAGTGAAATGGAAAACATAAAACACTTTCCCACCTGCTCAAATCCATTCCTCTGGAATTCTTCAAACCCAAATATGTCCAAGATCCCAATTTCCAAGGCAGGGTCACTGGAAAAAAAAAATAAACAGAAAGCTTATTATTATAGGACCACTTTTATTTTCCAGGACTAACATGAGAACTTTTCTGCTTGTGTGACTTTGACAAGAACTATCACGCTCGTGTGAAGTGTGTGTCTGTGTGTGCAATAACATCTGAAAGGGGTGTGCCATGACTGTATGGTTGACAAATTTATTACATTCTGCGGTCGGTGTGTAAACAAGGCAAAGCACAAACACATTCCAGAAGATGTAGCCTGGGTCATCTGTCAAAGTGTGATAAGACTTCACAACATCAACAAGAGCAAGGATCTGACGACCTTCACCTGGGAGTATGTGTGTTTGGACTTAAGTTCTGGTGTGTTTGTGACCTCTGTGTAATCCTTGGGTGTGTCCTCCATCTCTGCAGTATTCTCATTTCTGTGCACATGCCTAAACCTGCATGCCACGCAATGTAAACTATTACAAACCTCCAATCTAAACTATGTGTCATGTTACAACATTAGTGTTGTTTCTCCCCGAAGCTCATGAGTGACAGAGACGCTGCATTGGTAGCGTTTGTGATAACAGACATCAACGGTCTGGGCTTCCAAGGAATTTTTTCTCATGATCGATAGTAAACACACTCCTTGGTACACATGTGCATAAACACAAACCACTCCCCAAAAACACACACACACACACACGCACCCAATGCTGTCATCTTGTCCCTGAAGGTAGTCGTTGATGCTGTTGACCAGATAGCTGAAGAGGCGTCCATAGATGGATTTGGCGAGTTGGTCCCTGTACTGCTCTGACATCTCTACCGTGTGGCGCCGTGTGATCACATCACCTGACAAAAAAAAAAAAGAGGACGTGAGGACACACGTTCTGGCACTTGACAGCTCAGATGATAGCACATGACAATAGGCATAATTGTAAAGGTTTTACAGGAGAATATTCATGTATCTTTGAAAGTAAAAATCTTGCAGGCATTTCCATCCATCCATCCATCATCTATATACCGCTTAATTCTCATTAGGGTCGCGGTGGAGCTGGACTCTATCCCAGCTGACCTAAAGCAAAGGCATGAGGACACCCTGGACAGGTCGCCAATCTATTGTAGGGCTACATATACAGACCTTCATTCACACCTACGGACAATTTAGGGCTACCAATTCATCCCAGTATGTTTTTGGACTGTGGGAGGAAGCTGGAGTACCTGGAGAAAATCCACGTACGCACAGGGAGAACATGCAAACTCCACACAGAAAGATCCCGGGAAGGCCGGAGCACAAATCAGGGATCTTCTAGCTACAAGGCGAAAGTGCTAACCACCAATCCACTGTGCAGCCCTTGTTGGGATTCGCCCCTATTTTGTTTCTAAACAAAAACCTATACATCTATCCATCCATTTGTTATCTGCTGCTTATATGAAGTTGGTTAAAGCATGCTAGTTTGGATATTTCTCTCTCCAGCGAAGTTTTCAAGCTCCACCTAGCGGCTCATCTGCCAATCCCAGGCCAGTGTGTTCTGGGTCTATCCTATGGTTTCCTACCAGGTGGAAACATGTCACAGTGACCCTACATATCAGCCTGTAGGCAAAGTTTCTGCACCTTATTAAAAGCAGAATATATAACTGGAGGTTTTTCATCTGGTCAAAGTAACAAGGAGGGTCAAACATAGGCAAAAACAGGTATGTTGATACCTTTGAAGTACTGAACATCAGAGGTGAGGGCGGCACTCAGGTCATTGGAGGAGACCTGCAATAATCCAGCAACTATGACGAGGAAGACAGACAGAAAAAGAAGGCAACTGAAGTGATCACAGGATGGAAAAACATCAAAATAACAGCATTAAACATTAACTGAGCATCAGAGAGGTCGCGCTGATAACATCCCAGAACCCAGTTTGCTCTGGCACAGCTCTGATGATGATATCACGCTGAGAGCGCAACATCCTGAACCCTGCGACAGTTGATTCAACCGATCGGTGGAGCTGGCAGCAATTAGTCATCATTGGATTTCGGAAGAGAACTCATAAACAAGCAGGAAAAAAAATAAAACAGGTGACAGCAACCCAGAAACCCCTTTGCTGACATCACCAGTCATGACATCACATCTCCCTGACAACGAGTGGCTTGTTCCCCATTCAGACGCTGATGTCATTTGTTTACCATCTAACAAAAAGGTCAGAGGTCACAGGAGCACATGTAGCGGTTGCATAATGAGAGAGCGGGAGGAAAGACAAAGAGAAAGCGCTGAGACCATTAATGGGAGACTGTGTGTGTAGTGGCGATCTCTCCTCACCATGGCTACGTTTTGGCAGAAAATGTGGCTCACCAAACAGGTGACTGACTGGCCTTTTTCTATTGCTGGCCAGCTGCCGAGCAGGACACCGAGGCGGAGAAAGAGAGAGGGAGAGGGAGGAGCTATGATGATGACTGAAACAACATGAGTTAAAGCAATGAACCCCTCCTCCCTCGCTGTGTCCCACCTAAACACAGGGTGGAAATGTGGGCTCAGCTGGGACCCTGGGAAACACTGACCTCTCTCCAGCAGCTGCAGGTCAGACGGGAAGGCCGAATCGGCATCTGTCAGCGCAGTGAAACGTAGATCCCCAATATGGAGCACAGCAGATAGCAGCGTAAACACTGAGTCAACCTCCTAGCAGAAAGTGGAAACGAGAAAGAGGAGAAAGGGGGGAGTTAGAGAGAATATAACATCAACTACTGCAAGCTGGAGATGTGCAATTCTGAAAGACTGAAAACATTTTTTCAATGCTCAATAAAAACTTGCACAACATAAAAGGTTGTTGTTGTTGCTAAGTCAAACTTTGAAGGACACAAGTAGCCTATTCTATACTTGTCATGATGTCAACAAATACAAGAAAAGTCCTGAAAAAAAGACTGAATGGTCCTTCTGGTAAGCCTATGGAGTGAAAACTACAATACTAGGTTTAGTCAACTTGCCGCAGACTTGTATCATTGTCCAAAACACATACATTTACCACAATTTCACACTAGAAAAGCACTCAGAAAGTGCAGACTTCTGCCAAGGATAGAGAGGAAAACAGGAAACCCATGCAGTACAGGAGCATGAGCTGGAATTGAACCTGCATCTCTGACACGGTTCTGTTTATGAATCACCTTCTTAACCAGTTGAGCTATCTGGACACCTTGCTCCAACTTGTTGGACGACATACTAACCTATGATGTTTTTGTCATATTTTGGACCACATACTCAAACATACCAAAAAATTCAAAGTGATCCAGAATCCAGGATCCTTTCCAGATTGCCACCAAAATTAAATCAGCTCTTCCTCTTACCATAGTCTACATCCCCTCAAAATTTCATGTGAATCTGCCCAGGCATTTTTGAGTTATCTTGCAACAGACAGACAGACAGACAGACAGACAGACAGACAGACAGACAGACAGACAGACAGACAGACAGACAGACAGACAGACAGACAGACAGACAGACAGACAGACAGACAGACAGACGCTGGGTGTCACATAACCTCCTTGGCGGAGTTAACTAGTGGCTGGGTTCTTTGATTACAGTGACCCCTGGAGTTTATTTTATACCAGTCCTACATGCATCCTGGTACTGAATATAGTGCCAAACAAGTGCACTAGTAACAAACGCTAGAAAAAATTGCTTAAAAACACACTGTTTAACTGCCTTGGCAAACTACTTTGATTTTTTAAAAAAGCTGTTCAAGACCCATTTTCAAAGATTTCCATTTTTAGAAGGAACAAATGGGCTGAGTGTAGCAGACAGGGTAGAAAAGTTGGACAGCATTGAGAGACTGACCTACGCATTTCTGGATTTTCAAGATGATAAGACAAATATAGAATAGCCAGAATTGTACTACAAAATGCAAAATAAAGGCATGAATATCAGAAAATCCAACACTTGTGATGCGTCAGCCCTCCTCTTTTCGTTCACACACTTCCTCCCTTCCTCTGCCACGCTCTCCCTCGTGCCCTTGAGTAGAGGACGCTTCATGGAATACCCCATTACCCACTGCTCTGAATCTCCGACAGGGGGGAAGTTTGAGTTTGAAGACGTGTGCTCATGCGTGTGTGTGCGTGTGAATGTGTCGGCGTGTGAACTCTCTCAAGACAGGATATTGGAGCTGATATCTCAGAGATAAACACAAGCATTAGTCTCTGTCTGACACTCAATACACATAGCGACCCCCCCACCACTTCGCTCAAGGGGGAGAAGAAAGGGGGCTGAGGGAGAGAAAAAGGAGCGATAGGGAGCGTTAATGACGATTGACCTTTGGGTCTGGACTGGGAGTCATCCCCTGATGAGAGCTGAGACAGAGACCAATGGGTGGTCTATCGCTTCGACTCCCCCGCCCTTGCTGCTCTCCCTCGCTCTCTTATCCAGTGGACAGTAGTGCCCCCTGATAATACTGCTATCTATTGCTCTGTTCCTCTGTCCCGTATGCCTTGTCTGTGTGTATTGACTGCTGCCGGATTAAAAGGTGAGATGATGGTCACTCACTGCTGATAGAGGCTGACTGGGAATCTAAGTATAGAAGCTGATAATGGGGCTGGGAGCACAGCTGGTGGTGCACAGGACGGACTGTACCCATGCACACTATATGCTCGCTGTGGGCATAAATCAACACCCTGTCACCTGCATTTGGTCACACATTTAACATGGTCTTTAAACAGATGCTTGATCAAATGATTCTTGTGCTTGAATTGGGAGCAGGGTCCTTGGCTGCCCTCAGGCTCAAATCTGTTGTTCAGTGGCTGATAACTGAATAATGTTTGGGCAGTCCTCATCATGTGAATGTGAAGTAATCCTGGGACAACATTTTGGTCAAAAAATCTAAAATATTTAACTCTGTAGGTTTCTCAGAGGCTCCAAATCGTTACTTTTACTCTGGGATTTTAGAGTTTGGACCAGTTTCCATTCTTTAGAGGATCCAGCCCCTAGACTCGGGGCTTAGAAACCAAAATCTGGTGAAAAATCTCATCAATGGCCTAATAATTGGCATGTGACTTCAGGATCTGTGACATTAACACTTTCACATCTCCCAGCTGTCAGTAACGTTCGGCTCAACAGAAGGCTGTGCAAATCAATACCTGCTTGTTGAAGCCCAGCGCTCGCAGGGATTGCTTGACTGCCGCAAGGTGTTCCCTGCTCTGGGTAGAAGCTGTAGCCACCGGAGGGTTCTCTCCTGCAAGTCCTCCACTGAGATACCTGGAAGCAAGGACAGAAATATAAGAGCAACTTTGACAAATATTACAGACAAGCAAACAAAATACAAAGAGAGAACAAAGCGAGGCTGAGTCTAAAATGACAGGTGCACCGGATCCAAATATGTGCCCGTGTGTTCGGCAGGAATTTATGTGAATATCTTTGGATGAGAGAGACCTATATCCAAAAGATTTATGAGGCAGTTCTGTGCACAGTTAAATACAGTTCCAGCCACTGTTCGTAGTGAGCAAGAGGCAAACGGGCGAACAGGGTTTTAAACCTATGGAACTTTATCACGCACATCAAACAGAGATACATCGAGATACAATGGGTTGGTGTCATGCCAGAAGAGCCGGCGTGCTTCTCGGACTCCAAAACAGACCGGCTGAGGTCAGTGGTTATCACAATAGACCTGCAGCAGCGGATTCCCAGTATAGTAACAATAACTCAGTTGCACGTTACTTCTACAAATAAATGCACGAGTTGGGGTCAACAACAACACAGATTCAAATAAAAATCTGACAAAAACTGCACACATGGCTGTACACATACACACCACTGTCGAATTGCTTAGAAACTCACATATGCATACACACACACACACACACACACTCACACTATCCTTGCAGATATCAAATATGAATGTATTACATTTTTAGGGTTGGTCTCAAGTGCAGGTTGTGATAGTACCAAACCACAAAACTGGACAACTTTTACTGACCTGATCAGCAGCCACACACCAACATACATATACACATGTATGCTGTATGCACATATAATATCACCCGACAGCCACGTACCTGTGAGCCAGGACATTGTTGAGATAAAGTGCACTCTTCTCCTCAGCTGAAAGACCTTCAGCCATCAGGTAGAAGATTCTGAAGTTGTGTTGCTGAGGAGGCAGGTGGACCAGGCGGGCCTTCTCCAGCATGTAGGTGTACAGATGCGCTTAAAAATCAAACGTGGTTTATACTTAATTAACAAAAATATGCGAAGCATGTTTCAACAGTACTGATTATAGTAATAGTAAAATTTACTAAATGACCAATGCTCACTGATTAAAATTAAATTTAACGGAATAAAATTAACTTGAGTAAAACAAGGTGACAAAATGGAGCTTAAAAAAATCCAACTCTGAACATATGGGCTTTTACTGCCCCCTGCTGGAGCTTTACTACTGTGCACCTGATCCATACATTACAGAAATATTATTGGACTGTGTTAGACGTATTGTACATCTGGAGTAGTTTATGCCTACGGTCAGTGCCCCATTATTAGAATAATGAGCCATTATCACACACCATTATCATGAAAATAATAATCTAGACTGTGAAAACTACTTCCTTGGTTACTCTGGTAACACTTACATTCATTAACATCATTAAGATAATTTTTTGTGGAATAAAATTCAAAGTAAACAGACTATTTTTACTTATGCAAAACTAAACCAGAAGGTAGACATCTTGAAGACTCAAGTATTGTATTTTGGACCAAATCTGAACAAAACTGAAAGCAAACATTACTAACATTGCTATAGTGACAGAAGTTGAGGCTACCTCTGAGCAGCGTCCTCCTCTTCTCACAGTACTGGATGGTCAGCAGCTTGATAAAGCGACTTGAGTTGCTGTTCCTCGGAGTCTTTGCATGACCGAAGGCTTCCAGAATACAGTTCACCTGCATATCCCATCAATCAAATTACATGTTACCACTGTTTTATAATGATTTTCACTGAAGACTATTTTCTTTTTCATAAAACCTCCATTTAATTTACACATTGCATCTTTTTTCCAGACAAAAAGCAGTCCTGCTCTATTCTACTCTCTACCACTAGATGTCAACATACAGCCATTATTGGGACACTCAACATTTTCTGTGTCCCAGAACGATAAGAGAGTGAGCTGACCCAGATATCGACTACATAATGATGACTTCATCAGAACGCAGCCCTTCCAGGCTACACACTGCTTTGTTACACAACTGGCATACTGATAGACTAACTGATAGCTAGACTGAGAGCAGAGCAGGTGAACCATGTGTTAAGCAGCAGGATCAAACCTAAAACCACCACTGGAAACATGAGAAGCAGGAACACACTGTGTGGTGACCTAAAAGTTTTTTTTTGCTTTTTCCAGGCATTAATATGATTTTGCTATTTAACAAGTGGGAGGGTATTTATTCCTGACTGTTTATTTTTGTTCTTTCTCTTCTAGAAAATGCTTCTCTGTTCCGTTTGTTCTAGGAAATGCTTTCAGATTGTAACCTACTGATTCACAAGAAAATGTGCCACAAAGGGGATATGGGTATGTTTTGATTTTCTGTACACTTCTATAATTTTTTAAAATTCAACACTTCCTTTTAAGGTTGTAAATGCTGACACAATCAAACACAAGGTTGGACTGCTCCAGTGGTGTGTGTGACAGCTATCAAGAAGTGAAGAAAAGACTAGTAAATGCCTCATACTGTGGTGCGCTAATCCACACATCTATTATCTCTTCTGTCACTGCAATAAAAGAACAGCAGGATATGTAAACACACTACACTCTGTGCTTTCTGATTTTTCTTGACCATAGGGAATGAAGGGGAAAGAAATAATAAGGAGAGTGAGAGAACAGGAGACCAGAAGAAACACTCAAATATTAAATAATGTTGAAATAAAGTAATAATGTGTACTGCAAGATTATATTTCGAGCATTGTGGCTTTGTGCGCAACAAAGGATTTATGACTTACGCCCTGGATGTACAGTCATCACATGTTCCACTGACTGCTCCAAGGGTAAAACACAAGAGAGGATCTTATGGATAAGATCTGTCCAGACTTACGTGCTTCATTCTGGGCTCCAGCATAAAGCCTTTGGGGCTGGAGCGGGCGGTCAGGTGTCTCACTATGTGTTTACATGCCTCCGTTTTCCCAGAACCACTCTCACCACTGCAGACACACAAACAACAATCAGTCCTGTCATTGTCTCTGTTTTACACTGCTGAGGTGTAGTCACAAAATTTCCAGTATGATGAACAATAAAATTGCATTGTAGTGTTTTGTAAATTTAGTAATTGTACTATTGCAGCAATACAATGTAATATTAACTAACATGGCAATATGCAGATGACACCAATTTGTTACAGAGTTCAAGGTTTAGGCATATTTTGCTGCATTGCTTCATGATTTCCCCACATAATCATGTTCTATTAATTTTCTTTTGTAAACTTTATTGAGAACCGCACAACAAATGAACACAGGCAAGGTAAAAGAGTAAAAAGCAAAAATCAAGCATCTTTGTGTTGCACTGCTCTGTATGCGTCTCAGAAGAATAGGTGTGAGATGTTAGTCATCAGGGTGTCACCTCAGTCTAGCATCTACACCCACATGACATCACCCCTTCAGGAACCCCCTCCTCCCCTTAAACCTATTCCTTCTAATGCCATTAACATCGCTACATTCACCGCCACTTTTAGCACACTGTTAATGCCACAACTTGTTTGGCACCGGAGGCCTTTGTTTTTTAATTTTCTGTTGAACGGATATTAAGTCTGACATAAGGTACCTCTACAGCACATGCACTGACACTCACCGACACGCAGAGAGTTGAGACCTGTATAGTAACACCAAGCAGATGGCTTCAGAAGGTCAGAAGCCTTTACTAATGACCGCGCTATGCCGTGATGCGCTGTTTGTCTATGTGCAGCAATATTTCCTACTAACAGCCCTGCTGAGTGTGAAGTCCAAGGGTCTTTTCACTGTCTTTTCATTTACCAGTTTTTATTAGATTTCAAGGGCATTTTGTTAGAGCACTTGCCTTAGGGGATGTTGGACACTGATTGCCTGTAAAAGTGTAGGAGTGCATATGTGTGTGTGTGTGTGTGCTTCTGGGCATGTGTGTCAATAAAGTGAAAAGCTAGAGCACGCAACAGAAAGCTTTACCAAAAAGAGAAACAAGAAAAGCAACGATAAAGTGCGTTCAGGAGAGGAACGGAGGAAACGGGAACGCGTGTACATATGAGCACACACAACATTGTCGCTGTGTACGTGTGTGTTTGTGTGTGTGAGTGAGATAGATAGCCTCTGGCCAGGGTGCATTAACTCTCTGCCAGATTGGTTACGACTCAGCGGGAATGTCACTGGAGAGCCGGAACGGGATTTAATTGCAATCAGAGAACCGCCCCAGTCCAGCCGTGGACAAAAAAGCAAGACGCGACAAAGCTCCCAGCAAACATCCATCTCTGCATGAACACTGAACGGGTCTCCAGCTCAGCTCAGGCTGGGAGCCATTAATCTCTCAGGGTGTGTTTAACAGGTGTGTGGCAAAAGGGGTGTGGACAAACCAGGTGGCCGGCTATTAGCCTCGATTATTCCCGCTACTCTGTTGACATTTTTGTCTCATAACTGCAAGGCATGCAGTTCAGTGATGTATGTGGAGCTGGAGGTGGTGGCTGTACCTCAAGATGAAGCACTGTGGGCGTCTCTCCTGATGCATCATGTGGTAAGCCCTCTCTGCCGAGGAGAAGATGTGAGGAGGCAGAGAGGAGCACAGACGGCCTGTAGAGCTCAGGTACAGCTGACTCACCTGAGAAAGAGAAGCAGACCTTATGTAACGTGGATACACACCCAGGCTGAGCAAGACAGAAGATAAAGTTGCAGCAAAAACACCGAAACCATCGTGGGTATCACTTTCTTTGCGAGTGTGAGAAGATGTTTGAAAAGTTCACAGAAAAGGAGTTGTTTGACATTCAACCTAAGAAGGATGACATCAGTTGAACTTTTTGAACATGTAAACACCTCAATTGTATGTTTTGTTTATGAAATTTTCCAAATTACACTCTTTTAACTGTGAAAACAGAAATAATCATGTGATTTTCCTGGACTGAATCTAAACTTAATACTACAATATTTCACCCAAATCACTTTATTCTAAGTCTCATTTAAAATATGGCCAAATTAAACTTTTTGTACCAACTAGATTCAGTAGAAAACACAAAGCTTTTGAGCTCTGTCATGACTTTTTGACTGAACTGCAGGCAGTGTTTACACAGACAGGAACATAAAAAGGAGACAAGTATGGAAACAAATCAAAAATGTGAGTAGTAAGATATTTAAAATATGCAGACTCTCAACCTTTCTTCTTGTATTTGTACTATCTGTGGACACTGGAAAAATGTTGTACATGCTGATTTAAGTTATTCTTAACTTTTGTAAAATAAATAATCAAAGGAATTCAATATTGTTTAAATGATTTACGACATCACAACTGTGTCATACTGCACAGAAGACACATCTGAGTTCTCTCTACTTGTCGCCACGGCTGTTTCCAAAAGGTGTAGGAATTTATATTGCAGGAAAAAAAAAAGTACCTACAGTGAGCAAAAATGTGATAGAAACTGCTTGGGATTTTGAGGGTTAAATAAACATGTGTTTATCAACCCCCAAGTGTCATTTATTATTATTATTCTTATTACCAGGAGGTGAAACTAAAAATCATCTGTTAACACTGAGCTGTCAGATCTCAACTGCTGTGTGAAAACACTGACAAGCGTTTGATCAAAAGTAGTCGTGAAGATGTTTATTTTGGGATTCATGACGAACTATGTCGTTTGGAGAGTGTCACAACAATCAAATTCTAGGAAATTCTATTGTGGACACTTTTATTCCTCGGTTCAGTTCTATGGAGATGAAGATCTGCTTCTACAAATAGTTTATTTTCACATTTAAGACATTTAGGAATTTGCATTTTACACAAGAACCCATTAAAATATTCAGAAAAAACTTCTATGAACACATTTGTTGTGTGATTTATGCCCAAGAGGAACATATATATACATACAGGGCTCTGATTTTGTTGAACACATTCTAAGAGTACAGCATGAGACAGTGAACCATCTGTTGTCTATCACACCGAACTGTAACCCCAGCATGTGTGCCAGTGCTGTATTTGAGGCCGTGGAAAAGGGAAGGAGGATGGGTTGCGGACCAGCAGTCCAGAGGGGGCGACAGACGGCCAGCAGATCACACATGTTGTGACATATGTCCTTCTCACACTGGCTCCTCTCTGATCCTCCACACATCCTCTCTGCTGGGTAGAGATGCCTGGAGTGAATCCAGGCAGAGGCAGGAATGGGACAGCCAGAGGGGGGCTTGGCTTCATTCTGTCAGGGCAAAAGAAGATGCCACCTCCTCCTCCTCCTCCATACAACCCCCTTCTGGGTCCACAGCCTCTGACTGGCACTAATTCAGCTGTTTCAAAATGAATTATCTCTTATTTAAAATAAGCTGACACACACCGTTGCTGATTGATAGCACAGCATTGAACAAATGATCACACAGAATTAGAGCCTGTTCCTCATTTGCTGACAGGCTCCTCTAGGTGTTGCATGAATATGCTGTGATACAGTTTTACAATGAATTCTTTCCGGTGGACAAATAGTGTAATAGTCTGACAAGGAGTAGTGTTTCTGTTACCTAAAGTGGATCCTTCTGTTTCCTGGCTGATGCAGAGTCAGCCTTATGCTGTGTATCACTAACAGGAAGAATGCATTATTTATCAACCACAGAGTCCATTTCATCTGTGCATGCCTTGCTTATTATACACCCAAATACTATGCCGCCTCCATGACATAACCTTGCATGTTCGGTACTCAGCTCATCAAATGTTTTTAGAACGTGTAAATTCAACATGAGGATAGATAAGTGCAGCGTATCTTGTGAGTTCAGGCGAAAGGCGGTCTTACCAAAGTGGAATAGATGGGCAGCTCTTTGTTTGGATTCACCAGCAGAAGGATGTGTCCGATGTAAGTCTAAAAAGGAGCAGAAAAACACACTTCAAAAAACACAAAAATCAGCTGAAAACAAGGAGTTGCATCTAATATCATAAAATCGTTTGTGTGTGATGTGGCACAGCTCTGCCTTGACGGACCATTTTGACATGAACAGGGCTGAAGTTGGGTTAAAATTACTCACAGGCCGCCTAAAGCGAACACTGACCTGGAATTAGAAGTGCCATCCTGCTCTGTCCTTAATGGCAATATTCATGGTGTTTCTGCTGCTATATGGATATGCTAATGTAGAGAAGGGAAAGGTCAAGGAGGCCCCTCCACTGATAACCTCAGTAATGACCTTTTTCTAATAAAGACAACAAATCTGTCCTCCACACACAAACCCCAAGGCCACTGAGATAAAAATAACCAACTCCTAATTTCTGCCCCTTTTCTACTAAACTGCTAACCTCCCCGTTTCTCACAAAGAAACCCCGGAGGCAGTTTGAAGGGTAGCGGCGTGTCCCCTGGGAGAGCGCAGGCGTTGCTAACATTCTGTAACACGCTCCTCTGTCCTTAGGCCCTGGCTCAAGGTTAATGACTTGAACAAATTCCCACCGCCTGAAGACACACAGCAAATTCACACTACTGTCCTATTGCTGTTGTTTTCTTTTTAACAAAGTAAAACTTGTCTGGAGATAAGTTGAGCCACTTTCCCCCTGTAACTCTGTGGTTTAATCTCATGACGCGCTTGTCAGTAATCCAGCCTTCATCAGTGTCTTCTGTTGCATCTTCCCCCAGTTCCTTGCCGCTCTCCTCGGGGGATTTTAGCGGTGGACTGGTCCTTCTATCCTGGCAGAAGGCAGCGACCACTCATCAAAGCCCATCTCTGACCACCCTGCTGGGAACATATGGAGCACTCACTGTCTTTGTTCTCCCCCCGTTTCTGTCCTTCACCATATCCCTGTTCACCTATTTCTTAGCATTCACTCCATTCTGCTCATAAGGTCAAGCACATTAGTGACAGAATCGAGAAAGATAAAACTGGGAGGAGTCAAACAACCTCTGTTTTTGCTACTTT
The DNA here is from genome assembly GCF_021347895.1 of Acanthochromis polyacanthus. Classification (NCBI taxonomy): domain Eukaryota; kingdom Metazoa; phylum Chordata; class Actinopteri; family Pomacentridae; genus Acanthochromis; species Acanthochromis polyacanthus. The sequence continues at coordinate 34,597,828 of NC_067126.1, read as the reverse complement.
TGATGAATCAAGCCAATATTTGCACACTTAGTTGTGTTTCAAAATTCCTTTGCTGCAAACAGTAAGATGCACAATGCATGACTGAGTCCGATGCATTTATGTGTCATACAGATCAGATATATCCATCTTTATTAACTCAGTGCCCTTTCTTTTCACCATTTCTTCCAAATGGACTCCACCTCCTGCCTCCTGCCCTCATTATTCTGAATTCTAATCGTTTCTCTTTTCTTCGTCCACCACTTGTACTTCCTTTCATTGTCGTCCCCTTATCTTAGTCTCCTGCTGCGATCAACCCTACTGTCTGCTGCCCATCTGGGCTTCTGTAATAACAGACTATTACTGCCTCTTCACAGAGAAGAGAGTGCACCGATAGCTCCACATTGATCTGGTTCCAGTCTTTATAGAGCTCCATCCCCATTGGAGCCAGACTAGAGTTTTAAAGAAGAGGAAGGAAAAAAAACAGGGATATAAAATGGACCCATTGTTAGAGATGAAGGCATTTTACTCTCGAATATAGTGATGGATTTTTCTTCCCGATCGATACAAATGATATTGATTTTGCCATTGTCACCAGTGTAAGTATGTGTGTGAGTGTGAAAATGAGGTACCACTCTTACACAAAAAGTCAGCTGGCTGGAACCGAAAAAGCCGGCGAATCAGCTTTCAAACTACTGGGACTATTTAAAACGTACAGGTTAAAAATAGTGTTGTTTTGTATTTTTTTGTGTTTTGTTAATCAGGAACCAAATCTGTAATCAGCATCTCAGTTCTTTCCAACTTCTCTTGTTTCAGCAAAAGTTGCTCTAACAGGAGAAAACAGTATGTAGTCAGGCAATAGTTTCAGCTCCCGAATCAAATGAATTTCATTCTCTAGTGAGTTTTTTACCGCATCAGAACAATATACTTGGGACTATCTTAATCATCGGAACCCCAAAACCTTCAAAAAGCATATTTTCTCTTCAAAATTCCGTTACAAATTTGTTGAAATTACATAACATATCAGATCCAGTATAAAAAAAACAACAACAAACAGATTTGAAGCTTTCCAACAATCCTCAAACTAATCATGTTAGAAGTTATACTGTAGGGTTACGTTAAGAAAATGAACCAAATCTAAAATTGTGACATTTAACCAAAATCATGTTACATGCATACACGCATGTCTCATTAAAAATTCACCAAAAATAAACTGTGCCCGATTCTGTAAAAGACTAAAGAAATTCTGCAACGGAGAAGCCATCAGTGACTCAGCTGCCACAGATCAGTAAGGGGACAAGTATTGAAATGAATTAGAGAGACTGAGAGGAAAAATAAAACATACCTGAGCAACAAAATAAGTCAAAAACTGTAAATAGTGGATAATGCTGCAGACAGATACATTCAGCATGGTGAAATATCCTTCTAGAGCTGTGCAGAATGATGCAAAAAACGCCAAATTTGCAAAGGTTGTCAAAATGTAAACAGTAAATTATCTAGAGTATGAAAAGCCACTATTGTACCCCAGTACTGGTAATTCTGGGGGACAGTTGGAAAAATGTTATACATGTTTGATTCCATTTTTTTCAATATTTGTAACATAAAAAAGCAAAAACAGTTTTACTTTTTTAATGATTTATGGACTTGGTTTTACAGCACAAAAGACGCTTTTTACTCCTCTACTTCTAGCCATGGTCGTGCTGTTTCCATAGAGGTGTTGTGAAAAAGGAGCCAACAGTCAGTAAATGCCCAAAAACTACTTGAGGTTCAGAGAATTGATTAAAAGAACGTGTCCATGTGCACCTTGCAGTGAAGGTACATGACACCCTGTCAAACAGTAGCCTGTTTATGACCATAGACATCAATGGCACACAGAAGAAAGCCATAAGCTTGACTACATGGGCAATACTTCATAGTTTTGTTCGGGTCTTTATATAAAATGTCACCTCGAATGTCATCCCCTAGCTACATTCAGAAAAATTCTTACTATTAGACGTGATAAAATCATATAATCTACATCCCAGCCTTCAGGTACAGGTACAGTATTTGTAATGCATTCTGTGATGTTTACACTTGACTACACTTGTATATCTGCTAGAGGGAAAGCCACTGTTGAGCTCATGGGTATAAAGATTGCGTGATGTGATCCAAACATCACACCCTGAAATTCCCAGACCGTAAAGCACACTCCGCTACTAATAAACAGCCACAGTGCCCCAGTTATGCCCGCGAGACACTGTGTTTTGTGTGTGCTCTGGGTTCTGCTGCGTGTTTAAAGCAATATGAGTGGGATTCCTCGTCAAGGACACAGAAGTCTTACGTAGATTTGATCGTTGCCAAAGCGTTTCTGCATCTCGTAGAGGAGGCTGCTGTCAGTCAGCTCGCTGAGGGATGCCAGGTCGTCATTGGGGGCTGGAGGCATCAGCTTGACCTGAAGAAAATACGTCAGATTTTATCTCAGAGCAATTTCTATGTTGCAGATTGTAGTTCCAAACTCTTCACAGACAGATATTTTTTAATGTTAGCCTCTATTTATCCTTACATTGGAGACAGGGAACAGCCTTGTGAAATTAATTCAAGGATGTACAAAAGCACATTTTAGGAGAGCTCTCTGAATATCATCGGTGAAGCAGAGACTAAATTTGCTCCTTGCTGAAATGCTTAAATAAAAATCCGGTAAACAGGATGAACTACTCAGTACATTGACTCTAATTGAAATGTGCAGTGAATATTTTCCATTTGAAATAGACAATAATGTCAAAATGCTGCACTTTAAGATGGTCCGAAGCTGAGTTTCTTTACCATCTGACTTCTTTCTTTAATCATAAAAACAAGCTAAAGTAACAAATGCAATATCAGAAAACCTTCTTTTTGTGTATCCCCTGTGGATATTTGATTCCCTCTGTGCACTTACTGTTTTTTGTAGTATAAGAGCAGAGCAGTAAGAGAACAGGGTACCTGCTCCAGTTTGCTGGCTCCGGAGCTGAAGGGCCCATCTAGGCCATTATCCTGAGAGGGCTGTCGGCTCAGTGCTCCGCCTGCCTCTCTGAACATGGCACACTTCTCCAGCAGACTGTCCCGCTTTGAAATAGATAGACCCAGGGGGTTTCTGTATGATAGATGGATAGTCAAGGAGTGGGAAAGAGACAAAGTAGAAGAAGATTCAGGGCAAAGTGAAGCATGAATCATGATATACATTATGTGGAGGTCACACAAGACAACATTTATTAACTGTTAACCTACAAGTTCTTGATGGGAGTGTTGAGATCGTGGGAGCCGCCATCGTATCGCTGGTCAGTGGAGGGTAGAGGAGCAGAAGGATCCTTCAGTCGCTGCAGCCAGCTCTCCTCTGCATTCAGCAGCATATCTGCGATGGGCTCTGACACGGCAATATCTAACGACATGATACAAGACGGCCTTGTCAGTGGAGGGATTTGTTGTGAAATTCACAGAGATAAGTTCAATTTGACATAGTTGTCAGAACTGTAAGCTCCGAAACAGATTTTCTCCACTTTCTGCACCACTCTAGTGAAGATGTTTGTGAAAAGACAGAGATTGTGCTAATGTTGTTATCTAAAGACTGCAACGCTCCACAGGTTCATCTATCTGTTCTTATATCACGCTACCCCCCTCCCACTCCACCTTCCCAATTCATGTGAATGATCCTTCACTGGTGCAGAACGTGAACCCCATTGTGGATCAATCCTGTTAAGATCCCTCCTTGTCCGTAATGAGGTCTAAGAGGGCACTAGGGAGGGAAATGACTTCATCCTGTCTTTTTATTTCTGCGTGACAGACAGTCCTCTAGACGCCCATCTCCTGTGCCGTCTTCCTCGCATCATGTGGCTGCCAAAGAAAGAGCATGCGGCTCCGAGTGGAAGAGAGGTGGGGGATTGTGTCAGCCTCCAAGGGCTTGTCTCACATCTTTTCTAGGTCCACGTGCTAGAACGAGCTATTGATTAGGAGCCGAGCGAGGCAGCCAGAGGCACGATTAAACTGTGGGAGTAAATGGTTGGAGGCAGCTTTGACATTTTATCCAACAATAGAGAGGCTACGAGTTAAATCCAAAGTCCTCTGCATATGACACTATCCATCACAGTTAAACAGGAAACACCACTAACATTTACAGTCAGCAGCCTTGTTCAAAGGCTGGCTTTATAATGGTTCTTTTAAAGTTTGTGTGAAAATGAAATTCAATGCAAACATAACATCAATAAACGTGCATATAAATATCCAAATGGACACTTCACTATCACACCCAGAGAGACACCAAGCAAGCTTTTCTGGATAAAATGACACAAGTATGAGATATCCTCCATGTTATAGGAACAAATGTGTCTGCATTTACACATTTATCATATCAAAACAGTGCCAAAGCAATTTTTTGTGGAAAATCTGACACATGCAGGGTTTACATGTTGCCATCTTCTTTCCAGCTTTTTGCTGACATAGTGATATGTCTCTTGGAGTGTTATCTTCTCCAACTGTTGCCCTATAGACTAGCTTGAAATCGAGCAATATCATAGTAGTCGTGGTCAGTCTTTGAGGTAAATGCCAGCCTCTCCCATCGTCATGTTGAGTGGTTTAACATACAGGTTTAGTGGGCAACTGCGAAGGTTTTGTCAGTTATCTCTCTCTGTTTGCCTTCTTTTGAGTTCAAAATACACTGCCTGTTGGGAAAGAAAAGCTGCCACGTGGCTTTAACTAGGCAAATAGGTAAAAGCCTTCCATTGGATAATTACTGCAGTGATGAATACGTTTCAGCAACTTATTTAACTCGAGCTGATGCAGTGAGGAGCTTCTCATTTCTTAAACTGCCATGTTGGAAGACCTATCCTGTGGTCATGGAAGGATGCTCATCTGCCTCAGAAGGGTCAAATTATTGACCTGCATCAAGCAAAGAAAACAACTAAAGAGATTTCTGATCCTACTAAAATCAGGTTAAGAACCGTCCAACGCATAATTAAAACCTGAAGGACAGTGGAGAACCATCGTCTTCCAGGAACAAATGTGGTCTGAAGAGTTCAGATCTACCCTGTTCCAAAGTGATGGGGCATTTGGGTAAGAAGAGAGGCAGATGAAGTGATGCACTCATCATCCCTAGTGCCTACCAGCTTGTCAGGGTTAAGGTTATGACCTGGGGTTGGTCAGGTTCAGCAACGTTACGAATGAGGTCAGCTGACTACCTGAATACACTGAATGACCAGGTCTTTACATCATAGCATGGAGATATTCCAAGATGACGATACCAGGATTCATGGGGCTCACATTGTGAATAAGTGGATCAGGAAGCATGAGACGTCATTTTTACACATGGATTGACCTACACAAAGTCCAGACCTTAACCCCAATTGAGAATCTTTGGGTTGTTCTGGAGAAGACTTTGTGCAGTGGTCCGACTCTCCCATCATCAATGTAAAATCTTGGAGAAAAATGAATGCATCTCTGGATAAAAATGAATGCTTTGACATTGCAGAAGCATATCGAAATAATGCCACAACGAATGAGGGCCATACTCAATGCTAAAGGCAGTCCAACAAAATATTAGTCTGTGACTTGTTTTTTTTTTTTTGGCCAGGCAGTGTATATCGGTGGCCACTTCTAAAGAGATCCAGAATTATAATACACATCAGGAGTGGACATCATTTTCTGATGATCAGTGTATTGAATTGCAACTAATGACAGTTTTGCTAAGATGTAGTCAAAACCAGAAAAAATAATTGGTTCAAATTGCCTTAATTTAGACCTCTAATAAAGCTTTGTGTTTTTCTATTATTGAAAATAACAACATACGCTTTTTGATAATGATATATTACCTTCATGCCCATTAGGAAATTATTCTCACCACCCTCTTATAATTACTGCCAACACCCAGATTAAATAAGTGCAGATATGCGTTTATGTGTCTGAAAGGTGTTAATGTTTTCAGTCATTAAAAAGCGAGGTCTCACTTGCAGGCACACTCAGATATGCGCAAAAAGACTCACATGAGACCTCATTTACAGAATACATTGCATATGTGGCTGTGTGTGTATGAGTCTCTGCTTTCTATAATCACAGTGATTATTAATGTATCTGAACAGGCTCAGTGGAATAAGACAAAATTCATGTCTCTGCTATTTTTTCTTTGCTTCATTACCTCCCACTTGCTTGAATGTGTTTGCCTCTTCCAGCTGCCATATTTTTTTGTGTGCGTGTGTGTGCGTGTGTGTGCGTGTGCGTATTTGTGCGAATGTGTGAATGCGTTACCGGAGGGCTTGTCTTGGTTGCAGTTCAACAGAGTCGGGTTTGCTCCATGCCTTAGGAGCTGGCTAACAATGCTTGTCTGGAAGAGAGGGGTAGAAACACGCACATCCATTTTCATTACGTCCGAGCAAAGCTCAGTGCAAGAACAAGAAAAATGAATAAAATAAAGAAAAACAAGAAAAAAAAATCATTGTAGATTCTCAGTAGCTTTTGAAGATCAGGGTCAAGAGAGATGTGGAGGTTATACCCACATTCACAGCTATAGTGCAGACAAGCGTAAAAAAAAAAGTGTATGATGGTATGCTGTGACATTGACCTGGAATTTAAACACTAAGCAGAACATGCAGACAGCCAGTGTCACACATAACAGCTCTGTACAAGTGGTGCCTCCAACTGAGGAGATCCTTTAATAATGAGCCTATCTTCCATCCCATGTCAGAGTGGAAGAACCCCATAGCTGTCTCTGCTCGTTTCCACACACACTGACATGTGACAGCTGACACCTCTGTCCTCTATTGTTCTGTCTAGGTTTTCCTTAAAGACAAACAAGCTCTCAGTCACTGAATTCTGACTTAGTCTCCCCGTCTTTCCCCCTCATTGCTCCTTTATCTTCTGCACTCTCTCTTTTGACACCGCTTTTGCCTACTTAGAACATCAATTGCACCAAACATGTGACGCACCATGTGATCTGAATACCTCTATGATAAGTGTACATCAGGTATTAGCAGTGTAATTGAAATTACTAAGAACAGAAAAGCATTTTCATTATTTCTCACTGTACAAATAGATGTTTTAAGGCAAACACTGTTTAAAAAGTGAGCTTAATACTGTCTGTCAATCATGCATTAAACATTTTTGTCGTTCCTGGTTGTATAGAGAGAATTAAACAGCAATAAATCTAAGCATCATGCTTGAGCTAGGCAGCTGCCATGTAGAACTAATTACCAATAAAACATAAAAGTGTCCTTAAAAACCAAGTAATTATATGTATAATGTGTTACCGTTTACTCATTCAAAGGGCGTTCCAGACACTTGACTAAAGTCTATATTACATAAACAAAAATCAATAAAAGGCCACTCTGCTGATTCTATGCATTAACCTTATTCTGCTCATCATCAGGAGTAGCACTTCCAGCAATATGTTTCTGGAGGAGGTTTCCAAGGCTTCAAATATTTAAAATAAGGTAGTCATAAGAAAGAAACAGTGACATATGAGGACATTTATTAATCAAGGAGGGTCTAACATATTGTATTATGAATGTTGTTCGGGACTAGAGGTCAGGATATCTTGGCTTTATTTAATACAACTTCTGCAAGTCCCCAGACTTTATGTAAGTTTCACACTAAACATACCAACGTACTTTTCTGTAAGTCACTGTTCAAACTGCTCTGCAAGCAGCAGACACTCTTTGTAGTGCAGCACAGTAATAAGACATCTTCGAAGTACAGGGGAAAATGACTCAGCACATTCAGCAGCGACCCATGCCAACAGCTGTTCAGCTCCAAGTCCACAGCGTCTCTGCTGCCCACAAACCCTGTCAGCAGCACTCACACTCTATAAATACTGACAACACGTCAGTGGCACCACAAGATCTGAACTCGTCAGTGGGCCAGAGTTTGAAGGAGGACCAGAGAAAAGGTTATCAGTACATCAGGATCAACGGGGACAAAGAAGCCTCAATGCTGACGTAGATTCACACAGACAGCAAGGTAGTTTTGGGTAGGTGGCCCAGATGTCCTGATGATATTTGACAGAAAAATTAATCATGAGATTTAGAATAAAAAGCCTCTGAAAATGAAACTGTCACATAAATTTTTGCCGTTGCTATATTGCCACAGCTTTCACATGCACTGGCATTATAAAACAGTTAATCCAATCCCTGCAGTGCTGTATTTTAACTCCCTGTCATTTTTTTTGTTCGAAAATCCAACCAAAACTATTTAAAAATTCCTCCCTCAAGAGAGCGGAACTTGAAAAGACCCGACTCAAACCAAGGAAGCCGAGAGCCAAGGTCTAACTTATCACAAGACCAAGAGAGGGAAGCTTAATTAGCTGCAGTAATAGGGTCATACATCTTCTTAAAGGGTCACTCTAGAACGCATGCCACACTGCAGAAGGGGTCTTTGGGTTTAATGTACCAGCTAGTGTTACGGTTGCCGGCGAGCGTTTCCAAGCAACAGTTTGTGTCCGCCTCATACCAGAGACCTTCCTGTTAGTTGAACTAGGGATTCAGTTGGCTGGATAGACACACATATCTGGGACTCATAATCCTCACATACTCCTGCGTTACTCCTGTGTCACTGCCAGAGGAGCTATAAGAAGAAGGTGACAGACGGTAAATGTTAAGAAGGCTCAGGAAGTAGTTTGTATGCGGGAGGCAAAGCAAAGGCACCATAGAGGAACCGATGGCTGAGGTGATTTAACACTGCAAGGGAAACCTAATCGATTCTCCAATCCTCTGGACTGCCACTCTTAAGTCAGATACACTTACATATCACACTCCACACTCCCGCGCACACACACAGTCAAATTGTGTGTGCAGAAAATCTTAAAAAAAAAAAAAAAAAAAAGGGCCACAAGAAGGTTAATATTCAATTCTATAACATTGCAGTCTGGCTGTGTGCATTTAGATCTGCTAATTAATTATCATCTGATCATCTAAGAACTGCAGAAAGGGATTGTGTAAGAGAAGATGAAAAGAGAAGATCTGTATAAATGAAACAGGCTGCGAGGTAATGCAGAGGAAGGAAGTCATTTTTAAAAACCCACTCTAGTGAGGAAAAAACATGGCTTGAGGACAGATTAACTAAAGCGAGTGACTCCAAATACCAAATGAAAAAATTCTCTTTGTCAGCAGCCAAGAGCACAGCCCAAAACGTAATTAAATATCTACTTGGGTCAGCAGGATCTGAATGCGATCATTTCCCCCTCTTCATAGCTGGACCCTCACCAAACCAGCAGATCCTATTCATATCCTGTTCCAATAGCCCATCTGGAAATCAATCTCCTCTGCTCTAAGAGAGATCATTAGACTGCTAATCAAAAAGGCTGAAACAAATGCATATACAGTTCTCCTCCATGCTGGCAGTTTGACTCTTTCTGATCAATAAGCCCCAAAAACAGCAGTTTGTCAGGGTGTGTGCATGGTATCTAGAAGCAAGTCTCACTGAGGAACAATGCATCAATAATTTCCTCCTTATGTCATTCACGGCTACAATCACTCTGGAACCGATGCAGCTAGATGAGTTGAAATTGGCGTTTCTGCTTAATCAACATAGAAAACATCCTGACATGTCTGAGCAGCTGTCAGATACCTGTCCGTATTTAGCAGCCAGGTGGAGAGGGGTCCAGAAGTTGTTGTCAGCAGGATGAGGGTCTGCTCCATTGTCCAGCAGCACTGACACCACCTCTCTGTAACCACTGGCACAGGCAATGTGGAGCTTCAGAGACAGAGAGAGAGGAAAAGAAATTGTGAGGTGAGTTGTAAGACTGCAAAGTTTGATAAAGACGACTGGAGGAAGGTTAGAAATGCCAGACAGTGACAGACATGTGACCTTACTTACCAGAGTAACCCCATCATCGTTGGGCTGGTTAAAGCTTCCCCCTGTGGCTACAAGCTGCCTGACATCAGATAACATGGTGCTGGGCCTCTGTGTCTTCATGGCATGCATAGATGACACATCCACACCTTAAAAACACAAGTAAAAGATTTCTATTAAAGTAAGTATTCAGTTGTCATGCTAAAAGATATGGTATTTTCTGCGAGTTAAAACAAAGCTGGAACCAGATAATGAATAACAGATGGTTGGACTAAGAAGAGAAACGGATTTAACAGGTAGCCTACCCAAAGAAAAGAAAAAAAACAGCACACTAAACCTCTGTTATTTCATTTTAAGAGAACTAAATGTAAATGTTGAATTTTTAATAAAGGGTTATGACTGTTTACTGGGAAGGAGCAGTGACTTCCTAGTTATCAATCAAAAGCGTATTCATTCCTAAAAGTCAAACTACTTTTTAAAATATTCATACCAGACATTCAAGGGCGTGTTTTGCTCAGCTGGGACCAGTTTCCGCAGAGTTAAAACTGCTTAACTATATTTTCTTAGAGTTCTTTATGGTTTTATATGATTGCAATTGGTCCCATAGTGTCTGTTTTGATTCACAGTACAGCTACAATATATGATTTTTTGGAGGATGCTGGCCGTACGTCTAACAATGACACTGAAACACCAACTTGAACGATTCAAGGCCTCTGTTACTTGGTCGACACAGACAAACAGAGGTCTATAAGGGCATGTATCGCAAGCTATTAAGATCAATGCACCACACACACGAACACACACACTGGAACCAACTGTGGTTGCTGTAATAGTGTGGATTGATTATCAGTCAATCTATATCTCAAATAAGCTCCAGGGCACAAACTAATGGGACTTTTCCAAATAGACTGGTTGAATCGGTTAATCAATAAGTTTGTCTTTGCAAAACAAATGGCAGCCTCGGGGTTTTGGAGGTACGCGAGACATTTTCTTAGAAGCATTATGGCAACAGAAGAGAATTTATTGTCTCCACAATGCCAAAACCTGTAAGAAACATAAAATACCAGCCACTCAGGACCGTAGAATTCGCTAAAAATTTTATATTGTGGCATAATTGAAAATAAAAACAAGCCCATTTTTTATTTGTACCCATTTTCTTCCTAATTTAGAGACACATGGACAATCTGTGTTTTCCCATAACCACATAAACTTCAGGGGGATAGAGAACTTCCAGCCAAGTTGCTATAGCAACAGAGAGCCTGTGTGAGTAAGAGTATGTCTCATGGTGGCAAAGCCATCTGATACCCCACCCACCCACCCACCCCCACCCAGAGGAGCTGCAGGTAGGCAGGAGGGAAAAGATCACCTCAGGGGCTGACAGATAGAAGCAGATTTTTAAAAATTCATCCCCTGGGGAGTTACAGAATTAGTCTATATCTGTGTGTGTGTCAGGTGGTCTGAGCTTTGATGAGTTGGCTGTCTGCAGTTTGAAGCTTGTCATGTGATGCAGTGCAGGCTCATGTGTGGCCAATGGCAGATGGATGAGGGAAAACCCTCCATCATTGTCTGTATCTGTTTCTGTCTAGCTTTGTCAGCATGATTCCCGTTCCTCTTTCACTGCATGTCCCTCTGTATTTCTTTGGCACTTTTCCCAGCTTCTCCCTCTGTCACTCTAATGTCTCTGCCTCTACCACTTTCCTCTCCCTGTGCCTTTATCGCTTCTATTCCCAGCTCCACTGTTGACCTTCTCTCTTCTCTGTGGGAGGCAAATGCCCCAATCACAATTTGCCATCATTAGGCCTGTGGGTGTACTTCACCTTCATGCACGCACACACACACACACAGAGACATACACAGACACACACAGCATCTCATGTTTAACTGCAGGTAATGCATATTAACCATTTAGATCATACAAACTCTTCCACTATGAAAGATTAAATGAAATATTTATTAATTATACTGAATTCATCTTTTTTTTTTTCCTGAAAGGGTTGTGGTAACATGAAAGGGAGCTACCTAATTTGATTGAGAAGGCCTAATGTGGAAATTACCCTTTAAACCTCAGAGGAACTTCATAGAAAAAAATTCTCCTTCTGCCTTTTACAGAGAATTACCATGACCTGGATGCCTGAAACCTCCCGTTAGCAGGTTTGAAAGGCACAGAAACTGTAAAAACAGACAGAATCAAGAAATTTTCCATTGGTCCTTGAACTGCTCTTCTTTTACATGCTGCTCAGTCTGGAAACCTAACCAAATCTAAACTTAAAATCCTGATATTCGCCACAGTCATTTAATTCTGCATGTCTCATTCAGAAATTTACCAGAGATAATTCCTTCGCGTTAACCAGATTCTGTAAAAAACAAAAAAATGCTGTGCATCTTGGTGCAACCAAGAAGCCTTTATTGATTCAGCTGCAAGCAACAATCATTTCATAAAAATTCGATGTCTTTTTGGCTTAACTGGGATGAACTGCAGGCTGTGCACAGTGTAGATAGGAGACAAATACAGAAACACATTTAAATGTAAGTAGTCAGTCAGTACAAATTTCTCCAGTATTTGTAACATGTGGGTAATTGTAAAAGTGTTGAACAAGCTTAATTCCATTTTCATTATTTTTTTTGGTAAAATTATAATTAAATACATGCAACTTCTTTTTTTAAGATTTATGGCATCACTACTTTGCTGTACTGCACAGAAAACCTTCTGAGGTTCTTTGGTTGTGCCGTGTCCACAGAGGTGCAGGACTACACAAAAGTGAAAAAAGACGCGTGTGGTTGAGAGGATTAAATATTAAATTAAAAAGCTACCTCCCCGTCTTTCTCTCACTGTGCGACACAGAATAAACAAGAGGTGTGCAGAGTTTTACCATTTTCCTCCAGGTATTTTCGGAGGATATAACTGGTCTCTGTTCCCTCGAAGGCGTAGTCCAGAGGAATGTTTCCGTTGATGTCCTGCAGCAGAATGTTCACCCCGGCCTTCCAGACAACAGGGCACAAAAAAAAAAAACACAATAAAAAAAAAGGCAGAGAAAACACAAACTGTATTTTAGCTTGGGCCATTCATCAGACTTGAATCGATGATAAAGTGGGACTAATTATCTTGACTTCCCAGAGGCGTATACCTGAAGAGAACCATGGAGATGTTAACAGACAATACAGTGAATTAAAGAACTCATTAAATAACCGCCTAGGGGGTGGGGCAGTTAAGAGTGAGGGCATTGGTTACCGTTACCTGGGATTGTCAGGGTTAGTGTGTGTGACAAGATTAATGTGTATTTACTCAACATGGACCCTGCCAGAGCAGTGCTCTGTCACAGCATGAGATAACACAAGAGGCTTTCCCTCGGGGTCCTTTAATGACTGTTACTCTGACAGCAGCACAGTCGTTGGTCACAATATGGTTATGATAGATTGCTTCTCTTTGGGGGAACTCCACTGTTCTCATTATTTGTAAAAATGATGCAGTAAAGCAGAAAGGTGTGCAAGCTATGCAATATGTTCAACTAGCTACACCGACAGGGCCTTCTTGCTGTTTTTTTTTCTCCATTCTTATAATCCCCACTTTGGGTTTAGGTACTACAAGGAACATACAAGTGGCAATTGTCAGCAGCCAGCCATAAATGGTTTGCTGTTGTTTGACTAAACCGTAAAGACAAGCCAGTGTAACGATCATGGCTGGACGAGGCCTGATAACAGGGATGGGGGACTCCAAGTGAGGGTCCCTGCTTATTATTTACAGCTAATAGAATTCTAACGACCCAGTTGCAGTGCGGCAAAGAGATTTATGACCGCGTCCTTAGGCAGACAGAGAGGGAAGGGGTGGGGAAAGTTTAAAAAAAAAGGGAATTAGAGGGCTAAGAATGCAAGGAGGGAGCCAGTTGACAGAGCAACACGAAAAATTGTTAACCTTAGTGCTCTGGAAAGCCATCAGCAAAACCAAGAAGTCCTAAAACCTCAAAGCAACCTACAGCTCGTCTATTGATTTATTATTTAAGCAACTGGTTTTTTATTTTTTCCCAGCTTCTAAATCTGTTTTGCAGCCGCACAGAGGAAACATTTTCCAGTCAGAAAATTAAGAAATTACTGCGTGATAAAATCAGAACAATGCTTTCGATCCGATTATCTGTTCCAGCGAGGTTTACGGTTTCACTGTGCGCCCATCTGTGTTATCTAGTGGGAGCTATTTTCGCTCACTTATGAGGGTTAGTTAGGGGTTAACAAAGGGAATTAATTAACATGAACAACTATCAGCTGCTGCTTCATGACTATTCATAGAAGGGGAAAAAAAAACAAGAAACCTTATCACACTGTGAAGCTCGGTTTGAAGAGCAAGAGATGAGACGATGAGTGCGTCGGAGGGAGAGCATATTATGTGAGCAATATTATTATGCCCTCTCTGCCCACCCCTAGCACCACACATACAGGCGCAAACACTTCCCACCTCCACATCCCTCCTCGTACCCTTCCGATGTCATATTTGGACTGCTCCATCTATATTCCTTTAGATGTGTGCTTTGCCTCCAAGCAGTAATCTGCAGAACTTCCTCATAAACCTGACAGCTCCTCTCAGGGCGCCTCCGTTATAACATAGCATACGTACGCATACGCGCATGTGTGTATTGCATAGTGGGGTCTGAAGGGCTGTTTTAACCTGGACCATTCACTTCAAGGTCCGGTAAAAGTCAATAGGAGTCTGGCTGGATGAAGTCATCAGATGACAGACAAATATATCTTACTCTGGTCATGAGGCCACACTCACCGCTTTCAACCTTCGCTCACAGCTGCACCAAAAGCAGCCGGATAGTCCTTGACGTTTATCTGGTGCTTGCTACGAATGTGAAATATTCATAAACAAATTTTACATTCTGCAGTGGAACACGGCTCTGCAACATACAGCGCTGTAAGATGGTTCTCATTCTGGAGCTTTTCTCAATAACAGTCACACAGAAAAATCTACTGCAAACACTTTGAGCTTAGTCGTACACAATCTGACAACAACAGAAAACTGTCACTGAAGAAATAATGAAAGTTCCATTATGGCGCACAAAGCCACCAGACACAGATTACAGTGAAGAAAGCATGATGTGTGGGCCATTCTTTCACAGACATAAATCAAACGTCTCGGTTCGCATGATAAGTGTCGACAGATATAAATGAGCTCGGCGCCTTTAGCGTTAACACACGCTACAAGGGGTTAACAACTTGACTTCTGAACCCAGTCCGACCCAGCAGCAGCATGATGAATCCACCCAGGACGTCCACCCAGTGATGGAAATCTGCTAATACCCTGCTCCCTGTGGTTCGTACTAATGGCAGCTGTTAAACACAGTGACTGCTAGAAAATCAATAACAACTAGTAGATACGCACTGAAAGCTGTCCCTGGGGCGGTCACTGCTGAGCTGGACACCTTCACAGCAGAAATCTAACCAAGCATATACACTGAGTCGCACATCTGATGGAACAATAGCTTTCTATGTTAATCAGTGCAGCCGACTATACAACCGGCTGGCCTGTAATGTGAGTGATATACACAAAAGTGCATTTCTCAACTTCAGGATTATTTAGCAACAAAGAAATGTAGAGGAGGCAGCGTGTTTTAGAAAGAGAAACGCACATATTACTCTCAAGTGATTGCACCGTTGTAATCACTGTGTTGTAATATAATGTTAATTAATATGGCTTGATGGGCAAACTTTTCTCAATTCCTACTATATACATAAAACTGTTTTTTCCTGTCTTATGCTGCTGTTTTTGTTGCACATGAAGCACAGGCAGATACCGACACAAAGATTAGAATGTAGAGTCACAAACAAGCTGCAAAACAAATCCATATTCACACGCGCATGATCACGTTTGCTCACCAACTTATGAAATTACATCCCCAGATAATATTTCGACATTTTTCTCCAGAAAACCAAAAGCAGGTCAAATACCACAGGAGTTGCGACGGTTGCTTGATGAGTCACTGTCATGTTTGAAGGCGGGACAACTGCATTATTAACAGAAAAAAACAGAACACATTTCAACTAATGTGAAGTTGAGTTCAGTGTAGCCAGAGGCTTGCAGCAAATCATTTGACTTCAAAGCACTTCAGAGTTCAGGAGTTTTAAATTCATCGTTGACAAGCACGGAAAGTGGGTCAATTCCACAACTGTACCACCGCTGGGTTTTTAACTGTAGGATAGGAGGAAAAAAACATTTTGGAACAGAACCCGTTTCCTGGGGATCACATAATTGCAATCTGCTTGTGCACATTTTTAATGATAAAAAGCCAGTTAATTATCAGAAAAGAAAAGGAAGAAAACAGAATTGTGTTAATGGTTTAAGACAGCAGAATTCTCTTTACACGTTCTACAGTAGTCCATATAGTCCAAAATGGAGACAGGCTCCAAAGCGGAGTGAGACAAGCCTGCAATTAACATTTATCACTACCCACATCTTTTTTTTTTTCCTGAGGTTTTATAAGAGACGATATAACGTCATAATTAAGCCACTAGAAGAAATTCGATTTGTATCTTGCGGATTTTATGAGAAGGTCAGCCAAGATGTAACACGGAGATCAAGAACCTGTGTTAATTCATCCTGATGTACTGTATGTACATGAGCAGAGTGTTGGACACTGAAATCAGTAAGGCAAGGCAGAAAGCCGAGTCTGGTTTTGTTTGATAATCGGACTGTTTTCACCAGATATATTACGCTAATAGACGGATGTTTTGGTGGAAGCTTTTATAAAGACTACACACCCCGTCATGTTTTTCATTTGCTAAGTAGGAATCCACTGCGCCCATGAGCTGCTAGTTAATCCCACCAGGGTCTCAATAACAAACATTAACCAGAGCTGGAGCTATAAAGGTTTAGGAATGGGTTTGAAAATGGGTTGGGAATGATAGAGTTTAGAAATGGCTAACTCTCCTGCTGTTTGGAGGCACGAGATAAGAGAATTAACATTAGCGCGGATCCGGATGCAGAGCAACAATTCTCTCAGACTTCTCAGCGCTGCCCATCCTCCCTCCCACCCCCCCGTTTCTCCCACAAGACAAGCTTGGTAACATCTCTGTCAGCAAAAACCACTCTGTTCCTCCGTAGAAAACAGAGAGAGGAAATCAAGGACAGAGAAACGGAGGACAAGGGGAGGGGAAATGGAGAAAGAGATGGTGGAGTAGGACACAATAGATTAGTACATATTAGCGGCACGATTCCTTCCTGTGCCAAACAAAGATAAGGATGCCAGTCAAGCTCCGTTATCAAGACCATTGTTCCATTTTCCCATTAAAATTCAACCATTCTGAGGCAAGATCTCCCACTTATAGCAGTGATGAGGCAGTAGCTGAAAAACGCAGCAGAAAGACTTGGTTATTGGCAGAGTCTGTGGTGGAGGAGATATGTGTCAAAATGAATAAATAGAAGAAAAGAGATATTACATCTCTATCATAAATATGGGTTGACAGAAGCTATTTTTACCACGCTAGACAGGAAGAGTGCCTTGGGCTCATGTTTCAGAAACCGTCTTCCCTTGCTGATTCTACCAGGACAAGAAACTCAAACGTTTAACTTAGCCTAAAGAGAAAAAATGCACCCGAAGCAAATTTGCACCACTTTGGAATGTGGAGCGTTTGAAATGTTGCCTTACTTGGCTCGTCTCCCCTCATGCAAATGCTGCCACAATCGCACAAGCATGCACCAGGGCGCGCTCACATAAAAGCAGAAGCAGAGTCAAGTAAATAAACCTTCAGTACCAAAGCACACTCAAGCTGTGAAAGCCGAAAGTGTCTTGGTGTTTGTTGGTAGAGTAAGCTGTAAAAACATGCTTGAACTTTTGACAGTGTTGAATCAGATTTTTGAATTCCTGAGAAACGTTCTTCCTCTTTATTTCTTCACCCCTTGCACTCCTCCAGCAGAGTTCAGTTCTGCATCAATACGGCCTAATTTACTGGGAAACATTCAGTTACTGTCTCCCAGGGGTGCGGTATTAAATCTCTCCCTCCCTCTCGTGGTGCTGCCCATCATGAAAACATAACTCACTGCATTAAATTGAATTTGGCATATCTATATCCCACCCCCCTCTGCAGACTAAGCAGCCAGTGGGAATTTTTGCTTGGAGGGGAAATTAGATGCATGCAAATACACAAACACCCAACACATACATGAACCCAGCAGTCATGCGTTGGCTGACATATTCATTCTGCACCCGCTTTGCCTGGGAGCTCTTCAAACGTATCCATTCCTCACAGGAACATGTCTGTCCTGCCCCACAGACAGGCTACACCAATCACTCAGGACCCAATCAGCAGAACCAGGCTGTGCAGGATTCTGCTGAGCTCAGTCGGGCCTCCCTGGGTCTAATCAGAGCAGACCTGGCCCGGAGTGACTGGGCTGGATGTGCATGCCCTCCCCCTGCAGCTGGCGCGCCTCTCATTATGGACCTAATCAGTACAACCACAGCTCTTGTCAAGACATCCTCCACAGAATAGGCCCCTTTCTTTGATATCATGCTAATGCAGAACTTCTAAATATTCTCCTTTTCAGAGATTCAGCTGGGTCTGTGAGTGAATGGAAAGCTGCGTTTCAGGCCGTCTGTAATACAAAAGCACCTCATCAATGGAGAAAATGCTCCACTTGGACGGAAAATTCTTGATGACTAATGTGAATAGAACCGGTAGCTTGAAGGGAATTCAAAATGAAGCTTGGACGCCTCCCAATTCTGAAACAATGATCTAATTTGTAGCTGGCACACTTGGAATTACAAGGATCAATAGAAAATCATAACTACCCCCACTCTTGCAAGTGTGTCCTTTCACGTCCATGTGTGTTGCTGCGAGATCCATCCCTTCCACACTACTGCATGTTTATGTTTGCGTGTGTTTTCCTCACCACCAGCAGCAGCAGCACCACGTCTGCATGGTCACACACACACGCTACATGCAGGGCTGTCCACAGGTCCTCGTCCTGAAGGTTGACGTTCAGGCCTCGCTCAATCAGAAGCTCTGCGGCGAACACATTGTCATGGCGAGCACACTGCAGAATGCAGAGACAACGAATTACCTTTTTGCTACTTTGCATAATAAAGCACATTTCCAGAAGCCTGGCTAACTATAAACAGGAAGTGGTTTAGCGCATATGGTACAATAATTAATGTATGGGAAAATGTAACGTGCTGAAGAGGTATTAA
The DNA here is from genome assembly GCF_021347895.1 of Acanthochromis polyacanthus. NCBI lineage: Eukaryota > Metazoa > Chordata > Actinopteri > Pomacentridae > Acanthochromis > Acanthochromis polyacanthus. The sequence goes on along the minus strand of NC_067126.1, from coordinate 34,578,893 downwards.
TTACATTCTCGTATTGCCACAGGGGAGTTTGCAAAATGCTAATGATAAAGGGCTACAGAACGGTTACTAGGGCAGCAACATTGCAAAGAAACACCATGCTGTGAATTAAGGTTGAATTATAAATGATAGAATTATGGGGGAAAAAAATTGGATTACTGTTTCTAAAAACATTTCGGTGTTTCTTACCAGGTGCAGCAGGGATCCTCCAGAGGAAATGGGAGTGTTGGGGTCTGCTCCCTCCTTCAGGAGTCGCAACACTGCAACACAGTAAACACACACACGTTAGCACCTGCTGTATGTGTGGACAGGGAGCGCTCGGAGGCGTCTACAGCAAACGCACCGATCTGCGCCACTCTCTATCAAAACCAATAAATGTCCTCTGACTGTCCTTGGTGTGTCAGTGTGGATCAGCGTTAGGTCCGTTTGTGCGTGCCTGGTATCTGCTTCCTCCAGCTGCAGGTCAGAAAGCTTACACGCACTCCCATCACATGCTATAAGCTCCAGCGTGACACACAACACACTAACACACTGACACAGATCCACTGAAGGAAACGCAAGCAAGTTCACGCCATCAGCCACAGACAGCAGACAGTAACAGGCTAAACAAGGTCACAGATTTTACTAAACGCTTGATATATATATTTTTTAAATCGAGTACAGCATTGAGAGGGACAGCGTACTGGAGTGTGTGACAGATAAATAAAGAGAGATGGACAAAAAAGGAGAGGAGAGCAAATGTGGAGAACTGTGGTCTGGAAAAGCCACAGCTGTCACCGAATCCAGCTGCACACCACACACACATTCACAGACACAAGCGTCTTTAAGCAAAACCAGTGGCTCTGAAGACAGCGACCACATCAATTCTACATAACGAGCCCTGCTGATGACCCTCATGAGGTCATTTCACTGAGAGAGAAATGCTGAAATAACCTCATATAGCCACTTTACAAAGCATATTACAATTACTAACAAGTACATAAACCAGAAAACCATTCCAGTATTCTGTATAGGAGACAGTACAGCAACTATAAAGCATTATAATAGTATGCAATGCAGTAAAAATAAAGAAAGCACCTGCACTATATAGCCTCAATAACTAAGTGAGCATATTACTAAATCAACACTCCTTTAACACAGTAGCAATAACAATTGAACCTGTGCCTCTCTATTTATGATTTATTAACTTTGATTAACAAACAACAGCTGTTGCACTGCTACTACAGATCAAATGCCAAACTTTGTTTCTGACTGATCCCTCAAAATGATTAATTACTGCTGCACAGAGAGAAATGTATGAGCATAGTACTGCTTGACGAAGGCAGAGCTACACACTACACCGAAACTGCCTTCAAAATGTGTGTGCACACAAGTATAGGTTCACTGGCACAACATTTAGATATTTTTTAACCCAGATAACCATGTCCAGTATGTCCCCATTGCTTTTCAAGATTGAACCATGGTCAATTTCATTTGGCTTTTGGCAAGAAGTTCCAAAAATAGACTCTTTCACGTCAAAGTAAAAACAGATTTCTACAAATTAATGTTAAATAATTAAAAATACAAAACTTAAAATAGGTGACTGGATAAGCATTCACTCCCTTCAAAGTGACTCCCCTAATTGAACAAAGTTGCAGTCAGTTAAGACATCATCTGAGTGCAGTGAATGTGTCTCAAGTGACTGCAGAACAACCACACCTCTATCTGGAAGGTCTTGTCCCTGATGAGTCGGTACTCCTTGCTATAATTACATAATGACGATAAAAGAACACTCCAAGCAACTCTGTGAAAAGATTATTGAAAAGCAGAAGTCAGGGAATGAATACAAGAAAGTTTCCAGGTCACCGGATATACCTTGGAGTACAGTTAAATCCATCATTTAAAAAACAGAAAAAATATTGCACACATGTAAATCGGCCTAAAAATGGCCTTATATCTGCAGGCTATTTTCAAAAAACTCAGTGACAATGCAAGAAAGAGAGCAGTGAGAGAGACCACCAAGACACCTATGACTTCACTCATTTTTCATATTCTATTTTTTTATGAACTGGCAATATTTGATTGAAATCCGCTTTCATTTTGACATGAAAGTGTTTTTTTTTTTTCTACATTCTTGTCAAAAACAGCCAATCTAAACTGGCCATGATTCAGTGTTGAAAAGCAGAAGTGGAAAACTGATTAAGTATGCATGAATACATTTTATAGGGACTGCATGTTATGGCATACAGTGAGCTTATGTTTAGAACTAAAATAAGTATTATTCAAATTACACACTTAAGAATACCTGATTAGAACACTACTCAAATATTTGTGATAAACAAGCAATCGCAGTTTCATCAGCTCTGGTAACCTGTGGTGACGTTTTTTTGGGACTAAATTTACAGGAATTAATTTGCTGCCGCTATCATCTTCAACCAATTAATTGAAAGTATTAAATTAAAAACATACAGGAAGCAAATGTCAGCTTTAATTACTAATTATTTTGACATTTATTAAACATTAATATTATGGTTTATCTTCCGTCGGTTTACTAATCGCTTATTTGACGTGTCATTTTAGAAGCTTTGCACATGCACGCAAGCCAAACACATGCAATACAAATACATTACTGCCATCCTCTAATGGCTTTCAGTGCTTAATGGCCTTTAAATGGTCGATGAGAAAACAAACTGACCAACCTTGGAGCCAATCAGAATAATTATCTCGTCATTTCTCAACATACTGTCGAGGCCCAGGACTGTAAAGGACCAATTAAGGCTCATCTACTGCTAAAGTAGTTACTGGGGAATAGATAATGCTCTTGCTTTCCTGTCTATCAAACAGTACTGTACATCGCAGCTCATTTGTGAACATGGAGCTGCGATTTTTAAATATTCAAGGTAGCTGACTTGCATCCAAATACAGATACGCTATGATCTGAAGTTTGCCGCATATCCCTTGGTCGGGGACTCTCTGGTGTGTAAAATATACCATCTGTCAGAGTTATTTAGTGTGAGGCTTTGATAGAGGAACCTGCCTGAGTTTTATGGCACATTATTGCATCTGTCTAAAGAGAGGTCGAGGGTCAAGAGGTAGAGATTGACCCTAAGGCAGTAAAGGAAGAACAGCAAATTGTTTGTGGGGCAATATCGCCATTAGGAATCAATAGAACAGTTGTACAATTGGCAGATTTGTTGGACCAACAACCAGGTCTGTTTAGTATTTGCATTAGTAGTGAAGGCTCCAGCTGTATTAGCTATATGTTTAGTCTAACTGAAAGGCCATACAGTGACTTTACAGTGTCCGATGGCTATGTGAACACTGATCCAGGTTTTGCTTGTGTAGTCATTACTCTTGTTCATATTGGCCATTAAAAGATCCCTTCCTAATGTGTTTCCAATGATGAGGGACAGCATCCATTGACCTCGATCTGTACATCAATGCATTCTCAAGTTTAAATAAATCTTGAATAAAACTTGAGCAGTCCTACAAGGACGAATCATGCAGACGTCCTCCGTGGTTAGGCTTTTCAGTGTGACATTCCCTTCCAATGGCACTAACACAAAGTAGGTATTTCATAACTGTGCAGAAAACTCTTGAAATACAGCATAATTTTTCACAAAGTGAGTGCTGTCGATTTTGTCCTTCACCTGTCCCAATGGAAGCCCCTTGGCAAGGGTCTGTATGATTACAGCAAACATGACTGATGGAAGATGAAACAACACGAGCTTATCTTTGAAAGCCTGGCTTGGCAGTTTGAATTAGTTCTCAATGATTCCATAATTCCAACAAAACAGGTTTTAACCACAAAGAGAGAGAGCCAGATCAATACCAGAATGGATAAAATGCCTTTCTTGTCTTAAAGCTCTAAAGCTCTTGGAAATGTCTACCAGTCTGATAAGCTTAAGAAGAATTTAAGCAGTGCTGATAAATACGAGAAAGCAAGACAAGCTCTTGGGACATTTCTATAGTTAAAATACATGTTATTATGTTGTAAGGTTTCATTTTCTTCAGCGTAGAACTAAAAAAAGTAACACTATCAGATGTTATAAGGTGGCGATGCAGGTTTATAGTGACAAATGACAGTGTTTATCTCTGCTGTAATGTAAGTGAAAGGGAAAAAGGAACCTTGGTTGTAAATCCTAGTGATTTATATCCACTGAATGATTTACACAGGTACAGTAAAACAGCTGGATGCTCGTCCCACAGCAGCAGTCATTTTCTCACCATGTTAAACCTTTACATATATCAGTCGCTGCTTGATTATATGCTGATCTCAGGCTCTGCTCTTCAGAGTGCGTGTTACTCCTCCATCAGGGGAGTGTTGACAGGGAAATGGAGAGTGGGCACAAAGCGAAGTCGGCTGTCATTTTGTGGAAAATTGCAAAACAGCTGTTCGAGACATATGTGGAGTTTCCATGGTAACCGGATAGGAACTGGTAGATAGAGTGGAAAAGGGAGAAAGAGCAAGTGAAGATGAGAGAGAAACCTAAATTAGGTAAAGATTGACAGAAGGATATGAATCGGGAATTACCATCTCGATGTCCTACATCCAGATTCTTACAAGTACAACCTTTAAGACCTAATCAGCCATCCTCTCTAATGAAATGAGTTCATCCCATCTACATTGCTTAATAAAGTATCACAAAAAGCCTGAACCTACAGCTAAAACCCTGTACAAAAAGTTAATTTGCTGCTTTCACATTCACCTGCTCACCGAGAAATCTATGCTGCCATTAATCTGTATTTGTGTTTCACACCTGAATGAAGCTCTTTAGCATCTCTTGCTCGCCTTAACAGAAAATTACAAAATAAGTGCACTTTCCAGTTAAATAAATAGCCCATCTCTTCTCAGGAGGAAGTCCATTTAGATGTGCTTACACTAAATACTATGGCTGACCTCCGCAGCGAGCCATGGAAGTGATAATATTATTCTTCTTTGAACTTCTGGGAGCAGATGCACATGCTGAAGCAGACACAGTACAGGATTAAACATACACTTTTTACGCCCTTCTTTTCAATTCCTCGGCCCTTCCTTATCTTACCAGACCATGATATTCTATGAATTTGATCAAATACCAATAATGCTCGCCTCGTAATATGCCTCTTACAGTTGTATTGCCAATTTTCTTCATATAGCAGCCACACATATTCTCCCCATCATCCTCTGGTAACCCCCGTATGAGATTCTGCTCAAATCCCTCGCCCTTATGAATGCTTCTGTCTGTTCGGTCCTTATCACACAGTCATAGTCACAAGAGAGATTGTCTCACCTCACTGGCCCATGTTTCTAAAATGAGCTTTGACCATTATTCCTTTGTTTCAACCCTGAAGAAAAAATAATGTACAGTACAGCTTCCAATAATTCTTAAGTCTGAATGCAGATTATCTCAGTAATGAGTTTGGTAAGATGAAACAGGCTTCTCCTGAGCTCTTGTCTAGATAGGCGATTTCATGGATTTCAGTCTCTGCAGCATGTCCTGCATTCCAGCACATTCCAACCACAGCATGGTAACGCACTTTTGTCCATGCATTTGACAAAGTGCATGGATAAAGTCTTTGAAGGAAATATAAAAAACACACACCCATACATGTAAAATCACAACTTTGTAAAAACCAGTCCCTGGATGAGGGAAAAAAATCCCTCTAAAAAGGCCCCCACTTATTACATATTATTCTATCGCATACTGTGCATGGTTTGCAGTACTGTAGCTGCAGTGTTCCTTTCAGACCAGCAAGTACTAAGTTGGTGGATATTTTATTGCTTTGTCCGTTTTTCTATTACGTACTTTAAGTCTCCTCATAAAACCCTCCAGTCCATAACCAGAAAATGTAATTGCTTATTTGTGAGCAGTAAAAAGAAACTAGGACTGCAAAGTGAACGTGCTTTAATCAGTTTTCAGGGCCGGCTGTATTTGGGGAAGAAGTTTTGTTATATACTTCTCCTTCTTCGTTAATTAAAATGCTCAAACATAGATGGAAACATCTAAATTGAATTTCGACTTCAAACTGAACACTGCAGACCTGTGCGAGAAAATGAGTTCACAAAGCACTTTTATTTTTGCACTCTCTTTCATCCCTTTTGCTCCCTCTCATATTAACCTGTGTGGCCAAACCTCTAAAGGAACAGCGATGAGTCATCAAACGAACCCAAAGTTTAATATTAGAAGCCCGGATAAACACCAGAAGTGCAGAAAAGTTCCGGTGCACTGCCGGGTGATGGAGTTGACATTTAGGGAGACTCATAAGCTTTTAAATGCAGTTGAAGGAGAGGATTTTATGACATCTGTGCGACCCAAAAGTCGAGTGGTGAGGACACAGGGGTGCAAATGCCGCCAGCAATGAGTCCCCAGTCTGACAAACGGTAAAACATTCACTGCATGTCATTCCTCTGCTCTTGTTCTCTACACTGCACTATTTAGATAGAGAAAAACCAACCTGATGCCAAAAAAGAAGTAAAAGATGAAAATAAATAAATGCATAAAGATTGAGATATCATTCTTTTGCACCTCTGTGGGTCTAGGCTCTGTTCTATCACGAACATGACAAGAGTCTGACGTGCCTTTAATCCCAGCATGCTGTCTTGCAGAGAAATATCAATGTATTCCCCTAACATCCATATTCACTTATTCCTCTCTCTTCCTTCTTCCCTCTCTGGTTTGAGTTTTATCATCGAGGGAGATTACACTTGGAAGGAAGGCTAACTGAAAACTTCAAGAACAAAGGTTTACATATAAGTACACAGCATAAATCTGGACTTTCAGAGAAATTCAAAAACACACAGCATGTAACAACATCACAAGGAAGATACAGTCTCTTAGTATTTCTGAGCATATTCTTTAATGCTGCTTCACACTATATACTAATTTACTGAATGGGCAATAAAATATTTACCTGTTTTCAATGCTGACTGCAGCAGTTCCACTTTACAACAGGTATTTAGGGTTCAGAGTCAACAGCACTGTTCAAACTTTGCATAGAGGCTTTGCTGCTGCACTCATCTGGCTCAACCCACATCACAACATGTAGCACTCCACATCACTGAGTTAATGTGTTCTTACTCGTCATGTTTCTAAAGCAATGCCCCAAAATACAACACAAGACTAAACGTCATTACTATTCCCTCTAACTTGCTTCATTTCCACACTGTGGTAAAGTGACTGGAGTGTGAGTCCTTGTGCTGCGCCTGCAGGATGGATCTATACACACTGATCAATAATGAAGGGTGGCTTTTCAGACACACTTCAAACAGTAATTACAATTCCATAAAGTGCACACTGAACAGACACACACCACTAGCACAGGCCACCAATAATACTTGTGTCCCCACTGAAGAGAATACCAATACTTATGGTTGTGCAGCAGTGCTGCCAGTGGGGAAAACTTTGAGGTTTGGCGAGAGGAATGTGCGAGATGAAAAGAAGTCAGTGAAGCAACACAGATATAACATTCATTCTCTGGGGATCATTAATGTTTTTCATGGATACTCATCCAATGGGTGTTGAGATTTTTCCTTTTTTCCCTCTGGGCCCAAGTGTTGGACTGACAGACCGTTCTGGAGCTGGAAGTGGGGATTTGACAACAACAAAAAGCAAACATGCAAATCACATAAAAGCATGAAAGCCCTTATAATACTGAAACTACAAACCTATGTTCATCTGTGTGAGATAGCGCCACAGAAAACACGGTGCAAACTAAAACTGTAACACTGGAGCTGGAACAAGATGTCTTTTTAAACTGAGTAATTCAGTAAGCGCCGAGTTGTGACTGTTGTTAGCAGATGTTACATTAACAGTAGATGACTCAAATTCTGTTGTAATAAATGTACTTGAACTGATGCAAACCTTTCTTAAAATTCCAGAACTATTTATGCCACGCGGGATGTTTTACATCGTGTTTTGTCAGTAGTTATCTTCAAAGTTCAAGGCACAGATACAAAATGTAATTTTATACATAACCTATCGAAAAAAGAAGACAAAATTTTATAAAATGATTGTATGTTTCATGGCTACAGCTGCTGCTCTTCCACATGTGCCTTACTTTGATGAAGTTAAGAGATTGGTTTGGGGGAAAAAGCAATTTCACCAAATGTCAAAATGCAACTGAGGCAGATGTTTGCATGACAGATAGGAATGGAGAAGGGAGATGAGGTGCAGTATATGCTCCTATCTAACCATAGTGCTGTGTGCTATTGGTATTTTTTTACCGTAACCCTACAATATCCTCCCTAACCCGATGTCTCTTTCCTGCTGCTATTCAATTTCTTTCGCTTTCCAATTTTTCATTTTCTCTGTGCTCACCCTTCCCTGCTAGCTCTTTATCTCATTTCCTTCGTCTTACATCCTGTAAAGACAAATGATAAGAAAAGAAATCCTTTTGTGGCTGTGCTTGTTTGTGTATGTGTGTACGTGTGGATGTATACATATATATCTCTATATATGTATGACTATTTCTGTAGCCTTGCACAGTTTGTTCAAGATAACAGCAATGTTGCAGATCTAATTAATCTACTAATCAGCTACAAGGCACTTATTTCGGTTAGGCTAAGCTGTTTAGACACAGTCTATCAGTTACATCTCACACTTCACCCTTGAAGGGTTCCATGAGATGAAGCTTTAATGGTAATAGAGGAAGCATAAAATAATCAGGGAACTGACACATTTTTCTAATCCTCATGTTTTATTATATATATGATGAAATTGTTGAATCCTAAAAAGCATCCAATCATCAAGAAATCAGCCATCACAGACTGTATTCTTGCTTAACAATTCGCCAGGAGAATGCTCTCTAGGCAAAACTAGGCATCCATGAATTACTACCATCCACCAGTTTCATCTCTAAAAGATCTCAGTGCAACATGTGTTGGGACATATTCTTTTTTTCTCTTAAAATGCTTCTGTAGTGGCACCAAAGTTGAGAAAAAAACTGTTATCACCCAGAGTACCAGCACCACTGAGGACTACTTAAGAACCATTGTCAAGTTGTAGTGCTGATCCAGCAAAACCTGGTATTACCTCCAAGTGGTTTGAACAGACCCACAAGTCCTCACAAAGAAACAGATGCAGGAGTAAGTCTGACATGAATAGACACTAAAGCTCTCAAGCAGTCCTTTGACTGGCAGAGTCTGTTAGAAGTAAACCTGTCGCTCAGGCCGTGACTTCTGTGCACGAGCCTCAATTTTGTTTAATCTACATCCAGTTCTTGCCTTGCACACCACCAAAAGGTCGGAAAGGCCTTCACATAGCGAAACAAATGGTAGCCTGGTACCGGTTTGGTGCCACGGTGGAGTGATTAGGCAGAGGAGCGTCTGATTCATGCCAAGCCAAGGAGCCCTGTTTTTAGTGTGGCTGTTGCAATTGCACACCAGCTGCTCCCACAGACCCCAGATGAATCTCACTCGCAGCCAGGGAGCAGAGATTAACACACTGACCTGCAAAGGCTGCTGGTAGGGACTGGCACAGACACGTCCGGACAGCTGGGTAAATGACTGGCAAATGAGCGTCATGAACAAACAGATAGACGGTGAGGTTGGATGAAAATCAATGCCTTTTAGTGTCAGGTGTGAAGCCCCTCTAAATCTCATGAGTTTATTGACTAAATGATATCACACAAACTGAGTATCTGAGGGTGTTTTCGCAGGGTGAGATTCTGCTTAAACCCAAGCCCCGAGGGCAGAGGAAAGCTTGCAAAGTCCTCTAACTCTGACTGACAGTGGAAAAAATGAACAAATGTGCACTTCACACAGACACGGTGCCAGGAACAAAGAAGCATTTTAGAACACAAACACAGAAAAACACACACAAACTGAAGCAGGAGGAAAGGGCTTTTTAAACCATTTTTTAACGCTTTGCTGCATCTATTATGACTGTTCATCATCCTGAAGGTCGTCTGTATTTATCGACAACACAGATCATTGGAGTACATTTAGTGTTGGCGAGCCACCAGCTGTTTGAAACAAAAGACTGAATGGCTGAAACAATGCCCAGTATTCATGTTTTGGTGCATCACTTGTGTTTGTGTTGCAAATATGAGCACACATGAAACCGTAAACAATGCAATATTAATCCCACAAAACCCGCAACTATTCACGGCTGTGTCAGCCAGGTCTAGCAAGCCAAACAAGCTGCCGGATCATATATTGTCTCGCTATTTTTAGTATTCGTTTCGCTTTGAAGAACATTTCGAGCCGCCCTGTCAGTGCCACTGAACGTATAAAGGTGGCAGAAAACAAACGCAAATGGGCTTGTTTTTTCCCTCGAGTTCAAGAAAAAGTGACTTCCAGTCTGGTGGAATTGCGGTTTTTGCTCTCCTCTCAGCAACAGAAATTATTATCTCTGCTGAGGTATTTTTGTCCTTGAAAAGTGTTTGTATGAGGATAAAAGCCTCGGTGTGTTCCTCTCAGTCAAGTGGGCAGATTCCAGCAGAACAAACCGTGTGACCTGCAGTGAGCAGCACTGATTAGGTCCACTGCTGCTGCAAGTGTGTGACCCTTCAATATAAATGGGAAAATGCTGTAAAACTAGTAACCAGTTGCCATCCATATATACGGTTCTTAGCAAATTTATTAGACCACTTGTCATAAAAACAAGAAAATATTTTAGAAATCCGTCCAAAATTTGTTTCAAACTAAAAACTGCATTGTTATTTATTAGGCAAATAAACTCGAAAAACTAAATAGTAGCTATTCACATATGTTAACCAAAAATCACAATATTTTCCTACGACCTCCCAGATAACAGCTTGTATTCTACCTGGCATTGTTGTCATGGACTTTTCAGCAGTCTCTTTGGTTATTGACTTCTAAATACTTTCTAGCTGTTCCCACAGAATTGCGTTGGATGAAACTTCTGTGCAATCTGTTTTTGAATTTTAAAAAAATCGCAGATCTGTCCAGTAGGATTCAAGTCTGGACTTTGACTTGGCCATCAGTGATGAGTCCATCAGTTCCAGTACTCCAGATTCCTTTTTCTTGGTCAAGTAGTCTCTGCACAGCTTTGAAGTAAGCTTGGGGTGGTTGTCTGTTTGGTCTATGAACCCACGACCAATCGAGTTCAGTCCAGACGGGATTCCATGATGCACCAAGATATTGTGGTAGACCTTCTTGTTCATACCACCATTGATTTAATTGATTAGCTTGATTTAATTGATTTACTCATGCTGTTTTGTAACTACCAGCCTCTGCAATAGAGTCTAAGGTATACTTGGCCACACAGTGAAAACACTGCATGTTTGTCTCAAAGACGATCCGGCATCATGAAGAGCTTTAATTCAGACTCTGTCTTTCTCAGTGAGTTCCCTATGCTTCATCACTTTGAACAGGAGTGAGGAATTTCAAACTGAATTTATGTTTTTATATCCAAATTTAAGCCAGCACAATGGAGTTCTCTGAGAAGTCAGAAATTAATCAAGAATAACATACAATTACTAAAACAAATTTTTCTGTTCAGGAATGTAAGCAAATCAGTATTTTTTTTTAATTCATGGATAACAACAGTAATTATGTTTTAGCATTAAAGATATCATTTTGATTACGAGCTTGCACATAGTGGCAGATTAACCAACACAGAAACGTAAAGAAATATTTTGGTAACCAGTAATTAATTTGTCTAATTTGTTAAGCACTGTATCATACTGTATGTCCATCCTCATACACTACAACCTCTTCATTACACCACATGAAAAGTCATGCACACTACACACCTTCTTTGTCGTCATGGTGAATAATGGCGTCTTGCATAACATCGGCGAGGCCGAAGCGGACCCGGTGCTTCTTGCGGTGGCTGGGCGGGGCTCGAACCTTGATTCCACCTTGCTGCCGCTGAAGGGCCTTTTCCCTCTCATAGTACGCCCTAATTTGGTCGCAACGCATCCTCCTGACCAGCCGCTGGCGCTGGCCAATGGGAAGCGACTCCAGCAGACACTGGTCTATCTCCATGTTCTGACGAAAGACATTACATAGCTGGAAACAACCTAGTGAGAAAGAGAGAGACATAATGATATTTAGTGGCAGAAAAGTGCCAGAGCTGCATAACGCTGAATGCAAATTGAATTGACATACACATTATTTGTTTTCATTCAAGCTCTGATGGCAAGCTGTCCATGCTAAGAGTGAGGAAGACTATCTGGCCAATCAGAGAAAACATCCCTAATTTTTACTCTAGAGTCTGATACTGAGTGAATGAGACAAGGATTGCATGATAAAACGCCGTCAGGTTCACCTCCAGGCCCAGTTGTGTGTTTTTGCTATTGTTTTGTGCATGTATGCGGAACATGTCTCTGTCAGCAGTTTGCCCAGTTCCGTGTGGGCAACCATTTAGCATATTTACTGTAAAGGATATCTGCTGTCTGTTTAGCCCTGGGGTGTGTTGAGTGAGGCTTCACAGCATTTTATGTGTTGTTTCTCCTGTCCCGACAGAGTGCAGCAATCCTCCTGACTGTGCATAATCTCTCTGCCTCCCGGTGGAACGTAGCCAAACAGATCTCATCACAAGGCAGCTGCTGAACCTATTAGGGTCTGCTTGGATGATTAGGATGTACAGTGATTGTGCAGCAGGTGGGCCTCCAATGAGAAGCAAGTTCATTCAGAAAGCAAGAGAGATGCATGCTATTGAGAAGAAATATGGCATGTAGTACTGTAGGAAGGAGGGACTCTGGATCTGGCATTGATAGTACTGATAATTTGACAAATTCAGGTCATCGCCTGCCCAGAGGACAAGCAAAATACGAAGACGAGGATGCAGAGACGCAGTGCATGTCGTATTTCTCTTACCAAGTCCTGTCTCTTTAGACCTGATGTCTCTATATCTCATTCCTTCTTTTATCAAACTCATCTTTGCTGTTTCTTTTGTTGCTCTTGTCCCTTTTGGTATTTGTTCTCCACTGCTTGGAGCATTCTTTTTCTGTTCAATGATCTGTTTGAATGTTGTACTCTTTATCACAGCACCTCTTTCTTTCTTTTTTAGTGTGAATAAGCACACATCAGTCTGCTCATCAGGTGAGAGGTATTGTCAGAGGGATGCCTTTGAAGCACTACGTGTTGTCTGTCTCTCTCTCATTACTTCATCGTACCTTAAAATAAACCTGACATGCAGTTGTTATCGCAGGGCTCCTGACGGTGACTGATTGATTGGGTTTAGCCACCAATTCAGTCAAAGTGCTTTTTTGTGCGAGAATAAATGTTCAGAAAAAAAAACATCACATTTGTGGTCTGACTGATATAGCCATCGGCACAGAGTTATAATGATATGGGTGCATTATGTGCAAACAGCAGATGGGTGACAAATTAAAGGAAAAACCAACATGTTCCACCAGTACACCTTAGCACTGATGCAAGTCTCTGGAGCTCTACTGGACAGGTTGGAGCATTACTATTCCCTCATTTGGTGTTTTGGTGATGACTGTGGGGAGTCTAATACAGAATCTCTCAAGGGTGTTCAAATGGGTTGGGATCAGGTGAGTGTCAAGGTAATAATATATGGTTCACATTCTTTTCATCAAACCATTCTGTAACTCTTTCTGAGGATAAAAGCGGACTCAAAAACTCACTGTAGAAGTCAATAGCTCAGCTTTTTCCTTTAACCCTTCGATGTAATTTTGTCCACACAAGAATGATTTCATGTTTGAAATATGTTTATTTTTCACTAATAGATTCACCTCTTGTATGATGTTATCAGTGATAAAGAACTCGGGGTAGTAGTACAAATATTACCGTTTCTTTAAAAGTAGAAAAGGTAGCTTAAAATTTTAAATGGAATGGCATCAAAAACATGTTTGTTGAGGAATAGCTGGAATATGAAATGATAAAACTTTTCATTATAAAAAGGTACTGCAAGAAAACGACCTCACTGGTTCATTTTTAAATCATTTATGCATCTAAGGCTTAATCAACCATCCGCATCTCTTCAACACTTTAACAACAGCACACATTAGTAATAGGAACTAGTATTGTAAGACTACTGGTAACATTTGGTAACATGGTCTGTGATGAAACATACGACTGAGTCTGGCACATCTAAAGGTTCTGTACGAAACGCAGATGAGCCACAAGACGATGCAGAGACAGCGCGAGACTCACGGGAGGGTTTGGAAAAGCCCCGACAAACTTTCAAACTGCACGCTGCACTCTTGCATGAAAAGCAGCTTCTCTTCCCACAAGCTGTCAGTGTCAAGGGAACGAGCCTGGCGAGTGAGAAAGCCGAGCTGTGTGCCAAATCCAACATGGCATACCACATCGAAAAAGAGGAGATGCCTTATACTGAATTCAAATCACAAAATCTTCTCTGGAAGGTCGGCAACTGATAAAGTGTTACTTTTTAAATTTGCCCAAGGGTACTTTTCCTGTCCGTTCTTGGCCATCTGTCTATGATCTCAGTTTTGCACTTTTCTCCACACCAGTTTCTCTCTCCCTTAAATTTATCATAGATTTATCTGATGGTAAAGGCATCAAAGGCATCTCTAGGACAATACCCTCTCTTTTGTACACATAATAGAAGCGGTGCTGCCAAGTCTGGCACTGGTGCTCACATCGGAGAGACTTACTGGCGCTAGTGTGAAATTTTAGTCTGGAGCTTAGCTTTGAACAATGTTAACATTCAAGAGTGAGATGCAACAAAAACAACAAAAGATGTCCTCAACAGTTCCTCAACGGACAGAAGTGTACCGATGCTACTTTATACAGCAGTTTCCCATCTGTAGGGGCTTAGGTGTGTTTGGACTAGATTTTTATCAGACAGAGACAAAGACATCCAAGCACAGAAAAGGCGCGGCTGTGTTTCAATGTGCTTTTTTCTTTTTTACTGTTTGATATACAGTACATTTACACATCCATTCAAACACCTGCCCCCTCCACCCCTTTTTGCCACACATACACACACCTCCTGCACAATACATCGGTGCCATCTGCTCTGGTTAGACAAAAAAAACTGTTCTTTTATATTCAGGTTCCAGGGAAGAGAGGGTGGGGGCGACACAAAGCACCTGTTCATGCCAGGTGCTTCAACTGTATTTTATTTTAGGAACTTGGCCGTTGCTTGAGCAGACACACACATGTAAATACAAAAACACACTCAAACTGCTGCGTTCTCTAATTTCATACCCCCTCTGATTCTCCACTCTCCTTCATCCCGAGTCTCCCTCATTTTTGCTTCAACTCACATAGTTCTACCTCCCACCTTCTGTTCAGTCCTCTCTGGTATGTTAGTTACAGTAGCAGTTCTAGTGTGTGTTCCGTTAGTATCTGAAGTGGGTGCTGATATAAGCTGGCCTGATCCATTGCACACTGACATACAGATTACTGCAAGGCTAAACCAGTGCATCAAGGGCACAATTTATTACCAGTTTTGGTGCATAAAGCAAAATGTATTTGCATGCACACGCACGTGCACACACCTCAGATGACTGTGAGTACAGAGCTCTCTGGTGATATATAGTCAATATTTCAGAAAAGCTATTTTCTTGATTAAACTATCAATCATTCTCTTCCACATAGGACAAAGAAATGCAGCAATTGGTCACAAATGATGATCTGAAACCGGTCATACTTTGATTTCTGTTAAATAACTCAAGCTTTTAATAGATGAAAATAGTTGCTGCTTTTTTTTATTTTCATTTCGACCGACTAATTATTTTCAAAAGAACCGTCACAGAGCTAAAAACGGCAGTGACGGGGATGCAAGCAAGACGACAAGAAACTGACATGTTGTTTGTCTTCACTGAAGGTGTAGCAGTAAACTGTGAGAGTGTGAAGATGAGTGACAAATTTGCCAGACTAAGAAAATGTAAGGAGCAGTGATAAAGCACGCCAGCTCTGTCACTCACACGACAGTGCGGTGAGCGCCGTCTCCAACTCTGCCCTCACTGTGGCTGTTATCTGCTCCTCGGTTTGTCCGCTTATATCCTTCACACTCTTTGTCACCCTCATACATCATCTAGTTAACATACATTCAAGGTTACAGTCACGAAAACCCATAAAATCCCAGCACATGGAAGACATCAGGTAAGATGACATACTGGTGCAGACGCTACTCACACACAAGAAGTGCATACAGTATGTAGTAGGCCATATCAAGAGAAGATGAGCAACCTACAGTAAAGATATTTACATAAAGTCATGCAAATCCAAATCTGTAAGTAACTGCATAATGGTTTACATGTGGCTTTAGATGCTGTGACAAGGTGTGACTAAAAAGATCCATCTGCCATGATTTGTCGTAGCCTGCTCACTGCAATTTGACTGCACAATGTGTAGATAACAAAATATCAATTGCTTTATCAGAACATTCCAGGGGCATTTTTTCCCTTTGTCTTCTGGTTTTGAATAGAAACACTAACGATCAATAAGTAAGAATTAGAATTAACCCTGACACAACGAATACAATAAATCACACACACATACGATGCAAATTCCCATCAGACCGGTTGATGAAAATCCTTCAATCATTCAAATGCTTGCACACAATTTACTCAAGGCTTGGACGGAAAAATTACAAGAAGGCCTAATGAGTGCACTAAAATGCCATACAAGAATAACACTGGCAATTGCTACTGTATGATGAACGGATGTGAACAAATTGATGGGATGTGAATGAGAATGTGAATGAGGGAAAGGACAGCAGGTCTGATGGGAAATAGGGCTGAATGAATCTGAGAGAGATGGAGTGAGTGGAGAGGGAGGGAAAGAGAAAGAAAGAGGGAGAGACAAGGATAGAAAGCAGGAGCTTTCCTCTGCTGCCATCCCATCTCCAAGCGATCAGTTATTGATTGAATGTAGAACATCCCATCCAGGCTTCAGCTAATAACACTGACAGCACTGCAGGAGCTTGTGAATTAGAAAATAGCACACACACACACACACACACACACACACACACACACACACACACACCTGTACACAAACACACACACACACACACAGGATGGAAACCGCAGACACTATAAATATGCAGGAAACACAATGAGAGGGATAGGGATGGATTAAGGGGTGAGACAGGGAGAGTCAAGGAGAGACTGACAACCTGCATCATCTATACCATAGACCTCACTTATCTGTCCTCTTTTATCCTTCCTCTTTCCCTTCTTCCTTGCAACTACCACTCTAATATGAACATCTTTCAATCCAGCATTCCTCTCCCAGTCTGCTCGTCACTCTTTGCAACACTTGGCCGCATTCTTGATATGTCACTCATCCCATCCTCACCTCCTTTCCATTTCCCCATCCTGCCATTCCCTCCATCTCTCCAGTGCTCCTCTAAATCACCCTCAGTTTCTCTCCATCTGTCCTCCTCTCTCTGCAGTGACTTTCTCTCCCTGTCAGTCTGTCACTGTGTTATATGAACAACGCCAAACACCACCACGGGATCTGCATCTTTGTGGCTCGGTTTCATCTTTCTTTCCCTTTTGCGGCTACCTGCCGCATTCACCGGTCAACTTCACACATCTGCAGCAGCTCTCTGCAGCAAGCTCACACACCCACTTACTGCACACACACACACACACACTCATGGGGGACACAAATTCCCATTTGAAGTTTACACTCTGCTGCTATGCCTGCAGCAAAGGAGCAGAATTCCTAAGCATGTGGACTCATACAATAAGACAACCTGCATATATATCAATATATATAGTAAGTGCTAATACAACAGGCACACACCCATGGCTGAGGCACACACACTTGCATGCACAAATAAAGAGCTGCTGAAACGGCTACTTACAACATTTGATGAAATGGTAGTGAGACATTTTCTGAGTAAATCAGACAGTCCGCCAGTCAGGTAGAAAGTCTGGCAGGCAGGAAGGAAAGGCAGGTCGGGAGTCAGTTAGTCAGGCAGGCAGGCAAATAGTAGGCAGCTACAGGTTCCAGAAAAACTAACTAATGCAGAGCTTGTAACCGGCACGATGCATTATTAATCTGTCTCCCTGTATGCCATCCAAACTCCGTTCCCCTGTCTGCATTATTCACCAGCAGCAGTAGCAGCAGCTCCGGTTGCAGCCCATGCAGCACATGCACTCAGTCCCAGACTCTCTCACTCACACACACTCACACACACACACTCTCTCTCTCTCACACTCACACACACACAGACATACACTCCCTCAGTCAACCCGTCAGCAACGGGGAGCTGCGGCTGTTTCTAGCTCTTCTCGCCTACAGTCAGATAACCGCTGCACAACGTCTTCCAAGCCATAGTCGACGCACGTGTTCCACTGGCGTCACTGACTGACAGCCGGCTCAGCCCTCCTCCAGCTCAACACACCCCCAATGACGCAATGCTTTTCACCTCCTTCCACACACCCCTCCCAGACTCCTTTCACCACAAATCCACACGCATACGCAGTGACTCATACAGATGCACATTTCTTTTGGACTATCCTCTATCTTCACAGAGAAAAAAAAAGAAAAGAGGCGGTGGGTGGAGGTTCATCGTGCTTCCCTGTATTTTAACACAAAAAGAGAGAGAGAGATGGAGAGCGAGGGAGGGAGGTCACTTGAGAAAACTGAGGGATGGAAATAAATAAAAAAGGAAAATGTGAATGCAGATACAGCAGCAGGGGGAGCAAGAGAAAGAGAAATAAGCAAGAGATAGCTGGAGACAGGGAGAGAGAGGGAGTGTTAAATTTGATAGAAGGACTGCTAAAGAGAGAGAGAGAAAAAGAAAGAGAGGCGAAGCTGCTGCAGTGCGGCTTTTGGTGCTGTGACAGGTTAAGTGTTCATGAGCGGGTTTAAACTGGCTGCAAATTAACAGCAGATAAGTGTAGTTTACTACAATGGCAGGGCTTGAGACCATCACATTAGCACACACACACTCCAGAAAGCACTTATCATGGCAACACACACATACACAGAGCGTGACGCAATGTGAACTATGTGCTTGCAGTGTTAGTGTGTCTGTAGGGCAATCTCTGTGACTTTGTGCTTTAAGGCTGATTTGCATATATGAATAACTATGCTTTGTATTAAAAAGAGGATTTGCACAAGAAGGGTGAGAATGTGAGGGTGAAGGAGAAAGAGTGAGCGGATGAAAAAGGACAGAGATGTGAGGGAGAAGCAGTAAAAAAAACAAAAAAAAAACAGGAGATTAAAAAGAAATGGATGACCGTACAAGAGTGTAACAGGGTGTGCAGTGTGAGACTGAGGCAAAGATTGTGACACACATTTTGGAAATCTGTGCCAGGGTGCTCGCACATCCACGGGTAATATAGCATGCACGAATCTTCTGTGGGAGATTTGGAGCTATTATTTCACCGTGGCTGTCAAAACGTGGGAATGTGGAGATGAGATAAAAGAAACAGGAGAAGCAGGTGAGGTTGACTCTGTGATGGTAGTGAAGGCAGAGGAGCAACAGAGCGAGCTTGAAAGAAAACGAGGGAAAAGCAGACTGGGATATGGATTGTGTGTGTGTGTATGTGTGTGAGACTCGATGCTCGAGTAATTCCTGTCACAGGAAATCAGGTCAAAGAAACTACTCACTGCATCTTCTGCAAAACACTGCTAGGGACAACTACTCCAACATCCACCAGGCTGGCAGGTTTATGCGTGTGTGCATCAATGTATGCATGTGTCCGGGTGTTTGCAAAGATCGTGCAACAACTAGTGCTTAATAATTTATATTGCTAAATACATTTACAGCATGTAGTGGTTTTGGTCAAGGATTATACAAAACTGCACTATTAAAACTCTACTTGTGACAGACCTAAAAGCAGCAAATCTGACAAGAAAAGACATGTTTTTCTATCCAAATGTCATTAAACTTAATGACTAATGGGACATTTTGTTATCCGTGCCCGCAGCGAAAGATATTTAAGATGCTGTTTCTGGAAGGGGTGAGCTGCTGGAACATTGGGACACAAGGTAATATAAAGTCTCAGTGTGAGACATGCCGCTAGAAGGCACGCCAACTCATCTGTGGTAGAACGGCGACAGGATAATGGGTTTGGTGTCTAACAGTTTCCTCCTCTATAGCTACAACTAGGTCAAGCACCTAAGCAGTGGGTTAGACAGAGAGCAGGGATGAAATGACGACAATAAAGACATTAGAGGGTGAAGAACATACCACAAGTTATTTAATTCTCTGCTGAAAGAAAAAAAACTGCCGCAATTACTGGTGAAACAGTTTTTGTATGATAGTACTGTACATGGGGAGAGAGAGTCTTTGTACAAAGAATTAACACCCATCCTCAGTGGGTTCTTTTCATTGTCTAGATGTGTCATCTCTGTCAGAGCAAATGTAATGAATGATAGCTCAAATCAACACACATGTAGTACCAGGATGAGATTGTTCCTCTCTGCTTCCCTACAGCAGTGACAGATTCTCACTATTGCAGCTTTTGACCCAGAGGAGATGACAAATTTCATTCTCTTGGACATAGCTGTCACTCTGTCATCATCACCCTCAGGTGTCAATCAATGCTGTGACTGTGTTACCATCACCATTCCAGTGGTTGACACCCTGGTGTGTGTGCATATGCGCGTTTGCATGCGATTCGCCTTACCGAGACTGAACGGTGCAGGATGCCCGATGAAAGAAAATGTTCCCAATTACGGCAAAGCCAAAGGCACTTGGAATGTTTGGGCATGATACATTATATATGAAAGGAGATCTCTCTGAATTAATTATTCATCAAGTGTGATATGTTTACACAAATAAATATTTATTTATATTTTAGCCGGCAAATTTTAAATTCCGAATACTATTTGAATGAATTAAGGATCGCTTAATGTTGCGACGCAGATAAAGAGCTTGTGTACTGTCTGGACTTTGTGATTACAGTCTCTTACACACATCCACACACACATTTGCATGGCTATTTTTGTAAGGAAATGTCATTGGCATAATGCATTCCTTAGCCCGTTATCT
The DNA here is from genome assembly GCF_021347895.1 of Acanthochromis polyacanthus. Classification (NCBI taxonomy): domain Eukaryota; kingdom Metazoa; phylum Chordata; class Actinopteri; family Pomacentridae; genus Acanthochromis; species Acanthochromis polyacanthus. The sequence continues at coordinate 34,558,065 of NC_067126.1, read as the reverse complement.
GAACCTTACCCATCACAACAATTTGTTTAATGACAGCCCTTAAACTGGGCTAATATCAAACATTTTGGGGAGATCTGAACCTAAGTTTTTAGTCATTTGAGATGTAGACTCAGAGTCTATGAGGGCGCCCAACTGAATATCAAACATGTTTAATATTTACATGTTAAATTCAGGATGGTTATGATTACAATACATAATCAGCACCGACACCCAGAGCAGCGGACACTTTTGCTAAGCCCTGCCAAACATTTTAGTCATTGAGGCCAACATTAGTGTTAAATATTAAAACAATTAATTAAAATCTCACCTCCAGTTCCTACTAAAGAACAGACAACCCATGTTGACCACATTTTGTCATCTAGACTTGTTTACGATTCTGCTTGTGCTATTTTCTCACTGCAAAGTATCATTAGTCTCCATTCTGTTTGCATCCGCTTCCCCATGAGATGGTGCACTGCCCCCTGACTGCTTTCTGTGGCATCATAATAATATAGCGAAATATGTGGTCTTTAGTCATCTTCAAATCTTGCAGTGCAGTGCATACCTAAGATTAGGGAGAAGGATATATGTGAAGTTTCTACTCGTGTGTGTGATGCAACCCAGTTTCAAAATCTGTTAGGATTTTCAAACTCCAGAGCTCGGCTAACCCTAATCCAACCAATTCTTATCTTAACCCTAAAACCAAGCCTTAACCCTCAAAAAGCCCTTTGAAGAGGTGTGAAAAAGGCCTTTCGTTTTCAAACACGTCCCCTCTCTGAAAGTCAAACCGGTCCTCACAAAGATAGCTGGACAAGTACACCCACAAACACAAAACCGCTGAGGCTAATCCACTGCTCTTTTATTGATTATGGTATCGCCTCCTTCTGTCTACATCTTAACCCCTCTCTTCTATTCCTGCATTGTCAAAGTCATCTGATTGCCCTGCAGGGAAGTTCCAGCTGCAATGAAACTTACAATAGTATAGTATTTTGTATCATGTTGTTCCACGTAAGGTTCTCATTTAAACATTTACAGAATCTGTAATCTACTATGTGCACTGTATAAAATCTGTGGCAATACAGTGCTGTGCTTGTTAAACTGAAGTAAAAGTGACTTTTCAGTTTAACAACCACAGCACTGTGTCACTACATTGCGATTTATTGTTTTGTTGCCGATCCCTGCTGTTGTTTTCGTTGTCGTGTCCATTAAAAAAAGTGAAATGATCTATTTTTTTATGTGGAGATGTGAGATTTCATAAATATTTCCCATACACTGTGTTAGGTCTTAATAAGGTTTAATGGCAGTGTATTCAATCATGCATTGATTATAAAACCGCCATAATTCATCAAATCAAAGTGAAGATTGCAAGTCAAGTTGCCTGAATAATTTTAGACTTTCGTAAACTTACCCACACAGTACTATCTACATGCATTTCAGTAATTTTTTGCCAGTTTATTCACATTTTTGTAGTTTAATTAAAACAAACGTTCAAATATGTAATAGCTAGCAACAAAACCATGCATTAATAAGGGTGCTGATGCTCTGTACCATAAGGTTCACGCCAGTGAATAGGCGTGAGGTAAAATTTGTGACTAAATAGTAATCTATTATACTGGATTAATACCCTTTGGTGATATAAACACAAACAACATCTAGATAGTAGTTCATTTACATGTGTCCCATTTAACTTCTCAACAGTATTTCAGCTAATGTCTCTGCGTTTACAAATTGGCCCTCAGTGTAGATGCTGGTTTTCTTCATATGCTATTGAGGTTATGGGAGTCATGTAGTGATGTAATTTACACCTGCTGTTGTCACACCCGGTTGTTACACAAGATTAGAAGGTCAGTTTCGTGCTTGTTTCCCCTTCTGCTCTCAGACAGCATCTTACAAGGTTCAGTGTGTGCAAGATTATTAAAAGACAAAGCCCAGAAAGAACAAAGATTAGCCACGAAGAAGACATCCCAGTGAGACTTCTCTGTTGCAATTAAATTATACTTTTTCAACTGATATTCTTGCCCGTTTTTCTTGTAAAGATTGTAAACAGCAGAGAGGAATTTGCAATGCCTAAATTCACTTGGACGTTTGTCAAACATTTTTAGACCAAATTAATGAATGATTGATGAATTACATAAAAATAACTACAGATACAGTTTGCTGTCTACAGACAGCACGTGTGGAATCTGTTTTTTATCACTCTGTGGACTGAATTATGGTGTAATCCAATCATTTCTTATGCCAAATTAGCAGCTCAGTCAAGGTTTAAGCTGAGCAGCAGGCATTACTATCTAATATTCTTAATGCTAGTTAATAGCCCAGCAGCAATATCGGTCAGTTCCAGAGTAGATCATTGCCTGCTGGGGGAAGATTTAAGCATTTCTGTGCAGAGCGCAGACAAACCGACTGCTTATAAATGCGGGAAAGATAAGTAAATATTCATCCAAGTACCTGAAAGCTGAAAAAGTACAGAGTGAGTTGATGATTCTGAGTAACAGCACTGCAAGTAAAAGGAAACCTTATGCTCACAATATCACTGAATGCAACTCTTCTTTTTACTTTTCAAAACCATGTCGACAAACTGTTCCGTTGCACTAGGAACATATGAGATGAATAGCTTTCAAGGACATTTATGTATAGTTCAAGATGTTTTCTGGTCTGAAAAGTGAAGCAAATTATGCTTTAAAACATGCATTCTTTCTAGTGGCCAGGAGGGGGCGATTTCTCTGGTTTAAAAAAAAGCACAAAGAGGATTGTGTGAAAGTCTGAGAAAATGACTAGCTCTAATTTGATTTATTACCTCTGAAAATATTTTCCTCAGGGGTGTCACGATATGTTGGTATTGTTGATAACCTTGATATTTAAAATAATATTGATGTCATCCTAGTACATAATAAATAAGGCACATATGATAATACTGTAAATAATCCAGCATCATTGATTATCTATACACACTCTATATAATGCATAACTGTTAGCCTCGATGCAGTATGCACTTTATAATCACTTTACCACTGCCATAGTCCCTTTATTTAAACCAGAGTTTACAATTGCAGTCCACTTTATGACCATTGCCATTGTCAGTTTAAATATGCTTATTTATGTGGAATTGCTTTAGTGTTTTCTGCATTCTGTACATTTGGATAAGCATCAGCAAAGTAAGAATTCCAGTGTACAGTGTAACTGTCTAGTTTTCTGTGCATATGACAATAAATCTCTGGAATCTATCTGGTTCATTAAGAGATACAGTGGAGCAACATACAGTACTGCTCTTGTAACAGACTTTCTCTCCACGTCCACACACTCATTTTTGAGTATAATTCATTTGCCAAAAATTAGAAAGAACATACAGTACATAACTTGCACCATAGTTTAAATAAATCCATTGATAAAGATAATATTCTTATCATAAATCCTTTTGTCCACAATAATTTTGATGTGAAAACCTTATATTATGAAAGTCCTAGTCTTTACTAGTAGCTTCAAGTTTCAAGTATAAAGCATAGTGCAAGGTAGGTCATGTTTTAAGGACAGGGACTACTGTATGGAGGGAGCATAGTGCCCTCAGGTTCACCAAATGTATGAATACCAATAATAAAACAATACCAAAGCAAAAATTTAAAACAGTCAATGTCAATACAAGGCAGCAGAGGATGTGAAAAGAAGCCATAAAACAACAGGAGGAAATTATACTATTTGTACCATAATGTGTTCACACATTGTGATATCCAACCAGAACTTCATGCCTTTCCACCTCCACATGTCAAACTGCTGCTTATAAAAGGTTAAATCCTTGTGGAGATAAGAGCAGGCCGCACTTCAGCAAACATTTTATTCAGCCGATTGCTTCATCTGCATACTTGACGTTCAGCATCTTGCAAGCTATGGAAAGATTATTGTACAAAAGCTGAGTTTGCATACAGAGATGTTTGGCATATTATTAACAAGAAAGATAAGTCAAACAAACAGTTATCACTCCCCTTTAATAGCTTCATGAAATTCTTTAAAAGTTCTCTCGTCACAAAATAAATCGCACTCTGAAGGCATGATTTGAATACGTAAACCACCACATGTGCCATCCTGTCACCGTGTCTGTCGGCTAGACGCTCTGCCAAGTTGGATGTGTTGACTCTGGTCTGTGAAGGTAAAACATCTTTTACAGAGAGGCTTTGTGATGTCAGTGGATAGTTGGCAAGAGTGCTTGTATTTGCAGCCGTGCCTCTCATTTTGTCACCACAAAAAAACCTGCCTGCAGGGAGTTGAAGCAGAGTGCTGCAAACACACACTGACCTGCTGTCACACATAGAGGCAACTCGATACAGCTTCTATTGAAGCACTGTCATTCTTAAAGTGCCTGTACTAACAGAAGTGAGCTTAGTATAATTTTCAGCAAGACGGAAGCGCAGTTCCTTTTTAGAATTGGTATATCATGCAACAGTCTGTCCATCTTTTATGTACAGTCCGTGACAGTATCAGATACACAGCTCAGCTCACCACAGCGTAGAATCAATGCTATTCATGGATGTCAAATATACTAGCGGAGACACGTGATAATGGACAACAGTTACAAAGATGAAGTTAAGAGTGCCATCGATACAAAGACCAGTCTACACTGTCCATCTGCACAGACTGTAGTTCTGCCAGTGTGAGTCAGACAGACAGGTGTTCACAAGGCCAGTGCTGGTTTCAGCAGCTCACAGTCACTGACTCAACAGTCATGACTGCAGAATTACAGCTTTCTCTCATAACTCTGATTTACGGGCTTGTCACACAGCAGGCGGTGTCACCTTTGTCCCATCCTCTTACGACTTCACAACAAATATTAGCCGTGAGTTCAGTTTTTAGAAAGGGGCCCACAATATGCCTTGTTTTCATGGGATTTTGTGCTGGTACATTTTCCATGAATACAGACGCATACAATGGAAAACAACAAACCTTCGCCTGAGAATGACTCATCAGCAGCTTTTACATTGATGGTTAATTGGAGAAACAGCTCACTGTTGAGTCATCGCCAACCAAAACAAAGCATGGATAAAACATCAATATCCAACAGTTTCAAGGGCCAAGTTGCAAGCTTTTATGCTTTTTTTTGATGTTGTAGAAAATGCGTGAAGATCATAACTTTTCAAAGAAAAGCTGCTTTGACATATCTCATCAAAGCTTTTCAGATTCTGACTCTTTGCACTCCTTCTTTGATCATCTATTTTCCATGAAGTTATTTAATGGGTGTTTGAGTTTAGACAACATTTTACACATATTTGGAACTAAAAGCTATTTTGAAGCATTTTTCTAAAAGCAAAGGATAGAAATTTGTTTTAATTTTAACAAATACACCTTTCTCCGACACATTTTTAGAATCAGGATAGCCTGCTTGTGTGAAACGAGAGGGACCATTAAAATAAAAATCTCTGTAATATCCCTTGCCTTCGAATGCGGATTCCTTTGTTTCACCAGCTGTGACAGGATGGGCAATCTGTTATGGAGCTGCTGCTCATCATGTATGCCCAGCCCATTAGTCTGCTGTTCAGCTACAGTCAAGTCATAAATGTATGCACTTACAGTAGAGTAACAACAAACACTCGCTTTTGGACAGATCAGTCAACCCAACGCACATTCAAAGAAGCTCCCCATCTTTAAATTTAATTCTCTTGCCTTAGAAGTCATTCAAACTGACAGCTAAGATGAAAAGCAGACTCATTTCGACTGGTAAATCAAAATTACAGACTAGTAGAGAAACACACCAGCTAGGTTGTGCCATCAGTTGGCTACACTTTGCAGCAGCAAGATGAACATGAATTTCTTTAATTCCACAGTTCAATTCAAGAGTCAACAGCTGTCAAGAAGAGGGTAAGAGAAGGACTGAGATTTGACATCTGCAGCAGCATCCAGTCGTTAAATTACTGGAGAACTGGCCAACTGATTCAGCTCATTATGACTGCTGGCCAGGAGAAGAAACACAGGACAAGAAGGAATCATGAGAGAGGAGAGAAAAGCTGTCAGAGTCAGGGGAATTGGAGACACAAATGAAGTGAATTAGTATATAGCAAATGCAGGAGAGACAGAGGAGTGCTCTAACAACTAAGAACTTATGAGCCAGTTTCTCTCCTCCTGTGCCTCACTTTCTGCGTATAATTATAAATCCCTCTCCAAAACACCTCCCGTCCCCTCCTCTCATCCACTTCACAATCCTTCAAACTGGAAGAGTCCGGCTCTCACTCCGCCTTTGTCTATCCCTTACTTCTCTCCCGCTCAGCTCCAAACAGCTGGCACAACGGACAACGCAGGAACACAAGGGACGCATGCAAGCTTCAGTGACAGGCAAATAACCAGACAAATAGAAGAATAGCACAAGCCAGCATGAGAACAGCTCTAACTCAAACAGCACTCAGTAAACAGACCTCCTCTTACCTTGTTCTGTTCCCGGCTGATTGTGACTGAAACCAGTGACCACCGGCTGACACACACTGCATTAGTGACTCACGGCAAGCTAACAGACTCATGCACAGTTGGCTCCAACCACAAACCCACACCAACATTCGGCTTAGTGTATGTTATTATGCTAAACTCGGAACAGCTCAAATTCAAGTACCAATGTTCCCTAAGATGCCTGCTGTGCACACACACACACACATGTTGTACTGGGCACAAGCTCCTAAAGATGCACGATTACACCCAACCAGCTGTTTTTGGCAAGGCTGAGATATTTGCCAAAGCCGTGATATGGAGTGACACAAACTGGAAGATGGGGATAAAAGAGAGAGAAGGAAGAGAATAAAATTAATAGTAATAATAACATAAATCGGAATGATCTGAAGACTCCAAGTGCAAAATGTGTATTTTGAAGCACTGAGAAGATTCTATATAAATGTTGCAGATACTGATCAACTGATCAACAATTCAGAAGAAGGATTAGACATTACTGTCATGTTTCCTCTAGTAAAATGATCTAGTTTGTAGCTAGATTTGCTGCAAAGATGAGAAGATCTATCTGTACAACAAAAAGCAACCTAACTTAATGTAATCCTGACAATTTCCAAGTTCTCCCATCTGGCTTTAGCTAAATAAACAGATCTTAAGGCAGGCACAGCAACAGAACAACTGTCGCAAGCAAAGCGTTCCGCATTCCACTTTGAGTCATTTCTTGATAATTTAATGTTGCATGACTGCATGATGTCTGAACTAATGTTAGTCAGCTAGTGAGCAGAAATAAAAAGACAGATTAAACAAGATAGAAAGGCCGCAGAGCCTATTTAGCATTTTTTCTACATTAAAACAACCACAACATTAAAAAAAATTACATTAATATTGTGCAGATCCCCCGAGTGAGAACAGCTCTGACTCACTGAGGCATCTCTAAAGGTATCCATGGATCACAGTTGTTTTTCCAGCACATCACACAGAGGCTCGATTGGACTGAGATCCGGGGAAATAGGAGGCATCATCTTGTGTCATGTTCCTCAACAAATCCTGAACAGCATGTGCAGCTTGGCATGGTGTCTCATCTTGCTAAGAGTCCACTGCCATCAGGAAAACCTGCCATGAAGAGGTACACATGGTGTGCAACAATGTTAGATAACATCCACATGAATGCTAGAACCCAAGGTTTCCAAGCAGAGCAGCGTTCAGAGCATCACTTGCCTTCTTCCCATAGTACATCCTGCTGCTTCCCCAGGTTAACATTTACACTGTAGGTGCTTTCGGCAGTACAAAGGGGTCAGCATTGGCACTCTGATGGGTCTGCAGCCAAGCCATATGCAGCAAAATATGATCCACTGTGCGTTCGGACACCTTTCATTAAGGCTCACAAAAACTGTATTACAGTAGCTTCTGTAAGATTGGCATTCACTCCTAGAAGTGACCCTGTTGTTGGTTTACTGTTTGTACTTATTTGGACCACTTACAGTCAGTACTAACCACTACATACTGAGAACATCCTGCAAGAGCTGCTTTTTTGGAGATGCTCTGACCCAGTTATCTAGCCATCACAGCTAAGCACATGTTAAAAATCACTCAGATCCTCACACTTGCCGATTTGTCCTGCTTCCGACACATCAACATCAAGACCTGACTGCTCATTTACTGCATAATATATCCCATCCAAAAGAGTGTGGAAAAATGGGTACATTATTTTTAATGATCAAATGACAAAAACAAAACAAAAAGTAACACTTGAATGACAAATTGCCATAGTTCTTGTCACACACACACACACACAACTCCTGATGAGTTAAACAGTCTCCTTTACGGCCTAGAATAAAATGCTCGGAGCTTCAGTAGTTTTGAAGATTATTCAACCACTTGACCTTGTCCACAAGTAAACAGTACCAGAATCTGATTCCACCTTCTTTTCTGTGTGACCATCAAAATGAAGAAGCATCTTTTATCCAGTAAGTCAGTAATGCTATCTGAAAAGGACGTAACCTATGAAGACATACAGGTAGCATGCTTCCATTTATAAATAGCTAATGTAATGTAAGCTAATGTAGCAGTGATATAGGGGTGAAGATAAAAAGCTACTCAGTTCACTCAAGTCCTTGGATTATTAGCAATCAATCATCTAAGTAAAAAAAAATATCAAGTTAAACACATGATTAATGTGCATCTTAATTCCTCCTTCCTCTGCGGTGGAGATGACAGGATACTGCAGTAATAAGAGATCTGCCTCAAAATGCTTAAAAGGCATAAAAATTACCGACACCTAAAGAGTCACTGATGAAAAGCAGTCTAAAATCTCCTTAGTTTTTCTTGATGAAAATCAGGCTAAGAAAAAATGAAAATCTAATTTAAAATAACACTAATGCACTTTTTTGTCAAAAGCTTAAAGCTAAAAATGAACTTGGGTCATAAAACTAATGCTGCACCAAAAGGAGGTGGGAGTGATTACACACAAAAGCGCGCACACTCGCAAGCTGACTTCAGCAGAGGCAAAACTCATCATGTCGCTAAGCAACCTCCTTGAAATGCGTTCTCCTCTCCAGTGGTCATGGACACATAACGAGAGGCACAAAGTGAAGCGCAAGACATAGAATAAAACTCACTCGCTGTGTAACTGAGGCACACAAGAAAGGATGCAGCATGAGAGGTCCAAAGTGGAATGGCCGAGATGTGACTTGAGAATATTTACTTTAAAAAAAACAGCATGGTGGGTTTTGTTTGGCTACAGGGCAGTTTTGTTCTCAGAGTAAAGAGATAGAGGTACTGTAGATCCTGTGTGGCTTTTTGCTACTGACCTACTTGTGCTCCCAACCATGCTGGCCAAAAAGCTGGCACACTCACATTCATTCACTCAGCTGAGCTTATAAACTGACTCAAAAGACACGCCAGCACAGGTTCACATTGTCTGCAGTGGAGCCCCTTTACACCAACACTGGTTTCTCCTCATCTGAATGTACACACACCAACACATTCAGTGACCCACACCTGCAGTACAATTTCCTGCAACTACCAGTGACATTTTTCTTCAAGTTTCAAATTAAACTGTCTAAAATAGCCTCATGCATATTCATTCCCTCCCTATTCATAATTGATGTCCTGAGCCTACCAATGCTGCTGATGCTGGACATAATGAGCATTCTGAGATTAATATTTCTACTGCTATATTTTTAACTAAACCTTCCTCTTTTGCACTTTCTGTTATTGCCGGCTCTTGCAATCTGTGCTCAGGTTCTGAGCGAAACAGGATAATCTGGTTAGGATCGCAGCTAAGTTTCTTCATGCAAATTTACTGGTAAAGGTATCTCTTTGCATATTCAGCCCCAGGACATAAATAGAAAGAGCAGCTCAAATATGAAACCAGTGAAAGGATGTGAAACAAACCGGCTTCACCCCTACAGCAGGGGACAGGGTGTATATCAAAAGATCTGTGAACCAACTGATAGTTTCAGTGATGGATTCTGTCAAATCACCTAAATGGTGATCCTTTGATCGCTAATGTAATCTGTTACATTCCCTGTCCCCAGTCTGAATGAGAAACTGAGGGTTTTCGATTGACTTTATGCGATGCCCTTCAACTCTGGCTGTTTGTCTCCTCAGGGGTCAATGAGGGTCAACTTACTCATTAATCACAGAGCCAACTGAACAGCCCTAGCGTTGCCAATGAACTCGCTGTACAGAGAAGGGAAGACCATGGTTAAATCAGAAGAGCCAAGTTCACACTCCATTGCCTGAGAATCAGCTCCTCTAGTCGAGTGTTTTTTTAGCAAGACTTTATCAGCGGCAAGGATGCTGTTCCGTAGCTGATCTGATCTGCCTGTGAAAAAGTCACAGTTTCCCTCAGGAGACAAAAAAGAAAAAGACTACTTGAGAATTGAAAACACAGCACAAGATACCATTCCTCTCTTCAGGACACAATCACAGTACATTACTGTTAAACTACATCTCCAAAGCGTAGATATCTCATGTTACACTGACATCTTTCTTGCACAGTCAGCTGTTCATTCCCAGACAGAAACACACACATTCCTCTATGCTAAGCATCTCGTGGTATATTTAGCTCCAGTGACAACTGCATGGCACATCTGCCTTTCATTTCATTCCCAGTGACACACCGGCAGCGGCACATGACATTCGTGCACATTAGCGCGCACATGTCCACTCTGTGTGTTCGTCTCACAGGCTGGAAAGACCCGAGGACAGTCGTGAGAGCAAAAATAATAATAATAATAGTCACACTTGCACTCAACCTTTACTGAGGGTGGAAAAGAGAGAAAGCAGAGCCTTACCGGTGAGAGCCCGTCCACAGGAGACACCAGGGTACGGAGGAGAGAGAAATGTGTCTGCCTGACGAAAACCCAACGAGAGACGCCTCCCCGTGCGCCGCCACCAAATCAATTTCACACTCCCTCACCTCCCCGCCACTGTGATGTCATTCATTCATCCCCTTCCTCGTAGCCATGGCAACTCTGCCGCTTGGAGCTGTTTATTCTTTTACATCTGTCTTATTCTCTCTCTCTCTCTCTTTTTGCATCCCTCCCCCCCTCTCCAGACCCCAGCGAGCCCGGCCCTCTTACTCCATCTGAGGGGTGCAGTTACAGCCCCTTGCCTTGATGATGTTGCCTCACCCCCACTGCTTCCTCTTCCACTATCGCAGCGAAAAGCTTCTGCAAAAAGATGAGTAGGAGGGAGCAAGAGGGGAGGTGCCCGGATTCACCTCATGTAGCGTGTATGCCCCGATGAGTTTGAGGTCAAGCAGGGATAGTTTGTCACATGAAGAAAGAAAAGGTAGACAAAGAGTAGACAAGAGAGAGCCTGAGTAAGTTCACCTGGAAATCTCTTGTTTAGACATAAGCTGCATGCCTACTTACAGAAAACCTGAGCCTGTAATGGAGGTTAAATGCTCACATACAGGTGCATTTCAATGTAACTCCTCAATGCACTCACACATAAGCCCAAACACTTTGCTCTGCAGCGTAGAGTGAGGTGATGAATAGTTAATGACAACCGGCATCATTACTACAGCACTTCACTGCTAATAATCTCCATACTGACCTTGGGAATGCAAGAGGGAAACCTGTTCAATCAAACAAAGATGCATACTTACACACATAATCATCACCGCCTTTATTCAATTACAAGCCAACTTCATGCCCGGTCCACATTTCACTCTCTGCACAAACTCCACTGACCTACTTCAACTATTTCACTCCTTCCATTTCCCACCCTGCTGTTTTGAAATATGAAATCTCTCTTCTGCATCTCCTCTCCTACCCTCTTTCATCTTCACTTGCAGGACTGAAAGAGTCACTGGACGGCATTCAACAGCACATATGAAGAGGAACAGATAAACCAATTTAGGACAGTAAGACACGAGGTAATCAAATCATCTATATCTACATTTTATAGAGTCACTGAAGAAACTATAGATTGCAGTGAGACAAAAGACATGGAGAGAGGGAAAGTAATAAAGAAAGGAAAATAAAAGAGTGCTAAACGGGGACGGAGAGATTTAAGGGGACCTCCGAGAAAAAGGGATCTCCTCTTTGTTGCATATCTACACACATCATCTGTTTTTTAATTAGCTTCCTGTGCTTTCCTCCTGGAAAATCTCTCCATCTGTCTGTATCAGTCCCAGCCTGTCGCTCTTAATCTCTCGGCTGCTTCTCACATAATTAATAGGAGTTCTCACCCGAACACCCCCAAAAAAAGTCCTCACATCTCAGGCTTCAGTTCTATATGTAGCAAATACAGTCACAAATGAATTACGATGTCACTTGCTGTGTTCTGACAACATTACAGGCGTAAAGATTTGGGCGATCCTTCTCCTGAAAGTTTCTTAGTTCTAACATGAATTTTTATGCACCAATTTGTGCCTCCTCTGCATGCGTTGGTATTGTTGTGTCTATGAGTAATAGAACAAAAGCCTTCTGCTTCTTTTATGGTTTTACTGAGGAGAACAAACGCTCATGTAATAATATTGTGGGAGACAAATCCCCTGCATTCCCCCTGAAATCTACCCCTATGATTACAGGGAGAGACTGTCGAAAGATAGTTGAAAGTTTTGTTGAAAGTGTTTCGACATTATGAGCACCAGCAGAGCAAATTTAAAAAAAAAAAAAAGAACCATTTTGCAGTGGATTACATAAGCATATCGTCTTTCTCCCTCCATTGTTGGCAATGAGAGACTTCACTCGCTGATGAAGCTGATCATTTCTGCATCCTAATTATGACCCAAAACATGCCACACGACACCACAGTTATCCAGCTGTCATTTGCTGTTGATCAACCGGGAACATTTGCCCACTACGACTCAATTCAGTATGTCCACAGACTGCTTTGGAATACTGTAGCAACAGCTGCTCAGTTTGGAAAAATAAGCAAATGCAGTATCAATAGCAGTACTTTAAAAAACAAAAAAACAAATACAGATTAGAATTGCTGTTTGCCCTTGTTATCGCCCAGTGGTTTCATTAGAATTCAGCATTTCGTTGTAAAAAGTAAGTCTGTAAATGAATTTGAATCTGGCTAGCTTTAATACTTACATTACCGTGGTCTCTCTAAGTGGTGCAGTTGTTGCTGAAAAGTGAAACTTTGTTATTACTGACCACACCTATTAACTTCTTCCAGTTCTTGCATACAATCATACAGTGGCTCTGAAAGCTCAAGGCACTGCAGATCTGCAAAGTAAAAAGGCCTTCCTGTTGGGGGTAGATATAAATACCCTCTGCTTTGAAAACCTAACCAATGATGAATAAAAAACATAACTTCAAGTACCAGATTCGGCCTCTAAAATCCTGAATCCATACAAAAGTTCAAATGTTTCTACTTGAAAAGCTTGACTACAGTGTACAAAAATATATTCTCAGTGTTTTAAGCTTTTTCACAGCAGACATTTTGGCTTGCCGTAGCAAATTTTTCCATGAAGTGTCCCAGTATGGCACAGCAGTGAACCAGCACACAGCACTGGGAGGCTTGAAGTTACCTACTTGACCAACTGTCACATCACTAATCCTAATCCTGGGTATACATTTTCCAGGAGAACTCAACAAAACTTTCCACTTCTAGCAGATTAATAAGAAAACCATCATATATTACACATATCATTCTGTTTCAACATATAAAAGAAGCAACACTGACCAAAACCCATTTAAAACACATGCTGACACATGTTACGGGCACAAAAAAATCCAATTTAATAAAGATTCCAGCTGCAATGATAACAGACTGGAATATTATCTAAACGGTGTAATCAGAATGTCTAAACAACAAACAAAACAGTGCTTTTATATTTTAGCTCATTTTCAAACACCACTCACAGAGAACCCCATTATCTGCACAGGTCACCATAGAAATAATGAATGCTGCACAGTATTCGCCGCTTTTTAGCGTCCTCAGGAAACCCTGCAGTTTGTTCTGCTTGCAGAATTTCTGGATTTACAGGTTTTTTTCCAGTGATAGTGTTATCTCAATGTCCAGATTTTTGCCTAAGCACCGATATGTTTGTTGTGAAACTGCTAAAAACGTTTGCGTTGGAGTTTTCTTAATTTGCAGTGGGTTGATCTCTCAGGGCCACACTTTCAGCTTTCCTCCATCGCCGTTTCTTGTCCTTGCTACTATGGTGCCCGTCTCATGGTGGACTGAAGCTCACTGTGAAGTTGGCATGTGAGCAGATTATGACTCAGAGGGTTAAAGAGCATAGTTGTTGTTAGAATTGCCTATTATTTAAAACTAAACATATTTGAATGCATGCACTACATGTGATAGGTTGTGTTTTTACTCGCAGGGATTTGATCCCACCACTGTTTTTGCAAAATCACACACCGCTTGAACTGGTTAATTTTACTAGCAGCAAAATGTTCCTCTCATCCGTCAGTCTGAGATGAGGTCACTGCTAATATTCCAGTGTCAAAATGTTAATCTCCAACAGTGAATACACGCTCAGCACTCAGGACTAACCTCACTTTGACCTAACAACTTTTTATTGCACTTACTGCCTTCTGTCACAAGTGTGTGTGTGTTCACAGCTCCAGGTGAGCTAAATTCCTTCCACTCTATAAGGTCAATTGGCAAATGTAAGAAGGATGAATGGAGGGAGAAGATGGAGGTAAGAACACAGAGGAAAGGTTGGAAAGGTTCAGGGGTGAGCGTGTATTAAATCTTGGAATTGAGGTCCATCAGGGGCATGAAATTACCACGCTAGTCGAATGCACACACACACACACACCAGAAGAGAGACCCAATAATCCAAAGCTGAAGCAATTCCCTCCACAGTATGGCCTCAGATTCTGCTTTACCTAGACATTATCCTTCCCTTCAGAACTCTTATCTGCTCTCCCAGAAAGGAACAGAGAATAAAACAAGACCAACATTCAGTCCTTCATCGCCCCCTCACCTCCCCACTCACATTATCCTTCACCTCATGTCCCACCATCAATCCAGCTATAATGTCAGTTTCTTAAAAAAATCTGACTCACACACTCTTGCCTCACTGTTTCACCCACATATCGCTTTCTGCAAACGCCGGTTTTGACAAGGATTAGATAATAACGATAGTAAGGTGGGCTTGCATCACAGCATTGTCAGAGTGAGTGTCACAGCCCATTGAGCATTAGTCTAATTTGATTAGGGTTAAATGTGAGAGATGACATGTTTGAAATCAGGCATACAAACATCACAGCCAGACGTTATCTTTCATCTCAGCATTGACTCCCCCTGTGGCTTCTGGTAGAGATCAAAGCTGGTGTTTTTTTTTGTTTTTTTTTTAAGGGAATGCTTAACCGATCCTGTTCAAATCATGAGCATGGCCCTGCACCTGAGCTCACACTCTGCACTCGTGTTCGCTGTCTGGCTATGGGCAAAAGAACCTGGTAGGTGGACAAGTGTGTGATGTGCAAGGGGGAGGGTCCATGTGTGGATGTGCATGTGTGTTTGTGTGTGTTGGAGCCTTAATAGTGATGGGAGCAGCGAAGCGGCTACATTTCTTGCACCTGCCCTCGTACGCATTCCAGAAAGGGGAGAGAACCAGCTGCTCTCTCGGCCCCTGTTTTCCAGCCTCTTTCTTCTTGCTGAGAAATGCAATTCCCGTCCTCCCTTTGCACCATCCTCTCCATGTCGCAGAATCCAGTGATTCCAGCTCCCACTCCTACACACTAAATTACCTTCATAACCAAGTACCTGTACTTACAGCGGGCTCTTCACAAGCAGCACGGTTCACTCGGTTTTCACAGGAAATGCAGCTCTAGCATTGTTCTTTAGGGTAAACAGGGGATAGGCAATACATGCTGTCACACACACAAATATAGGAAACGCAAGTTCTTGCAAGCCCAGACATTGACCCTGACACCCATGTCCCTTACTGACACAGTGTCCAAAGATAGCCTTGGAAGGGAAACAAAGTCTGCAAGGCCGCCTGCCACATGCCAGCAGCAGCACGCCTGCTTTAATAAGAGGAAGTCTTCTATAAAAAAAAAAAATGAGGCCACAGGGGGAATAGCCTCCCTCTCCTCTGACAAAGACAAGTATCATTTAAGGCTCGGTCAACCTTGGTGCCAGCTGCTCCACCTGTTCAAGATGCATGCAGCCCCGCTTTGATGATGTTGTTTTATCAGACGGGGAGGAAAATCTCAGACCAAAGGTTTGGATTTAAGCTTAGCCTGCTGGAAGTGTTGCACTCGCAAATAACATGTTGTTGCTGCTGCTGCCAGCAGTGCGTCCCACCACCTGTCATTAGCTTTAGCTGCTGTTTGAGTCAACAAACTGTCCAATCCCATGGGCCTTACACACAAGCATAGTCTGGGATATCATCCCATTCTACAGATCTGTTGTCTCCTTGAGATATATATGAAGAGGTAAAAATGCAGAAATGTTATGGATGACGTCTCTTGTTTAGTTAAAGTCTGCTTATCACATTTTAAGGCCTCCTTTAAGGCTTATCTTTAATTTGTAGTTGGACATGATCCCTGGAACTATCAAAGCAAATAGTAAAATAAATCAATCAACAGAGGGTTAACCTACACAGTGATGCTTTAATATTATTATTTAAGTGATTTAATACAAACCCAATAATTTCTTCTGAGTTTCTGTGCAAAGGAAGAGAAGCACTACTGGATATGTGAAGAAAGTATGGAGGTATTTCAGGTGCAAAATGTTTGAGCACCTGTAACATCAAATTTGTAGTTGTGTACATTGAATTTGTATGTGTACATTGAATTTGTATGTGTATCAGCAAATCTGATTTCCCACACTCTATGAGTTGTGTACTTGTAAAATAATTTTTTGCATGTGTCGATTTTTTTCTTCCCACAAATACAACACAAAAATACACATTCACAAATCGTAATTACAGGTGCACAAACCATATTTACAGGTGTACAAATCATATTTACAGGTGTACAAATCATATTTACAGGTGTACAAATCCTTCTCTACAAGTCACATATTTCAACACTGACACGCTCACATTTTGCACCTATTGTTGCAGGACACTAAGTGCAAAACATACTTGTGCACCTGTATTGTAAGAAGTGAAGTTGAGGTGAGAATTTGAATATGTGCAAATCTGAATGTGAACTTGTGCAATAAGTATGTGAAATAATTTACCACTCGAATCCTCCCCACGAGTCACACATTCTCTGTTTTCTACAGGTGCAAATCCGAAATCTACAGGTGCAAATCAGAAATCGTACTTCCGGTCCCGCTGAGATATTTGGTGCAAAACTACAAAACGAGCCGATCTGTGTATAAATTCTATGTTCTGAGATTGACAGACTTTTCGACCAGTCAGGGAGACGCTTTGCCCGCCCAGCCAATCAGAGGTTTTTATTCCGTCTGAGGTCGCTTTACCGAGTTCCGGGTGGAATTTCACGACAAATTCAATGTACACAACTACAAATTTGATGTTACAGGTGCTCAAACATTTTGCACCTGAAATACCTCCATAAGAAAGTTGTATAAAGCCTTTTTTGACTCCAGAGGAAGCTGCCCAAAATGTGATAAACTGCAAGTGATTTCAGTTGATTCAGATTTGGTCAGGGCTGAGGGCTGGAAATGAAGAAAAATCAGAGATGTGGAGTTGAAAGAAATGAGCTTACCAGGCCTCTGCAGCTAGCTCCTCATTTCTCCTTGGGCCTAACAGCCTGAGGCCGCATTAGCTGCTACACTCAAATCTCCAAAACTGTCAGTGTTGCATTGTGGGTAATGTAGGCACAAGGAAGAAGACCGTGTGAATAAATGACAATGTCTCTGTTTCTGAGGCAGCGCAATTCTGAATTCAGTTACTTCAATTTAAAATTTGTTGAACTGTTTTTATGTTATTGTAACTAGAATATCCTTACAATTTGACAGCAAGGTACCTCCTTTGTCTCAGGAATATTAACAATTCAGTCTATAAAATAATTTATAGGGTCAGTCAATATTAGGAATAATCATCTACAGTGTTAAACACAACACTCTTGCCTTCAATTAAAACACAGGATTCCACTTAAAAGTCATAGACATCTGTCTCAAGTCACAGTTCAAGAATAATAAATAGCACATATTGGTGTGGATTACAGTTTGCACTAATCAGATTTGAGGGTGAGATAAATCTACGGCTTCCCCAGATGAACAGTAACCCCCTTAATCCAATCCTACCCCCTCTTTTGTCTGCTCAGTCAGCTGTCTGCCGTCTGACATCAGGCACATGAAATGCATCTATCTACTCAGAGTCTGTGTGTGTGTGTGCATGTGCCTCTTTTTCTGAAGGGCTTATTGGGAGGCTGTGTGTTAGAGGAGCTGCAAAGGAAATCCAGTAAGCGTGGTAACCATCCAGTGCCAACTAAAAATAGATCAGCTGGTGAAGAGACCAAAGGTTAGACACAGAAAAATGTAGACAAAGGCTTTTGCCGATTGGAGGCCCCTCAGTTTGAGGTGTTACAAACCAGGAATTTCTGTCCGGTTAACTGATCAAATAGCAAAGCAAAATATTCAAGGTAACAGGTGGTGGCATTAGCTTATTGTTTTACCTTTCTCAATTTTATGCAGCCTTGACTTTCACAACTCCTCAGCAGTGTCTCACGGACCTCGGCAAATAAGAATCTCCCCTTCTTAATCAAGCAAGAAAGGTGTCATTTAAATCCTGCCAAAGCCACGGGGTTTCAGCGTCGCCACACAGCCGGTGGGCTGCTTTACATGAGTGAAACAGTTGGGTGCCTGTAATTTCTTTGGAAACCTCTGGAGTTCTGACAGCAGAAGATCCATCAAAAAACCTTTCTTGCAAGTTAAACTCTTCGCACGGCCTCCCATCTCCCCTCCTCGTCCTTCTTCTCGTCACCGTCCTATCCGGCTCATAAATCAACCCATAATTATGAGGGAGTGT
Organism: Acanthochromis polyacanthus; assembly: GCF_021347895.1. NCBI lineage: Eukaryota > Metazoa > Chordata > Actinopteri > Pomacentridae > Acanthochromis > Acanthochromis polyacanthus. Next base: position 34,539,299 of record NC_067126.1, on the reverse strand, counting down.
GGTGACTAAGTCTTGAGGCCATGTGGCTCAACAGCTGACTACAGCGCAGGGGACTGGGCGTCCTGACACAGGCCAGCAGACTACAGAGTTCAGACATGAGCTTCTCGCCAGCTACACCCAAAGAGTCATACTCCAGAAAAGAAAAGCAAAGAGAAAAGAAACGGGCAGGCAGCTGCTGGACAATGGTGCTGTTGAAGTGGTGTGGTGGGGATAATCCTTTCAGTTTAAAAAGAGAATGATACCTCCATATAATGCCGGGAGACACAGAGGCACACAGTCTGGCTAAACAAGAGGACAGATGGGTGTTGCAGTCGCACACAAACACAACACACGCAGGCACGCACACACACGTGCACACCATCTCAAATAAAATGCTGTGACTGAAATGGCTGATCCTCCTTGCACATCATGATTGATTTTTACACAGTGTTTAACAGACTCTGTATCATATCATCCCGAGGGTTTAACACCAACAAGTTCAAACCATGTGCACACTCTCTCTCACTCACACACACACATACACACTGGCTTGTGCAGACTCTCAGTCTGAATGAGGCCATCTGTGAGCTCCTGTGAAACAAAAGCAGAGTTTTTGGAGGGGTGAGACACAGCCAGAGTTATGTCTGATACTCAGCTATGTTCTGTCACACCAAGAAAAAGCTACAGACCGTAAAAATCTTTTCTCCTCTCCGCGTCTTCACAGTTTTTTCTCAGTCTGCCCACTACTACGGCAGGCTTTCATGTCTCTAGTTCCCTCTTGTTTTGTCTTGCCTGCATTTTTTTCTCTCACTTTGTCTACACATGGGCACACATTCTACACAACCACACGGTGTTTAAGTGAAAGTTGCCCAAGGTCCTCTGAAACTGGAACGATTCCCAACTGACGTTCAGCACCCCAAAGGTTTTTGTTGGAGGGGTGTGTGTTTGTGAGCGCAGTGATCAAGCCAACAAACCTGTTTCCCTTTTTATGCGCTGCCAGTCGGCACACATGGAACATCTCAGGGCAAACGACGACACACAAGAAAGAAAAAAACTGAACAGAAACAAAGGCCAGTCTGCAGACAGTGAACAAACACAACGTAGGCAGAAGAAACGGGAAAAGATATCAACCTGAATTTATGCAGACAGATGCTGATATCTTGAGTCTTTGCGAGGTGTTTGTTCAGTTATGGAAAAACATTCATGCAAAGGATAAATTATTCAAAATCATAGCTTTGAATGCTTCATCCAAACCCTTTGCCAGCGGCCCTACAGTGAGCCATCAGGCCTTGTGTGACCAACAGAAACTCTCACACATTTACACGCAGCTGAACAACACACACTAACCACCAGGAGACAATTAGCACCATACCTCACTGTAGCATTCCCCCCGCTGTTCTTGGTGCTTTCTTTCCAGCTGGGAAATAAAAAATCCAGAGACAATCTGGTCTCAGCTGCAGAGAACTGAAACACTCAGAGAGGAGAAAGCCAGAGAGAAATCAACTCCCAGCTCCCCTCTACATCTACACCAATAGCCTAAAACCCTCCACTGACATCCCATCAGAGAGAGAGTTAAAGGGAGAGAGAGAGAGAGAGAGAGAGAGAGAGAGAGGGAGAGGGAGAGGAGGGAGTGTGCCAGTTGGGTGAATAAAGGGGAGTAGTTGAAAGGGAAAGAGAGCAAGAGTCAGAGAGAGAGTGAGAAATGTAAGAGTCTGTGAGTGTGTGTGTGAGAGAAACAGAAAGCGATGGAGACAGGAGTTTAAATCTCTAATTACTACTGCTTATCACAAGCCCATAAGCAGATGGTGGGAATGCGTGACACAGGACTTTATACACACTATACTCTGCTATGCCTGTGTATGTGTGTTTCAGTGTAGTAGAGGAGGAGAACCAAACACTAAAACAATGGAGTGAAAGTGAAATCATACAGTAAAAAACAGGAGGACAAAAAGCGGTAGCATATGGAACAGATGTGGCCAACAGGTGTGCAGCTCCTACTGCGTGCCTTCTCTGTCACTTTCATCTTCGCCCTACCTATCTCGGTTTATCCTTCTCTGTTGGTGCTTTTCCACATCAGTATGACAAAGGCATGTTGGACAGAGAGGGAGACATGAACACAGACAGACAGAAGGAAATAGGGGATAATATTATTCATTTTATCAAATTACGTATTCGTTTTTTAGCTGCTTTATTGAAAGCAAAGGTAAGGGCATAGTGTGCCACTCATTAGTTCATCTATCACTACCATAATCCAGATGAATTCCCGTGTAATTTTGCACACATTTCCATGTTTTCTTTTGGAAGAATTTCAATGACTTTGGTGATTCCCGGACTTCCATCTGCAGATCAGAATTTATATTTCTCCAGTACATTTGTTTATGAGAAAATATTAGCAAAATACAGGTAACCCTGAAGTCTAATTTTGTTTTTAGTGCAAACACTAAACATGCTACCATGCTAACCTAAGACCTATATTTGCGTTTTCATTATAGATACATTATTTTGCTGAATTTAGGATTGAGTTGCTGCGTGGATTAAAACTCTTAGTCTTGTTTCATCTTCAGATAATACTCTTGCATTCTCTGGAGCTCATGTGGCACTTGTAGAATGTCTGACTGCATCTCATTATCATTCTGCTATCGGGGAAAACACGCTCTGCCACAACAATTGTCTTTGCAGGAGCTAAGAACAGAATGCACCAATGATGTTCACTCAAAAAGGTGATAGTGGAATTGTTTTGGTAACATTTGCACACTTGGATGCAAGCACTTTATTTAAATGGTTAATTGACAGAAAGACAAAAGAAAAACTGTAGGGTTGTTTTATTGCACGTTTCAAACCTTTGACAAATCTTGACATTTCCAGCTTGTAGGTCTGGAAAATGTGGTTGTAGTTTCCTGTCATGAAAGTGATTCTGAAAACAGTGTTGCCAATATAGTAGAGAAAGGAGAAATGCATGTGAAGTGTGTGGTCAGTGGCTGAAACACCCAATCAACATTCAGAAAGTCAGACTAAGTGAAGAAAAATAGCATTATCTTTCACATAAACTGAATAAAATATCACATAATATAAAATCCCCTGCCATCCTTGTGACATTTTCCCCCCTTACACTTCATTTTGTCACTTAAAGCCACTAAATGGAAATTAACAACATTTACACAAAAATGCACCATGTGATTGACAAAAACAATATTTGCACCCGTTGCCTGAGCAGTCAATGTCTAAATGTGAGAATCAAAGAAATGTTGGAACATATGAATGAAAGATTTTAAATTATTACATCTACATTCATCTTTCTTCTTAGTGTTCACATTTTTTATTGTTAAACTGGATGAGCAATCACAGTAACACTGGCAAAAGGAGCTCATGAAAGAACACACAGCTTACAGAGGATACAACCTGAAGACATACAGTCCAACAGCATCTAAAGGTGTTTCTGTGTATGTTGATAAAGGTTGTTCGCTCTCTATGCCTCTCCCGAAGTTCCATCTTGGAGCCGTGAAGCAGAGCAGGAAGTGGGAATCAGGGGATGACAAGAAGAGGATGAAGGGGGCAGAGTTGTGGTGAACCAAAATCTCTCTCCTCAGTCATCCATTTGATGTTCCTCCCGCTCTCTGTAATAGGTTCATGTCCTTGAGAGAAAAGCCTGAAAACAGCAAGATTCATCAAGAGGAACTTGAGTAACTTTTAAATCTGTTCTTACTTTCCTCGGATACATGCAGATTTCACGCCTGCCATCTTATCATGGTTTGATACTAGGCAGAGGCAGAACCGCATGAATTATAGATCAGCTTATATTCAACAGATCTTACGTAGTGAGGGGGGTGAAAACGAAACCCGATCAAGCGATAACGCCGTTAAAAACAAATAAACCTCTTATTCTACTGGGTCAGTCACGTTTTTTGGATCAAAAGCAATTAGTGTCTCCTCAATCTGAATCGATTAAAAAAAAAAGAACTACTGCATGGCAAGCAATGAACATGGTGTTTAGAATTTAGAGTAACGGATGGCACAATCCCGTTTGTCGATAAACCAAATCCTCACTTAAATGAGAAATCCACGCAGTGTTGCTGCCAGTTCAGCTGGAGGGCTCTGGATCAGCCTGATTACTTTGGGTTGACTGCAGCAGATCGAAGTAATCCCCAAATGCTACATAAGTATGTACATGGAACAAACATGTGGTGTATTAAAGCACAGTGAGACAATGCGAGTGCTGCCAATTTAGTTAGTATTTATTGGAGGGCAGCAAAGGTGAAGGTGTGCAAATGTAGCAGTATGAGTGTCGATGTGCATGTGCAAATGTAGGCCTGTTTGCAAAAGCTGCAGCGTGTTTGTTTGTGGTGGCTTGTTGCTGAAATGGAGCATGCTTGGTTTTATAATCAGGATTCAGGGATCACCTTTAATCTCTGTAATCAGTAAGACCTGTCCTAAAGCTACCAAACAGGGATAGAGGGAGGAGGGAAGAAATTACAGTGCAGATGGGGGCACCGAGATGCCCCGGTGGTGCAGCCTAAAAAATGAGAGAATGATGGAGACTGAATTGAATAAACTGAAACTCATCATTCCCTTCAATTTACCCTTTTACACTGTAACAAATCTATGAGTAATCTTGACTAATGCCTTGCTTATGTGCTCTTTGTAGCTTTAACAACATGAATTAAAGATACTTAATACTCAAAGGACAATTTTGACATTTTGGGGAAACGCTAATTAGATGAGATGACTGGTAATACTCTTGGATCTGGACACCAAGTATCGAGCTACATCTAGCAACCACCTAACTTTGCTTAGCACAAAAACTGGAAACAGGGAGAAGCAGCTAGCCTGGCTCTGTTTATTGCACTTTGTTTTTCAGGTACAGAAGCAAGTTACAACCTGTATTTAGCAACCTTTCAAAGTGCCATAGGCAGCTTCTGAGCTAAGCTGAGACAGTGCCAGCCAGTGGTTTGGTACGCAAGATTATGCGTGATGGAAATTTCATCCTTTCCCCAAGTCTGTGAGACTGTACACAGACTCCTTAACATATGTCCATCTGCAGCACTAAATTTGTGTCCACATTGACTACTGTACTACAGCAGCAGTAAAATGCATGCTCAGAAGTGTTGTGCATGTGTGGAATGCCGATCTACCGCACACGTATGGAATGGAGTCCAACAAACAAACTGCAAGCAAGCTAGAAAGTAGTTTAAGGTCAGTGTTGTACTTTCTGCATACATGAATACGTGAAGTATGCAAAGGTCAGCTAGAGTCCTTGTGACATAAATTAAACTAAGATAGACCAATGTTATATTTCCCCAAATACACAAAGATCTGCATGATGCAAATTTCATCCTTTCCAAAGTCGATGAGAGTCCACGTGGACCCCTTAGCAGGTGTCTGCGCGCACCTCAAAATTTGTGTCCACATTGCAGCCATGTTACAAAGACAGTAGTGTCCAGCAAAACATGTAGATGCCAATCTACCACATATGCATGGAAAAGAGCTTTTCACGTGGAGTCCAATCGAACTAGAAAATAGTGTGAGGTCGGTGTTACACATGCCTACGTGACTGTTTGCAAGGACCTTCTAGAGTCTTTGTGGCATAATATTTAACAAAGATAGGCCAATGTTAAATATCCCACAAGTAGGTGAGGACGTGTGTGATGTAAATTTCTTGCCTCCCCTATGTCTGCAAAAATCCACATGGACCCCATTATGGATGTATGTGTGCACCCTGAAATTTGTGTCCCTACAGCAACCATGCCAGGAACGCTGTAATGAGCATGCTCAGCAGTAGTGTGCATGAATAAAACACACAGACAACAAACTACCACACATGTATGAATCATAGTTCTCCAAGCGTACTTGAAATTAGCATAAATCTGTTAATATAACTTCCAAATGGTAGGCTTTGCTTTGCTAGAGTCCTCAATCCATGAGCGTTGGCAGACTTGGCCATATCACTAATGTGCATGGATGCAACAGACTCTTTCCATGGAGTAGATAAGTAGTGTAGCAACAACTACGCATGTCCATCTGCACTGAGGTAGGATCAAAGTTAAATAACAAAACTATGCATGTGTGGGGTCCACAGCTGACCCTGTGTGCATCCGCAAGGGACTATAATCAAAGTTTGTGGACACTCACAAGGACAGCTGCAGACACCCACGGTCATGTAGTTGTTAACTACGCCTGACGAACGTCAGCGGGGTTACTGCATTCGGTGCGGTATCTGGCTGGGTAAGTATGTATGTGGCTATGTCCGTTCCGATATCTCTGCAAGTGCTGAAGTCAGGATAATCAAACTTGGCACTGAAGATCAGTCTAAGGTCCCCTGCTCAGTTGTGGAGTTACAGGTCAGCAGATCAAGTAGGAAGGGAGATACGTACGCTGATCAGAATTGATACATATTGCATCATTTGTATAGGGAGGACAGGGTTTTCGCCAGTAGAGGGCGTGGTTCTGCCCTCTACTGAGGGCTCTTCTTGCTGCTATTATGCTTCTTTTCTAGTTTCATACATCCACACAGGATTATATCTACATACTCCGCGCATACACACAGCTACCAAGCGTGCTTACTATTCCTTTGTAGTCTGCAGTCTGAATGAGGACATGTATTAAAGGGTGCGCTTGGATGAAATTTACACTGGCCTTAACAGCAATAGCCATGCATTCATGGTATCCACAGCTGTCTGTGGTCAAGTTTGCAAGGTAGCCAGTTAGGTGTAGATTCACACTGACCACACATATGAAGATGGGCACATGAAAGTAGTGTCTTCTTATTGGTTCTCAGCAGGAAGGTAAAAAAGCTTATTTTTCAAAATGTCAAACTTTTTGCTTAATAGATGTTGAGAATATCTTCTTCTTGTATGTTCAGTAACACAACTCTATATACTCTCAACATGTGAGTGAGTGTGTGAACTATCCACAGTGTCAGCATGTGTACACAGCAGGTCTCATTTCCTGATTCTCCGGTCAGATGCTGCTTTCTCTTTTGAGAATCAGGCCCACAGTGACATCAGCTTCCGCCAACACACAAGCCGTCACCATGGCACCACACAAAGACATCTCTAGCCCAGAGGGAGGGGAAGCATCATGCTTGACACATTTATAGGAGAGGTCCGGGCTCCACTCCCCTCTTCTCCTATACTCTCCTCCTCCTTCCTTTTCTCCCCCAATTGCTGTTTGTCCAGTCGCCTGCTCTGTTTACCAGATCATCAAAGAGCTTCTCTGACTTGTGTGTCGAGAGTTCCGTGGGTCTGGCCTGGCGCTCCGTCTGCATTTTAGGCTCATTGCTTTTCTCTTCTCTTCCACTTGCTCTTTCGCTAATAGTATCCATTAAGCCCATTTGAAATCTTTCTTTCCCAGACTTCTATTTTAGACTTCCTACTTCCCTCCCCCTCTTTTGATTTCTTTTCTTGACAAATGGAGCCATGACTCTGAGGGCAAAGTGCCTGGAGAAGAAATGACCACCCACAGGGCTTTGTCTAACTTTGCCCCAACAGACAGAAGGCCTGTGTATAAGAGAAAGAGTGTTACAGAAATACAGGGCAGAATATGGCAGGTAGAGGAAAACTCCACTATAAATATATTCTCTCTCAAGTTGAAAAATATCTGCCTGAAAATATCAAAGGATGCTCTGTGGAGTAATTTTGTTACTTAGAAATCTAAACCACAAAACGAAGGATGCTTTAATTTACTAAATCAATACTATCTCATTTAGAGCATTTAGATGAACATTCCCTGAGATAAATCAAATGAAATACTTTCATCTAACGAGGTTTAGTCTGAAATGTTAAGACGTCAAACATCCATCCATCCATTCTCTATACACCGCTTTATCCTCACTAGGGTTGCGGGGGTGCTGGAGCCTATCCCAGCTGACTCGGGCAAAGGCAGGGGACACCCTGGACAGGTCGCCAGTCTGTCGCAGGCAAACAATCACACTCACATTCACACCCACGGGCAATCTAGAGCAACCAATTACCTGCTTCGCCTGCTGCCTCCGTGACCTGGCCCCGGATAAGCGGAAGAAAATGGATGGATATTTTTGGACTGTGGGAGGAAGCCAGAGTGCCCGGAGAAAACCCACGCATGCACAGGGAGAACATGCAAACTCCATGCAGAAAGATCCCAGGCCCACCCTGGGATTTGAACTGGGGATCTTCTCGCTGCAAGGCAAAAGTGCTAACCACTACACCACTGTGCAGCCCAACATCAAACATAAGAAAGTGAATTTTTTTTCAGATTTTACCCCATTGCGACATAAAATGTTTGCCACTGAGCAAAATGATGTATCCACAACAGAACACTTTGGTTGTCCAGCAAAGTGCTTGTGGTTTTAGTTGTTCCCTAGGCAAATAGCAACCAGATTTTCCTGTCAAAAACCTGTTTTTGTAAGTACTGTACATATTTGGATTTTTATATTATTTGTATTTGTAAAATACTCATGTAAAATAGTCACCTCCAATCCTTTTCATGTTGGATTTTAATTGGAATTTGCTTTGATTCATTCATTTATGATCTATCTGAAACAATCAACATAATACAATCAGTACTGTATGCAAATGCAATGATATAAAACAACTTGACAGACTGTTCTGTAGTGAAAATTAGTATAAAGTGATGAAGAAGTCCTTGAAATCCATCGTCCAAATTGTATAAGAAGCCAGTGCTAGCTCTAACTCTCCCCCCGCCTCTAGTTTCACATAATATAAACTGAAGAATTACCCACTGAAGATATTTCACTGTTTCTTCCTGGGTTTTCCGGCAGGACAAATTCATTGATCAGCTCCTTTGAAAGTGCAGACATCATCTGCCTACTGTTTTGCCTGGAGCTAAAAATTTGCTCGTAAGCTGGATTTTCAGTGTTCCTGCTCAAAGCGTACCTTGATTTCTCTCTTTGCTTTTGTTCTGTCACACAAAAGTATTTTCTCCTTGTGGCCAACAATGGAACTCTTTACCAAGAATCTCTTGTGCAAGAGTTGTCACTTTATTGCAAAACAACTTATTTATCACTCAAACATACACATATGCAGTTAATGCAAATGATGAAATAGGTATGATAAATCAGAACACTTATGTGCAAATATCTAGAATAGTAAAGCATATAGGAACTTCTGGTACAGTGATGCTGCTGTTGCAGAGGGTAAGAATGATTTCAGACACCTCTCTTACAAGCTGAATCTTGCCATATTTGTAACTATTTGAAGAAAATATACCTGATTCTGACAGTTTTTACAACATTCTGTCTTGGTGTGCGCTACAAATGAATATAACAAAGCTAAATAGTAAAGAAAATATCCTCAACTTATTGTCGCCTTTACATCAGCTCAGGCTGAACAAGCTCAGCGTCACACAGTCTGTCGCTCAGCTCATGCAGAAGCGGCTGCTTCCTGTATTTTTCTCATAACATGAAAAGTCAGGCTCAGTCACAAGAACTGTGTCGTGTTGCTTCCTCTCCTCTAACGGTGGCACCTCTTTCCCTACAGCTGCATCCCTTGGGTCCTGTGTGAGGTGATGCATTTCAGGCCAGTTTGAAAGCACCCAGGAAGGTGGAATCACCATCCAGGGACACGTTGGCAGCGGGCCGCGGGATCAGAAGCTCCAAGTAGTCTCCGACCTCCAGCTTCACAATACCTGAGGGATTCACATGCCCATTTCAGACCTTGGACTGGCATTTTGACATTGATCACCCCCTAACCCAGCTACTAACAGACAGCTTGCCTGAGGGAGAGGGCATGCTGATTAACCTCCTAACAGCTGTTGTTGAAAGGTTGAACATAGCTGAACACACGCAGTAAATACAGGCTCACCTCCTGTGTAGCAGGTGTTGAAAGCGTACTCAGGGTTCATGGTCTGGATGCAGCGGAACAGAAACACGAATGAGAGCTCATCTCCCACAACATTCCTCTTCCACCGGATCACCACATGGCCCATTGCAAAGGTGCTGTCCATGTAGTAGACCTGCACACATCACAATTACCGGGTTAAATCCATAAGGCATGGGTGCTATAGCATTTATTACTCATGCATAATGTGCATTTTCTCTTCTTTAGCTGACCTTTCCTCAAGGTCTCCTAACCATGCTTACAGTGAGCACACCCTCTTTCCCTCTTGCACTGTATGTAGAAAAAAACTTAAATTCTAAATGGACTAGTTGCGCCTCCTGGTGGGAAAACAGTGAAATGACAAAATTCAAAAAACCTACCTGACTGTACACAAAGTAGAAGCCCTCCTCTCTGACCAATATGCGGTCGTTGTCCTCCTCCAGGGCAGAGCCTCTCTTCAGCCCAGTCTGCCAAGGGATACTTGTGTATGGTTCTGATAAAATTTCTGATCCAAAATAGAACATCATATTAGAAAACGTGCCACACCACCTGCAGCTAAACATCTGTTCCGACAGTCAGCCTGTGTGTGTTGTTGCTTGGGATTTCCTGCGTACATGTTGATGTAGTTTTAATGCAAAATCTATTTTTCCTCTGTAATCATGAATATGATCAGTGAAAAGACAAACAAAAGTCATCCAAAAGAGCAAAAAGTGAAGAAGCACTCCATGAAATGCCAAGAAAGAGACAAATCAATCAACTGTCACTGCCTGTATAAGACATACTGTACCTTTCCTGAAGGGTTTTCTGCTACTGTTTGCCAACAGCTGCAGACAAGGCTGAGAAACTGTCACAAAACATAAGAGAAGAATCTTAGACATCGAGACATCGCTTATTCCATTGCTCGTACTCTGACTTCTTCTGCTCACATTTTTGGACAAAACTAATAGTTGGTAGGAAAATCCCACCACATGACACCTGTTATTTTTCTTGTGGATATCAAAGCTAATAAGTTATTCACACTTGGATATTAGTGTGTTTGGCAGTTGGTAGTGTTTTTTGGGGAACTTTTCATTATCTTGTCAGTGGTCCAAAGAAAACGGTGCAGACGGATTGTCAGACAGTATTGTGATTTTCAGGCATATGAATAAACTTATTGTAGCATACACTATAGGAAATTAAACTCTACAAACAGAATCAGCCAGGTATATATTGTACTATATATTACTCTTGTTACGAGTGAACCAATAGATATGCATAAACAGAAAAATAATTACCACATCCCAAAGTGTTAACAGTGAACTGTCAGGCTCCAGTGCATCCACTGGGTCTTACCAAACGTCTCTTTTCCAGCTGCTGTCCTCTTCCTCCTTATCAGGTCGAATGCATGTTGAGACCCAGGATGGTGTGGAGTCTCTTGGCTGCTTCTCCTGCCACTCTCAGTCTGTGCAGATAAGACACAGTCCTTAGAAACACAGTGAATGCAAGTGAAACTCAACACTCAACTTTCCGTTTGTTGTGATGTCCCGGACTGGTGTTCTCTCACCTGGTCTCCGTACCTGGCCTCTTGACCCTCTTCTCTCCTGCGACAGGCTTCTAATTTGAGTCCCTCTATTTCAGATCTGAGATGTACCAGTTGGTACATGGACAAAGCTGACAGAAAAGAGGAGATGACAGCAGCTAGCGTTAGCAGGAAAATTGGCCAGGAGGGCCTTCCTTCACCTGCCCCTTGTCCAGCCACAGGCTTCACACCTGCTAAAACCGTCATTGCAGATAGTCTCCAGAGATCACGCTGGCAGCATGACCAGTCTCACGCCTGAACTACGTTGCCTTTCTTTTGACAGACTCAAATTAGGAATGGTACATGTTTTCTTTTGTCCTCAAGACTTCTGAAAAGGTGCACGCTTAGCCCTCAACTCTTGCTTTTAAGCAAGACGGAGTTCCTTAACTTTCGCTTTTGTCCTTCGTGGGCTGGATATAGTCTAGTCTGGGGGACTACGCAGAAAAAACACAGTACAAAAAAGGGCAATACAGCTTCCCCTCTTACTGTTCCGCTCAGCTAACCACACTCACAGCTTCCTGCCTGACCAGACGTCCTGACAAATATATCTGCATCATGATAAAATGCATCTTAGCTTCTCCACATTTTACCAAATCAGCCATGTGAGTGGGCACACAACATAGCCTTGGCAGAATCAGAAGAAAGAGCCTGGTTCTGAAACAGTAGAAGCAATTTAAGACTAAGAAGGAGAAATAATCATTATTGACACCGTAACATCTGAATATGACACGCACTGAAAGAAGGAAGTGCAAAAAAAAAAATTTTCCTTTAACTTTGAACAGCAACATAACATGACAAAACAAACAAATTCTCAGAATAAAAAAGTGAAGTGATGCCATGGTACACAAATTATTTTGATACTGTGACATTTAAAGATAAAGAGGGAGAAGAAACAAAAGAAATCTGAATGTATCAATTTATTGCATGTTACAGTACAGAAAAAAGTGAAAATGTGTGCTTACAAAAGAATTGTTGACATTGTTTGGAAATAGAAAAGAAACATAACTCTGAAATGGAAAATCACTCAAACTGACTGCGTCATACTGAAGATGACTCATTCAGATGGCTGTCTGTTCAGATATCCCATCAGTGTTTGTTCAGTGTGGAGTCACGGTAAGTTATGGTGGATGTACACAAAGTATGTCAACACTGTGCAGGTTCATTACAAAAAAAAATGCCAAGACTCAATGTAATCACATGCCAGTTTGCAAAGGCAACTTGCAAATTCCAAATTATGCCAAAAAATTTAAACAGTACTCATTCCAATCTATTCACAATCATATGAACATTTCAAAAATATGTCCCATAGTGCATTTGCACAATACCTGGCTAATGATTTTATATTGAAAAAAAATTAAAAGACATTCAGTTTGATTCCATTTCTTTTCATCAGCAGAGAGTTGGACAGTAACAATACATTTGTCTAGGATAATATTCTGTTCAGAATTAAACTTGTTTGAGACCAGCCAACAAAAACATTACATCAAATGAATGGCAGTAAGTTCCTCAATGGTGCAATGCAAACTAAAGGCAGAAGTGTATAAAACACAGCTTGTGGAACAGAATTGGTGAATATTCACATGGTTGGAATCAGACTGCACAATGTGCACTAACTCAGCATATGGATTTAATATAATACAAAAAAAAAATGCCTGAAATTGTTCAGTGTCACCAGTGGAAAAAAGAAGTCACACAAAAGGGAGAAAAGACTATAATTACACAATTTTTATAAAGCATGTTAATTGAAGACCACCATTTACATTCACAGTAGCCTTTACATCATTTTTCAAGTTGTCGTCACATTGACGCACACAAATTTCGCCTTTTGGTGTCGTCAAATTTTGTTTCGCTTACTGTTTACAAACAGTATCAAATATGGCTAAGGAGATCTGTTGAGTGTATTCAAATGGCTTTCATATCACTGCAGTGCAGTGTGCTGCATTTAGAAAAGCAAGAGCAGATAATAGTGTTTTAATTGTCAGACTCTGCTCCACCCTGTGGAAGACATGCAGGAAAGGTTAATTAGCTCATTAAAAGCCCTCCAAGTGAGTAAAGCCATTTTGCCACACAAGCATGGTGTGACAGAATCCTCCAATTCACAATTACAGTGCTGATGATAAAAAGCTTGCAAATAAACAGATTAAAAATGCTCACACTTTACTCCTAGTTCTCCAAGGACAGGCTCGGATTTTTTCAAAACTATCTTAATACTATACTCACACCTCCATATACTGAATGCGTACCTTCAAACTATTTGTTGTGTTCATTGTTCTGTCTGTACAGACCATTCAGAAATCCCTCCCTTATGCAACTAAGGCCAGTTTTCAGCAAATGTTTTACTTTCTGTTTCTGTGGGTATCCAAGGGTATTCCAAGTTTTAGCATTCCGACTTAGAAATATACTTATTATAGTCCAGTACTTTTTCTGAGAAACTCCCTTTTACGGAACACGCCAGACTGGAGTTTCTTGTTGATCTGCAGTAGACAGTAATAGTAACACGGTGATTTTTCTTTCTTACTCAAAAAAGCATTGTGGAATATACCAGCTTCATTGTATTACTCAGACTACTGAAGCCTTATTTCATCTTATTGGCAGAACTGTATGTACAAAATGAGAGACTGTATACTTGTTTCTTAATCTGGATTTACTCTAATGATCAGTAGGGACCAGAGGATTACAGCAACCAGTAACTCTTTCAGTGCACTGACATCAATTGTAGCACTGCATCAAGATAGCCTTAAAGAAATCTAAACTTATCTGTAAATAACAAACCACACGAAGCAAAAACTCCTTAAAAAAGCTAGAGAAGCCAAACTTGTGCTGTAGCAACTGGAGCCTATTGAAAAATAAAGATTAGCATGTGTGCTAATTGTATTATACCCAGACATGTTACCAGGGAGAAAAGCTTATTCCAAGTAAACAGAAGCAGTCTGACAAAAAAAACAAGTTCTTTTTGAAAGGCAGAAGTATCAAACATGTCACCTTACATTCCTGACCACTTCATCTCAGCGAACACTTTTGTAGCTGAACACAATTATTCAACAGTAAGCTTTATGCTATTGTTGCAGACAAAACTTTCAAAGGTATACAGAAATATTCATCACTACAATGTCAGGATATGCCAAGCTGCTGCACATGTATATTAATGTTCCTTGCCTAAAGGGGAGAGAAAAAAAAAACACTCCTTATGCTCCTCAAAGTATTGCTCAGAAGATGTTAGTCCACAATCAAACACGGGCAAATCTGGACAGAAAAGTGCAATGTATTAACAAAGATATATATATTTACAGTTTATCCTACATATTGTCAGTGTTTAATTTTGTATGCTAGAAGATCTGTAATTTTAACTCCAGTAATAATCAATTTTTCGATGAAGAATAGGCCCTTATATGGTCATGATACTATGACAAACTTTCATTTATTTTGATTAATTTCAGCAGACTCACGACAGCATATTCTTCTGTGGCTGTGACATGTCTTGTGGTGTGGGCATGTATGCTCTGGCTTCATTCATAAAAGGTCATAAATACATGCATTCATAGCTGAAACACAAAAGAACCCAGGAGGGCATCGTTAGCCTCTCTCAAACCCTTGAAATAGTGAAAACATGTTAAATTTACAGAAAGGTAAAAAGAGTGAAATAAAATACAAACCCAGACAAAAGCATAAAAAAATGTACATTCTTTCCAAAAATCAATGAAGTCCCTCCAATCAGTTTACTTCATCCAGCCCATCATCTGTGGCCAACAGTCATTTCCTGACTGATTTTTCAGATAATGGTGACGCTGGCTGAGGGCTGAGCGCTCTCCTCGTGGGCATGGCTCTTCAGCAGGTCTTTCATGAACTGCTCCAAAGCAGCGAAGTAGCCCTGACACTGCCACGTGTCATTGTGCGTGCCCTCTGGAAAGATAGCCAGGCGTTTAGTCCGCGCAGGAGACAACTCGTACAGTTGTTTCATCATAACGGGTGGGATGAGCTGGTCTGACAGACCAGACACGAACAGCGAAGGCATGCGGCACAGCGCCACCTGCCGATAGGACAGGAACTGATTCCGATAGCACCATAAGGGCAGCAGGCGCATGGGCAAGAAGGAGAAAAGCGTTGCTGCCATGTGGGGGATGCTGAGGAAGGTGTTTTCCACAATAATGGCTGCTACACGGTGAGGGTTGACTGATGCCAAGCGCACGGCCACAGCTCCTCCTAATGAGCGACCAAACAGTACCACCTTTGTCTTGTCCAGATCAGGGCGGGTCATGACATAGTCCAGTGTGGCCTCTGCATCCAGGTACAGCCCATCCTCACTGGGCTCACCCTCGCTCTTTCCGTAGCCACGATAGTCCACCAGCACCACATTAGCTTTTAGATTGACCAGCATCAACAGGGCGTTTGGCACCCTGTGACCAATATTACCAGCATTACCGTGGAAATAAAGGATGGTGGGTGGAGCAGAGGAAGTGGGGCTGCTTTGATTGCCAGAGGTGACTCCAGGAGGTGCGTCCCCTCCTGTGTAACGGAGAAGGATGAGGTTAAGTTTCACACCATCCTTGGTGCGAATGTACACATTCTCGTGTGGGATTCCTGTTGGCATGGGAACATAAAGGCGAGAGGAGGAGGGCTGGTCGGGGAAGTAGAGGAGAACATCCTGGAATTTGTAGAGGATGCCCGCCACGGATGCTAGGATGAGCGCAAGGAGAAAAAATCCTCCATACAGGTGGAAGGTGAGGATGAGAGCCAAAAGAGACACTCGACAGGCACCCCAGGACCAGGAGGCCAGAGTCAGGGTACAGCGCTCCATCGCCCCCCACAGCCTCCAGGGCTTCTCCATGGCTACACAAGAGCTGAGTCACAAGACACAAACCCTGCAAATACACAGTCCAAAGAGAGAGTACACAGAAAAGAAAGGGGAGACGGGGTTAGTACATCTGTAAAGAAATCATTTTAGAATACAGAAGCTCTTTTAACAACATCATGCTCATTATCCATGAGGCTAGCTGTTAAGACAAAAACATGGAAACTATGTTAAACAAATTGCTTGTGTCATAACAATCCCAAATCTAATGTACCAATGTGGAGAATGTGTAAACTCTAAACAATACTGTAATTTGTATAACATTCATGCAATAAATGGCTGAAGAAAACCCCTGATAACGATCATCTTATTATACGATGAACTCAAACTTTTTGGAATGCAATCACATTTATTTAGAAGTCTGTTTTACAGTGTAGAAATGTGATTCAGATACAGAAAACAATGAAAAGCATTACTTGAAGCAGAAGGTTAAAAAAAATCCCATCAAAGCTAAAGGCCTCGCCAAGGCCCGATAAAAAACATGATGGATGTATCACTAACAATCATTAACCATCATCCAAAACTACCTCTGTTCTAAAGCTTCTGAAATTTAACACATCCAGCTACTTGAACCAACAATAATCATTTCCATAATAACAGTAATTCTAAACTACCACAAAATACTGTGTAATGACAGGAGAACTTGCAGTCAGTCTTGACCAACCCTTGTCTAGCAGTGTGTCACAACCAGCTAGAAAAATGTTAAACAGCAACGCTCTCTGCTGGTCCATTGAGAGCCCCATGTGTTGCATCATTTTGCAGTTTTTCCATCTTTTGTTGCTGTAACTACACCCAATTAGATAGCACCAACTCCTGATGAAATGAAAATGCCAGCTTAACCAGGTGTAGGCACAGTATGAGGGTAGATCCACTGCTGAGGTTCTCCAGGTCCCCAGAGTTAGAATAAATTAGCGTAGCATGGAGCAAAATGTAGATTATTTTACATATATATATATATATATATATATATATATATATATATATATAAAACACTAAAACATATATCGACCCCACCCACAGGGAAGAAATGGTGACAGCTGCTGCAAGCCTGGTGTAAAGCTTACACGACCATCGTTTGGAGAGCTTTGACAGTTAGCTAGCTTATGATAGTCAACGGCAGTCATCAGTCAGCATCATTTCTGCTCTGTCAAAACAAGGTGTCAATTCAGCCTGGGAGGTACACCTAGCTCTGAAGTTACTGACGCTAAAATCGATCAAAACCCAATTTAAAAACCAACGATAGCTGCAATCAAGCTAGCTCAGTGACAGGCATGCTAACAATTAAGCTATCCTTTCCTCCCATTACCCTGCTAGTGCTGTCAGCGCTGTTAATGTAGCTGTCCAAGTTAGCCACCTAGCCACCTGAATAATGGTTAGCAAAGCAGCCACCTACTCACCCTTCTCTCATTTTTAGCGTCTCAGGTGCATGAAATTTGTACAGAACAGTGACACACAGACAGCACAGTCACTGTCATTCAGCTCTGTACCGGTGAACAAAATTATAGTTCCAGTAACAAGCTAAGTGCCTGAGTGTCAGCAGCAACCGGCGAGACTAGCTACACAGCTGGTTAGCATTACTGGTGTAGCATTTTGATTTCCGTGTAGTGCTCAGCACAAAGAGAAAAGTTCCGGTAAACAGATGGTCCGCACTGCAATTTAACTGGGGTTAAAATACAGAGAGAGCACAGCAGCAGACACGAATACCAATATCGATTAAATAATACTAATAACGCGTAATGCAAACGACTTGAACACAAAGTTTGATCTGGAGTTCACTAACACTGGTCTACAAGCAAAATACTTCCAGAATAAAGTAGTTAAACTTTACCTACTTTCAATTACTAAGAAGAGAAAAAAGTCAAAAGAGATGGTTGACTCAAGTTATCAAGAGACATTAAGTCAAACATTGAAATTCTATGTGAAGTAATGAGAGGGTGATTTTAATTGAAATGATATGTATGTGTTTGAGCTACAAGTTCTGACTTGATTTTGTGCTGAACCTGGAACCGGCCAGCTGCTCGTATTAAGCAAACAGCCCACTTCCCTTTATGACACCAAGCATATAGTCATAAATGCTCTTATCGGCCTTTCTAATCGTGTGGATGTTACAGTCAGATTCATGGTGGTGTAAACTATTACATTTCATCTTGATCACATCCAGCGATCACTTCTTTTTCATGGGCCTCCTTTATAACGGCCGGGCAGCTTGTTGCATAATGAAATTCAAAGCACTCTATCAACCAGGGAGATCTCGCACTCCGTTTACTTATATTTACATATACTGTATTTTGTTTTCCCACTATAGGCAAACAGGCATGATGAATGTATGGCCCTGCTGGGACACAGAGCTGGTCTGAGGTCAGGCAGCTTCCAGGCTCTACTGTAAAGTCTGGAGAGGGAATATTTATTCCATTTTATCTCTTTAAAGTGCAATCTGCAGATGGCAAGAATGTGTGAATTTCTTTGGAAAATAAGGTGTTAAAACATGCAAAGTCACATGTTTTGTTACAGCTAGAGTTTAGGTTGTGAGCTGTGGCAGGGCTCTCTCCTCCTTGGCCTTGCTCTCTCTCTCTCTCTTTGCAGGTGTGTGCTGTGCTGATGAGGAGTCCAGGTGTGTGTCATCTGTCATCAGCAGATCATGTGCAGGTGGAGGCCAGCTAATCAGGTCCTGGTGTCCTACAAGAATCGCCGTCAGTCGTCGTTTGATGCTGGACCGTCTTTGTCCCTCTATGTTGACCTCTGCTTGCTTTTGGTTACCTGACTCCTTCTGCTCCTCCGTGAATTCCAGCTGGATCAAGGAAAATCATCTGTTGTCAAGATTTTAAACCCCAACCTTAAAAAAGAAACAAACCCATAAATCACAATGATAGCAGAACAAATGTTTTTTTCAGTACCTTGGAAACATTAGCCAATCATCAATGTTATAATTTGTTTTCCCAGTTCATCTTATCAAATTATATAAGATTTAGCCAATTTTATCTTGGAAGCAGACAATTTCCAAAAAATGATGGACCAGTGTAATCAGTGTTGCATGTACAATTCAATTTTTAGCCACCGGGTGATGCTGTTCGACAGAAAATAATCCTGAAAACTCACTAAATCAAGTCTAATGTTGTAGTGTTAAAAGTGAACTGAAATCTAACAGATTAAGGGTGTTTTAGTGAACATGAACAATAGCCAATGCAGTGCACAAATAGATCGAGAATTGTGGGAAGCTTATCATTTGTAACACATAGGCAAATACAGGATGTTTTTGATACTGACATTGGACTTTACGAATCAGCACATTATTAAAAAAAGAGGGCCTTGAATATTTTAAAGACTTTTTACTATCTATTATTTCCCTTAAGAACAATCCTTTTACTGTTGTTTTTTGACAGTGTGTCGATGGAGTCAGAATTGACACATTTCACAGTCAACAAAAGTGGGCCAGTTGTAGGTGTGAAAACCGTAACACTCTGGTGGTGAAGGGTGATGACAGAAATACCCACGAATAAAGTGAAGGTAGACCAGTCAGGACAGGAAGCATGTTAGCCTGCACACAACTACCACCTCAGTTCCTGTTTACCTGGGACAACAAACTACGCAGATTTTACAAGGTACGTTCAACTAAACAAACAAAGGAGAGGTAACTACAAGAATAACATCGAAAAGTGCTACTGTTATTGATAATATCTTCACAAACGCAGTTGATGGAAAAGTTGTGAGTGGGATTTTGATAACTGATGATTTTGATAACTGATGTAAGTGATCATTTACCAGTTTTTACAGTTTATAAAAATTAGCAGTGCAATACAAAGGAAATCACCTCAGAAAAATTAATAAGAAACAGATCTACATATCTATCTACATATCTATCTATCTGCATCTCTCTCTCTATAGATAGATAGATAGATAGATAGATAGATAGATAGATAGATAGATATTTTTTGTTGTTTTTCAGTTCACTTTTCGTAATTGATTTCTGGGGATAAAGGGGCAGACATAATAAGACTTGTCTTCTTTCGGCTGTTTGGAGACTGTTTGTACTTAGATGAGACATTTTTTATTTTACAAATGAATGAAATAAAACAAATTAAAAAAATAAGAATTTATGCTGACTGGTGGTAATTACACTCATACTGTTTATCAGTTTACAGACATTTAAATGACAGTACAATGCAAAGGGATTGCTAATTACAAACTTGCATAGCACATGCTGATATTTTCTACCTTTGTAGATTGCACATTTGTAGTCTTGTTTTTATAACATCTTGCTCACACTCAGTTTGACCTTGGAGGAAACAGATTATGTGCAAGCTAGCACAACTGTTAGCTGTTTAACTCTGTCCTTGAGGTTTGTTGATTTGATTCTGTGTTGTCCTAGTCAGCATTGAAACCTCTGAATGGAGCATGCTGTTCTTTTCTGTTGGACAAAAACTTCACAAGCTTGCAAAATTAAGTCAGAATAGATCCATCCATGCATTAGGTATACACACTTTGTGATTCTCTACAGCCTCACACTGGGACTGGAGCATTTGCAGTTGGCTTTCGGCAGAAGGTGGAGTACACAACAGACTTGCCACCAGACTAACACAGGGCTCCCACCTGTCACTAATTTAAAATAGCCAATTCACGTACCATGCATATCTTTGGACTGCAGAAAAAAACCCCACATGCAAACTGCATGCAGAAAGGGGCTTGTAGGTTTCAAACCAGAATCTTCCGACTGTGAGCCAACAATTCCAATAACTGCACCACCATGCTGCCTAAGTCAGAATATAATGCACCCAAAACACAGTCAGCATATTAAAGCATATAACTGATGCAAAATTAGGAATAATGAACCTTATGGCTGTAATAATTTACTTTGTAGAAAATGGTTGATGGATGATGTAATAATCTGCACACTGTGATGGTATGCTGCAGGTGACTCCCAAAATGTTATATCAAAAGAAAGATATAGACAGTCTGTGTAATTTGGTCGCTCAACAGACAGTCTATCTGTTTGTATGTAGAAGAATTATGACATTAATACAACCCTCTACAACCTTTACAGTACTACAACTGATCAGTCCTGGGGCAGATTGCACCTTGTAAGACTACAAGAAGCAGCACAAAAGATTGTATTGCATATATGTAGATGTTCAGTGGTTCATTTCTGTTGGTAAAATGCTCCACTGTGCCCCATTTTGAGCAAGAATTCACTTGGAAAACAGCCTCCAAAGGGAAAATGGTTTCTTTGAACTTAATCATCCTGTCTTACGAACGAGGATAAGGAACTGTATTTTTCAGCTTGAACAGATTGACTTTAAGATTATGTCTGTGTTCAGACTCCATTCATTATTCAGCATGTGGAGAATCACAGTGCGGTGACCATTTCGTCTGCAGTGGCCCTGCCTGATTTGAGGTGCTGTGTGGTATCTATGCAGCATTAAGAATGTATGGTGGACGAGCACAAAAGCACACGCGCACACACATGCAGACACTCTCATACACTTGTCTCTTGAGGGAAAAGAGAGTGCTGCATTCTGACACACAGACTCAGCTTATAAGAGACTGACAGCTGGCAAGTTCACCCTCTCTTACCTATGACTCAATTACCTTTGACATGTCAGTCAAAACATCTATTACACACACTAACACACACAAACCCTTGTGCAGTCTTACGCACACGCGCTCTGCAGCTTCACTCTCGTATCCTACGACTAAATTACTTGAAATATATCACTCTAAACAGCTGGAGGGCCCCAGCTCAATAACACAAAGTCAGAGCTGCTATAGGATGAGGAGTGACTGCGATGACCCTTCAGGGAATATCATACCATCAGGCCAAGGGTCAAACTTATAATGCACCTCACGTCATTCACCAAATGGCCTCCTCGGGACACCAGAGCTGCACAGTACAATTCTACAATACACCCATGCTTCCTGTTGCTAAAATGAGAAATTGCGCTCGGCTTTAATGCTGATGCCAAGCTATGGACATGCACTGATATTGCTGTCAGTCCACACCTTTTATGGCTGATGCAGTGACTTTAACAGGTATGAACTGCCATCACTGCATTGCTGCTGCATTTGTAAAAGACATAGTTGAGCTTGTCTGACATTATTACAAGCGATGCCTCTTGATTTGCAAGTCACTGGATGCCATACATAAGGTGATAGATGGTGGTGTCCATGGCTACAATGTAAATGTGTTGTCACCTTGGAGACTGAGCATTGCTTTGAGTCAGAGAGGACAGCTACATAATGGCAACTCTTCATTTTAAACACAACATAGAGGAGAGGGTAAATACAGGCAGAAGTTACCTGTGTTACCAGTGTAGTACGACATCAGACTCAGGTTTTCTTTTTAATTCATAGTTAACAAAGCAGGAGCTGCTGTAGCCCAGATTGCTCTGTTGTAGCGTCAGTCAGTGAGATTTAATGAAACTGTACATTGTACAGTGATTTACATTCATGTGAAATAGACAAGCCAACCTGGCATTGTGGGCATGCAGCAGTGTGCCCTATACACGATGGTTGCCAGGAATAAATTAGGTGGAAATTGCTGTATGTCTCAGGCAGCAATTAGGAGGCCTCCTGTGGCATAGAGGTAGACATTTAATAAAGGCTACATTCCCCTCATTTCCCTTGCAAATAAACCTTCTGTCACACTTATGATGATATCTATCACTCTAATTAACCTGCTGATATAGGTTTGTGCGTGCTTGTGTTTATGTGTGCGAGCTCCTGTGTTAAGCAAGGGACCCTCCTTGCATAAGTTCAGGGAGTGGTGCTGAGTTGGGGACTATAGTCAAAAACAGACTATTCAGTGCAGCAATAAAGCAATAACAGCAATACGCAGGGTAATTACATGTTAATAGGAAATAGTGTGGTCGTGTTAAATTTGGATATGTGTTGGGGTTTTGTGTGGCCATGAACAGGATGTAACAATCAAAACTTGACAGAACTTCTGTTTCTATTCATCATTGTGTGTAAATTGAGCGTAAAGGAACAGTGGTCACCATTTTCCCTAAAAGGCCCCCATCATATCTTCAGTATCTTCAGAGTGTGAATGACGTTATCTAAGTCATCATCACTCTTCTGATCTTTGCCCGACCTCCTCTGATGGTAGAAATGGATAATTAACACATTTGGCCATCGTGCCAAAAATCTAAATGAAAAGATAACTTTCACAGAAAGCTTTCTTTGGCTCTCCAGACCCTTAAAAGGTCTCCACAGGGACAGCAGTACTTGCCAGAGCAGCTAAATAAAGCAGTCTTCAAGTGGAAAATCACTCATCCAAGTATGTGTTCCTGCATTTATTTGAAATAAGTGAAAATGCCAGCGGGCTGCACAGTGGTGTAGTGGTTACCACTTTTGCCTTGCAGAAAGAAGATCCCTGGTTCGAGTCCTGGCCTGAGCCCGGGATCTTTCTGCATGGAGTTTGCATGTTCTCCCTGTGCATGCGTGGGTTTTCTCCGGGTACTCCGGCTTCCTCCCACAGTCCAAAAATATACTGAGGTTAATTGATTACTCTAAATTGCCCGTAGTTGTGAATGTGATTGTTTGTCTGTATATGTAGCCCTGTGACAGACTGGCGACCTGTCCAGGGTGTCCCCTGCCTTCACCCGAGTCAGCTGGGATATACTCTGGTGCCCCCCGCAACCCTAGTGAGGATAAAGCGGTGTATAGAGAATGGATGGATGGAAAATGCCGGCTTTTGTCTTTGACCATTTTTTAAAATCTTGCCATCAAGGACTTCAAGGAAAGAAAAGGTTAGGCATCTTGAAAAATATATATTCTATATTTGCTTTTTTGCTGAGAATTAAAAATGTGTCGGTGGATTAAGTATGAAGCTGAAGTGATTTGTCCAATCAGCATGAAGATCGGAAGCCCCATCTAGCTTGCCTCTTTCCATACCTACCAGCATATCTAAAACTAGGTATTATTACATTGTATCTCTTAATTCACACCAAAAGGAATGTAAAAATTTAAATATGTGCTTTAACACAGCATTCCTTGATTTGACTGTTTCTTGATGGAAAACTGTGGTCAGGGTATTAAATGGTGAGCTCTCGAAGGTAGACAGGTCTTTGCAACTTTGCCCTGCTTCAGGTCTCCAGGCTCCAATGACAAATGTGAAAGTGTTATCGATCTTTTGTTTCAGCAAGAAAGTGAATAATCACATTTCATGCAATGTCAAACTATTCCTCTGAGGCAAAAACCACTTCAGCTACTACCACCACAGTGCACCACTCATCCTCATCATTACCATCATTATTAATCCCAGTTACAGCACAATATTTTAACAACTATATTGTGCCCAGACCTCAATAAATTTGAAAAAAACCAAAGGATGTTTCTGTGTGAAGGACATTCTCTTTCTGAAGGAGGTGCAACCATGAAATAATGTCAGCAGCAGGGCTGTTTTGAGAAAGAGCAATATCAAGGGCATGCTGTAATTACAATGTGTTCGATTTAACCTGTGGAGACCGGAGTCTCTGCAGAGAAGTAGAACCCACTGTCCTTGAAAAATGTAGCCACGTTGTCTGAGTGAAGTCAAGAGGTTTCTAAAGGTGGGCTAAACTGTAGGAATTTGAGTACATATAGGGTCATGCTGGTAAACGCTATCCACTTAAAGAGCAAATTCACTCAATCTGGAGAAGCTCAGTCACTCTGTGAAGGTCAGTCAGACCAGTAATAAGTGATCGTTTTAGTTGTTTTGGGAGATCACTCCTGACTAAGCTGATACCAGAGGACATGTAGAGTCTGGTCGCCAGTAGAAACAGACAGGGTTGGGGTCCCGATTAAAGGTTACTGTTTTATCCTGTGTGGACGGAAAGGCCATCTTTCATTTCTCATTTAAGAAGTCTGTGTGTGTATTTGTGCACTCGAGTGTGGGTTTGCATGGGTAGGGGTTTGTTTGTGCATATGTGCTGAATAAGAGGAGAGCAGGTTTAAATGCAGAGAGTGAATAATCATCTCCACAATTTCTGTTTTTAACCTTCATAAACTGGTTTGCACGTCTGATAAATAACACTTATGAGCAGCCAAATGTAAAACAGATGATGCTGTTTATATAATACAGAAGCTGACTGAGTTCACTAATTTGGAACACTTAGAAAATGGATCTTGGTGAAAGATTCAATTAGCTAATGAATTATTTAAACTTATTTACACTCGGTAACAGCTTACAAGCTCTACAAGAACGTTTCTGTACATGCATTACAGCAGAAGGAGGGCTCCAGTAAATTCCCAGTACACGCCACTACCACGTGCTTTAGTGTGGTACTGCCTTGAAAGTAATGCTTTATGTGATGCAAGTGGATGAGGAAGGTACTTATTCATCAGTGTGTGTCAGCAGGTCATGCTCTAAACAGATCCTGGAGCACCATGCTGCAAATAAAGACTAATAGCCTTGTAGGGGGCAAATAGTGTAAGTGTTAACACCAAACATTCCTTCTTAGTCACTGCAGGCTCAACAATAAGCTGTCCACTTAGAACCTTGCAGGAATTAGAATTACTTACCAGGGCTACAGTTAAAGTCACGCAAGGTGGCTGCGATAAAATAGTGATCTGGGAGTAATTTCAGGTCAGCGTGCACTTTCCAGAACATGACATATTCATCATACACAGTCAGTTCTCTGTGAGCGCTTGGCATATAGAGGATTGTGTGAAAATGGTAAGCAAGAGCAAGAATGATTGAGAGGAAGGGCAGAAAAACAAGTCCATGTCATGATATACGTATCCGCCTTCCTATATTGCTCCTTTTTTCTGTTATATGACCCTGAAGTAAGTCAGTGTAATAACCATTGCTCAGGCAGCCTTGTGATTTAAAGACAAGAGTTTCAACCCGCGAATCTGGGCAATCTATCACTGCCTCCCCTCCTCATCTTCCCTTCTTTATCGCAACACTTGGCTCTTAGTTGTTGTCTGTTTGAAGCTATTCTCCTCTCTCTCACACACACACATACAGGTGCACACTCCCAGGCACCTCCCCTTCCCACCCCTGGGGCCCGCACAATACGAGCTTAATGAAAAGGTACTTTACCCTGGCAGCTGTGCACTGGGGAGATATCTTTAAATGTCACTGTTAATGGTAGGAATTAACAGAGAGCAGGCGGTTCTCTATCTGTGTGTGAGCATGTGCATCCTGATGACAGCACATGATACCTGGTTAAATGAGTCACAGCTTTTTTTTTTCTTCTTATGTTGTGTGTGTGTGTGCATGTTTGTGCTACTTCCCCACCCGGGCAGTATATAGCTGCAGTTCATCCGGCTGATTTATGGTCCCCAGGCCTCGGCTCCCCGGACCCGGCTTGATTGGAGTGCATCACAGCAGCTACAGCCATGACCCCTCTGTGACCCCATAAATTAGCCCCAGTGTATGATGGGAGCTCACAACATCAGATGATGCCGATCTACTTGAGCTGATTGATTTAACTACAGACATAATTTTGGCATATCATTTATGATGCCGTGGTCTTCCTCCGTCAAATCGAGCCATCTCAGTGGTGCAATGCATCACGGCTCCAGTGAGCCTAGTGGAGCACAGTGAAAAAGGATTGATGTTCTTCCATGCATCATTGCTGAGAGGACCCATTTAATGGTTACAGTAATGGTTTACATGCTTGATAGAAAGGTGTTAGAAAAATGTAGGCTGATAGGGTCACTGTCGTCTTGTAATCTTAGTTACTGAAACCATGATACAGTGAGGCAGAGCTCTGGTCACATTCTTAAACTCTGGTTTTACACTGAGACACAGTAGGCTGAGCCAGCACAGAATTTATCACTTTTGACCTTTTCCTGAACTTTACTCTGTCTGTGGCAGATATTTACAGAGTCTCGCAGAGAGCAGCATGACTGATGGAGAGAGAAGAATAAGTGTCCGAGAGAGAAAAGAGGATGGCTGTATGGGAAGAAGGAAGTCTGACTGTATGAGTCTTCGACTTGCTGCTGTGGAGAAGGAAAGCCTCCTTCACATCAAAGCTGCTTTTAGGGAGCAGTTTGCAGAGCTGAAAATGGATGGATAACACAATTAACAGCGACACAATCTTTACATTTAATATGACCCTGGGCTAACTGAATTTACAGTGGTGTGTCTTAAAAAAAACAACTTGTAAACTGTTACTAATGGAAGGCACTTGTCTGATTGTCTCAGTTTGGCTTAGATTTTAGATTGCCAGGAGAAGCACAGATGTGTGCTGTGATCAGAAGTAGAGCAAGCCACCACAGGGGGAGAGGGAGAGATTTGCACGTGACTGGTAGACTGCAGAGTGTGTCTGCAAAGTCATCTGAGGTCGGTCAGTCTGTGTGATGAGATAGATGACGCAGAGTAAGGGCCCAGGCTGAGTACAGCACAGTGCCACACAGGCCCAGGCTTTGCACTTTGCATAGCAGATCAGATGAAAATTGAACCTTGGCTTTATTCACAAACAAGAAAGCCTTGCAGACCATGTCAAGTGGATTATACAAGAGCATTAAGGGTTGCGTGATGCGTAACTTTACATCATGGCTACAGTGCTGATGACCATATAGAGACTGCTGGTGTTTTCTCCTGTATGTTTCTGATTTGTGATGTCACTGAACCTGTCCATCCATCCATGCATTTTCTTCTGCTTAGTCAAGGTCAGGTAGTGGCAGCAGGCTAAGCAGGTCGTTCTGGATGTCCCGCTCCTCAGCAATGCATACCAGATCCTCCTGGGGATTCCCAGGTCAGATAAGATATGTAATCTCCCCATCGAGTTCTGGGTTTACACTGGGGTCTTCTCCCAGATGGAGTGAGGTGCCTGGGATGCATCCTAATCACATGCCTGAATGAACCAACTCAGCTGGCTCCTTTCGATGTGAAGGAGCAGTGAGTCTACTCTGAGCTCCTCACTCTGTCTCTAAGGCTGAGCCAAGCTCATTTTGGCCACTTGCAACTCATTCTCTAAGTTACTACCCAGAGCTCATAACCGTAGGTGAATGCTGGAATGCAGCCCAACTGGTAAATTGAGAGCGTTGCCTTCTGTCTGTGCTTCCTCTTCACTGGGACATTCCAGTACAACGCCTGCACTAATCCGTCTCTCCATTTCATGCTCCCTTTTCCCCATCACTTGCGAACAAGATCTTGAGATACCTGAACTAATTTGCTTGGATAATGAGACCTCAATGAATCTGGAATTAATGAGCAGCACAACCTTATCTGGTAGAGCCCAAAGAAGCTCCACCGCCCAGTGGACCCACCACCTTGTGTCATTAGCAATGAGATAGGGTGCGTTGCGTGGGCACCGAAGCATTCTGACCCCCGATTGTGCAGACTGGACTATAATCCATACTATGCTACAACAAGATTAACAGTTTATGGCGTAATAAAAGCTGTTTTAGTTAGCATGTTAGCATGAGGACATTTATGTATTTAGCAATGAGCAGATAAAGAGTAAATCTGAGGCTGAGGTTTTAGGTCCATTCTATGTGATAAATGTGGAGAGATTTCACTTCAAGAAAAAAGCAGAATCCTTATCAAATTTAATGGCAATCCACAAAGTGCTTTTTTCTGGACCAAAGACTGATTGACAGACTGACTTGCAGAGGGAGACACCACCATCCGACCGAAGATGGTCAAGCACCAAATGAGAGGCAATAAGGCTTCCAAAAAGGCTGTTGTGGCATATTTGATTAAAAATATAATCATTTTGCTGATGTATTGCAGCTGATTTAAGCAATTTTCACTGCGGATCATTTTTGCAATTACACACTAAGACAGTGATGACATGAGTGAAACAACGATTGAAGAGCAGAAATTGCTGTGGACCTGTGTGATTAGCCCTGTGAGCTGTGTTTTAACACAGTGGCACTGACTGCTTGGTGATGTTCTGAGGCTCAGCATACTAAACACTCCAAACAGAGGTGAGAAAGGAAAGGGGAAGAGAGATGAAGGCTGGGGGACTGGAGCAGAGCTAAACTGGCCTTCCTCCAGCCTCATCCCAAGTGCAGTCTGGGTAGCTGTACACTTGTGCCTGTGAACATACAGTTCCTACAGGATAAGAGGTGACTGGATGTCAGCTCTGGATGCTATTCAGTTTCCATGTTAGCCAGGATGTGACTTCACTCCTAGTTCTTCAAAGGCTGAAATATGCATTTTCCCCCTTCTTTCCTTCTGGATACAGGGGAAGATGTATCCCTTTCATCAGAAGGTGCTTTTCTCTGACAGCACAGATTAGTGCGAGGCAAATGCATTTAGAAATGCCAGGCTCATTTTCCTTGCTCTCACACTGAACCTTTACCATGCTTTGCATTAATAAATCCAAGGTCTTCTCCCTGTTCTCCTATTAAATTCGGCACATAAAACATGTATGTATGCTCGCAAAACACAAGCAATTTAGAATTCAAATGATCCCAACAGCTCTGTGCAGGTGAAGAAGAATAGCCACTTCGCATCACTTTGATCTCTATTTAGGAAGTTGAACTTAATGCGAACGGAGAGGTCTAGCAAGTGAGAATTGATAGCGGTGGAGAACAAATGAGGCTCTGCAGGTCGAGCACCAGGTTGCTGATGACAGTAGGGATGCACGGTGACATAAATACTCTGGGCTTGGCCTCTGCTTTCTCAGCTGGAGTGTGGAGCCTCAGTCTCAGCTCTGGAGTCCCTGTTAACTCTACCTTCTGTTGTTTACATTTAGGCTAAAGCTGATGTTAAAGGAGCCTGCACTCTCCATCTGGAGGAGACAGACCCCTGGGTTTGATGCAGATGGAGACACTCAATGATTTTAAGATCTCCTCAGAAATGTGTACACATCTCTGAATTGATCTAATATGGTAAATAGAATTGATTGACTTAAAGCTGCTTTGTGAGGAATTTTAAAATGTATGATTGTGGCTCTCTCCTGATGCAAAATCAACAAGTTTATAGCCATGCAACTGGCTCTGTGCTGCTTTATATTGCATTAATATCAGCAGGCTAACATGCTCACAAAAACAAAGCTAACTTTATGTTCAGCAGTTAAAATATTTATGACGTATTTGTTATCTTTATTTTAAGTCCAGCTGAGGCTGATGAAAATGTTGTCAACTTGCTGGTATTTGATCATAAACAAAATCAGGATGAACTGAAATTTGACCTCACAGTGGAAATGAAAGGTAAAGTCAGTGGATAGCCAAAATCATTGGGATTCATCAGCTGGAACCACAATTTCATCACAATCCACAGAATAGCTGCTGACATATTTCAGTTTCAGCTCAAGTGGAGAGTTTGAGTCAAACTGCCCGCATGGTTAAGATTAAAAATTAAAACATCTGTGCACCAGAATCATTCCATTATAAGGAAACAACTTGCTGCTTAAGGAGTCAGTCTTGTGAGGCTCTTAGAACTAAAGTAAGAAGTGTTAAATCCACTGTTTGATGATCATTTCTACAGCTTCTGGTCATTTCCCAGAGAGAGCAATCATTCCCCATGTAAGAGATAGTGTAGAGAGCATCAGGATACAGTCTGAGGCCATCAGTGATGTAACACCAGGGTAAGAGACGAAGACAAACACGCACCCTTACACACAGAAATACATTTAAACATGTTCTGCACATATTCAACTATGTCTTTTTTTAATGCACATAACAGTTGAAGACTATTGTGATTGGGATTCCACAGGAAACTATGTTCCCAACAGGGATAGTTCAGTATTTAAAATGAGATGATACCACAGAAAAGTATAAAGAAGGAATAAATAACCTGTGTGCATTTGGACTCACTCAATAATGATAATATACATCAGCAACAGGTCTCCTCTACCATGTACAGGGTGACCCAAAAGTTTGGAAACAAATGAAAAGTCTATAATCCAAATAATATAATGTTATTTCAATAAATCAGTACCACAGATATATTCAGAAGAGTAACAGATTAGTGTAAAACAAACATATTTCGACATGTTCATGTTCGTTTCTTATACAAAGTTGTGAGCGTTTCCACCAACTGGTTACACTGGTATCTTCTGGAATGTATCTTCATTCATGCTTATGAAGGTTCCTCAAACTGGTCAGTAAATGTTGCCTCATACTACTCATAGTGTTTAAAAAAATTAAAACTGTCAGATACTTTACCATCAAGAGTTTTGAAATCTGACACTGATGATCTGCATTTTGAAGTTATGCTATGCTATTAATTTTCTTCCGAGTTATTGCACTCGGCAAATACTATGCTTTTAAGTTATTTTATTATGCTATAACAAAAATGGGTAAAACAGTGAATTCATGCACCCCCAACTCATATAGACACTGCAGTTAAACTTTCTTTCCAAACTTTTGGGTCACCCTGTATTCATATTCTGTATGTCTTCCTTGCCAGAGTAAAAGCTGTCTTCTCTGACAGGCACATTTCCTTTGAAGCTGGGGGCTGGGTGAACATGTAGATACTGATTACACAATGGGAATATAGGCTAGGAATTCAGGATCGTGGATATGGGAATGGGCAGTGTCCTTGGGAAAGTGAGCTGCGTTGATAAGCCGCTTAGGGATTCCTGGAATGGAAATGGGGTGAGTCAATCGATCACGAGAGTAAAACCCTGAGGCTGAGCGGAGGTGGTGCTGCTGCTGGATTCGGTGGGAGCCTGAACTGCATGATTGTATCTCCATCACTGCTTTAATCCCCCTCGAGTCCAGTGACCACTTGACCACTTTGGACAATGAGCATCTGTTTTACCAAAAGACCCTCTTATTTATTTATTTATTTTTGGAATGGACATTTTTGATTTGTAACAGCAGCAAAAACACAGGTGGAATAAACAGGGAGTCGATTCCATCAGGCGACCCTGTTACTCATCACAGTGAACCAACATGTAGGAGACTAGGACCTCCCTGAAGTGGATCGTAGCTTAGTAGCAAGAAAATGTTGTGAAAAAGGTCTGTCACATAATAAATGCCAATGTCAAGGGTTGTGCTTGTAATTTTGCACATTCAAACCTGCAGTATAAAACTTTTGTCTCCCCCTTCTGGCAGTGAGAGTAAATACACAAACCTTGTTGATGCTTATGATGTACGTTTCACCATTGATTGCTTTTATTTTTTAAACTGTAATCCTCCTCTGAACACCAAGATTCTTTTTATCTGAAACGTCAAACTTATCTTGGAAGCTTCCCACATCTTTCTGCACAGACTTCACAATATTCCCAGTAGCTACTCTGCATCTGTCCAGAGTTACTCCCTTCTTCAGCTCTGGTAAACTAATCACTGCTAGTTAACACACCAATGTGGGACCGCCACCACAGTAACCAGGTTTAAAGCTCTGGTATACAGTGGAATACAGAGTGATTTACCTTTCGCTGATAGCTTTACTCAGCATTGTAGAAACTCGCTTAATAACTGATAATTTATATGTAGAAGTCTTGGACCGTCACTTTCAGTGACACTTTAGATCAACGCAGACTATTTATCAAGCCCCGTTTCAGAGCTTTTTTACATTTTTAATTCCTCCGTATGATTAACAAACAACTGGCTTACTGTTGAGAATTGAATAGCTTGAGTAATCCGTCACCGTGAACATTACATGTGAATTTCTTTTGTCAAAAATACAGTTTTAAGGCAGTGCAGTGCAGA
Organism: Acanthochromis polyacanthus; assembly: GCF_021347895.1. Taxonomy (NCBI): domain Eukaryota; kingdom Metazoa; phylum Chordata; class Actinopteri; family Pomacentridae; genus Acanthochromis; species Acanthochromis polyacanthus. The sequence continues at coordinate 34,506,568 of NC_067126.1, read as the reverse complement.
CTATTCAAAGGAATTACAGTAGCAACAATGATGAAAAAGCTAAAGCAGATTTAATGCTTTAATAGCATTAAATGTTATAAGTCAAGCATGTTTATAGAATGCTTCTTGGAGAATTAAGTCAATCAAAATTCAAGAATACCTAAATGGAAACCAGTGGCTGTTAGGAATATGAGAAAACAGTATGTCTAAATCTAAAATGGTGCACTTTAGAGAGCTGTCAGCTCTTTGTTAGGTGTATCTGTATAACCATAGGCAGGTCAGTACAGTTTTTATCTTTAATTAATTGAAATATGCAAATTTAACTATGTGTTTATTATTTTGGTCATATTTAAAGGTGTTGTTACACTGCGCTGCAATATATTGTGAGGCATTTCTAACTTTTAGTCTTACCTAGCTGTGTACATGAGGGGGCAGAATATTGAAAACACTCAATATAAAGCTGTCCAGTAAAGCACCATCACTAACTTAAACACGGTTGTTGTATAAGATTGCTCTTATTTGACCTTCTGTTATTAATTAAATGGGCACTGAGTGTAAAAAACAAAGAGTGCCCTTTCATTATTACATATACGACCTCTTATCATATGTAAATACTTATGCGATAACAACTGAGAAACCTATATTTGCTAATGGAGACTGTGAGACACAGATAAAAGCTAATTACTTTTAACTAATTTATTTTTACGCTCAAAAGATAATTATAATTGGTTATTTAATGGGAGACACGAAAGACAAATGTTCTTGAGTGAACCTTATATCACACCTGTCATGTCAATTTGTAACAATCACTCAGGACAGTAAGCCCAGGCTGAGGGTGTTGTCTTCTCTGACCAATCAGAGATGCTGAGCCTGTCTCTTTTTCCTCTCTGACGTCAGGCAGCTGAAAGGCCACAAAGGGAAAGAAGAGAAGAAGACAGGTTGATGATGAACAAGAACAGAGGAAGAAATATCAGAGGAGTCTGCAGGGTCAGCTGAGAAAGGAATGATGGGAAGGAAGAATAAAACACTGACAGATCATTGAGAAGGAGGAGGAAAAGAAGGGGAAAACAGATACAATGGGAAGAAGGACACGCATCTTAAATCCTGCCCTAAAGAACAAAACAAGGGATGGAAAGAGATACAGTGACAGCATCCCTTAAAGAGGTCCATTTCCATGCTGACAGTGCGTAGGAGGTGTGAAGGTTGTCGATTTGACACAGTTTGGCAAATGGCCATGTGCACAGTTAGATGATGTCACCGGTTTCTTTTCTCTCACGCGCCATTCTCTTCCTCCTCTGATTGTCAGCAGGTTGAAGCTGTAGCATCCACCTCTCTCCTCCTCCCTGTCTGCCTCCAACAGGAATCCTCATGGGCGGGAAACACATTGCACTGCTGAGATGGTTAACATCCGGGTGCAGAAGGGTCTCGACAAAAACTTAAAATGCTTATTAAAGCTACATTCTCGGCAATCATTAACTTCCTGTGGAAGAAAAAACACATAGAATGTGACTACTTTTTTTTAATAGTTTTGAACGAATGACTTTTATAAGCATCAAAGAAAGCATTCAAAAGCCACTAAAGCTTCCCCCCCAGTTATTCTGGATTTGTTTATTAAGCATTTCTAAATAGACATTTATAAATAGATTATTAGAGCTTCTTCTGTGTGACACAAATACACTTTAAAGTGCCTTTGACAAGCCAGACAGGACAGCGATATAAAAATAGACATAAAAGTCCTTTTGATTTACGCACTTGTTACCTACTTTCGAGTTCCTGGAAACTTAGAAATACAAATGAGGCAATTCTAGGAAATACAATGTATTCTACACATGTATGTAGGCTACAGTTGTTTCAGAGAGGACACACACACACATTCCTCAGCATGGATAGTGGATGAGTCATGTCTGCCAGCCCTTACTGTTACTGTGATGGCTCCAGATTTAAGGGCCAGCAATCTGCATTCATCTCAGACTCTCTACTTTACTCTCTCTCGCTCTCTCTCCCCCCTTTCTGTCTCTTTACTTTGTCTCTCTCTTGAGCACGCACTACTTTCGTCTCCTTCACACACAAACACACAGGTAGGAAAATATTGGGGGTAGTGTGAAACTGACAACTCTCTGCTGCGCCAGACACCAGCTCCATATGTTGTTGATTGGTCCCCTCTTAGGATCCGACATAAGTCAGATGTTCAGAAGCGCTCCAACTAAAGATATGGAAATTATATTATAAGACTCGTGGCTGCATCCTTATATCCATATGTCTTCCAGCAGAGTGTAAGGGGAAACAGGTGCACACTTACACACACACACACACACACCACAGTCAGGGTCAAAGACAGAGTGTGAAATTGAGCAACTACAGTTAAAGGCAGACTAGACAATCCCAGCCAAAGTAGGACATCTATCCCCAAAAGGCATGATCACAGCATCCTGCAGTGACATAATATGTGAGACCAATGAGTGATGAATGAGCATTCAAGCACCCCTAGCAACGGCACAACAGATGTTTCCCATATCACCATCCACGGTTTCAATTCCCGCTAATGTTCTTATCAAAATCTGGGCCCTTGCATTGTAAACTTTCAGTTGCCATAACAATCAGACGTGAATCAGCGAACAAGGGTTCAAAAACATCAAGCAAATTGGATCTCCCTTGTGTGACATTTTGGTAATAAATCTGCCAATTCTGTTATCAACAGGACCCGTTTTGTCCATTCAGGAAAACATGACAGAAGGAGTTATGTTACTGAATTGGTGCTTGTAAAGCAGGTTTATGCAAATGTGCCATTTTATTATGTTGGATTGTGAACTTTAACATCGCTTTAAAAAAAATCCATCAAGTGAAAATCAAGTCTTTTACCTTGTTTACACGTCCGTGTGGTGTTTTTTATTTGCTAGAAGACACAGATGTCCAATTAAAAAGCACAGATTCAGACTTCTGGGGTTTCCAATCCTGTCAACTTGCAGTTTGGGGCTTTATTATTCTTCTTCTTCAGAATCGCTTTCCAGTTTGAACACTTTTGACTGAATTACTCAACTTTGCCATTCCGTAGTGTAGTTTTACAGTGTTTGTGCAAAGTTGTCGGTGAGCTGATGTGCTCAAGCTGCAGCAAGTATGAAGGGAACAGTGTAGAGTTTCATTTAAGGTGGGGAGGGGTTGTTTTCAAGAAAACAAAAATCATCTAAATCTAGAACTTTTGATACACAGAGATGAGTTCTTTGGGGTGTTCATCAATAACCAGAGAGGGACTTTAAGCACACTCAGTGAGAGGTGTAATGCCATCAACAACCCAACAAGAGGGAACAAGCACCTCCTTTTGTTGTGTTTGGGAGCAGTTTTGTAAAGCATCTGTGCTGGGAAAGTGCTTTAAATGCAGCATGGTAAGACAGTAAGTGGTGAGCTATCCATGGTGCTGAAATACAGTGAAACTCAGGGCTGAAAGTTTTCAAACAATGCATGAAATTAAATATTAAATATGTTGTTGCACCATTTTTAGCAGAGGGATCCCTAGCTGCACTAAAACTAATTGGATTGGTGTTGGACCAGCACTCTCCCCTCCTCCCCCAACAACAAATTGTAGAATAAGCTGCCTCTCGCATGGCCTTAAGCACAAATTAATCAGGTAATCATCTCTTGTCTTCTCCCCAATATAGCCCATTAACATTAAGCAACACTCTCTTGTCTCTTTGGTAGCACTCCAAGCCATGTACACTGACAATGATTAGTAGCTTTAAGGATAAGGATAAATACTGTAATTTACTTTCAACACTAAGAGCAGCCACCATCTCTCTCTCTCTCCATCCCCTCTCACTGTCACACACTCACATTGCATATAGAGCCATACTGCAAGTCAGGTGCTTGTTTTAAAACCCACTGACCAAACACAACACTGCTGATAAAATGGGACCCACTTGCAGGGAACAGATAATATTGTTAAACCTACAAGCCTTATGCTTGTTCAGCTGCTTTCCACTTGTTCAGAGGGCTCAAGGCTGAATAGTTGCTTTATTTTATTTTATTTGTATTTTAGTAGTGCAGCCCTACATCTTAATTCCACATTTTTGTCCTCTGGGAAGGAAATTTTAAAAAATCTGGGTGTGCGGTGATGAAAATGGCCCGGATCAGTGAACCTTGATGATTATATGCAAATAGTAAGTGTGATCTCTTAACTGCATTGTTGTTCTTGTGAATGGACTTGCGTCTATCCTGCACCAAAAGCAAGATGTCGCCACAAGTGTGTGTTTGTTTCCCTGCCAGGAGGATATTTGGCGACTATTACTCATGAGGAGCTGAGTGGATCACCAAAACAACATTAAGCACCTTTCTTTCCGTGTCTGTGGTCTCTCCCTCACCCTCTCCGCGAGCGCGTGTGTGCGTGTGTGTGTGTGGTGTGCATATAGATAATAAGCTGCTCCGCCACTGCGCAACGATGGAGCTATCGCAACGATGGAGATGACGCAAACAGACCCAGCTCTCCGAAAAAGTGTTTCAAGACGAACATGGCGGCAACTTAACCGCGGTCCAAGATGACAATGGCCAACAGGAGAAAGGATTCTAGGCTTTCCGCCCAGTTACGGGACAGAGAAACCAGCCTGCCTGCATCAAAAGGCTCGTCGCTCTCCTTTAAGTGAATCTGCAAAGCGAACGGCGGCAGACGCGCAGCATCAGCACCGAGAGGCTCGCAACAGCTGGTCTCCCTGCGCCCCCCGACGAGAGAACAAACCCGAGGAGGGACGGTACAGGGAGAAGAGGGGCATGCGGTCAAAGAGGACGCCGTTTCCCCCCGGAGAGCCATGGAGAACCGGGATGCGGCAGCGCGAAGCTTAATCTGTGCGGGCACGCTAATTGGATCGGAATAGCACCGATTGCTGCGGGCGCGATAGTGGAGCGCCCTGGACCGGCGGAGGCACGGCACCCCACCGTTACAGAGGAGAATCAACCGGAGTCCATCTCCCAACAAGTCAATGAGTATTGTGGCAGAGCAGCCCCCGCGGTGGAGTCGGCCAGGGCAGCACTTTCCTAAAATATGACCAGGGGTGCTTGGATGCGTCGGCAGCATGACGAAGGCTTAAAATACTGGTTTGCACCCCGAGAGAACGAGAAGCCATTTACCGAGTCGGAGCGGGCCCAGAGATGGCGACTGTCGCTGGCCTCTCTGCTGTTCATCACCGTCCTGCTCTCTGATCACTTGTGGTTCTGCGCCGAGGCGAAACTGACGCGAACCCGAGACAAGCGGTCGGACGAGGGGCTTGCAATTACGGACATGGGCGAGTACCCAAACTCCCTCCAGCGACACCATATCCCAACATCACCCGACCCCCACCGTCTCGCCAGAGAGCAAGATGTTATTTTTCTAGGGAATTCTACCAAACCTCTGTGGCGAATGGACACCTGTCTCCCCGACAGCGTGTCCAAAGACTGCTTTACTTTCACGGACGCGGAGACCGTGTGCCAGGGCCTCTCTGACGGAGGGGAAAAGGGGACACCGTTGGCGTACGTGAATCTGAGCGATTTGTACCTTTCTTTTTGTAATTCCTACTCACTTTTGGATTTGTTTCACGGGTTTACGAGTCCGGACGATTTGAATTGCACCCTGGATATGGCCAAGGGGGTGGATCTGCTGGGATGCAGCGAGTGCGTCCGGGCTTATCAGCGTCTTGACCAGCGGGCGGAGGAGAACTACCGGGAGTTTGAACTGTTGGTTCTGAAATACGAGACGGATGCGTACTCGGTTAGGACGTGCATGGAGGAGTGCAAGGTAGGACTGGGAATGAGGGTTCGCGCACGCACACACACACACACACACACACACACACACACACACACACACGCAAGTGCATTTTTAAGGGGGTGGGTTCACAGTCGTCATGGCAACCGTTGGGCATATCTGTCAGGATACTGGTATTTCATTTCTCGAGTTCAGATCACCAGTAGGCCACCAGTGTCTCCGCAGCATCAGCTGGAGCTGTCAGGGCTTCTGCATGAACACTCAAGCTGCACCTCATGAAACAAACAAACAAAAAAACTCCTGTTATTTCTCATATTGGATGTTTTGTTGTTGTTGTTGAACTGTGACTGTGCTGGTGGCGCTTGGCATTTTGGAGAAAGGTCCAGGTTTTTGCCACAGCTGTATGAGATGAGTGGAGGGGGAGGCTGTCTGGTGGTGCACATTTCAATATCGTTAATAGCACTCCAGTGATTTCTCCAACTAATCCAGGCTTTGCATTGTCCCTCAGTATGCTTGTTGTTCCAACAACACAGCAGCCTGAGAAACACATGTCTTTAACCTGCACACATGCTGTGCAAATCAGCAGCATTTAATATACCAGGGCCTATGCCACCTATATACACACAGGCACAGACATTTGGCCTGATGCTACATATACTGCCACAGCTGTTGAACAGTGAAACACCTGAAAAGAGAAACATCGAGGCGATACATCGGTTAAATTACACTTTAGTCTATTTCATTTGTTGTGCGCTGGACTGTTGCACAGGCTTGTCTGGCCATCAGCAGTGCATGAGCCCGTGTTCACTGTCGGTGCTGAAAGAAAGCCACAGGCCTGACAGTTGGACATTTTCTCTTTAGCTGTGTAAACCTTCAATTATATCCATTATGTTAGCAGTATGGCAGCAAAGTATGGTTATGCAGTTAACTATGTTGACACAAAGACCACAGTCAACTTCATTTCTTGGACTTTGTTAACCACAGGATATTCTACCCACACCTGAATATTTACTTGCCTGGCTTAACACCACCGAGAGAAATAATATAAAATATGCAGTGTGGGGAACTTCCATAAGCAGGAATGAGAATCAGTGGTTTGGAAACTGTAGAATATAGTTAAAGGCAGTGAATATGTGGGAGTGAGGCCTGGCAAGGACAGTAGATTTCTGATATTAATCTGGGTTGCACTGTATCTGGTGGAGATACAGTACATGCATCATTAGACTGCAGCACTGGATCTGCAGCTTGACTTTCACTCTTGTGCTGTGACATGTTTTTGAGTTTGACGCACCGTAGTTTGGCCAGTTTTCACATTCTGAACATTCAGGTATGGAGAAGCAGTTGTTATCAAATGTGTCCAACGCCGGGCGAGCTGCATTATCACCGCAGCAGCACTATAACAAAGGTCAGAGGATGAACCTTGGAAAGCAGGAAATCTTTCCTGAAAACTGCTGTCATAATGATACTGCAACCTTAACCCATTTCTGCAAGATAGATGTTGTACAAGGGCAGATGGTCAGGGTGCTGGACCGCGAGTGCTGATAATCCATGTGTGTGAGGACGGATAGTTAGTGGGAGGTTATACAAAGGATAAACCTTCACAGTGGAATCATGTGCTGTAGTATGAAGCTTGCTTTTTGTGAGTCACACCTGATTGTTGTGCTTGTTTGTCAGAGAGTGTGTGCATGCATATGTATGTGCTATATGTATGTGCATGCAACCATGTCCTATGGCATCTTATAGCTGCTTCCTTATTATGCTATCTAATCAGTGGTGTGCTTTTGCACTCCTACTCTTTGCTAATGTAATAAGACTCAGGCAGGGCTACAGCAGCCTTTTAGCCCCTTTAGCCCAATCTGAATTGCTAATCTGCTTCAGTGTTCGTGTGACCTTTGTGAAAGCACAGCACCTCAGGCCTGCATCACAAGCCACTGCTCCTTGAAGAAGCACTCTGCTGGACAATAAAAAGACATTAAGCAGCTTGAAACAATAATTATTTCTATTCACTGTTATCTCTGGCTTCTCTCATCTCGAGCCTCTTGTAAATTCTTCATCCACATGTTAAAAGAAAAACACTCCATGCTTTCTTTTCAAACACTAAATGAACTGACAGTGTAACATATTTTGTTTGTGTAATTTGTGCATCTTCAGTGGATGAAAGAAGGGAGAGATAATAGAATGAGGGAGGTTAAAAGGTGATTTTGCAGGAGGTAAGAGGAAAAAATAACTGCAGTGAAGATGGGAAAATGTCACAGTTAGGCGATAATATCAGTATGTCTTAGCGGCACATACACACATGCTAACATAGCTTACTAATCTTTATGAACAGTGGAAACTGTAGACTGCCATCATCATCATCATTCAAATGCATCGTTTTCCTCTGGATATACTGAACCAGCTTGTTTACTGTATGACAGAATAACATTGCTAGTTTTCTTGTTAGTAAGTTAACAAAACAAAATCCAAAATAAATACAAAAATGAGCTGACTTATATCATATCTGGACATTTGTTTGGTGTCAGTGAAGCAGATGTTGTAAAGCAGCCATAATATTTTGCAGCTTTATCTCTGAGCTATAACTTTACATTGTGAGGTAAAGTGATGACTTTCCAAAAAAATGAGTTTCGAGAGGCTTCTAAATATTGTACAAGCATGAGTTTAGTATCTGTATGTGAGTCAGAGAAGCTGATGTATGAGCTGCTTCAATGGACAAACCTTCAGCGTGTGTAAATGCAAAAAAAAAAAAAAGAGGTTTGGCATTGTCAGTGGAAATAAAACACTCCCTGGTGCTGTTCTTACAATCTGATCCATGTGAAGGCAGGTGCTGACCTGCATTTTTTACTATGATCATATGCATGGTCTAGTTCCAAATGTTGGAAAGCTATCCTGTGTTTCAGCATAAAAAAGGACAAAGTTGCCAATGTATATTTTAAATACCCATTAATGTGCCAATTGTGTATTATTCCACAATGATTCCAACATGTAGCGCTGATAAAGTAGCTTTTGATTAAAAAAAACTACAATATCCTGTTAGTGTTTAGAAAAATCACTTTAAAAAGAAACAATGTTTGAGACTAATTTAAACAAGACGACATGGTCATCAATATCCCCCGCCACATGTGATGTCTATGAGTCTATATCCACAATACTGATCAAGGGCCATAACTCTGTTAAATATTATCGCACAGGTCTCATTTTCGAACTTGATCAAGGTGTCCATGGTGTGAAGCTACACACTAAATTTCGTAATCCTAGCTGTAATAGTTTCCGAGAAAAGCTGTCCCCTTCATCTCGGACACACAGACGGACGGACAAAGGCCAAACCTATATCCCCCTTTTCCACTTCGTGGAGGCGGGGGATAATAAAGACTGTCAAAAAGAAGAAATTGTGTTTAAGTTTCAGTATCATATGTTGCCATTGACTCTGGTGGGTATAAAATCCCACCTCCTTAGCTCAGTTATTCTCAGATTACTGCCGCCACCAAGCTGCTGTATAAGATATTTACATAGGCATTTTTCACCCATGAAATTATCACATGTAGGAGAAGCACATTTGGTGAACAATAAAGTGAAGGATAGCTGAATTTCACTTTGCAGCTTCAGTTTCAGGGCCATGGTGTTGTTTGTGATGGCTCACTGTCACACAATCATGACTTACTGTGACACTTGACTAAAATGGGGCCATTGTTAAGCTCATTTGTAACACCTGGGATGTTCCTTCTATGACAAATCAAAATGTGTCTTGTGAACAAGGTCTATTGATGCACTTTTTTTGGTGGCAGTGCCTGGCTTGTTGCCACCCATTACTCCTTTATATGGCCCTCAGTCGCTGATGTTTTCAGGAATCATTTCTCTGAGATGAGAAACTGGCAACATGAAATTTACTGTGCTAGGACCAAGGAGTAAAAGGGAAAGACTAGAACTCCTCAACAATGAATTGAAATAAAACAATGATGAAACTAACTTAGTAACTGCCACAATTGTTATTCAAACTTTAATTGTCACATGTTAAGCTGTTTAAGAGACAAATTAATATGTAATTAAACAATAAAAAGTTAATTTAGAAGTGAAGTCTCTTCAAAAGATCCTTTAAAAGACAAAAAGGGTAACTGGGTACTTAAGTGTCTGCAAACTTTGCGGCTAATTGTCCACTGGAAGGTTGTCCGGAGCTGTTTGTTGAATTGACCATCCCTGTGGCTCTGTTATCACGGGTTCAACTGGCCTCCAAAGGGACCTTGGGGAAGAGAGGATACTGCTAGTGACAAGTTTGAAAATCTGCAGCCCACACACACACACACACCCATCAACACATCACACTGCTGTCACTACCCGGAGCTACTCACACATTTGGGCAGCAGTCTACACTCTGTGTCACGGCACAGGGTTGCTTATCCTCCCGGCTTGTCCATGCGGTCATAGACCTTCTTTCTTCGTCGATTTGGGTCGGCGAGTTCCGTGCAGCTGTGTTGTGGCTCGCATGTTGCTCCGTTGGCTGCCGATCCAGTTGCTCTCCTCCCGTGGTCGCTCCATTGTGCAACCCCTCCAGCTGGTTATCTTCCTGTCTCTGGCGGTGCGATGCTTCCTCCAAGCTACACTACATGTCCGCTGAATTGGATGTTCTTCTGGGGCTGGTTTATCAAAAGCTCAACCAGGTGCATGATTGGTGTGTGCTCTAAAGTACAGCAGCAATAAGTTTAAAAACATGCAAGTAAAAGCAATTTTAAACTCTTACTCTTGCAATAAACACGCTCAAAGGCACATATATATAAAGCTAATACTTCTGTTGTGACACAGCTGCACGCACAGACTGGCTATCCATAAGCTGCTTGTGTTTTTCACACCTTTTCTCTGCTGAATGTACCTGTTTATTTCACACACGCACACACACACACACAAACTTTATTGAATCAGGTTGTCGCATTGGGATTGAGATATATTTTTCAAGACACAGCTAAGAACATGAAACATTCATAATCAAACATATAAGCTTATACATGCGCACACACACACACACACACACACACACACACACACACACACACACACACACACACACACACACACACACACACACACACACACACACACACACACACACACACACACACACACACACACACGCACACACGCAGAGCCCCATGTGCAGTGTTTCCTGCAGGTCCAGACCTGACTGTCCCTTCCGGTGTAATTTAATTTGCACTCCCATAATTCTCTGCTTCTCTGGTGGCTGTGTCTCCAGGGTTCTGTCTCAACATGTTGATTTCCTCTCTCCCTCTATCTGTCACTGTCTCTCTCTTACTTTCACATCCTCTCCCGCTTTGTCTTTCTCCCATCTGTGCCAGAGGTCTGAGGAAGCAGCAGCATCACACATGTCCAGTATCGGCCTCTGCATCACCTCTGCTCCTCTCTCTCCCTCATCCACATCGACCGTCTTCCCATCAGGGGCCTCGGTTTTCTCTTTCCCTCTTCTGCCTTTCTGGAAATATGTGGGTGTTGAGCACCGTTTTCCTGCTGGAGTAACAGATAGTGATCTAGGTTAAAGTCTTTCCCTTCCCTTCAATTACAGGCTTGTCCACACATATTCCTCTGTATGCTCCTCCATCCTCAATCTCTGGCCCTGAGCTTTTTCAGTCACATTTACGCCTCGATCATTCTCTGTTTCTGCAACACTGTTCAGCTGAGCCCTCGTTTAATTGAGTTGTTTAAGTTTATGTGCATATTCCACAGCAGCAGAGTACAGTTCAGGCTGTTGGGAGCTGATGTCGGTTTTTGTTTTTTTTTATGCTTTTGGTTGTAAGACGCTGGGTACACAGACATTCTGACTTGATGATGCCACTGTGTAAAAAGCCAGAGGAGCACCATCAAATTGATTGCAGTTCATTCTGAAGGGAGCTGGAGCATTTGTTCCAGATTTCATAGAAATACACCCAACAGTTGGGACTAAAAGCTCATTCTTCGCCTCAATGGCAGTATTACCTCAAGCCTCCGATTGTATTACATGATCTCCCTCAACAAATGGAGAATGCCCATTTACGATGGAATTGTGGATGTTAAAATTTCTAGTATTCTGAGCGCAGAAGACTTTTCATCCATGTTGTGTGGGTTTGGACTGAAAGGTTATCCTTCATCACTGAAGGAAGATTGTGTGATATGGACAGAAACTGCATACCATGGTGTTACTAAGGAGGTGGATCAGTTCAGTCAATAAAGCATCTTGAACATCTGTGCAAAATTTTGCAATGCCAAGATAACATAAGTGTGACCATGGCTAATAATAAATGTATACATAAATTAAAATAAAAGTTATGTGCTGTCCATTACAACAGGGTGGTGCCATATCATGTATCATGTGACAGTTAACAGTTACCACAAATTAGCTTTTTGCGATATTGAAGCAATACATGCATTGATCAAAATAAAATATCTAAAAAAATCTACAATATATTCGTATTTCACGCTACGTTTGGGATCACTACACATTCGGCAATAACACTATAAGAAGGAAACGTGATGCAGCATCTTGTTCTGTTGACATATTTTATTTCAATGCAAGTTCATGTTGTGCTTAATGGCACATTTCTTGAAACGAACAGCTTTTATATAAATTAAATGAAAGAAGGCTTTGTCAGAGGCACATAATGTACAGATGGTTCTGCTGTCAACACAGACGGCATGGCCCTTGTGGATGTCCTGCACTTTTGTCTCTCTTCCTCAAATTCAATTAGGGCTCCGTTGCTTTTCTACGCAGCTCAAATAGATCCAGGGAAACTCCCCTTCATATGAGCTGCCAGTGTTTGTTTCTCCCCAGGCAGGAGATAAGGGAATGCGTCTGTTCGAGAAGAACACAGCAGCACTCCCATGGAAACGCCTCTTCGTCATTCTCTATTCCCTGTCTGCACAGCACAATGAGACCATACAGTTTCCTCCTTCGCTGCCGTGAGCCTCAGCTCCTATCAACATATCCACAACCGCTTCCTTCTCTCCGTATATTTTCCCCTCCTTTTCCTCTGTGGGCTGCCACTCAGAAAGAGTTCTTTTCCTTGCACATTTAGCGTGTGAGTGTGTGTCCTGTTTCTCTGTCGTGTGGGACTGTTTGAGTCAGTTAAGGAAGCTAAAAGATTACAGTGCTGCTGCTCGTTCATACACATGGGTGTGACTGTGGATTGTGCCTGTGTGCAAGAAGAAGTATTCAGCCATTGGCCTGCAGCACCACTCATAATGAGATAAAAGTTGCAATAAGTTCCTTTAACTTCAGTCAAATTCATGACATAAACAAATTAGGACTTTTACAACTACGCACTTTGCTATCTGTCTTTTTTCTACTCTCTCTCTTGCTGGTATGCTTAGATAAATGAGTTGATGAGTGGGTGATGTGTTATGTTTGATTTTCTGTGACAAAGTGAAGGGAGAGGAGGGACGAGAGAGCGGAAATGGCTCCATGACTCCGTGCAAAATGCATTCAACATTGAAGGCCTTGAATCAGTAAACATCAGGATTTTATTAAAGCTAATAATCTTTTGAGGCGTCTCACTTCCCATATTACTATGAAACCATGAACACTGCAGCAATATCAATGACCAGTGCTTCTATGCAGATTTTGCATTTATGTCCAGGGTTTGGTTGACATCTGCTATAGTTCAGTTTGAAGTAGCATTAGCTGGATTACCAAAAGCACGCTCCGTTTTAAAACAGAAAGTAGTTGAGATATGCAAGTGCTACTATGGCAGCACAGCAAACTTCTCCTTTATGCTGATATGCACGTTAATTCAGTTCTTGTGCAAATGCCTGACCATGGTCTGTAGATTTGATTGTTTATTTGAAAGGAAGAGAAATTTGCTTTTCAGTGGAATGAGTCATTGATAAAAATGGAATCCATTTAATCAGAAGTTCATTGAAGCAGCTCTGGGGAAGCTATTTATAAAGCAGGGAGTGGAAAGATGTGCTATTTGGACATTATTCGAGGTGTAATATCAGTAAGCTTCGCTGGTGTTGTACATGTTGGAGGGGAAATGGAATGGAACCACACATTAGATTTTAACTCGAAATTATGAATGAATATGAAGTGGAGAGTGTAAAATATGAAATGATTTGATGAATGTGGGTGAAAGAATAAACATTAACACCATCATAACAATAACAAACAGCCCTTTAAAGAGCCCTGTGGTATGCCAGCTATTCTCAGTCAGCCTGTTCTAAACAGCTGTAAAAGTTGCATAGAATAAGTAGATGAATTCCATTTTATTCAGTCTGATTCTGATGAATGCGTATGTGACTCCCTGTATATACTACTGGAAACCGTCCAAGCTGACTGCAGCTTTTTGTCACCTCCCCCGGCTGCAGTCACCAGCTCTTGTCCTCTCTCCAGGCGAGAAGGGATTCATCTTAAACAAGCTTACAGTTTTTATCAAATCAAACCACTCGCATGCACGGATAGCAGGTTACCTTGTGCACATGCACTTAACTTAGTGAGACAGCATTTTGTCACAACCTGAGGAACAACTCCTGAAGCAGACTCTAACCTAAATCACCACAAACCTGTGTTCAGCCACCTTGAAGCTAAGCCTCGAGACACTGATTATATTACATATTTTAAAATGATACGTGTTTGTAAGTAACCTTCTGTCCTTCCAAGTGTAACTGCCCCATGGAGCAGTTCATGGAAGTAGCCTTTAACCTATGATAATAAAAGCTGATGTGACACTGAAATTAGCAATGACTGTTCCTGTCACGCTTGAAAGCAAGCGAGAGAAAGCAAGAGAGAGATTTCAACACATAAGGTCAGACAGAAGACAATGTGCAACTGTGGCATTTATCTGAGCTATGATCAGTGCCACCACTCTGTGATGAGAGAGGGCTGGTTGCAAATGAATAACCAGCTACTGGTATTTCTTGTGATATGTATTGGGCCTGCAGTGGTTTGACTGGCATCCAGGAAGTAACCATATGCTTGTCTTCTTAAGTTTGGCAGTTGTTTCCTTCTCTGCAAACTAATTGCCAGTTATATAAGCCAAAAGCACATAGAATGTTCAATAGTGTTACATTTGAATATTGTCACAGAATGCTCAGGAGAGTTTAATTTGCTTTCAACAGAGTAAATAGTGACTGACACTTTTCATAGCTGTAAAAACAAAGCACTGGTGAGAGAGCATTGATCTGTTACCTGTAAGGGAGCAGTGAGAGTCCAAAATGATGAGCACAGCTTCTGTCTTGCTAGTTTTTACCAGTTTGCAAGTGAGCTGGTCATGCGAATGTTATTTTTCTTCTTGTGTTTTTTAGCCAAAGAGCTTCAGGTGCATTACCACCAGCCTTAGGACTGAAGCAATGTCAAACTCCAATTTGCATGAATCTTCCAAAAACTTGGCTTTTGCTTAGTGGGGATGTATTTAAGTATAAACAAAGCATAAGTCACATCCTTAGTTTGTTCTCATATAAAGACAAGACAAGAGAGGAGAGGAGAACAGAAAGAAACTTACAGCAGCAATCCTAAATCGTGCTGAGGGAGCTACAGTCTGAGCAGAGAGACAGAAACCAGTCACAGTTCCCAGACTCTGGTGACATTCTCACATTACTGAGTCATCATCATCATCAGTCGCTCACAGCATGTCCTGATTCGGAGAGAGCTTCACAGAACGGGGAGAAAAGATAGACACATGTACATGCAGTATCATGTCCATGAAGTCATACTGTATGTACACAGCATGAGCAGACACATACTGTAAAAACACACACACACACACACACACATGCAAGAGAGGCTGACAGCCATCAGGTGACAGAAGCAAACAGAAGAGGGTTGGAGAGGAGGAGGCAATGACAAATGAATGGTTAGATTAGAGGGAATACCCAGCGATGTGTGCAGCATGATGGGTTTGTGTCAGACAGCCTTGACGTGCCCTGACATACTGTATTTTCTCTGCGTTTTGTCAATCGATTTGAGCACCTGTTCCTACGTAATCCTCTCCATTTTAATCAGCCTAGTGTTTCTCTCAATGAGCGAATGCGTGGTGAGTGAGGGCGCATATGTGCATGCATGAGTGCATGGTGGCACAGTGGAAATGGTATGTTGTGAATTGTTTCCACTGTCTTTGCAAAAGGTGCTTTAGAGAAATAGCTAGGGGAAATATGGCACTTTTCTGAATTTCTTGTCAAGAGTTGGATGCAAAAAACTGACACCACTCTCACGGCTGCTTGTTAAGTAGGAAGCCAGATGATGATTAGCTTATTAGCAGCAGCAGGGTGAACCGCTTGTGGTTTTGCAGGGCGTTGCTGCAGTTTGTCATTTTAACTCTTTGGGTTTGTGTGGATTAAGGTTTTAATTGGTGAGCTTTCCAAGTGCAGGAGAGTGGATTTTGTCACCTGTGGACAGAGCCAACACTGCCAGTGCTGCTCTCGTATTTACCAGAAATGCATGACTGGCATTGATCTTTTCATCTAACTCTTGACAAGAAAGCAAACAAGCATATTTCCTAAAAGCAAAACAATTTCCTTCAAAGTCTTATGTTTTCTGAAACATTTGAAGCAAGTGATTCTCATTCTAAATTAATGAGCTGGTTAATTCCCCAACTGATCAAATTTAATTTAAGTCAGAAAATAATGACAAATGTTTGTTATCATTTCCCGGGAGCTCAGGGCAACTTCTGCACAGCTTGTTTTATTCAACACATTTCAGTGTACACTCTTAAATCATCAAATAAAAGCAAAACAGCAGCCAATTACCTCTCTATCAATTAACTGATCAATCAAAAAAAGAAATGTTTTAGCTCTAGCTGCGGTGCTCTGATATAAATTTGACCAGCGGTGCCATTTAGACATAAAAGCAAAGTGGGATTGTGAATGTAGATGTTCTTGATGGGTGAAAATAAAATCTGACTATTGCTTTGATCTGGATGTCATGATGCATATTTTTTTATCCCCGTCTGGTAATTAGCGTTGCATGATGGAAGGTTGAACATTTAATTTTGGTGGTTTTGCAGTTTCCAAATGGTGGTTCATGTGCTTGTGTGTTTTTTTTACTAAAAAGACTTTTTCAAAGTGGCGCAAAAAAACCTCCAAATCAGCATTTAAAGCGTATTACACTAAACGCCTCCATTAAAACCAATGCAAATGAGTTTGTGTTGTCCTCCTCACAGTCCTCATTATGAAGCCAAAGAGGCTGATTATTCACATCATTACTCCAGTGGCACCTAGCAACCACCTCACCACCAGAGGAGCCTGCTCTGTTACATGATGCAGGCCTGTATTTAAGCATGTCGGATCTAAGTGTGGTGGTCCGATTAAGGATTTTGCGTGAGCTAACCAAGCTGTATCCTCCCCCCACCACCGCCACCGCACCTCCTCTGGTCTGACGGGGTAATTTGATTGTGGATGGAGCAGGGAGGAGCAGAGAGGGGTTATTGATGGGTACAGATAGAACATGGAAAAGGAACAAAGCAAGACAGAAGAGGAATGGATGGGAGCTTGACCTGATGTTGAGGCTCTTATCAGCACCTCTTTGTAATGGTTTTTCACCTGCTGTGTGCGTGCGTCTGTGTGAAGTGGAAGGGGTTAGTGGGGGTTTTTCACCTGCTGAAGTTCACCTCTTTGTGCAAAACACTTCCATCCATTTGTCCTCTGCCCTTATCTGGAACTGTGTCACTCTTTCTTCAACTTCTTATTACCACATTTATTATTTATTCCTCTCTCTCTCTTTTTTTTTTTTAAATATTTCTTTTATATTTTTACTTGCAAACTACCTGTGTGATATGGATGGAGCACCAGTCCTGTCCTGATTTGTCGCTTTTGTTGCAGTTTTTCTTTACAGTGGCACTGACAGGCCTTTTGTGATTCTGCCTAAATTATTTATCTATCACCGACTTTTCAAAAAGCACAGAAGAGGAACTGGAACGCTCCTCTCCCTTTGCTCCCACAGCCTTGTGACACACTGCTGTACCTCACTTTTTGTCCAAAACAGACTTACGCATGCAGACATGTGCATGAGCTCAACATTTTGCTCATATGAAAAACATGAAGTCAGGAGGAAGCATATGTGCACATGTTCTTTTCGCAATTGCAGGAGCTTTCCCAAGATTCCAGGAATCCTTTCAAACAGAACTTCTAATGTTTCAGTATCAAAATATTTTTTTTACTGCCCCCAAAAGAATGATTTCAACAACTACCAAGCCTTCCCTTTACCGCTGTGAAATATGTGTACAGGATTCACTTAGACTGTAAAGCTTCTTCATTTAATTTGTATTAACATTCTGATTTGGAACATTTAACAGTTTTTGATATTCTAACAGCACTTATTACTTTCTGAATGATGCAGAAAAAGGAGGGATGAATCGACGAAAAGAAAACTAGTCAGTTTCAATGTAGTTACGTACAAAAGCACGGGAAAACCCATTTGGGAAACAGGCATCATTATCTTGCACATCCTTTTTCATCACAAGCAAACAACTGTAAATTTAAAAAAAAACAAACATCTATGTATGACCCATGTGTCACCATATCAAACATCATTTACTCATCTATTATTTCAGATCTTGATTTATCAAGAAAATATAAATGTAAATGTGCTAAATCATAATGTTCAAGAAGTTCCTGTGTTTTCTGCCAGGAACTTCTTTGCTTCTTTTCCAGAAAGACCCATTTATATGTGCTTAATGTGCCAAAATTATCATTCCAAACGCCAGAATCTCCTCATCTGTCTTGCAGCACCGTATATCCATGTGCCATGAATCCCACAGAGCACAGCTGAGACAGCAGTTGTTGAGTATTTAGACGGTGGGGATGAGACTCTCTTAAAATTAAGCTGTTTCTGGTGTCCGGACAGTCACAGTGTGTGTGTCTGTGTGTATGTTTGCTTTGCTCTAACCTGGAGGGCATGCATGTGTTTTGGTGAAGATATCGTCTTTCCACTGTAATCCTATCGAGTCTGACCTCTATATCTCTGTATTGACATTTCCTCCACACTGTCATCTCCCATTCTCCCGCTACTCATTTCCTCTTTGCATTTATTCCGTTCCTTCTTTCCATTTTTATCAAGGTGGTTGCCCGTCACACAGACGCTGCCCCCGTTCGTCACCTCCTCCTTCTCTCCTCTATCTTGCTCCCTGTAGCCCTAATCCTCCTGTGCAGGCTCTTAGCTGGATAAAGCTGTCTCCCATCCTTTCTCTTTATGGCAGGATTTACAGCAGAACCCCTTCACATCCCCCTTTTAGCACTCTTATGGTAGCTTCCACTGTTGCAAGGTCATGCTCTTTTGGAGAGCACAAAATTTTGCCGCACAATGTAAAGAATTCCTATGTAGATCCCTGAAAGACACAAACTAGCCATCATTTGAATGGGATGAATATAATTGGACAGACTGTGGTTAGTGGGTTAAACAGAAATTAAAAAAAGAAAGATGAAGGAAGGACATTTTGAAAATGGAGACATTTTGATTGCTAACTGGCTTTGTGACACACGGGTGTAATTTATGCAAGAGACATCTCTATTAAAAGCCCCTAGTAGTGTATAGAACTGTTTGTTTGAATACAGACTTTGAAAGACACGATTAAGCATTTGCTGAATGCTGTACTATACAATGGCATTTTTAAATATTTTCCTAACATGATTATCCTCACTTTCATTTGGCAAATAACTGCAGACTCCTCATTATTTCTCAGTGTCCACATGGTATCAGTTAATTATGGTGTGCATTCCAGCACCTTTGCATCATTCCTACAGTATAATCCAGCTCGTGCGTTATTTCATTCCTGCAGTACGGTGTCTTTGATTAGGACAGGATGAAAGGAAAGTCTGAATTAGTCAGACAGATTTTCAAAATTTCTTTGTCTTAGGCTTTAATGATTTTTCTGTGTGCGTTGCTAGGAGTGCTGGTGGGATACGAGGGAAAGCATATTATATGTGACTGTATGTGTGTGTGAGAGTGTGTGAGTGAATAAGCCAAAAAGTGAGAGAGAGAGAAAGAGGACGAGGGCGACTTTCACAAACGGATTCATTGATTTCCCATTCGAGAGCCGGGGTGAAGTTCGGGACGGGAGAGATTGGCAGGTGGAGTCCTCCAGAAAAAAGGAAGATGTGAGGTGGAGAGAGGGGGGTGGGCTGGAGATTGTCAGCAGAATGATACACATGATGATTTGATGTGCTGGAAGGAGAGTGGACACGCTGAGGGGAGGGCTGGTAGTGGGAAGCAGAAGGGCTTGACCTTACACCTTCCCCTCCCCATCTGAGATTGATGCCATACACACAGATGCTGGGAGCACGGCTCTGGCATAGAAAATGATGGTGATTGATTGAGACGGGATAATTAGGGTCATATCCTGTACAGAGGACAGCCGGACTATTACTGACAGAGTCTTTCTTTCATCTCTTCCTCCGTTTCCATCCATTCGCCGAACCACTGTACCATCATTTCCCTGATTCCTGCATGCCATATTAGCTTTCTCTGTTTTTTTTCCCCCTCCGATCCGACTTCTCTGTGTAAAAACAGAGCTACAGAACATGCAGCACATTCTTCCTATTCCGACTGTTTTGAAGGATTATGAAATTGTGTCATTTAGTGCGTCAACCTCCTGACAACAAAGACATCATCCTGTGCTTGTCCAATACACACGGATAGAGCTGTATAATAGCTGCTGTTGTGACAGACCTGACAACAGCACTGAGCTGCTGTTTGTCAGAATCGGGGCTTCCCTCCGCATAATTACATGCTTCTACATCTAAACCACTTCACCTGTGTGGGGCTCTGGTTTGTGTGTGGCTCTGTTTTTGTGGGGCTTTTTTTGTTTTTTTCCCCCCTAGACCAAAACGTTTGTTGTTAATGCAACATTGTCTGAGCTATTATCCTTCATCAAGCTTTATTAATCTAATTTTAAAAACTGCATGAAGTAAATCTTTGGTAATGTAACCCCTGAAGCCATTGTTAACACCTCTGAATACGCAATAAAAGCCCGCCCCAGCCTTCGAATTATCGTGAAAATGCAGCAAATGCAGGGAGAAGCTCAGATGCATCCTCATATAGGAACGAAAAACGTGGATTGGTGTTATCTGCTCCAGCATTGATCCAAAAGTTTGGGTTCCTTCACTTTCCCTCCCTGTCACCTTTCTGTCTGAATCTCTCTCCACAAGCAGAAGATCAGAGGGGGAGCACAAGATGCTATTAGCTTTTGCTTGTGAAACTTCAACCCTATTTCTGTTTGTTTGTCGACACGCGTGACCGTGATTGGGGGCATGTGTGTGTGTCTCCGTGTGTATAATTGTGTTCCTGTGTGTTCTCGGGGCCCAGTGTAATCACAGCTCTAATCTGTCTGCTAGGATTCTGTGTGTGGGTGACATTAAAGTTCTCATTAGCACTGTAACTCAGCACCAATGTCACTGTGAAGACACCAGCGACACATCCACTGCAGCAAAGTCTACCCACCACGAGTGTGTGTGTGTGTGTGTGTGTGTGTGTGTGTGTGTGTGTGTGTGTGTGTGTGTGTCAGGCAGAGAGAGTGTAGAAGCTTAAGTTAACAGTTTGAATGATTCCTCGCACCCATTCTCCTCATTTTCTTTTCTTAGTCGCTGTTAATGTGCTGTTGATTTCATTACTCATGTAGGCAAAATTAGATTAAACGGTACACGGCTGCTTCGTTTAATAGCATGCACTATTAAAAAGTTGGGAAATTACAAGCGACTGATTTACCAGACGAGATCAAACATACTGTATCTCGCCGTTCTCATTAAATAACTTAACAGTTGTCCCATGCTTAATGCTGAAGTAAGGCTGGATGAATGATAGAGAAGAGGTGGAATGAGGAAAGAGTTGGGAAAGGAGGAAGAGATGGGTTGCTATGGTAACAGGAAATGGGTTGGAATTGAGTGAAAGATGTGGTGTGGACCTTTTGACTGAGTGGAAAGCACAATAAATGAGTTAGTGCAAGTTTCTATCGCTGCTATTGTAACCTGAGATGGCCGAAGCTGCTGTGCAAATCTCCTCTGTGTGTTTTTCTCCTCCACCAGCGTCCTATTTCTATACCCATCCCTCGACTCACCTCTGCACGCTGCTCGAATAAGCATGGCTTTGAGCGCTCTGCACCAAGTTAGTCTGAGTTGTTTGTTGAAGCAAGCATATTAAGTAAAAGAACCAGAGCGAGAGTGAGAGAAGTGGGTCAGGGGAGGATATGGGCGTCTGCATTCAGGCCGGTTCTCTCTGATTTCACACGTTCCAGCTAATCGGTCTCTAACACCTCGCGTCCTCACTTGCTCCAGCATGCTAACACAAGCCTGCTGCACTACTATAGCAGTTGTTCTTGGCTGGGGAGGAGAATGCTAACAAGCTAACATATTTTTTATGTTCACTGACACTCTATTCTGGGTCATTCAAGGCAAGCACTAGCAAACCGATTCAGCCGGTATGGACTGTGTGAATGGAAACTAAGGTGCACCCAATTCTCCAGTTGTTAGATGCAGCCTTAGTTGAAAACAGGTTAGATTTTGTGGTTGAGGATCGTTCACCCCGCATGAGTGAGCGAGAAAAGGTAGCTTTGGTGAAAAAGGCAGCAAGAAAGTGAAAGCAAGAAAAGGAATGGAGGGAGTGATAACAGATCCATCAGAGTTGTCTCTTGTGTCCTTGGTGACGCAGATCTGCAGTTTTTCTGCAGCAGAAACAACAAAGAGTGAGAGACAGATAGAAAGAGAATACATTTCTAGGGTCAGGGGCTGAGACAAACACTGAGGCTCAGGGAGTGAACATTCAGCACCTGCAGTGGGACTAGGTTGCTGCAGTAGTTCTTTTTTTCTGGAGGAAATGGGGTCTCTGATTTGCATTATGCAGCATCCTAGCTGCAACGCCAAAGCATCTACTGCAAAGTGCAAAGTTGACAAATATCAGCTCTACATTTCTTCGAACTATAAAGTGAGGGCTTGGCGCGGTGCTGCTGTTAAAACGGGTGGATGTCTTAGTTTGTCTTTGTGCTGAGGCCATTTTCTGATGTTGCTGGTGTGTGTGTGTGTTGGTGTGTGTAAGGGGATGGGGAGCACAAGCCTGGGGCGGCTGTTTTGGTGTTGAGTTTTAGAGAGTTTTGGCTGAGATTAAAGGACGGATGCAGTGAGCTGAAGCAAGTTGATATCGCTGGAAATTGCACGTCAAGTATTTTTTGGCTCTGTCTCGTGTGTCTGTGGAACAAAAACAAGCTCATAGTTGCCAGGTAGTTCTCACTCATAGCAAGCGTAATGATATGAATTACTATTGTTCTCCTGTTGCAGAGGTAAGCGACAGGTTCACTTAGTCATGCAGAGTCAACTTGATGACAGCCACAGTGTTTTATTGCTCTGCTCACTTACTGAGTGGTGCTCTTGTTAACAGCGGTGACTTGCACTTAAGCCATGTACACAGACACTCAATTACACTGACAACGCAGCAATATTTATATTTAATGGAATTTATAACATTTGCGTGGTCATTTTCAGCGCACTTAAACAACAAATGCAGAACATATGGGAGATGTTTTACGTAAAGTACATGCAGTTCATTTAACGTGTGCTTTCTCTCTGGCTTTTAAAAATTTTAACCAGCCATTTTTAAGCTCATCCAGTCAGAGTGGGTCTATAAATGGACCACTGAAAACTTTGGCGTAATTAATAAAGGTTAATGCATTCAAGATGAAACACTTAATCCTGCAATACAAGAGCATTTGGTTGAACACTCCCTTTCAGTATGTTTGATATCAGTTTCGTCAATATTTAATGTGGAAAATGAAGTACAATTTTAAATGGTCTTTCTGGGCCTTTAACAAATCTGTTCTTCTAAAGAATTACGTCTTTTGTTCTTCTTTCTCCCTCTACTTTATTAATACTAGCGTGCGTATAGAGCACATGTGACTGACTCACCAGATTCTGAATTTCCTTATAGTGATGAATGACCAGAATGGGTGAAACAGCGAACATGGACTCGATTCAGTAGTAACAAACAGCAAACTACAATAAAAGAAAAAGGTGATCATTTTTGTGGTTGATATGGCTTTAAAAACATGCAAACTACTGAGGAACCCCATCAACGCCTACTGTTGGAAACACAGAATTAACTTCTCAGCCCTTGTCTGTTGCAATAAGGAAATGATTAAATGAAATTGCCACAATACATCTGGAAAAACAGCTGTCAAAGGTTAGATTATTTGGAATTCAGGTAACTAAAATTAAATGTCACTGTTATGCTTTAAACAGTGTCTTCTGATACAATAATTCTGCATGTGCTGTAACAAATTACAGCTATCACTTTTCACTTGATCCTTTTTCAAGTAATTCTCGCTGCTTCTTTGACAAGCTCAAACCACTTACCCGTGTACCAAAATAATACCTTTCAGTGTAAGTTCAGGAAGGATAATAATTATTATTCCAATTTCCTCCTCTCCTGCTTCTCATTAATTGTCCAGCAAATGGATTCGGAACCAACTAATGATCGTCCTAGCTGAAGTGTATTTAAAGTAAAGATTTGTAATATCTTTCTTCTGTAACTGCTTTGAACTCTGTCACCATTGTGAGAGGAACCGTCTTTGAGATGCTTCCTCAGGGGAAGGGCAGATTTCTGAAAGGTCAGCTCGCAAAGTTTTTCAGTCCAAGTTAAATCTTAAATTTATGAAAGTCACCTATTGTAAAAAGATATACATTTAAATCATTCCCTGGTGTTTAATTGGAATTTATAATGATCATTTTTCTGCAATCTGTTGAGCACTTTTGTAAGCTTGTACTTTTAGTAGCACAGATGGCCGTTCTTTAATGTAAGTGGGCACATATCTGGGATTTTGTGCAGTAAAAACTGTTCATGTTATCATTAAACAGACGATTTAAACGCAGTTTTAGAGAAATTCTGTTTATACAAAACTAAAAAGTCTTCCTATTCAGACTGTAAGGGAAGATAATTGCGTGATTATGTTTACCTGCAGTGTATTACTGAAAGAATGATGCACTATCACAAGATGGCAAAGAGGTTGTTGGGGGTGATGATGGGCACGTAAAACGCACAACTCTCGAGAGACTGGGATCTATGATTAGGTTAGCAACAAAATCATTTACGCTAAGTTAAATGTAAATAAATGCATTGTTTCAAATCCTGCAAACTTTATATGACCACCGTTTTTCCCTCATCCTCATTAGGTGAGGGGATACTGCCATAAAATGTTTACATCTATTTAAAAGCAAAGGTTAGCATTAAGATGCATACAGGATGCATGTCCACTGTAGTTTCTGTGATGTCCTACTGTGTTTTCTCTAACAGAGAATTTCAGTGTGGACATGGTTTGGAAAAACACCTAATAATAGCGTTAACAAAACGCTGATGTTTTCAATTAAAGCTGATCTCTAAATATCAGTCTAAAGAGGTACAAAGCAATCCTGCTATTAAATATCTGAAAATGAAACTGAAGCTATCTTTCTATATTTATTGTCTCAACTGGGTACTCGCTCATAAAGTTGTCTGTTTAGTATTCTAACAGAGTGCAGCAGGGTGACGTTGACAGCTGTCGTTCCAGAAGCAAACATCTGGATTTATTCTTGATTGGCCACCTATAAATGCCTGGATCTGCCTGAATGACATTGCTTTAATTTCAGAGTGTGGATAGTTTTTGTTTATTTTTAATCTCAATAGGCTTTCTTTTGTTAAACCCATTGACTTACTGACTGCTACATGACTCCAGCTGAGGACACAGCTGTGCTCCTACAGTGTAATCCATATTCTGAGCATGATTGATCCTTGTGCGGATCATATTATAATGTGTGCAGCAACATAACTAACCTTGTTACTCAAATGGGATGTAAATAAATCATGGGGTCTCAAAAGTGGCAGACAAAAAGCTGTATGACAGTGAGAGTCACCCCCCAGCATTCTTCTGTTAACAGTTTGTCTCAGTATTGGGCATTCAGTGCAGTTTCCTTCTAACCTTTCAGTTGTAAATTATTTGTGTATAAATTTAATTTCTACAGGTAGTTTCGTTATGGTGTACTAGTTGGAATCGGGTTGTAATCCAGTGCTAAAAACCATCTTCTGGACAAAAAAATCAATGCAATACCACCCTTGCAGGATTTTAGATAAGCATCACCTTCTGAGCTTTAAAATTTTAAGTTAATTTTAAATATGTGTTTCGTTTTAAAATTTTAAATTGGATTGGCCCCTCCTCCACTGCACCAGTTTTTTCAGTGTCGCTCAGCACAATCCATAAAATCCACAAAGATATCTACCACCAGTAATTGTTCAGTACTTTTTTGACACACCACCTTTGGGCAGTCAACTTTTTCTGTAAAAGCTACGACTCAGTGGAACGCCCTGCCTGATGACATAAAGAACTGTGTTTCTATTGGCAGTTTTAAAAACAAACTGAAAACCTGCTTAAGGACACTCAGAACTACAACCACTAATGTCTTTTTAATTTGCATTTGTGTGTGAGTGTGTGTCCGTGTGTGTTTTTGAGTGTGAGTGTGTCATGTTTTGTTTTACTGTGTTATGTATTTTAGAGTCCAGCTTTTTTGTGACATTTTAATGATGT
This sequence comes from Acanthochromis polyacanthus, assembly GCF_021347895.1. Classification (NCBI taxonomy): domain Eukaryota; kingdom Metazoa; phylum Chordata; class Actinopteri; family Pomacentridae; genus Acanthochromis; species Acanthochromis polyacanthus. The sequence goes on along the minus strand of NC_067126.1, from coordinate 34,480,360 downwards.
GATGTTTTCATTGTGACCTGCCGAGGGACTGCAGATGGAAATTAACTTAAAGCTAACTCTGGTGCAATGCATCAAATCGCAACATTTATGTTTAGAATTATACATGGTCCCTTTTTAAATAAATGGATTAAAAATAATAATCTGTGACCTTAACATTGTATTAGTGCTGATGTCCAAAAAGGTCCTCCTGTTGCTGTGACTTCTGTTCTTGTCATTTTCTATCACTTGACTCAGGACAGCCTTGTAAATCCACTACAGATAAACATAGACAGACCATTGAAAAAGGTCATGGTTTTTCATGTGGACAGTGGTAACCTGCACAAAAAGTAAATACTTTATTGGGCATCACTGCTAATAATAGAACTGAAAAACTCATTTCCACCGTTGGGTTGGTCACATTTATCAGTGTCAAACGCTGAATATGGTAAAGACAGAAAAGCTTAATTAAGTAACTAAGTAATTAAGTAAACTAATGCTATACAGCTGAAAATGTATGTAAATGATGTATGTGGAGTGAAAAATGGAGATAAAACAGGCTTGTCTTTGCAGTGAACCCCCGAAAGGGAAAACATCCGTTAGTAAGTCACCACCGGCACCACAGAAAGCAAGCTAAACTTTAGCAGAATTTATTATTCTAAAGTATGGACAAAGATAATTTGAATATAATATTATTCACTATTCAGTAGAGGCCTATTAGTAACCCCATTGTGATAACTTCAATCATACTGCAGTGAACTTGACTCTCCACATCTGCCTTTGTCAATTATGTGAATCAAGTCAGTTGAAATGGAATGTAAATATTGCTGCACTACATTTTAAAGCAGTGTGTGTGGGTGCATGCCTGTATTTGTGTAAGACAGTTGGTGAGGTGTAGCCTAGACAACCCACGGCAACGAATTTAATTCTCTGCCAGGGTGGGTCTAGTTACCCTCCATCAGGCTCGAGGCTGGATTCCCCTAAAACTAGCCGGACAAATCACCATGAAGTGTAGAGTCAGAAGGCGGGCGTAACTAAGTGACGACAGAGGCGCGACGATTCTGACAGAAACAACCAGCGCACAATAAACAGTTATCTTTCGGCTCGGCTTTGGCCACAGCCCTTAAAGATTTGAAACTAAAATTCAACTTGAAAGATAAACAAAGGACGGCACTGAAGTGTTTCATTGAGAAGAAAGACGTATTTGGACTTATGCCGATGGGATATGGCAAATCCTTAATATACCAGTTGGCTCTGCTGGTTGGGAAGCTAATGGGACTTAGCCACAATCTGCCGGCGCTCTAGGAACTACGTCAGCCTATTCGTTGCACTGATTGGTTGTATACCTACCCAATTGCTGCAGAGTGATTTGAAAGACAACCTTTTAGCCCGCCTCCCTCCCTGTCGAGCTTCCCTAGACCCTTGTGCCTTCAGAACATGGGTCTAGCGCGGCTAGGCTAGGTGAGGTGGGCTTGTGGTGCCCTTATATCCAAACAAGCATCGTACTAAAAATTTCATTTCATTTCTGTAGACAGACATCTGCTGCCTTTGTGTACGACTGGTCTCAAGTAACAATCACAAATAATGTAGTAAAACTGCCACTAGTGTAGCCTCACTGGGTTGACAACTAAATAAAAATATCCCAACAATAAACAAAGCCAAGCAGTGAGCTTCTACACACACTGGTGTGGGGGTAAAGCGTCCGGGATGAGAGTCAGCACCTCCAGGTTTGAGGCTGTAGAAACCAGGGGATTAGTCCCTCTGAGTTGGTAATGAGTTACTGCCCCAAGCGAAGGAGTTTAAGTATTTAGGGATCTTGTTCACGAGTGATGGGAAAATGTAATGCGAGAAAGACAGATGGATTGGTTAATTAAATCGCAATCTACTTCTCTTAGAATGAACAGCAGAATAAAGCATCATTAAGGCAGGCAGCGTGGAAGAATTCTAAACTCCACAGTGGCTGCTACCACTAACACACATTTTAATGCAAAAAGCTGCTGCACAGTCAAGACAGCGATCCTTTCGCTCTGCTCAACAGTGATTGTGTTGTTACATGTGCTCACCTGTCTGAACTTCCTCCTGCAAATCTTGCGCTCCATGAAGTGCTCCTGTCTGCTGAAAGTTCAACTTCTCTGCTTGTCAATTCTTAAATGTTATGTTCAGTCCCTTTGACCTGACTGTCTCACTGTTCCTCTCAAAGATTCCAGACACTGATCTGAAGGACCAGTGTCTACCATGAGCATCTTAGCATGACACATTCCCTGATTTTCTTAAAATGTTGTGTATTTCTTGTAAAGACAACAAACTGCCATGCCTGGACCAGTGAACATAAATCCCCCTGCAACTTTAAACATAATGAAGTACAATATTTGAGATAAATTATCAAAAATGATTTACAGTGATACCAGTAAAAAAATAACTTGCCACTTCCACCCCTGTTCTGGATAGAAGTGTTTATGTACGTACCACTGCTGAGGTTTCATTGGGTTTCTCTTTGCTGAATAGTCACAGATGGTGTTCTGTATATTTGGCACTAGGACTGGCTGTGTAGGCTACTAGCTCCCTGAGGAGCAACAAAACGCGTTTGAAGGGTATTTCTCAAAAACTGACAGATAACCATCAACATTTCTAATGCTACAGAGGACGATAAAATAAATTCATTACCTCTAGTGTTTTGCATTGCTAGTTTTTAGTGTATATACACATCTCTGCTCTGGTCAATGCTTTGGCTTTATCTGTAGTCAGTAAGTCCTGTAACACGATTGATGGAGGCATGTGCAGAATGTTTTCTTGTTTGGAATCTCTAGTGGGCTGCTTTCAGTCCAATGACTGAATGGAATACCCTTCAACACTCTCCTATTGTAATTATTTCAGACAATGGCAAATACATTTCAAAACAAATTAGTTTTGAAATTAGAAATAGATCTATTGTTTTAGTTTTTTTTCTCCTTTTGTAATATTTGGTGTTATAATAGGAGCTATCACTTGATAAATTCTCTCTTCTCTCCCGAAATGACCTATAGCTCTAACAGATGATTACTTGATATGTAAAATATTCAGTTTAACAGATGTAACTGTATTTACATTTCCAGGGATCGGGCCCTGAGTGATCTAACAACTAGAAGAGCATTTGTCTGTCAATGAGGTAAAAGCTTCTGTTGTGAGAAATTTTTAGAAGCTGGTCATCCAGTGCAAGCCCTCTCATTTTATTCCTTTCAGCTGCATTAACAGAGAATAAGTCATTTAGCTAATAATGTACGTTTTGTGCCTGTGCATTATGTCTGTATGTGTGTGATACAGCTGCAGCAACTTAACAGAAGCAGTTTTCACCATTTTCCTTTTTGACATCCATTTCACTCCTGTATCCTCTTTACCTGACATGTCATGCAGCTCCAAAAACTAAATTTTCTCTTAGAGTGAGACATCTTAAATCTTACATGTGCCTTCAACTCGCTTTGCTTTACCTGAAGTGAACCCACACACAGCTCATTTTGGTTGCAGTCTTGTTAACTCTAAATATCACTTTGGTTCAGTTTAGTTCACTTGGAGATTTTTGCTATCAACTAGGAATTATATGTCCAAAACCAAGGTCTGGAATCAGATCGTGCTGGCAGGGACTTTTAGGTGAAGGGTGAAGAAAAAAGAAAACTTATTTGTTTGTTTTGTCCAGATGTAGGAGATTCTGAACAGACAGCATTGTTTGTAGTTTTATAGAGTACTTTATCAGAGGGCAGTATCAGACCCCTCCACTTTTTACAGCCTGAAACCTAATGTTATTGCAGATAAACAACATGAGAAACTGCACGCACTAGGACCTCGCCGAACACTTCCTGGTCAAGCTACCAGTTCTCCGTGCAGCTCCCCCTCCCATCTCATCTCTGACTCTCATTCAAACCGACTCCACCAGCCAGCTAGCAGCAACGTCCAAATCCACAGGCCCAAAATGTCCAAACCCCCAAATTACAGAAGATGGAGGACATAAGAAAACATGTATTTTCTCAAACCTAGTATATCAATCTAACAGAGCAGAATCTAATATGAAACACTGGATATAATAGGAAAACATATTACAAGATGCATACAACCCATGGAGGCAATACAGGCAGTAAAGTTACAACAATCTCTGGTATTCTTCACGTTTCTGCACACTCTGACCAATAGTGAAAATCGTAGAGTTCAAAAGTTTCAGTTTGCATATATTTAGTCAACAGAAGTGCTTGCATAGAGCTCTTTAACATCACAAATCAACTCTCATGTATTTGCTTATTAAACTTCTCACTCTTATCTATTACGTATTGAAATGTCTGTAAAAATGCAGATAATAATATGAGTCATGCAGATGTAAAATGCGTGGCAATTACTGTCTGAGTCTTGCAACAAAATTTTCAGGTGTCTAAATGTAGTTTGGAGTTTCACAGCTTGTTGTGTGTCCAATTTTTCTTTTCACTTTCACCAATACCTGCAGTATTATACATTTTGCCCTTCTGGTTCAATTACAAAAAGAAAAGATTCAATAATTTTCTTACTTTTCAACAATACTCCAATTGACACTTTAAGCTACACAAATCCAAAAAAAAAAAAAAAAAAAAAAGGAAAGAAAAAGAAAAGAAAGAAAGCAATTCAGGGTTGTAGCGTTTCTCTGTATGCGCAGAGTTTCCTATCAAAGACCATTTAGAAACAGCTGTGGTTGTATGTGGCCCCTGTGACTGTAAGGGTTCCCCTTAGCTGTCAGAGGTTTGCCTCTGTGAGTGCCTGTGTGTGTCTTTTTGTGTGCAGTGTGTTGTTGTGTTTGTTGCTTTGCACACTCACAGACACACACACACAGTGCTGTTGTAAGCTGTGCACCTGTGTAGATTTTGTCCCATGTCAGCGTGGCCTCTCTGAAGTCTGATGTTATCAGTGTCTGGTGATGAAAGGTAGATTTTGTTCTTTCCAGGTGTGCCTGTGAGAGAAATAAAGAAAGAAAGAACGGTTTCTCAAGTCCTCCATGGACCCTGCTAAACGCTGGTAACTGGCCTGCTATTAAGCTATTTCATGCAAATCTTAAATCCTTTTGGATTTATAATCAGTCTTTTGTATAATCTCTTAAAGGACCAAGTGCCTTGAACAGTCGTTGCAATAATAACTGTCTTTTTGCCTGGCGACGTAGTAGTCTTAACTGGCTAAATAGGATTCCTTTCAACCTTTTGAAATGTGTCTGTCACTGACTAATTACATTTTATGTAGTGGAAAAGGTGGAATGCTGTCAGCTGTCTGTGTAGTGAGGTTTGATTTTTAAAAAAAGTTTGCCAAGGCTCACAGTTTCATTTAAATTCAATACTTTGCTAAAATAATGGCACCCTTGCTACCATGGCTACAACAGATGCCGTATGGTTACATTATGGAAGGATCTGCAGAAACAATGTCGACTATCAGTTTGAACTGGAAACAGGAAGTGATCTCATATTCCAAAGTCCGGTGTTTTGTTGTCCCGTCCATCTACCCCAACCTCGGCAAAAGTCAGAGCTCCATAACATCAACACTTCTGTTGTAATTATTACGGCCACTTGAGGGCTTTATCACTTGAATGCAAGTAAATGACTACTTCTGTCTTATATAACCATTAAAATGCAATGATGGGTTGTAGTAAGTTATCCTATGTTTTATTTTTTTTAAATGAGAACACTGAATCTTCATTGATATGAATTGCCAACCACACTGAAAGATACACAGTAAAAGCCACTGAGTGTTTTGCCTGGAGAATGCTTCTAATGTGAGGCAGTAACAGAAAGAAATGCTCCGTTTGTGTTTGTGCCCTCATACAGTTCTGAGAATGAGGCTGACGTCAGTGTGATGAAACGAAAAACAGTAAACCTGCGCTAAATGTATGTTTTTCTTCCTGCGATTGTGCAGGCAGTTTGAATGCAGTGCAAAAATGGTTGACTGCATCATTACAGTGAAAACCACAATATGCTGTATGTCTTCCAACCAAGCCTCACTGAACATAAAATAAAAAGATAAACACAGGTACATCTGCTATTCTACTCCATCTTTATTCACAAACAAAATGACCATGACACTTCCGAGTGACATGTAGTCTTTTTCTTCCTCAGAGCTTTCTCATTTAAAGTATTATTCCTCCCAGTAGCAAGGCAGCATCACTGAAATATTCAGCAGGGGCTTTGTCACCTAATATAAACTCAGTGTCCTGAAAGACAGCAGAGAGGCTGTTGCATTGTGTTGTTCCCTTGCTGCCCAGTTGTTTTCAGCATCACACGCTGATACAGTGAGGATGTGAACACACACACACGCAGGTTTCCTAAGGATTAAGATGGAACGGAAAATGTTGAAAAGCATGAATCATTTGAGGATACGGAGTGGAAACGCTGTATGCCGGTGGTTTGAAATGATTGATGCAGCCCAGGAACCATGACCACCACTAATTAATTGTAACCGGAAGATGCCAGATGTTTGGGTATGCACTCAAAAGCCCCTGTTGTTTTATTTAGTCCTTACAGATGCCCTCTTATATGTAATTATTTGCACTTACACTACCATTCAAAAGTTTGGGGTCACCCAGGCAATTTCATGTTTTCCACAAAAACTCACTCTTTTATTCATGTGGTAACATAATTGCTGAAGGGTTTTCTAAACATCAATTAGCCTTTCAAAACAATTAGCTAACACAATGTAGCATTAGAACACAGGAGTGATGGTTGCTGGAAATGGACCTCTGTACCCTTATAGAGATATTCCATTAAAAATCAGCCATTTCCAGCTAGAATAGTCTTTTATCACATTAACAATGTCTAGAAAATGTAAATGAAAATAACCACTTTTCTTTCAAAAAGCACTGTCACCATTGGGGGCAGACAATAAAATCTATCTATCTATCTACCCCAAACATTTGAATGGTAATGTACATGCAAATGCACTGGTTGAGTTAATGTATCTATTAACACAACAATCTGCAGCGTTCAGGTAAATTAGACAGTTTGAATCTCAGGAGAAACACTGCAATGGTTAAAATGTGCTTTTAAGTGTACATCTGTTGGCCACAGATGAGCTGTTATGATCCTTTAGATTTTCATTAAATCAAATCCTGTTTATATTCTGCATTTCAAAAATAACCACTCAGTGTTTTTATATTCAGTAATTACTTTTCATTGTACTTATGATCCAGTATGAGACTTATTGAGGCTGGACTTGCAGCCGCATTTACTTGAATAAATCACCAATTAGAAATAAAGGTTGTAAAATAAGCAGTTTTTTAAACTATGTTTTTTCGAGTCTGTGTGATCTGCAATGTGACTCAAGATTGTTGGCAGGCCGGTGCACCCTTGGGCCCTGCTCGTGTTTGGGTCTGCGTATGCTTAAAGCTAACAATGTTACCAGAACTTGTGAAGAATTTCAGTGTGCTTTTCTAAATTCATCAGGCTTTTGGGAGATTTATTTTTGGTTGCATCAATGTTTGCTATTTTCTTAGTTGAAATCAGCGTGCGATGCCTTCCATGGAGCTGCTGCTGGAAAGCATTTAGTGTGAAATATGTGTCCTGGAAGCATTGATTTTCATGGACACCAAATGAAAAGTACAACCAGCCTCGATAAATGGACGTACGGTGCTAACAAAATTCAGATATGGAGACCTTTCTCCAATAAAAGCCTGTTAACTACACACATTGCACTTTCTTCATTTAGGGCGAGAGAATCACAAGCTGTGCTACCTAATATAAACTCTCTGTCCTGAAACATATAGCATGTGTATTGTGTTGTTCCCTGGTTTACTTGATGGCATACAGTCACACAGAAGTGGAGCTGCTTGTTAATATATTTACCAGTGGGAATGAATCAGTGATCTGTATCACAATGACTGATCCTGATGGCATTAAAACAATAACTGTGTCAGCCCTAAACAGCTTGATCCCTTGTTTGCAGTGGTCTGCCCCACATTCATCACTATCAGACTTCAACAGCCAAAAAGATCCTAAGTATTTTACTAATACACATCGAGGAAGCAAAAGATCATGTAAAAAAACAGTGCAGACGAAGGGCAGAGATGTATTAGTTGTAACAAGTAAAATCATTAATTGTTGGCATTCTGGTTAAAGGAGAATTGGGCTGCTGTAAGGAAGTAACTGTAGCTGGAAAAAGCCAAATTGTAGGCTCATTTCTGAAACTGAGCAGTGTTGAGTACCTGCTAACAGTTTCCTGTGCAGAGACACACAATAAATTGGTGACAGGGCGTCGGCGGTATGGGATGTTGTGGAACAAGCTTGATCTCAGGTGACTCCACCTCACAAATTAAAGGACTCAAAGGCCCTGCTGCTAAGGTCTTGGCACAGGTGTGACTGGGCACCTTTAGAGGTCTTGTAAAACTACGTCACAGCAGGTTGGAGCCATTTTGGTGGCATGCAATCATCTGTAACCTATTAGGCAGAAGTAGTCACCTTACATCAGTGTATAATGCTGTGCATAAGTGAAGTATTGAGCTAATAAACATGAGTAAATCCAAAACTGATTGCATATTAGCATGTACCAGAAAAGAGATGCTTCACATTGTGCTACCACTGGCACAAGAAGTGAAATTTTTAGGCTGTATGCATTAAACTGCTTGCTCTTTTGTGCCTGTGTGGCTAATAAGTGCTTTCCTTTGAGAGAGTTGTGGCAGGAGGTAGCCAACTACTGTTCTTCTACCCTCACTGTGAACCCCCTGCTGGCTCAGCTGGTCTGGAAACCCACCTTAATATAGATCAGGCACCTGGGAGAACAGTATGGGGTCTTGGCCCTCTGGCCTGTTCCAGAGCTTTATTGATAGGCACCGAGCCGAGCTGCCAATATCACAGCAGCACATGGACCTGGAGGCTGTCGTTTAGTGTGTGTGTGTTTGTGTGTGTAGAGCGGGGGCAGTTTGTGTACTGCGTGTGTCTGTATTGTGGCACTTTCTTGCTTTCTACTTTTTATGTTTTTGTTTTCCATCTTTGATAAAATGTCCCTCGTGGCAATGTAAGATAAATGTTTTTGAGCATCCAAACAGCCCTGGCTGCACACACATGGATTCGCAAGCACATTCATAACGTGAGCCTAACATGGGATGGTCCAATGGCATTTTCACTGAACCAGCATGTCATTAGATTTTTTTTTCCTTAGCTCAGTCAACATCGTTTTCTTTGCGCTGCTGGCTCAAATTTTTAAATGTCATAATTTATTCCATCAAAAACAAGGACACAGTGATGTTTAATCATCATCAGCAGAAAATGAGAGCTGGGGATACACATGCACGTCTTTTCTCTTCACCTCATTTTACAGAGGTATGACTTCATCTATACAGTATGCAAGAACATGAGACATTTGTGAAAAATGGGGGTAAAGAGGATGGGTAATAAGAAACGTGGAGAGAAAAGTGTAGAAGGAGGCAGACAGAATAGAAGGAAAATGAAGAGGTGGTTAATATTTCATTAGTTAATTAGAGACTGTGCTATGTTCTGAGCGAGTGTGCTGTAGCTCTAGGCTCCTGAGTGTCATTGTGGCTGGCACAGTCATCACTTACTGTACCAGCCTATTTCCGATGGCCTGTACTTCACAACAAATACAGTACCAGGACGGGAGCAGTTCCTTTGCGGTCAGATAAACTCAGGAAAAGGGGTTACAGAGAGGAAAGGAACCCGAGTTTGTCTTATAATGTGCAGTTTAAGGTGTTGTTCTGGCATCATGTCTCTCTCTAAATGGAAAAGTTCTATCTCTATTCCTGTATGGCTTCATGTTACCTTACACAGTAATCAAACAGTGAAAACCTTTTTAATTCAGTTATTGTTGTATAGAGACTTCAAATGTGGGGGGAAAAAATGCAGAGCTACTTTTGGGCTGGATTGAGATTTCATGTTTACCATGCTTAATGATGTGTGATTTTTGTTTAATAAAAAGTGACTCAGTAGTCCCGCAGAGGCCGACCTATCACCACAGCTCTGTGTCAGTGCTGGAAATGGTCTGGTTGCACCCCATTATCGTGTGTGCTATGGGAAAATAAACACTCTGGCTCGGTTTCCTTAAACCTATGTCAGTCTTGGATGATGCTGAGGCCAAAATGCAGTGACATAAATACTGTTGGGAGGAACTTGTTTTGGTGGAGTAGTTGCATACAGGGAGGGTTAAATATGGCTAATTCATCAACAACAACAACAAAAACCAGGCCTGCTTTATTGCACAATCCAAATCTTTTTCAAAATGTGTTAACTTTAGCGTCTGTGCTGCTTGAAAATGTGCAATGAAAGGTATATACAGTATATCCAAGTCCTGGTGATTCAACTGCTCACAAAGCAACTATGAGGAATATGGGGTTATACAAATGAATTACCATGTGAAAAAGATTCCTGATTTTGCCAGTTCCTTGCTGGTAGTGTCACAAAAAGCCACTAGCACTTAGCATTGCATGAACTACTACTACTACCATTTCTTTGCATATAGGTTAGCAAACAACTTTTTATATGATGGATCCTTATCCTTTACTGAAAAGCCTTTGAAACATCCTTAACAAAGCCAGAACATAAAGCCTTAAAGTAACAAGAACAAAGAAATGAAAAATGATCAAAAATTAATCCAAAGATAACGCAACAAGTCATTACTTGTAAACAACCAAACATCGCAATACATGACATTATAGTGCAGATATGCAATACAAAATATATTCTAATGGGAATACACTATATATCAATAAAAAATCTGATGTGTGTGTGTGTACATATATATATATATATATATATATATATAAACAATTTGATTTGATAATAAAAAAATTAGTTACCCTGTGACACGCTGTCATTTTATTATATGTCATATGTCATTTCTATTGTAATGAAAATATAAGACCAAAACTAGAGATTACAAGCTTCTATAGGGTATATAACATGTTGTGATTGCCACGAGTGAAATGGCTACAATAGCTATGTCAATTTTTATTAAAAAAAAGAAACAAAAAATTTGTGGAAAATATCACATTTCTGGGTAAAGTAAAATGTAACATAAAAAAATTACACTGAGGACGAGTTATTTTACTGGAACCACTCAAAGTGGTAGGAGTACAATAAAAAAAATCAAGTGGCATTTGGGGGCATTCTGGTCTCCTGAACTAATACTTTTCAAAAGAAGTGCTTCTTTAAATCTCAGCAAACCATACGTCTTCTGCCACATTATGTAGCTTATTACAGCCGAGGTCCAATTCTGACCTTTGAGATAATCTCCCAAGAGGGAGGTATTTGCAAAAGTAAACTATTCCAGTCACGTAACCAAGTGTTTCTGGAAGAGTATGGAGCAAATAGCAAGCCTAAACACACACAAAAGCATGGATGTGGAATTGAAAAAAAGCATCCGTAATGCGTACAAGATCTGGTGTTGCAGTGAGATGCAAAAACATGCTGAAATCATCTTTTTTGATTTGCTTCACTGCAGCAAGAGCTGACAAGTCAGCACTTTTGACAACTCATGAACTTCACCATCACAGAAATGTGAGAACGCATATCAAGCACAACTGCGCTATCTCAACGTTCACTGATGAGATGGAAAATTACGGCCTCCCTGCCTAGTATGCTGTCAGTCATTCCTCTGCCACCAGAACAGCTGCAGCTCACCAAGGTGAATTAGTTTGATGTGACTATTCCCTGGTGTGGTTTGGTGCTGAAAGTGCGAAATTAACACATCTCACATCTTTCATTAACTTCACACTACACTACTGGAATTACTGGACATATTTTTGAATTTCTGCTGTACATATAAATGTGTTACTGATTTGTAGTCAGTAAAACACAACTGCATTTTATACAGGTACATGAGGGGGATTTAAAGGAGATACTTCTTTGCTATGCGGCTGTGCAGTGCACTCTTCATCTGTTTTGTACAGATGTTTAACAGACAATGCAAAAAATGTTCACGCTAGAAATGCAGCATGCCACACAGATGCAACTGCAAAGCCTCCAAAATAACAGGAACAGTAAAGGATTAGACGTTTGACAGCAAGTCTTTGCTTTCTCTGCTTCTGCGCCAAAACAGGGCCTAGAAACCCAAGGAGGGAGAAAGTGAGGACATGCAGTAAGGATAATCAAGGACAGAAGGGCAGCATTAAGGAAAGCAGTGGGAGCCGTTGGCTTCCTCTGTGAAAAACCATAGAAATGCCACAAGTTACCTCAGGCTGAGAGGAGCACTGAAAGAGAGAAGGCAGTGAAAATGTGTGTTGTTTGTGTGTAAGAGCAAGAGATTTAGCTTTTGACACATGGCAGCTAGAAAAGACGACAGAGGAGTCTCTTTTATGTTGAACATTTGCCAGTTCTTAATTAATTCTCATTGCTATTTTGGGCGTAGATGCTGAGGTGAGAGTGAGTCTTCTATTTCTAACAAGCATGTTGTGACGTGAGAATGTCACTTTGGGTCCAAAAAAGATACAGGTGTCTAAAGAAATGAATCACAGGTATCACAATACAGAGTGTGTGATGTTGGAATAAATAGCTTTAAATAGTGAACCCTGATCAGGTGTCTAAGCAGGCGTTTAAATGCAAAACGCTGTGGAAACACACATGAATGCACATACAGAAATGGAAGATTTGTCTTGTTTTGTGTGTCCCCTGCGCGATAACATCTTCCCAGCCCTTGAATAAAGTTTCCCACTGAGAGCAGAGCAGAGAGAGACTGATGCACATGATCTGTGGCTGATGCTTTATTGAGCTTATCAACCCAGAGGGGAACTGAAAACCTAATTCTTCAACTCTTCTCACTGCAAGACCAGAGAAAAACAAAGAGGGCAGAGACTGAGGCCTGCATGTTTCTAAGTATCTATAGAAGATGTATTAAAATAACCCAAACACACTATGTGTACTCAATAAATAGCACCAATATTAGTAGAGTTAGAGGTTTGAAGCTCAAGAATGTTGGTGATTCAACACAAAAAAAGGGCCTTTAGGGGACTAAGATGTGATTGCAGGTCCATAGAATCACAGTTAACAATAATGGAAGTTTTGTTTATGTTTATCTTTTTCTTTCTTTATTTCTTTTTTGAAAGTTGACAGATATAAGCTTGCAGAATATAATGTTAACAGCCTAATTATTATGTGTTTTCTGAGTTGTGACTGTAGAGATAGAGATAGATAGATACTTTATTTATCCCCATAGGGAAATTGTTATATCCGGCAGCTCATATGAAACACCTAAAAAACACATTAAAACATCATCACATGTAAAAATATAAAACAAAGAAACATAAAAACATAAAGTCACATCATTTACATATTTTTTCCCTCTCCTACCTTTCGTTTTTTGTTCTTTTATTGTGGAACAGTGTTTTCCAGTGATGATATGTTCTAGGATATGGAAAAAAAAATCTTTTGTGTGTATTTTGTTTCATTTCTTCAACTGAAACTGCGGTGCCTGTTCAAATGTGGTAAATAAACACCACGATAGTCGGGGAGATGATGGTTACAAGAGATAGCATCCTAAACAAATTCACACTGAGCCGTAATAAGTTTGGTTACAGTTTGCATTTAGTGAAAAATGGATAAGTTACAATGTGAACTTCACTTTTAATAGTTGCTTGCTGTAGTCAAATCCACTAAAATCTAAACCGTGCCACGACCGAGATCAGAGTTTATCAAGACTAACACAAGACCAACACTTTGAGAAATTGAGACCAAGCCAAGATCAAGACCAAAGCAGAAAGAAACTGAGCCAAAACCAAGACCAGACTAGTGTGAGTCCCACACTTCTAACATATTGTGAAGCATGCAATACCAGAGACACTATGAATAGATGTGAAAGACTCGCTTTCCCATAAAAACACCAACCACAAACAAATTAAGATTCCTCTTTGTTCCCCTCTTTTTAAAGCCAAACATACAAATTTGTGTGTATGTGCACCATGAGAAATATCTTGATAAAAAAAAAAAGTCAAAAATCACTGCAGACCTGAATGCTCTTGGTGTTTTCTATCAGCAAACAAACACAGCAAGCTTTAGTCGACACTCCTTTTGCATGTTTATTGTGAAAAGTTACATATTTGATTTGCAACTGTGTATTCCAATCCAATGTTACTCACTCTTAAAGTAAAGTGTTCTTATGGCTGTGCAAAACAACCTATTTGATATGTAAATTTTTATGGAAGTGGAGGGTTTTACTTAAACAGCATCACCTGTGTGCATATCTGCAGTGATTGAATGTGTGAGCTCACGAGGGCTCGAAGTGGCATAAAAAGAAGCAGCAGGACACATTAACATGCTGCTTGGAAGCAACAAATCGCCATTTAAAAGAAAAAGAAAGAAAATCGCACCTCCAGCATTTGACAATTGCTGCTGTCATTCCCCGATTGTGATATTTAAGTGTCTGTAGATTTTAGCAAACTACCGAAAGACAAAAAAGCGATGAACATCTGTGAATCCTACAAGGAAAGTTGAACAATCAAAAATTCTATAAATGTGCAATAGACAACTAAAACAGCAAGCAACCAGATGTGAGAAGAGGACTATCGTGTCCATACATAGCCAGTGTCCCTATGTGGAAGTCCCTCAGGAAAGTCTGCAGACATGTGAACTCACAGAAAGCATCAAAAAGTTCACATCAGAGCCCTTATGCACTTGACAAATTGACAGGTCCAAAACTCCCAGCCCTTACACACTTAGCCGGAATGAACTGCAACACTGTGAGTGTAGCGACTGAGATTGGGCCAATGAGCCGCAGTCAGTGAGCTGTCAACAGCCCCTAATGATGAAGGGACACCCAACATACTGTTGTCAAAATCCAGTGGAAAACAACTTTCAGCCCAAAATATGAGGAAACAGCTTCACATTGGGCACTGCACTCAGGTCCCATTATATTGGATAAACTGGTTGTCAAGAAAAAGCCAAAGAACACTCACAAACACACACATACAGGCTGAGACTCCATCTTTGTAGTTGAATACATTCTAAAGATGATTGCTGTAAAAAGTAATTTTATGTTAATATTTCACAGAATCCAACAGTGTTCAACTTTGCATTGGTTGAATGAGATTATATAACCTTACATGACTTTGCTATGTGTGTGAGTGACTGGCTGAGTGGCCTTGGGTGACTTTGTCCATTTATTATGTGATGTTTCATGCAACTGATGTGAGCCTCAAGCGTTTAGCTGCAGCCAAAGGAAACGTATGCAACGGTTTCTCCTGAAGAAGTTTGAGGGCATTATGCAACAAAGCCACCGTACTGTCTGAGTATCCGAGGCAACTTTTTTATATGCACCTTCGACGTTTTGCAACTATAAACTTGAGCCCCTCAATGCGCTTCAAACAAATTTCCACTCAGATCTGGGCTTTGGCAAGTTTTCAGCTTTTACCTTCACCGAGCAGAATTTGTTTCACGTTGAGAAATTTGCATTCGACAGTAGCTTCCACTCTCACATCAGGGTGTTGTTGCTGCTGTTTTTAGCAGCTTTCACTCCTACACTCTCGGTTCGAGCCAGCGATGACTCAGGACTACTAATTGTCTTCATGGCATGAAGGAACCCTCGGGGGTATCAGAAAATAACCTTGAGTGATAACTCACGTTCATACCTTTTTTAGAGCAGACCTTTGCTTCCAGGTATATCATGTGGAATACAGTATGTGTGTATACTGTAGGTGTGTGAAAATCCTTTTAGGTACACATTTCTCTATCAAAAACACACCGATGTGCCAACGTGTTATGACCACTTAAGCTGTTGGTCCTTTCTATGCTGCCAAAACTGCTCTGATCTATCGAGGAATGGACTTTACATGACCTCTGAAGTCATGTTGTTGTGTTGTTGTGAACTGGAGCCACCTTGTTCCAGCACATTGCCAGCACTGTGTTACTAGTTCATTGTTTTTCTACTGCTGGCTGGGAGCACAGCACAAGCTTTGCTGTTTCCAAGATGTTCTGACCCACAATGATTTAGCCCCTGTGAAAGCTGCTTGTGTCTTTACACCACATCCAACACATTGATTATTGGAAGTAATGAAAAACAGCTGAAAAATAACTTGTTAAATGCGTCATCTGTGAGCGATAACAACATTTCGACTCATTGGTGCACACGGTGTCAACAAATATGTGTTTCGTCATCGGGGCGTGGACACCTTTGTGAGTGTGCACTGGTGTAACTGGGATGATTTCTGATGTTGGACTCGACAGTGATGACCTGGCAGTCGTGTTATTTGGCTGAGAAAAGGCTTCTGGCCCTCTCCAGCCCTCTGCTGTAGTGATTACTGACTCCTGACTCCTGGCACACACAAGCCAGCTATAGGCCAAGGCAGCTCCACCCCATAATCACTATTGATTACTGATAATCCAATTAGGAGAAGGGAAACTGCCTGTGTTTTGGCAATGAGTGAGACAAGCTGCCTCCTCTGAGGTAGGAAGGGAAGATAGAATATCATGTTTTGAAGCTCCTGTCAGACAAGCTAGTTAAGTAAATTTGTCACAAGCCACAAACTTACTTTGCTATAAAAGTTGGAAGAGACCCAGAGTGCTTCTGCAACACACAGCAAGGCAGCACAAGGCAAAAAATGAACAGACTAAATCTGAATTTTTTTTCCTCGTTTTAAAAGCGCAGAAAAAATATGTCATTTAATCATCATCTACTATGTACAAAGAAAAAAAGATCAGCTCAGCACAAATGAACCAATTTTAATTCGTTGAGGGAATTCTTCTCATGTTGGATGAGTCTGTAAAGATAAAGGGGGTAAAAAAAACTCAATGATGATCAGTGTAACTTTTATCTTTCATTCATGTAAACTTCTTCCAGTAGCCTTGATAGTCCGGCCAAATGCTACTTTTGAGAAAATAGAAATTAAATGAGTCATAATTTCGCCTTCTTGAACTTTGCTCGAGTGTTGTCAGATTGCAGGCAGAACATATTAAGAAAAAGTTTTAGCGGGTCGAGGTTGGTTGGACTTGTGAGAAGACGTGATGACAGACACTTGCAGTAGCTCTTTTAGACAAGCGCCCTGTGGAGCTATCTTGAGAATAATTTTGCGTTTGCATTAAATTGTACTCGTTAACACAAATGACGTGCATCCTTGAGGTGTAAAAAATGTGTCGAATGCATTTTCCTCCACGCAAAAGACTTTTAAAAGTGTAAAATCTTCCTTTTTCTGCATCCATGTTCACTGGCTTGCAGGTTTTTCTTCTTTGCTGCTTTTGTCAGCGTACTACTGTTCCTTGGTGCATTACTACCACCAACTGTCGATCGATGGAACAGTGTGAACCCAAGGGCAGAATGTGAACTGTGCTGCCCACGTGCATGCACATGTCTCCATACGGATGATTGTGGTCAGAAAGTTCACAAGGTAGCTTTAATTCATGGAGATAAACAAATATTCAGTTGCAAAGTAAGTTTAAATCTCATCTCTTTCTCACCAGATGCCAAACACCACATTCCATCTCACAATTAAATAGTATAGAACATTTACACAACAGAGCTTTGTGTTTGATTTCCATAACGCTTTTAACAGAAAAATTCAAGCCAGCAATGTTACATCTTCCGTGTCTTTAAACGTTGATATTCTTTGTGAGAATTCAAGAGAGGCTGCATCATTGAAGGCCATCTATTTGCAACTCAGCAGACTTTGGAATATCTGGTTTATCAACTGTTTAATACGCTACTTTTTGTATATATTTTTTTATATATTGGAGTGCAGGTTAAGAAAATCAGATAAAGGCAGCAGAGAGATTTATAGAGAAGAGAGACTCAAAGACACAAAGGAGGCAAAGGAGAGAGAAGGGATAGGTTAAGAAAAGCAGCTTCGATTAATCTGCAGTGTGGGAGATCAAGAAAAATGGAGAGATGCACTGTAGGTGTATGAGGCTAAACTGGGTAAAGCATTAACACACAGATGTTTCTGGCACAAACATTTTGTATGATATCATAGTGGAAGTTAGCAACTGTGAAAATTAAGAAAATATGGAGCAAAAAATGGAGCCATTCTGAAAAAAGCTCACAATAATCATTTCAGTTTAAATAAAATTGACTTTAGCAGAAAAAAATTACTTTGGATAAATCAAATCAGGACAATGGGACTTAAAATAAAACAAAAATAGTCTATACTTCACTAGATGGCATTCAGTTAATGAAAAATATTTTTAAAAAATGACAATGTACTGTACAAATACACTAACAAATGTTCCTGTGAATCTACAATAAAATATTGGCAACTGTGATCGACAGTATTTTACTGTATTTTTACAGGTATTTATTGTATTGTTTACGACAGGACTCTGTGGTAGAATGTGAGGTTTACTGTTTAAAGACTACTCTGAATTGCAGACACACTGTATGCATTCATATTCTATGCTATAAATGAAAATTCCAGATCACAAGAATCTTCAAGGAATGCGAAGGTCTGTTTGTATCGATGAGAACTGGGATTGATTAGCTCGGTTTAAATGCATATATCACTAAAACACCTAAAAAAACAAAGACTAAAGGATAATAGAAAGTATTTTTCATGGATTGTCAACACCTGATTAAAGGTGCAACGTGTGACAAATTGTAGTCTATTGAATATATTTTTATAAATCCATTCATAAACTTTTTTAAAAAGTAAAAATGGTCTTTCTCAGTGCAAAAAACATCAGATTTGACAGTATTTAACCATATTTTGGACAAGCTGTTAGAATTTGGCTGCATTTTAACAGTAATTTTTTAAAGTGTATGATAATTGCTAAGGTGAATGCTTTTAAACCACCTCAAATTTGACTTAAAAACACTACATTGGAAGGAGGCGCATTTCGTTTCACACTAATACTTTGAGATGCATTCCCCATGATGGGTATATGTGAGAAAGCAGGCATCTACTGCGCTGTGTGGCATAATCCTGGCCATCAACTCCCACGTTCTCTGCATCTCCCCAGCATGGAGCATCCACTGTCTGTCAACACTCTAATGGGAGGCGAACTAAACACAGAGGGAATGGGACGAGGATATACACAAACTACCAAGAGGTAAATGGAGGCTGGGCCAGTGTTTTTACATACTGGAGCGTTTTGAGTTAATTTCCATGATGGATGCTGTTTTGAAAGATCCGCAGTGGACAGCTGGAGTGGACTTTTTCCTCGTGTCACATTTCAGCATCATTACTTGAGCGCAAACAGGCTGTGTCAGTTGTAATGTGATTATGAATGCTGCAGCTTGATCACAGGAGGAGGGCAGGATTTAGAGGGTCGTTACAATGCAAACTGGTGAAAACAAAGAATAAGCAAAAATGTCCTCAAGAATTAAAAACCAATTAGCGGGATGATTTAAAAACTCCACGGTGACATATTGAGAGAAACACAGGGCCTCATCACCTTTGTTTATGTCACATCACAGGAGATTTAATGCACAGACCTGAAGGGTGATTAAGGGACTGAACACGAGATAATTGTATTTGTTGCAATGCACACATGGGGTCAGTAATAGGAGTGAATTATGCCATTGCATAGTGCAGTTAGCAGCGGAGGGTGTTGCACGGCCGGATCATGTCCTTCCTGTTCTCTCTATATGGGGTCTCACTGGAGTCTGATGGCAGCGATGGCAGCTAAGTGGGCTCTGGATTGATGTTCTCCTACAGCAAAACACTGCAGAGGCCTGACTTTTGCTCCTCTCACCCCTCCACCCCCTACGCTAAACCTCTTTTTCACTCACCTGCATTGCACCAGTTATTTCTCACCTTCCAACTTAACATCTCCTCCTGTCCTATAGATTCAGTGCTCTGGAGTCCTCCCACCTCCCTCCCTCTGTCCCCTCTCTCTGTCTCTCTCTCGGTAAACACACTGCAGGGCTGGTTCACGTGTGCTCAGGTGTGGGCTGACTTCGGGGCAAATGAAGGCCGATAACCCGTCCTGTTACCAACGATTTCAAATACAGACTGTGAGGTGGAAAAATGAAGCTTGATGCTACAGCATGCAGGGCTACAGATGTATCAGGTAACAAGTGCGAGTGAACAAACTCGTGTTAGTTTAATAAAAAAAGAAGTCAGAGTTGGAGGAGTGTCGCTTGTTGCCTGCACCTCTTCATCTCACAGTAGAGTGTGAAAGTTACCATCATGGTGACAAATGCATTGTAGAAGAATGGGCTTTATAATAAAAGTCATCCTGTGCATCACCATTTGCATCCTTTAAATGTGAGCTAGCAGCAGCAAGATGATTTTTCTTGCACTGGCAGTAACTTTATACACCTATAGTATGGTGTTAGGAGAGTAAACAGCAACTGAAACTGATAATAGTGGGTTACATGCATGCACCATCATGTGAATCCCTTGCTTAGATCTGGTGTGGGATAACGGGTCAAGACTTTTCTGTCACACAAAGCATGAGTATTATTAAATTAATGGAAAATGTAGGCAATAGTGGAGTGAACAAGGCTTCCACCAGACTGTCTCTCCCCACAATGACTAGCGCTCCATTGACAGGTGTTTTCTTTGTGGCAGCTTAGCTACTCCAAAACATGGCAAAAAAGAAGCACTTCTTGATTCACTCCTGACTCTGAAGGTGGAGAAAGAAACCTGGTAGAGAAGAGATTTTGCAGTTCAGCACAATCATTTATGGGTTTTTTTTTTTTTGTGAGAAAAAAATAAATAAAAAGTAGCATTGCAGCACATGATTGCTCTGCAAAGCTGTTTGGTGGGAAAAGTAGCTTACTAATGGAAAACGTGCATGCATAATGTTGGAAAAAAAACTTGAACACAACCGGAAAATGTTGAACTTTGGTGCACCATTCCAACAGTGTGCAGACAGCTTATAGTTTACATGGAAAGTGCTTCCTAGTGCTTCACAGAGAGCAGAAATTAAAATGCAACAAAACAGTTCAAACAACAAAGGACTCCAAAACACAGGGATTGAGGAATGGAGAAATGGTTTCCTATATAACATGTGGAATGAGGAAACACCAGAGGAGGTAAAATGATATAAAATAAGATAGATAAATACAATTGAATAGC
Source organism: Acanthochromis polyacanthus (assembly GCF_021347895.1). Taxonomy (NCBI): domain Eukaryota; kingdom Metazoa; phylum Chordata; class Actinopteri; family Pomacentridae; genus Acanthochromis; species Acanthochromis polyacanthus. The sequence goes on along the minus strand of NC_067126.1, from coordinate 34,459,464 downwards.
TGAAATATTTATTATGTTTATTATTATTATTATTAGATATGGATAGAAATAGAAGTCAAAAACTATAAAATACAGAACTCTACAATAAATAGACAGCAATAAATAAAATTTGTTCCAAGAAGAGTAATAAAATAAATACAATCTATTAATAACTGCCATATTTTGAAAGATACTGCACTACATCCAACCTGCAACCTACAACTTGCAATTTGCTCATGCCCCAGGCAGGCTAAGAGCAGGAACAAAACTAAAATCTGCATGTTGCAATTCAACTTCTGGGTCATTAAGTTCATGCTGTGAAAGAAATAAAGAAAGGTACACCACCCTCTTTAGCCGAACTGCTGAAATTACTGCCATGCAGCTTAGCCCCTCATTCAATCAATGAATCTATGAAATATACAGAGTTTGCTTGGTAACAGAAGGCCTTGGCCTCCTCCTGGAGCTGAGCTGGTCGACTTTGCTCTCCTCAGCTACTGAACTGTGACATGCTGCTGTTCCAGAGCTTTGAGCAGAACCCAGCGTTACACCACCAACCCCAAGATTAAATGGCTAAGGGGAGGAAAAGCAAAAACAGCCAGATGTGTGTCTGTGTGTGGGATTGGTCATGATATGTTTACAGCGTACGGTGGGGGCCGCCGTAAATCAGGCCTCTTCTTTCCCCCGTCACTATGGCAATGACTTCCTGATCCACTCTGGGCTGATTTAATAGTCCTGGGGGACCTCTAAACACACGCCATGGATGCTCTCTGGGCTCCGCTCACCGGGCTTAGGCTGCCGTAAATTCAATCAGCCACCGGTTAGAGCACCTGTGTGCACTCGGGCGAATACGTGTTTGTCTGTGTGTGGTTTTGTGCTAAACAAACTAAGCATTTCCGAAGTAATTGAATGAAGCAGTCAGAGTGTTAAAAAAAAATCTGCTTTTGGTGAGAGGTGATGAATTTCCATTTCAAGCGTCATTGTGAGCGGCTTTGTTTTTAATTGCTCACTTCCAACAGACACAAGTGGAATCCATCCCTCAGAAAGAACAACTGAATTTTCTTTTAATTTAAAGTTCAATTTAGCTGTTGCCTTGTACAAGCACTGACTCAAACAGCTCCTCTTAATTTGACAGTGCTGCTAAGACTCTCACAGTATATGGAATTAGATTTGTGCCAAAAATAATTAAACAAAAATAAATAAATTGCAAACAAAAAATAAAAATTTGAGAGATATAATCTTACTCAAGCAAAAAAATAATACTTGCAATCAAAATATTTGTGTGACTGTGTAAATATTTAGCCTTTTACTTTTCCAATCATCACTTCTTTTGTTTACAGTTCTGTCTTTTTTTCCCTCACTGATCAGAATTTTGTTTTCAATGCCAGCTTTCTCATTTGCGCTGCCTGACATTTTGCTTGCGATTTTTGGCACAAACCTCTCGGGTGGGCGGGCCTTGTGAGGAATGCGTACTCATTGGCTGAATAGTTTTTGAGTGACACCCCGTGCCCCGGATGTTGTTCTGTACAGCGGGTGAATTCGGATGTATGGGATGTACTGTGGTAAGCTACTTTAACGTAAAGAAGTGTAAGTATCTGTCATATGTGTTGTCTGTGTTGAAGTAGCCGTTTTGATGTTGTAGCATCATGCTAATAACATGTTGGAAGCACAGCCAGCTACAGTATATCAACAACAATTTAGCAGCTACACGTTGGCTAACAGAACTTGCTAATGTTATCAAGCGGTGGGGATGGGGTGGAGGGGCATATGTTAAACAGCTCGGTACTCTTAGAAAAAGGAAACAGCTTACTCATTTCTCTGGCTCCCTGTGTTTTAACCCTGGCTTCAAGCCTAGGTATGTTTGAACAGTTTGCACTAGTGTAATTTAACTTCACTGTCTTTCAGCGTATGGAGCTTCTTCTCCAGGATTGCAGCACTGATGGTGACCAAGATGATAGGGTGGTGGTGTCAGACATCCCTTGCCCCCTGTCTGACCATAACTTTGGTATCCTTCAGGGACTAATAGATCCCATCACATCAACTCTGTGTGATCAGGATCTCTATATTCAGACACTTGAGCTTGTGAGGAAACTGAGCGAAGTCTAAAATTCAACAACTGAAATGTTGAACTATCTGCCATTCAGAAGAAGCTTGCTGAAATGCTTCTATGTGGAATGAAATGTACACACATCTAATATTTACCCGTGTGAAGAAATGTTGTGTTTACATTTATATGTAATTAATAATAAAATGTTTCGTCCTGAATTTTTCTGGGTCACCCAGCAAAGACTTAGTCTACACAAAAAAAAAAAAAAAAAAAAAAAAGAGATTCTGCTTACAGTTCTGGTCAACTATAAAGCCCAGCTCTTTCATTAATTCTCTATTAAGTTCATTGCAAAGTACATTTTAGACCTTTAAAATATTATATTTTGTAGGAACTTACTGGTTTGCATGATTCCAAATTGTTTCAAGTACTGTCAACTTTCAATATTTTATTTGGAAGTAAATTGTTGTTCGTTCAGTACCTTATTTTGTATGCAAAGTGATGAAACTGCAATAGCAAGTCCATATATTGTGTTTTGTGTTGAAATTGACTAAATACTCTATCCAGCTACACATGAACCTGTAGGGTACTGCTGAAAATAGACTTGGAATTAAAGACAATTCATGAATTGCACATTTTTTTATTTTGCTATTAAATATATTAAACACATTTGTGTATTTTTACTTTTTTATCAGCTGATCTTAACTGGTCCATTTTCAGGAACCACCACAAACTCTGCCAAGAATATCACAACCAATCAAAGTATTAACTAATTCTCAGACAGTAAAAAACTTTTCAGAGAATAAACAAGGATGTGGAACCAACAAATGCTAAATCCACGATCCACTGAAAATAGCTCTGTAAACAACTTTTGGGTTCTCACCACCTGTTGAGAACCACTGTTTTATGTAACAAACATTTGTGCACTGTAGAGGCACATAACAACTAATATGCAGATAAACATGAAAATGACACAACAGAATCTTAAGTGTTCTGGCACCATTTGAACCAAACTACACCCTGTAAAATCCTGCACCACATCTCATTGCTGTTAACATGTTTTTCTTGAACTCATCATAATTCACACAGTGTGCAGTTGGAAATGTGATCGTTTCTGTGCATGCGCTGACAAGTGGATAGCAGATCTTGTGGTCTGGCATCCGTTCCAAACACCCATGGTCAAAACAGACAGTTATCTTAAAATTTTGTCTGTCTGCAGTTAGAAGATGCCGGTGCGACTGTCCAGTCAACCACTGCATCACTCCAGGGACATCAAGCGGATCTTCATCCTCAACTGTTCCATCTGGGGAAATTTAAAAAAAAAGGCAATTAAAATAGATTATTAGAATTGGACAAAACCAGACAGACATGATAATACTTTACAGTAGGTCAGATCTGTCCATTTGGTCTTAGTTGATCTTGATTTTGTATGTCAAATGATTAATTATTATGCATGGGTCTGAGTCAAAGTACTGATAAACTGATCAAAGTCGTTTAGCGCAAAATATAAATTAATTCAAAGGGAAAACACATTTAATAGAATTACTAACCCAATGTTGAAATAAACTCTCAGTTTATAGTATGAAAGGAAAAAGTGTCAATAAATTTATTTAGTACCTCTTTTTGCAAATCACAGAACAGTCATTTATTAGGTTATGGAGGTCATGTTTCTGCCTGCATTTGTTTGTTAGCAACATAACTCAAAAACTTAAGGATGGATTTTGATGAAATTGTCAGGAAATGTCTGAACTGGTAAAAGGAACAAATGGAGATTTTGGGAATGATCCGGATTGCCGTCTGGGACATACAGCTATCACAGCCTGAGCTGCGTTGGCAGAGGGCTGCGCTCTCCAGGTGCTTTTCTAGGTGAACAATTGGCCTGTCTAATGTCTGACCCACGGCACCATCTGATGGAAAAAGCTCGGTGTTGTAACTGGACCCTTGGTTTCTCAGCAGACTCTCCTAAAATTGTCAGAAACATCCCAGTCCTCCACAACTCACAGTTACAGCAGCATTACTGTGAGCCCATTAACATTATAGAAACATGGAGGCAGCTCTGCTCACTCACAGTCCCTTCAGGCTGGACACATCACCCACTGGAGGCACCATGGTGCACACAATAATCACACTTCATGCAGATTGGCATTTATCATTCCACAATATGCATATAAAATAAATATAGGACAATGTAACTGAGCTGCTTGACAGAGGTCTGCACTGTCTAAGTGCTTTTCAATTAATATCTGTGTTACCTTCTGTGAGGTTTACCCCTAGTAGATCTCAGAAGACCGAATACTTTAAAAGTATATCTCGGTTCACTTACCCTCAAGCTCTTGCAGGAAATCCTGGAAGTTGTTTAGGATTTGTGCTTCCCTTGTGTGCTTTTGTGTACCATTTTCGCTCATCTCTGGGGCCAAGTGCGACACAATGTAGTGTGAGTCCACCTGAAAAACATATGACAGAAAAATATTTGTCTAAGATAACATGGCAATGATCAAGAATTTTGTATATACCACCTTCTTTTAATTACTCAAAAACCAAAAAAGAAATATCAGCTGTATTAAGAGTTTATGACATCATATGTAGCATCACAGAGGATCTAACATGTTTCTGCTTCAGGAGATCATAGGAGCTTACTTTATCAGCATCAGCAGCCACAAAGAGGCCATGGCAAAGCTTTCTGTTCCTTTCCATGACATCTATGAGGCTGTAAAGTTGTAGTCCCTCTCGAAGTTGCCTGAGCATGGTTGTTCGCCTTGCAGCAGAGTGCAGCAGGATTGCCCTTTCACAACAGAAAAACAGCTGTCATGTGCATGTTTCCCACATTTATTTGTCAAGTAATCAAAAACAAATTAGGTCATTATATTTGATTACATGATTATTTTAAATAACTGAATGCATGGCAATAGATTTTAATATTTCTTTGGAGGTAATTATTGAATGGACAAACCGATAAGGTAATCCTCACACCAAGGCTGCTCATAGGGTTTCATTAATACTTGCTCATAAAGTGAAGTTAAACAGTTTAACACAATAAATACAAACCGTGCTATTTTGTCTTTGTTGTCATCATTTATAGGTCCTGTGTAGCCACAGTTGAGAATTTGTTCAGTGCATGATGATAAGTCTGATGTTTCTTCAACCTAGGGGAAATTAAGAAAATTCAAGATTCTCCACACTAAAATAACATTAATATCTAAACTAAAACAGTCAATAAATAACAAGAGCCACAGGTCCTTTTCCTATTCTATTTATTTATACAATTGTAACACTGTTATTTCTGTCTTGTTACCATGAAATGACAGGACTTTGGCGTCTTGGTGGTGCTAAAGGTATGGTCACAAGTTCAAATTCAAAAGGATTCTCCTATTCTCTAAATTAAATTTGCACAGTTGCTGTGAGTTACTTAAGGTAAAAAACTACAGTAGTAACTATTCTTACCAAATATCCGAAAACAGATAGCTATTTAACATAATCCAACGTCCCGTTTATCCGCAAATAGGTTCCACGCTATCCCAGCAGAGAGATCCATGGCCTTTGCTGTTCAGAATGACACAGAATCTCAATGACAGATTGGATCCACCGGAGTGAAGCTCTGAGGCCATCTCCACGACAGGACTCTCCTAACTTGTTTGTAGCGGAGCGTACCCCAGCGGATCTAATCTGGCGTCTTGCGGCTAAGTTGCCCAGGCCAAGAATCCCTCTAACTGCTGGAAAAGTGTTTATTTTTTGACAAACGGAACGTCAATGAGTAAGCTGTTTCCTTTTTCTAAGAGTACCGAGCTGTTTAACATATGCCCCTCCACCCCACCCCCACCGCTTGATAACATTAGCAAGTTCTGTTAGCCAACGTGTAGCTGCTAAATTGTTGTTGATATACTGTAGCTGGCTGTGCTTCCAACATGTTATTAGCATGATGCTACAACATCAAAACGGCTACTTCAACACAGACAACACATATGACAGATACTTACACTTCTTTACGTTAAAGTAGCTTACCACAGTACATCCCATACATCCGAATTCACCCGCTGTACAGAACAACATCCGGGGCACGGGGTGTCACTCAAAAACTATTCAGCCAATGAGTACGCATTCCTCACAAGGCCCGCCCACCCGAGAGGTTTGTGCCAAAAATCACAAGCAAAATGTCAGGCAGCGCAAATGAGAAAGCTGGCATTGAAAACAAAAGTCTGATCAGTGAGGGAAAAAAAGACAGAACTGTAAACAAAAGAAGTGATGATTGGAAAAGTAAAAGGCTAAATATTTACACAGTCACACAAATATTTTGATTGCAAGTATTATTTTTTTGCTTGAGTAAGATTATAACTCTCAAATTTTTATTTTTTGTTTGCAATTTATTTATTTTTGTTTAATTATTTTTGGCACAAATCTAATTCCATAACAGTACTGCTTCCACTGAGAGTTAACACCTCAGTCTTTTGGCTGTTGTGGAAATCAGTGAGCTGCAAAAGACTCACACTCACAGCCACACCCAGAAGCTATTCAACGCAACTAACCACAGTCTGGTGTGTGTGTGTGTGAACAGAGGAGGAAGTAAGACTATGGCGATGTTTTGAATTTAAAGAAATTTGGGCACATATTTACTTTAAAATGTTATCCAAAAATCTGACACTGCAATGTGACACCTTTAAAGCTGATATATCAAACTTAATTACATATTTTCATCTTAATACCTGGGTTCACTATATAACTGAGGGACTTCTGACATCCATGGGACATATCTTGCATATTTTTTATTAAAAGTATAAAAAAAACTAATGTTTTTCATGTTAATTTTGATAATGTCTTTATAAATTCCATAATTATTTATCATGGAAACAATCACTTATTAAAAATTTGACTAAAATGTCAACTAAATAATCCTAATTTAATAACACCCACCTTCTAATTAGCTAAACAACAGCAAAATGAGCTGATTCAAAAATTGTTTTGGTTGTGTTCTTTTAATTAAGCTGAGATAATCATGACAGACATTTCTTTTTAGGCAGTATTTCAAATTTTATATGGAAAATAACAAACTGTATCTTTGTCCAAGAAATCACTTTCAACTAAGTTACAAAAACACCTCACATTAAGTGTGTTAATTCCAGATCACGTGACCTGCTCCACATGATGTCATTTCCTCCTGAAGAAAAAGACTAGAAAGACTCCAAGGCTTTCTGAGTTATTTAATATAAAGTAGTGTGTGAGTCAAGTGTGAATTTATGGCATGTCAACAGGTTTACTACATTATCTTTATAAATAACTTTCAGTTTCAATTTTACATATAATATTTAGAAGAATCTTTCTGTAAAAATGCCATGTCTTCTTTATTCATAGGCAGTCATGTTGATTTTAGGCCTGAAAACAGCAAAAATTTCAACTCTGATACCTGTCATCTATGTTATAAAAAGTCCCGCAATTGTATAGTGACCCACCTGTCTTTAGCTTCCTTGCATGCTTGAAAAACATCTTTGATTATTCTGAGGATAAATGCTCTCTTATGTTCACCATCAAGTCACTAAATGTCTGCCAGCTGTTTAGTTCCAAGTCAATGGGTTCAAGTGGATTTTTGCACCTTTTAAAAAAAATAAAAATAAAACAACTGCCTGCTGTGGCTGAGTGTGAAGCAAAACAGCAATCCAAAAATAATGAGTTGAAAGATGCTAATATCAGATGGGTTTGTCTTTTGACATTACACATAGGTACTTGCTATTTTAAAAATATAATAATTATAGCTGCTTTAATGACTTGATGTAACAGATTTGTATTTTTTGACTCTTTACTGAATGGCAGGTGTCTCTCCAAGTGTGACGTGTGAATTAAATATGACATCCATTTAAATGAATAAGCATCATAGCTGTGACAGTTGTCTGTGCAGGATTTTACTAAAACAGTTTGAATTGCAATGGTTTACTACGGTCAAACCAATGCAAAAGCTCCCATAAAAAGAAAAAGAACAGGTTTGACAAAAACATGTCAAACCTGTGTAAAAATGTACTTTTATGATGCTTCCTGTTGCTTGAGTGGATGTCTATCACACATATTCATGCAGTTTGATCGCAGCAAGAGACTTCTTTTTTGTCTTTATGGTGAAAGTATTCATATCTTCAACACTGCCACAGCATTACAGTGGACTGCAGTCAATTGGCAATATTAGTTATGATCTATCACATGAAAAATAAGTAAAATATGGGATTTAACATGAGGACTCTGGCCATGGCCCGCTAAATGAGCAGGCAAATATGGTAATCCACACAGCTCTCCATGTCTTCAGCCACACTGCAGAAGCATGATGAGAAAATAAATGCCTTTTGTCAGCACATAAGCATCTTCTTTCACCGGCTCTCTCTCTGCTACCCCTGCAGGCCCACACACATACACATGAGCGGGAATGGGATAATGGTATAGTGCATTTGTTCAGGTTCACTGGGTTAAATTATATTAAAGGGAACTATAATACAAAAATCAAGACGAATCTGAGCAGACATGACAGGAAAGAAGAAGACCAGTGTTATGTATCCGCTTCTGTGTATATGTCTGTATTCAAGTGAATCCATACCACCCAATCAGCTGACTGCTCACATGGTGGTGAAAATCAACATGTGTGATTGTAGTACAAGCAGCTGGGTCATTTTTCTGGGAAAAGTGAAGAGTTTCCACTGGGTAGTGTGGATGAAAAAGGATAAATAGTACTGGCAAATAACTATCTACGGAAATTGAAATCGCCTAATATGATGTTTTTCTATTAGTTTGAGTCTTTTCCATGTTTTCTCTGCACCTGCAAACAACATATTCTTTGAGCAGAAGAAATGTAAGAGCATGATTCAGTCAATATACAGTTTTTTCCTGAGTAAATGAGATCATAGCATTATAGATAACTAATTTTAACCTTGACTTTACTTCTGCATTTCAGTACATGAAACAGAGGAATGGATTTATTCAACAGTGTTAAATGAACACAGCTCTAGAGTATTTTAAGAAAACCACCAGTGCCATAATGGCTTTTTTTGTTTTTAATATTTAATGGCACATGTGTCTCATTTGCTTTTGCCTTCCTCGTATCACACATCATCACCAGTGGCACTGCTGTGTTCTTTGAACATACTAGAAAAAAATACTCATCTGGCTTGTATACAGCTCTATTACTGAATTTGAAGAAGAAATCCTGCATGCTGTGTCTTTGCTTCTTTCCTTGTTATGCACAACAAATGTGGAGTACAAAATTCGGCATTCTTTTAAATCAGTTTTCTGGTGGAGATTTTAAGACTGGTTTCAGTAGTGGTATTATTATGAACTATCATTTCCCAGCAAAACAGATCATGTGCATCTTTTAGGGACACCTGTAAATACATTTGGATTCTTATAAAACACTTGCAAACTCAGCTGTTGCAAAACTGCACTGTTAGAGTAAAAATGCATGTTTATGTGGGTAGCAGTTTTCTCTGCTTTTTGGTCTTGCTTTGGTGTTTTTCTTGCCGCTTTGTAGCCACTTGATCAGTGGAAAAGTGTGAAAACAAGGAATCAGATAGCTCCCTTGTAACAGTCATGGTCAGTGTTTGAGGCAGTTTGATTAACAACTACATCTGTGATGTGACGTGCAGAGGAGTTATTTCCATCTTATCGTCCTTCCTTTTGAGGTGCTCCAACTGTTTGTCTTCTTAGTGTTTTGTTGTTTACAGCAGAAATTTGTCAGTGCAACATAAAAAAAAGTTGGTTCACTGTCAAACTGGGGTTTTAAGATAATAAAACAGAGAAATTTTAAAGGGTGTACTTCCTTGATAGTTTTCTTGATTGTCTCAGTCTATAACAGTCAGCAGTGCTGGTTGTGCCAAACACTGGCAAGAAATCAATCGAGATCCATTTATATTCATAGTTATTTACACTCCACAGTTTGGACTATGGCTATGTTTTAATGGTTAATTTATTATCATGCATGTTTTTCTTCTTCAAAAGTCATTTGCTGACACTTTTCAGTTGTGTAGGTTTCATTCCAGCTGAATATGCAACCCACTGATTGTCATTTTGTCAAGCAGAGGAGGAAGAATGTCAGTAAAATCAGCTGACAAGTTCTCCTGCCGTGAGGTGGAATGAAACCCTGCAGACTGTGGGCTCTCCATGGCACACGGCTAACTATGTCTAATTTACAGCTCAAAGAAGTAAATATATTCTGTGAATCTGTCAGGAAATCTTCAGTGGTAATATAACTGTTTGTTTTTAGGATTGGGCCAAGTGAAACCTCTCTTTCCCTGATCTTTTCCAAACTTGACTCAGATTGCTGAGAGATCCAGTTGTATGCCTGCCACTGAGTATTTGCACACAAATTTACTTTTTGGTTATTCAAATGTTTTGCGTTTTTCTTGGCATATGCAGTCCCCACACTCTGTTTGCAACTCTGTGTGGGATATACCCACATCTCAAGAATAAAAACACTGAATATGCTAGCAGGGATACCCAGCAAATGTTGCATTTGGTGAGCAGTGCAAGAGAATAAATCAGTTTATTAAAAGTGATCATTGTGGCCCCTTGAGAGCTGCAAAAAGCCTGTGGTGAACTCGTCATCCTCTTGTGATCTGGTGAACTTGTTAGCAAACAGTTGCTTATTTACAAATGCGGCAATTATGAAGTAAACTGTCATTCATTGTTTTCATGCGTGTCATGTTTTAGGTCTGTTTTGGTCTCTAAAACTCCTTAGGCATGTAGCTGCTTCTTCAGCTACTGAAAATGTAATGGTATTCAGTGACTATTTGCTAATTGCCTGCCATTTGGGGTGGGACATATAGTGTACAGAGGCCTATTGCCACTTTTAAAATGCCCTAACAATGCTTTACAAGTTCACTTCCATTACAGTGGAGTCACTACACCCAGTGATGCAAACTTAATATTTTTCTAACTACACTTACAATCCAAAGTGATTTTACAGTTCATTGCTCCACAACACGTGGATTAGGAGAGCCTTTTGCACTGTTATGCAATACATACATCACCTACCTTATTGTAAATAAGGTATTTAATATTATAAATCTCCTAAAACATTACAGTATTAGTAATCTGTAAATATCTGTTGTGCTACATTCATGTCTCTATTCAGCCTCCATGGACACAATAATACACTCTAATAAATGTACAAGCAGCTTTTCACAGAAAAGTGTAACCCTGGAAAACATGGCTGCAGTCATACTTCCTATCAAGAGCTGTTGGTGGAACTAGGTCTGCGGTTGTCATGGAAACCGCTCTATTCATGCCGGGTGATGTATGACTGCTTCCTGTTTGCTCTCCCCCTGGACATTTCAGCTTGATCGTCTGGACACAGGCCAAATATGAAAATATGAAGCTAATTCGGAAATGTAGAATACCTTTAAAACAGGAAGAAATTGTATGTGTGCATGCCTGTTCGGCTTATCTGCCCGCAGCTGTGGACAGCATACACATGTAAATTTTGTTGAGATGCGGCATCGTAGCTCCGACTCTGTGTTATTGTAGTGACCGGCTTCAGCTGACTCACTTTCTTTTATGGAGGTAGACATGATGTCTTCTTCAGCGCTCATACTATCTGACCAGCAGCTGTCAGCTCTGAGCTCTGAAGGTGAGGATCAGTCTGTCTAAGCTCTAAGCGATCGCCTCAGGGCTATCGCTCAGAGCTTTACAAAGTGGCTAAAAAGGCCTTTCAGTCTGCCTTCGGCCCCTCCATAGCTTCCATACCACGACTCCATCAATTAAAAAATGAGGAGATTTATGATTTAGTGGAAATAATTTACTATTTCCACTGTACTGTAACACTGTCAGACAATCAGCCACTGGGTGATGTTGTTGCTTGCTGGATTCTCATACATAACCAGGAAACTGTAGAAAACGGAACACTTTTTCAAACTGATTTTCACATGATACCAAAGCAGCACGATACAGTGTTGACAAAACAAGAAAGTAGGTTAGGGAAGTGCGAAAACACTTTCAAAAAGGAATGGAAAAAAGCAGCGACTCGACAAAAGAGAGGAGAGAGAAACAAGAAAGGCGGATAAAAAAACTTTATGTTGTTATTTATATCTGCTTTTTGTCAATGCTGTTGTTGACACAAAAAAAGTACTGCAGCTAATTACATGAAAACATTATAGATGTTACTTTTAGGGGTCACTTCCAGAGTGGATTCACATCTGAGCAATAAGGCTAGATAGTACATTTATTGTCTTTAATGTAGCTGTTGCTTCATGTTTTTAGTCAATGAGAAGATGCAGTGATTTGAATATAATAAGTGATATTCTCTTTTAAGTGATGTATTTCAGCAAACAGACAATATTTTGAATGGTAACCTGTGTTAAAAACAAATCAACGTCAGATACTGAGTCTGAAAATCAGAAGTTAATGCCATTTTAGGTGTAGATTCATTGGCAACTATTTTTGAGTTATATTTATTATGTATTGAGTTTTCAAGCACAAAAGCCAAATATATAGATGTGACTACACAGCAGGTTATTTCACAGATGAAAAGTGCCATTAGTTGTGGACCAAAACTCAAATAAGGAATCCTTTTTGTTTATTCTGCATAATGGTTTGTCAGAATACAGCACTCATTATGTCATTATGCACCTGTTGCATTAATATTACTCATTCACTAACACATGCGACCTTGTATAACATTAGTCTGATCTTGGATTTAAACTCCTGCAAGCATCTGAAATCAAGCTCAGTTTCACAGACAGCAAAGCAGAACAACTGTACTCCTTGTCTTTAGAGGTTAATGAAAGTCATTCTGGGAAATGTAGGCAGTAAAAGTACAGCAGGATATAATGGAAGAATTTAAATAAAATAAAATTACACAATGTAATTCAAAAATATCATCTTGACTCCAGTGAACGTAACTAATTGATACCATTTGTAATCTTCCCGTGTGACATATTGTTTCTGGTCACCCTCTCTTGCTCTGACATCTGACCTTTTCCCATGAGACTGCACTCCAATCAAAGAAAAAGAGGAAGAACATTGCCTCTGACAGCAGGCGTTACGAGTGGCCTCATGGGAAATGTAGTGCTGGCAATCTAAAGTGGGGTATGAGTCACCATCTGTCTCCCTCACTCAGTCATTACACAAGCGCTGCACATGCGTGTTTTGATGTGTGTGTGTGTGTGTGTGTGTGTGTGTGTGTGTGTGTGTGTGTGTGTGTGTGTGTGTGTGTGTGTGTGTGTGTGTGTGTGTTTGTCATCAACTCTGACTGCGTTATTTAATGCAGTTTGTCCTACAGTCTGTTTTTGATGACAAGGAAATTGCGAGTTGACCTTGTAAGGGAGAGCCTTGCATGTCACTCCCTCCTGCATGTGAGCGTGCATGCAGATGATTTCGGAGAGTCTGGGAAATGCTCTCGGTGCTGGTAGCTGTTGACACACACGCAGGGAGGATGCACTCCTGCACTACTGCAAAACACACGCACGCACGAACACACACCACCTTAAGGCTGAGACTGTCCTACTGTGTCTCCACTTGGCAGCACGTTTAGGTATTCCAGGCAATGCTGACAGGGTATATTGACATTCCTGTCTCATTGCTTGCCCCATTGTGCATTCTGTGAGAGCTAACCCTCCATCCCTCCCTCCCTCCCTCCCTCGCTCTCACTCTCTGTATGTCTCTCCTTCACTCTTCAGAGCATCAGACTTATTATACCCACTCACACTTCGCTTTGGAACACAGCAAGGCAATGCATAAAGCAGACACATACGCCCAAAGTGATTACTGTGCACAGGCAATATTTGAAAGATTCATTGATTTAATTATCCTATTTATGCGACCGGTTGGCTGATTTGTCAGTATGTCAGTTAATCATGATGTTAGTCTCTCAATCAACAACACTCATGCCAGGTCTTGGTGTCAGTTCTCTTGAGAAATGAATATTGAACAAGAATCTTTTTTTTTTTAACCTATGATCAGCTCAGCTGCTCTCAGTAGTCACAGTGCCAACAAGCTGATTATAAGCAACGGTTTTAACATGGCCACTATCTTAGTTGTACATGATAGCAGGCTAATAATAAGCAGTAAATACAATGTACAGACGACACCACTGGAAATCAGTTTTGATGTTATTTGGTGATAGCTAGAATTTTGACCTGATGATGGTGCTATCTGAAAAGCCAAAAGAAGTCCAAAATGTTTTCAGGTTATCCTGAGAGGTGCTTGAAATTGTGTAGCAAATGCCATGGTAAATCAATCTAATGGTTGCTAAGATACAGATATGAGCAGAAGTTTATGTAGATTTGTAAAATCCATGTGTATCGTGGCAGTCTCGAGTCGCCAATAATTCCTCTAAATTTTAAATTTCTATGATGAAATAATTCAAAGACATGTCTTTGTCATAAAAATCATCATGCATTTAGATTCATCATATGAAATATGACAAAGTCTGCTGGTTCGAAATTATACATACATCACTTCAATTATCAAGTTTGTTGATGGAGAAATCTGTGTTCATTTTTTTTGAGAATTGAGCTAGTTGGGACTGCACAGTGGATGGATGGTTAGCACTGTCACCTCACAGCTAGAAGATCCCCGATCTGATCAAGGAGTTTGTATGTTTTACCTCTGCATGTATGGGTTCTCTCCAGGTTCACTGGCTTCCTCCCACAGTCCAAAAACTGTGGGAGATTAATTGATAATTCTAAATTGTCCGGATGTGTGAATGTGAGTGTGCTTGTTTTCCTCTATGTGTAGCCCTGTGATAGACTGGTGACCTGTCCAGTGTGTCCCCTGCCTTCGCCCTAAGTCCCCCCACTACCCTAACGAGGATTAAGCGGTGTGTAGATAAAGGATGAATGGAGCTAGTTTGATACATTTTGCAGAAATATGTTTGAAGCAGAGAAGGGAAGGCCTTTAACTTCAAGAACACCAAACCTGCTGGTAGTACATGCTAAATGAGGTTAGAATTAAAGGGGAACTTCGGTTTTTTTCAACCTGGGGTCTATTTTCATATGTCATTTCATACATGTGAGTGATGGAGAAATGAATTTTCGACAGCTCCAGTATTTAGCCAGGCAGGCAGCTTCGCAGGTCAGCTCGCAGCTCAGCTAGCGAAAAGTATGGGGCAACTTGCCCCCCCGTGTCAAGGTCCGCTCTAATGTGCTTTTTCCCCCCACACTGACCGGCTCGGATAGTCTCAACGAGTGTCCCACAACATACTAGGGATGAGAAGTGAACGAAAACCTCCACATTCCTTGGTGATCGCTGTTTGTTGTGTGTTCTGTATCCAAAGCTCAGGACGCTAGAAAGCAAATCTCGTTACGAAATTGCGCGATAGCTCGCGCCAAAACACCAGTTTGACATCTGTCAAGGAACTGGTGTAGTTAAACTGCCAGGAACATACTGATGGCAGCCAGAAGTGCTCCGTCAAAGTGAAAATGGCCAAAAGACACTTTGCTGTATGTATATTTCTGACCCAGCAGTTTTTTTAATGTGAACCTTTGCTTATAGCTGTATTTCAGTTTGTCCTAAACTGATTGGATCAACTGACATTGCCATCCCTCAGGTCATGCCACAAGAAGTGAAAGTTTTTAAGATGATATTGCTTGCATATTCTTTCAATTAGAAACAAAATTCTATGTTGATAATTAAACATAAAAGCCCTTGAAAGGTTTTGCTCTTTTTGCTAGAGAGCAAAAAGATGCTTTTTGTGGCCTCAAAAATCCAAAAAAGTATCCTGAAAGTGCTGAAAAAACAAAGTAATTTGTTTTTACACTTGAGACACAGCTTTGTTTCTTCATTTCTTCACCTTATGAAAATTTAATGTAACAACGGGCAATCTGCAGAGTCATGCTGGAGTTTTTTGTTTAGAGGAATGTATTCCTGAGAAGGCTTCAAATTGCCAACAAATACCAGAGGATTACCATAGAACAAGGGTTTTCAAAGTCTGTCGCTGTGGTCCCCCTACAAAAGTGGCATAAGTGAGAAAAGCTGTTTATAGTATACTGTTTGTATTGCTTAATTAAAAAAATACAATAAAGTTAAAAAAAATAGATATGAAGAAGCAAATGATTGCAGCAATGTTAACAGTTTAGAGCTAGATTTTTTACCAGCTAAGATAAAGTCAAAGTGATACTGTATACTCACAGTAACTGTGCCCGGCAATGAAACAAAGGTATTGGGACTTTTAAAGACACAAAACAACAGAACAACACAGTTGAATAAATATTAGTTCAGGGACTATGATCTCTATGTGTTTTTTTGTTTTCATCTCAGCCGTGAGACAAACAGCTGGCTTTGGCTCCTCTGCTACCCGTTTACCTGAGGGCTACAGGTGCTTTGAGATAAGGCTTGAAAAGTCATCAATATATTGGCATGTCAACACAGGAAAGCAAACCTTTAATTATGAATTTTACCATATGAAAATACCACATGATATAATTTTTAAAAAGTAATAAAGAGAAACCAAACTGAAATATGCAATCATATATGTATGCGTGAATATTAAATGAGCTGAACATATAACTAGAAAAGACAGAAATAGAAAATAGAACTCATAAGCATCACACACACAGAAACGGACCCAGTTTGCACACACACAAAAACACAGACACATTTGCACACCTTCAGGAGCTGGAAGCAATGCTTACTCGTATCGTGCTGGCCTGTTATGTTAGTTTGTTTATGTGTGCCGAGGGAGTGATAACCTGCTACTGCTGCTAACATTTCTAAACAGCTCCAGCGGCAGCTCACACTGAGAAAACGAATGGGCAGATTTCACCTGAGTTCGGTTGTTTGGCGGAAAGAAGTCTTTGAGACAGCTGGTCTCTTTGTCAGCTCAGAAACACCCATGGGATTATTTATCTCGACCATGCTGCATGCTTATACTCTTCTCATCCACATGATACCTCTCAACAGCTGTCAAAAGTTGCTGTATCCAGTGATGGTGAAAAGACATATAGTCATATTTTTTTGAGCTGTTGACTTAATACCACTTTAGGACATGCTTTGCTACTTACTTGCTACATACTGTGTATATTTTTGGTTGGTGCTGTGGATTACCAGTCTAGAAAAAAATAGACAAGGCTTTGAGTAAAACAAACAACACCAAAAAAAAAACAAAAAAACACCAAAAAACAGTGACACTGTTGCTAGAGGAAAAGGATGAAGAGAAAGGACTGATGGAGTTCTTTATGGAAGGGCAGAACAGCCTGTAGAAAAGAGACAAGATAGAGGGCATAACTCTGGGAGTAAATTGTGTGGAAACTCTTTGAAAAAATGGAGAAAACATAGGCAGTTTAATGTCAGAAAAAATATTAAGCTGTCAGTTGGAAAATGATCCACCACTGCCAAAAAGTCAAATGAACTAGTGTGGATACAAGTGCGCACCCACACACACACACACACACACACGCACGCACGCACGCACACACGCACACACACACACACCATATGTGTTCGCCATCAAGAGAGATTGTCCTCCCATTAAAAAACAGTCCAATAGTTTGTCAAAGAACTTTGCAACAACACATACTTAGAATTGTTTGTGAGACTACAATGTCTATGTAGGGAGGAGGTTGGGTTGGATGGACGGATGGCTTGAGAAAACATTTAACTTTACCAGGGGTGATTGCCGTTTTGTTTTTCATTTCAAACCAAAAGCTAGCGTAGGAGCCAATTAGACCTCATTTCTAAAAAAAGGAACCAATCTTTATCCTGGCAGGTGTTCCACTTGAAAACTGATACAACACATTGCTGCAAAATTTCTGCAAGTGATTTTTTGTGGTGTACTATAGAACATGTTGAAAATGAAATATCTCATTGAATGTGGAAAGAAAATGAACGTATCCAATATTCATTCGCAAGTTTTGACTTTAAATCACAAAATACGACAATCAGTCCTCATCCAGGTGTAGCATTTCAGTAGCTTCAAGTGGTGACTTAGCTGCTACAGTCAGCATCATTTTAATCATAACTGTTCCCTACCTTCTGCCCATCTGTGGTCTGTACTGTCAAGCAAGTTCAACATATGCAGTTCCACTCAGTGGTCAGACAAAGCTGGTTACCCAGTATTTTCAAACCTAGCTATGAGTGCATTCACATCAAATTGCCAGTGTTAGCACCAGATGACCACGTGCAAACATGAACAAGTGTAGACTTGTATTTTTCTCAATTAAGCACAAACTGTAAACTTCAACCTATATGAGGAATCAAAAAATGACTAACATAACTCATTAAGGCCTGTGTAGATCTGACTATGATTAGAACTGTAAATTCCATTATATGTGCTGCTTAGGAATAGCCTATTCTTATTGTGTATGAGAGCTTTATCCCTCTGGTGCATGACCACAGGATCTGTCTTATCGACGTCTAAGCAGCCATGCAACATATCCTAGGAGCATAGTGATATGTGGCAAGACACAGTTAGTCTCATTTGCTGCTCCTCATTTGTACACACTTGTGATCTAGGCTACTTAAATCAGGGACATCTACTCACCACTGGACACCTTGGGAAATTCCCAAACAACTTTTAAATTACCTGTTGTTGATCAAAAATGAAAACAGACTCATTAACTGCTTGCCTTATTTCTTGCAGCACATGTTTTCAGAGACACATTTTTGGGAACTGCTTTTTTAATAAAAAATGAGCTGCCGTGCTGGTTGGGTTTGAAATCCGGGACCAGACGAGTAGATAGGTCTCATATTTATTTTTTCAGTTGCAGCTAAAGTTTGCTTTGGTTTTAGGAGGATGTAACTTGAATTGGTTACCTGATGGAGAGCAACGTCAGTCCTCTGTCATGATGCTGTCTAGTCATTTGCACATTCAATGTCCATTGCTGGGAAGCAGTGCAACCCCTTTGTGTTCAGAAACTCCCCTGCCAACATGTAGCATTATTCTTACATCTGCAGCCCTGTATTAAAAGATCATGGGAACAAGTGAAGGACAAATATAAATCCACAGAACTATTTAAAGCAAAGAAGGCAGATGGTTGCCTTCTCTGAGCCTTGTTCTGTCTGAGGTTTTATTTTGCCCCCCCCCCTTAAAGGGGGTGTTTTTGTGGTACCTTCCTACTCTTGCAGGTTGTTTGCTCAAAGGTAATCCAAAGTCGCCTTTGGATTGTTGGGTTCTCTGTTCTTTGTTTAAAATTTATGAGGTCTTTACCTTACCATGTGATGTGCTATTAGATGATATATGTTGTGAATTGGCTCTAGATAAATAAAATTGAGTTGAATTCAACATATATAATGTATTAATGCGAATTTTCTAAGGTCTTCAAGCACAAGGCTTTTGTATTATAGTCAATCCTTGTTGAACTATATGGCTATAAAAAGGCCTATAAATCAGTAATATGTCTTTGGAAATCGCTTGGAGTCAGCAGGAAGATTAAAAAAAAACAAAACAGGTCAACAGGTCAAGAAAAGGGTATAGATGGTCTCTAAAAAGCAATAGACCCTCTCACAATGTACGAATTGAGCTCTGCAAGATCTTCTCGAACTGATAGGTCAGTGAGTATTGCTTTTCTGTGTGTTGATCTGGTATCTCGAACACAACCTGGTCCGGGATAGGCTAGGTGTGCACCATCGGTTACCATGGTGGTGTATTTGGGTTAGAAGTGAACCAGCAACATTATCCTGAAACACAGTTGAAAAATATCTGTACTCTATTATCGTGAATTCAGAGGGTAGAAATAAACTCCCTATATGGTGATTCAGGTCAGAGCACTTGAGTAAAGAATATGAATTACGAATATGGTTTTCAAAATTCTCATGTGACAATATTGAATCATTTAAAATTGAATATACTGAGTCCGCAATACTAGAATCAACCTGTGAAATATGCATTAATTTAAAACAGAAGATTGTTAGTATCCCCAAGCTGCTACAACACCCAAAGCCCCTACATACTGAAGACATGATTGAACTTTCCTCGATGATAGCCAAGTTCATAACATTATAATCCTCTATTAAGGTCATATAAATGGTAAACAAATGTGAACAGAAACATCTAGTTATATTTGCACTAATTAACATAAACAAGCACATGCTCACACACATATACACACAGTCCCACTGAAGTGCATTAAGCGATTCAGGATTGATCAGAATCCCAGGGAGCGGACCACTTAGCTCTTTTATTAATAAGTGATACAGGCTAGGAAAGCACTGAGGCGCTCATCTTTACTTAGCATATTAAGGCAGGAACCTTTTCCTTCAAGGCTTAGAGGCAGAAGCCACTTATGGGAGGTTTGTGGCTACTGCATTCGCATGCTGATGACATTTAGCTGAGCAAGGAGTCAGGGGACCTTATTTAGAAGATGGAGACATTAAGACATGGCAGTAAGCTGGCAGACCAAAGTCATAATATCAGACCGAATAATGTGGGGAAGTGGAGTGAGTCCCCAAGAGACGCGCTTGTTTGCTCTATTATCATACATATTTGTTATCACTGCATCTTTTACAGAAGTAAAAAAGAAGTTCAAATAGAGAGGAAATAACTACACACCCATGCCGGGTTTTTCTTGCATTTTGTCAATGTTGATAGAAGGTTTTCAAACCCTTCTTGTTAAATAAGATACATCTCTATGAGTTTTGAAAGACAGGTAAAGCTGGAAATAGAGTCTGGGTTTACTGCAGACATCTTTAATGATTCGCTTCTGTTGTGATACAGCAAAAGTTGTCGAGTTACACATGCGGCGCTTATTGCTACGGTGAAAATCACAGTTATTCAGGGGATTAGATGTGGCGTGTTTGTTCAGTCGGAAACGATAAGAGACGCAAAGCCTGCTGGTGTTTATGTTTCAGCATGCTGTCGAGGAGGCCTGCAGGTCGCAGCTGCCAGGTAGGCAGACAGTGGAGGGGAGGGGGAGACAGTCACATACAGACGACACAATCCGCCACGATGCCACTAAGCTGGCACTGACAAAGACCCGCGGGTATGCAGGCAATACATGTCCAGGAATCTCTGCGTTATGTAACAGCTTGTACACTGTGGAACATTTAAGGCCACACTGCACCTGAGGCGGCACATGCACGTGCTTTCAAACACCCTAAATGTTGTCACTGTCTCAATGGGCAACCAAATAACCATGTCACATGTCAAGGTGCGCCTTCTCTTTACCTTATCCAGCACCACATATTATGTGTGACAGCCCTGCATGTCTGTTACTCAGAAAACTGAAGCTTCAGTTGCAGATCCTCATATAGAATGCGTTGCAGTGATATTACGAAAATACAACCGCAGAAATGCAGCGCTCACCTGTGGGTTCTGAGACTACCTTCCTCTAGAGGCAGCGAAGTTAGCATCCGATCTCATCACTGCCTGCCATGCAGACTTTGATGTTTCCTTTGGTCAAAGCCAATTAAAATCTTAACATCCAGTGTATTACACATGAGACTGCTGTTAAAAAGATTTTAAAAAATAGATATATAGTGATTACCATTGCTACAAACTAGTCAACAAATATGAAAATGATCACAGAAACTATCACGCAGAACCATATGCATCAATCAGCCACAACGTTAAAACCACTGATGGGTGGACCGAATTACATTGATTCTCTCGTTAAAATTCAGTGTTCTGCTGGGAAATCTTGAGTTCTGGCAATCATTTGGATGTTATTTTGACCACCCACCTAAACATTATTCGAAACTAAGCACAAACCCCTACAGCAACAGCATTCCCCCGACCGCAGCATCTTCCCCCAGCAGGATAATATGTCCCGCCACACCATAAAAACTGCTTAAGAACAGCTCAAGGAACATCACAACATCCAGCTTGCTCATCCATTTAATGCATTCGAACAAGCCTGATACAGATTCTCCATTCTGTAACCAATGGGACCGAAAAAATCTGGTGCCAGACAACGGAACATCTTTTCAGGTCCTGCATCTATTCTCAGAGCTGGTGGACCTACACAATGTTAATGTGGAGACCTGCGGAAACAAACCAGTTGTTGCTGAGAGCCTGTGGTCCAGCCTCGTTTATTCTACATGATGTGCTAC
Source organism: Acanthochromis polyacanthus (assembly GCF_021347895.1). Taxonomy (NCBI): domain Eukaryota; kingdom Metazoa; phylum Chordata; class Actinopteri; family Pomacentridae; genus Acanthochromis; species Acanthochromis polyacanthus. The sequence goes on along the minus strand of NC_067126.1, from coordinate 34,437,500 downwards.
CAAAAAGACTTGCTGAGATCCAAAAGCATAGTCTAAGCAACCTTTATTGATAAAACCTGAACTACAATGGACATAAATCGTAATAATAATACATAATATTTATATTGTGCCTTTCAAGACACACAAAGATGCTTTGCAAAGTAGGAAAGAAAGTAACAAAAACATATACTGTATAGATAAATAAAAATCTAGTATCAAATTATACATATAAAATATAAAAAATTCAAAAGGTAGCTTGGCATGGTGATAAACAACAAAAAAAATCTACCAACTCACCCTCTCTCCTTCTCCCAACACACAGGTGTTGTGGCACTACCCTCCATCCCCAAAATCACAAACACTAATAGCATCACAGCACAAATCTCATTAATATTAGTGCAGATCAGTAGTCACTAAATTCAATTCATGGCTCCTATCGTTAGGCAGGTTTTAGTGTTATGGGTAAATCTGTGTGTTATAGCACAGGACTGAAACACGGGTGACTGTCGACACTTCAAACCTCCTGTCTGAAGTGAGCAGTAAGATGGCTCTGGAGGAAAGTGTTGCTTCCAGTGGTCCTCTGGATGAGTTGCATCAATTCAGTTCAGTCAATTTTGTTTATGTAATCGTTAGAGGGCTTTACAATCTGTAAGCAGGTATCAAGCCGAGGGAAGTGCAAGCTGTTATGAAACACAGCTAAGATGAGCTTTTGCAGGGGTGATATATCAAAAGCAGTAGCCTGGCAATGTTATGTCATAATGGTGGGAAAGGGACTCCCGACATTTTGTGCCGGTTAATTGTGTCTTCCTGAGGATAATTTCCCTGGTTGATGAAATGCAGTAGACAAAGGGTGTCCTCAGACAACAGCCAGTGCCCACATAATAAAGACATCAGTAAGAAAGCAGAGCTTGCAGCAGTGCTCTCCCTAATAACAGCACAGATCCTCACACACCCCCTCCTGACATGGCTTTGTGTTTCCTGCACGTCCAGTCTGTTTGTGTTCATGTATGTGCATGAGCGCACGTGTATGTCCACCCTTTTGCGCATAGTATGTGGGGGAGGAGGAGGAGGTGTCAAGCACACAGTGGTATCCAGGAAAAGATTGTTCTGTTCTTGTAGATGTGTGTGGGAGGACACTGTGGAGTGGGGGGGTCATCTGGGACTGTGGATACTTGGGGAATTAAGGAATTACTTACTCTGTTTTCAATTTAAATGCAAATTTTGGGAATGTGAGCTCCTAGGAGTGTGCAGAGAGAAAAGTGGGCTATGGATGTGTGTACAAGGATGTTTAGAGGCTTGAGTATATTACCCATTATTACCTGTTGTTAGTAAGATCTCCAAGGGCTAGACCTGGTGGGATCATTACATCTGCCAGACAATGACCTGAAGAAGGTCAGCGCTGTCTTTGTGCCAACAGCAGCGTTTTTAAAAGCTGTTGCTTGCTTGTCCATTAATAATGTCACAGTAACTCTGTTATAAGCTACAAGTCTGGACTCTGCAGTCAGACCGGTAGAGGACACGGCATATGTAAGGCCTTATAAATGTCTGCCCTTCTTTTATAAATTCCCGGGAGTAACTCTTACAGGCTCATTTACATAATGGAATAGAACAGACTCGTTGGGGATTGTGACTATGCAGAAATATGCTGTAAATTTTCAGTTTCATAAAACACATGGTCATGGCTGGGAAAGCCATATCTCCACACTTCTCTGGTAGCACAGAATCTGTATTTGCAGACGTGAGTGGAGTAGCACCTGACTTTGGGGAGTGAGTGAGCAAAGGAAACACGGGAGATGACAAATTGTGAGAGAAATGAAACTGGGAAGAGAGGACAGAGTAATAGGCAAGGTCAGAGACAAACAAAAAAAGACACAAATGAGGTTAAGTGGATCTCTGGAAGATCAAGACAGATATGCAATTAAGGTTAGGGTGCCAAATGTACAGTGTAACACCCACAGATGGTTTCATCTCTAAGGGATTGTGTGGAGTGGGTGAATAGCCTCATGGGTAGCACACCATTGTGGGAGAACTTCATTCCAAGTTCCTGCAGTGAACATGAAAGGTCTTAATAAGTAAGCAAACCTTCATCGCTTTTACATGAATAATTGATCAAATCTCAATTAGCTCTTGAAGGCAACATTTATTCATAGCAAAAATATGGACTAGACCAGATCAATGCACCACATACAGAAATAATATTCTGTGCAGGGCTTTTACATGAATGGAAGGAGATCTCTACATAATTTTGTTAAATTTCGTTCTAATCTCTGCCTTGTAAACTTGTTTAGCTTTTCTAAAGAAAGTCTAAAACTCTAAATGGTGTTTGTCAATTTGAGCATATGTTCACAAAAATTACTGCAATGACTAACCTAGCAGCAGGTCAGTGTGACCAAAGACGATGAATTATGTCTGTGGTAGAAAAGACAGTAGATGCATGGATGAGTCCAGCCTATAATTTTCTTACTGCCAATTCTATTTGCGGTGTAAGCAGTGTTGGCTGTGTCGTCAAAGCCTGGCATTGTTTATCTATAGAGCTCCATTGTAGCCCATTGTTGTCCAAAAACAGTAATCAGTGTGCCACACCATTGCAATCAGTGATATGTTCCTTCTTTACCAGTTTGCTGCAGTTTGTTTCCGGATGTTTCTGCATAAACTATTCGGCTGCCACCAGCATTCGTTGTCCATCAAAACCACAGCTGAAACAAATTTACTTCATTTTGAGCAACATTTGCTAAAAACTACAGCGTCATTAAAAGTAAAAGTGTACAGAATTCAGACATGTTTAAATATTTATGTTTTCAGTTGAGATGAATGGGCTGAGAGCTGAGAGCCAGACACAGTGAGTCAGAAAGCATCCAGAGATGGACTCACATACTGTTGCTTTTTTTATTGTACTTATTGACAGTAGTAGACTACACTTGTCATTTGAAAAAAGGTAAAACTGCGCTGAGTTTGGTCATACATCTGGATTTGTAATCATACTACAGCTTGGCACTAACCCATCTTCTTGGAAGATTTATGTGGAAGGGCCCTGAGCTCTAACTTCTAGCCGAGCCGACCCTGAACCGCAATGAGATATAGGCTATTAATTATTGAAGTGAGATATGGGTTATCTATTATTGCTGTGCACAGAAAAGAGTGTTGTACTTTCATCACAGCAGACAGTTAGCGAGAATGTTCTTCATTAAGCGGGCCCTCTATGAGTGGGTGACAGTGATTAGAGCTCAAGAGGACACATATACTTGATGAGGCTGAAGTGTGGTATTAGCTTTTGTTACATGGAGCATGTGTTTGGAAGTGGAGCAGAGTGCATGAGGAGTTCCTGTGTTCTCTCCTCCTCGCAATGGTGGCAACAGAGTGGAAAATCTCTGGATTATGAAGAGCCTGACCCAGGGACGTGCACACAAGCACATGCTGCGACAAACATGCACCACCCACCCCATTTATGTAAAACTCTGCTGCGCCTGTGCACCTGCGCTGTGCACACAACATCATGGGTATCGCAGGTATTGCAGTGTTACTATTATAGGAAAGTGCTGCCCCGAAGGTGCTCTCCTTCCTCCTGCTCTCCCCTCATCCTCTCATATATCAACCCCCCTAAGCGGTGGTGAGCTGGGCCTCATGGCTACCTCTCTTCAAGCCAATGATGCTATTAGATGGTCCATTTTGTCATCACAGCCCCATGGAATTACAGCCATGTTCCTATTCAGATAACTATCGGATGTGAATAAGGAAGCCCTGACAGAGCACAGCGTAGGGCGCCTTTCTCTGTCACTGCTTCCCATTATCTCCGTTTTTCCCCTTGTAAGTCTTAAGTGCAATTGTGTGATCCATGTGCTGTGTAACATGTGATGCTGTGGCGTAGATTGATGATACGAGATGACAGGTGAGGTGTTTGAGTGGACTCTTCAGTTGTAATAAGCCAGCAGGGAATAGGACATAACCATGTTCGTATGCGGCCAGTTGTAACGGGATATAGCTTAGATTAACGGACCTGTCGCTGCTTGATGTGAACATATGGTCCACATTCACCTGACAAACCTAGTGTACACTGAATTTCACAAATACAGTGGTTGTTGTTGCAGATTTTGCTATTATTATTATTTCAATGAATTGCATTGGAGTTTTTTTAGTAAAATTAAAAAGTTAATGTCTGGCATGTTTAAGGAACAGTAAATGATCCAAATAAAATGGAAAGCATTACTCAAGTTTTTTTTTCTTCAACCAAGCAACTACAGTAACAAAGGAAAAAAAACACAGTGTATGCTCTTCAAACAAAACAGAAAAATGCAAGAAACACGCAACAGAAAGGTTACATTTATATTTTTGGGGTGGTATTTTCTCACAATATTTTTCACTTTGACATGAGAAAATTTTTTAAAAGCAAACCCATGAAGTTGGCAAACTCATCTCAGGTAAAATCAAACACAGCTGATGTTAGTCTGAATCGCATGTCGATACATCTGGTGCTGATGCTACAGTGGCTCACCTGCAGTCGATATCATTCCTGAGTGGCTTTTCTAGCACTTTTTTCTATGCTTAAAGTATCACTCTTGCTGGAGCCCAGTATACACCTTTTTTGACGTGCTTTAAAATCCAAACCTTGACAGGCTTGTCATGCGAGTCACGGTTGTTGAGCTACAACTGAACAATCACTGCTTGAAGGTTTTAGCAAACTGTCAGTTAACTTGTGCAGTTAAAAAAAAGGTTTTCATCCACAGCCGTTCATACTTTTCACATTCTCTGACCACGTTGATAAGTCTATGGTGGTCGTGGATACACATGTAGAACAGTTACATATCTTCGAGGACCTTGAATGTTTTACATGATCATGATAGTATTCTTCAAGCTATCATTATAATTCAGTGTAAAACTCAATGCTTTTCCCTGCAGTAGGCCTGAAAGCAGTGCGGGGGCTGCTCTGTTCTGCTCTCCTCTGCTTGCACAAACTCGCATTCTCTCCTTGATACAGGGATGGAGCTTATTCTGGCAGCAGCAATCAAATTAATAAGTAAACAAGCTAGTAATTGGCTTCAATGAAATATTCAAATGATACGGCTGTTTACCAAAACGGATACTCATCCCAGAATTTCAAGCATTAACCACCCATGCTGATATGACATGTCATTACAAGTACCATCTCTGTCTGTGTCTTCCTCTAACTTTTACCTTACCACCACCCTACCCCCTCCTGCATTGGCTTATAATTGCACTCTGAGGTTGTCTGTGTTAAATGCATGTATTTTCCCTTTGGCTATGATATGACTTTGAATAATATACTGCAGGATACTAACTAATGCATGATTGAATTCTCAGGTGTACACTCAGCGCCGTTTGCAAAATATAGTGTCCTCGCCGCGGCTCCACTAAAACATCGATCTGCGTATTTGCCATTGCATGCATTAGATTTCTGCGTTAATCCTTTCATCTTGCAGTCTATGTGTGTATGAGTGCTCATGTATGCCTCTGTGATCTTGCGTTCTGTCTAAGCGCAGCATTGCAGAGCACAAGCTGCATACTAACCCAATCATTAAGACATAAATGAGAACATCAGAATCTATCTGCAGTCTCGCACACAGTAGTCCTGAGAGAGAGGCAGAGGGAGGGAGAGAGGTGGGGGGAGGGCTGACCAATTTATCTTCAGTCTCTCCTTCCTCCTCTTCTAATGTTTGCATCTCCCCATTTCTCTCTCTTGCTCTCCCACTTCCTTTCTTTCTCTGACAGATAGAAGCACAGGGGCGGAATGTGGCCTGGTTGAATATATCAGACTCAGACTTTCTGCCTGTAGTTTTTAGTCTAATTGGGGGCAGCAAAGCGGCTCTGTCTCAGGCTTGGCCCAGACGATGTGACCCCATCAGATTCTGCCATTCCTTTCTAATTTTGTCCTGCATTTCAAACACTGGCCAGTCCTGGCCCACTTTCCTGACCATATGTGTGATGAAAAAGATGACGTCAAAAAAGAACATGAAAGAATGGAAACCTGATGGGTAAAAACGGTCGAGGCAGAGATCTACCTACGTGTGTGTCAATACATGTGAGAAGAAATCAGCTGATGCTGCTCTGCAACTAGAGAAATGTGTGCTTGAGAATGGGAGGAAGCCATGCTGAAAGATTTAAAGGTTTGTGGATCAGGTTAATGAGTCACTGAGGTCAAAAACAAAAACAGGCACTACTGACCTCTCTGCTTTGTGGACACCCTGCACCACTGGGAATGAATCTCACAAGGGTGACGGAATCCTCATTTTGAAACTGCAACCTGTGTGTGTGTGTGTGTGTGTGTGTGTGTGTGTGTGTGTGTGTGTGTGTGTGTGTGTGTGTACTGTTTATCTGCATACCTACGTAAACACACATGAACACAACCAAGCGTTGCCCTTGAGTTTGCAGCTTCTTTGTGAGCTAATAATATTAAAATGTAATCTTCTCAGTAGGATTGCTGACAAAGCTTGTTTTGTTTGACCTGAGCTAGTCAAAAAAAAAATCACCCAAAATAAACACAAGCTTTTCCTGTCATGAATTATGTACTTACAGGCTGTTTCGCACGGCCTTGTCTTGTCTAACCCATCTAAAACAAGAATATTTGCTTAAAAAAATCATTATATAGTGAAATCTTTGTTTGAAGGGCAGCTTCCCAGACACAAGCTGAGTCATGACAGCATTTCACTTTACCTTGATAGGGTTTTTTTTTCCCATAAACTGTCATGCATAGCAGTTTTGTGACTAAATTCACAAATTATTTTGGTGTCTACTAACCCTCTGCATGCAATTTCTTTCCATGTTGTTGCCTTGTCGTAATTTTACTCACCACTGGCTCATTTTTGCAATGTGATGTGGTGCACCTCTACGGAAACAACACAACCGTGGCTAGAGGCAAAGAAAACTAAAAAAAATATCTTCTGTGCTGTATGACACAGTTATAGTACCCTAAATAATTATAATAAAGTTGAAGTTCCTCCCAATTTTTCCAATTTTAAACTTGCTTTTATACTCCAAGTATGCTCTTCGTAAACACAGCCTGCAGTTCACAAGAATACACCGTCTGAATTTTGGTCATGTGACTGCTAAAATCATTTATAACTGATGAAGTTTTAAATGAGACATGTAGCCTAAATTTATTTCAATGAAACATGAAAACTTTAAGATTAGTTGGCTGCCGGTTCCGCATAAACTACATGCTATGGATTCATAGTTCATGAATTTTTCTGCAAGTTAGGAAGTCAATAATTCTTTCTCTTTTTACAGTTTCTGGCTGTGGTAAATGGTTTAAGTTTCATCTTCTTTAAAAAAGATAACATGACTTTTTCACCTACTTGTGGTTGTTGGGGTTCAGATAGTGAAAAGATAACCAATGGGCCAAAGGCGGTTGGTTCATTTTATGTAGACACAAGACAAAAATTTACATATGCACTGAACTGGAAACATGTAGCGATGTATGATTCAGTCTATAAACTTTTGGCTCAGCTGTTCATTCAAGCAATGTCTGCTAGTTTGTTCATAGGTTATCTCATGTAGGCAACAACAGACATTCTAAAGGTTTCAGTGAGACATTTTATTAATGCCCTAGTTTCCATAGAGATGATTGCTCTCTCTGAATGAAATACACACGCAAATCTGCATGGCAAGATATGCTCATTATCAAATGCATGGGTGCATCACAATGTTGTGTGGTAAGATATCAACCAGAGTTAGATCTAAAGTGATATTGAATGAAGATGTGGTTGTGATATCAAATGAAGTGTCGTAATGACTTTTAAGGCCCAGTGGCAAGCAAAATTTCACGAAATCAACTTAATTTTCGTTAAATTTTCTTGTTGATAAATAAATGTCAGGCTGATCAAATATAATCATGAAATGATTTTTTGACAATTTCATTTTAACGCCGTGAACTCACATAATTTGGGTAATTGATTGTAACACTTCACTGTTTAATTTAATTGCATTTAATTTGGTTCAACATTTAATATGATAAAATTTTATTCAATTCACACTTTAATTTGCCAGCTTTTTAATTGAGTTAGTCTCTGATTTAGCAGTTTGTCACCTCAGACTAAGTCTAAGGACACGTCTCGCAAAATATGTCTCCACATTGCTACTGTGAGCCATTTTACTTACATTGACATGTAAGAATGATAATTCTTTAAGACAGACGAAAAAGAATGCATCTGCATATTATTATTATACTAAATATAACCCCTAAATCACTTACTTATATCTTCAAACATAAAGCTCCGAGCACATGAGTTTAAGAATAGTCTTTTTCTTTAGGTTTTAATGCACAAAGTGGCATTTGCAGGAAAGCGTTTTACTACTGCTCAGGCCAATACACCATCATCACTTCAATAATAATCACCGAGTTAGAAAACTGACCTCACACCTCTGACACAGTGTCAGACACAGTCTGAGCTTTATAATAACAGAATTGAAAAATGTTTAAAGCATTACATTTTTTTCTACAGCATTACCTTCTGATCTGGTCATTCTGTGTCAGCAAGCTCAATTTTCTGTGTGGTTTGGCATTTATAATGCTCAAAGGTAGACCTCTAGTCAGTGGAGCTGGCCTTAGTTCAGTGTACGTGTGATGTACTTTAGCAGCTGACTGTTGCTCAACCAGCCCAGACAGGACTTCCATTATCAATAACTCCTCAGTTCTGTTAGCTGTTCATCTGATAATTAAATAGCAGATAGTTGTGGTTGTCCATTGTGTACCAAGGGGCCATGCATGTCATGTCTATGCTTGTGCTTTTGCAGGTACTTTTATATGTGCAGTGAGATGGATGTCACTTGTTTTGTTCTATACATAAGCCCCTCACAGGAAAATGCCTTCAAATTAATCAGAAAGGTTCCATAATGACAGCATCTTATTTGTATGACTTTAAAGGCCACACATCGGATTACACTTTATTGTATTTTATTCCAAATTCACATAGATACACTTGCCATTTATGATCCTCAATCTACACTCAGTCACCACTAGTAACAAAGTGAAAGGACTTTTTTTGAAATGCTTGCCTGTTTTATTAAAAATCAAATATTTACCTCTGATTTACAGAAATATTCTAACCCTTCACAGAGGCAGAAACTATGATTTTCATAACGTTTGTTAATATTCTAAATGAGCAAAATAACAACTAATTAAATCTGGCAAATAAGTGTAGTGAAGTCAAAATAATATATTTAATTACTTAAATATGATAGGTAGCAACCTATCACATTGAAATTTAAAGTTTTGCCAAAGACTGGAACATGTAATCATGCCGTTTTGTTTGTTTGTTGAATTAGTCAGACAGTGCTTGCATCCTTGCATACAAATGCTCCACCAAAGCATTTTCACATTGCTCACGATTCAAAGGGGAAACCAGTGCTGCAACTTTGGCATAGCTGTGCCCAGTATGGTTGTCCATCCATAAATAAACACTACTTAATTCTATGTGGGGTTCCAAGAAACAGACCTAATGTTATTATGAATGATTTATAAAATACAACCAACCCTGAGTTTTTTTGTTTTTTTACTTTGTATCAGAATGATAATGAATCTGTGTTATTATATTTTCATTTAAATGTATTTGTTTGAAGGTTTAGCAGCAACATATTACCTTGAAAAATGTTATTCACATTTTTAAAGTGAACATTGATAAAATTGTGAAGAATGAAGCTTAGGCAGTAACTGTCGCGCTACACTACAGCAACAGGAACAAAATGAGAAACAGTGAGAGCACAAACAGAACACAGACAGTAAAGAACTGTGTGACCTTGGAGTTCTAAAGTTTGATCTGCAAAGACTTTACAGAAATCAGTGATTTTGATGGAACAGGTCGACTGTCAGTCTTACTTTGTTTTAGTACACAGAAAAATACACAAAGAAGAATTGTTTTCTTCATTTGCTGATGTTTTCCGTCTTTCTTCTGCATCTTTTCTGTATGTTACTGTTCCATTTCTAGTGTCATTATTGTGAGGCAGTAAATAGGCTCTAAACTGAAACAAACCTTGTTAGGAGTATGCTATGTTTGCATTCGATCAAAAATGTTCAACAATTAGCCAACTAGAAATTTGAATTTGTCTTGGATTCAAACACATTTTTGTACTTCACTGCTGTCTTTTTTACACACCAATGGATTTCTTAAATATCATGTTCAGGTGTATCTCAGGTGTGGAAGCTCATGGAAATCAGAAAGTGTACCGCTGATGCGGATATGACGTCAACATCGCTTGACTCTGTATACATTTGGGACAATTTCCAGGATGAATGAAGATTTTATAGAGAACCAGCCTCTGCTCTCAGATTTTTAGCTTTTTTAACGCACAAAAGTCACTACAAACCTACAACATATTCATAACCCGTCAAATAAAAGTTAGTGTGAGTAACTCATTTTTGACAAGAATATGAGTGAGAATCGTATAATCTTAGGAATTCTTGAATTAAGAAGGAGAATTTGATGCCTCGAAATACGTGGCTCTTAAACTTCTAGCATTTACTGCACCACACTGACAATGAGCTGGCGCTGTTTTCTGCACTCACAGGTGTGCAGAGCAACCAGTACGTTTGCCTGCTTCTAAGTGTCTTTCTTTCTGCATTACTTAAGGGACCTGTGTGCTATAATGGGCATATTTAGCAGCAGGAGCATAATATCTTCATTCTCAGATCAGGTGAGGGTGTTATTGCCTCTCACTTTCTGCTTAGCCTTGCTGTGTCATGTGACCTCTTCATTAACAGCACTGCAGACCAACAGAATGAATTTCCTTTAAGTCCTGTGGATGCTTTCTGTTGCCTGTCCCTTCACCTTACACTTTTCTGTCGCCAGTGGTCACTACCTTTATATCAGGCTTTTTAATTAAAAGATGCAGCTTTTTTCTCCCTTCTCTGTTGCTTTGAAGAAGCCTTGATTCCCCTCTCACCCCAACCAAACGCAGAGATAAACTTCAGTGTCAACCTTTGAAGATTCCTCCCTCCTTTCTCTCTGACATTATCTCTCACGCCTGTGCCAGATGAGCCTGGATTCTTTTTTCTTTTATGCAGATGTGACAAGCAAAACAGCTGATGGAGTAATGCAGAGGTTTTGTGAATGTGCATGTACACGTATGCAGGTTTGCACACAGTATCTGCAGTGTAGCATTCACAGATCGGAACTTTCAAAGCTACATATGCTGCAGATGCACACTGTATGCTTATCTAATGCATAAAGTGTGTTTAGCTGGAGGCCAATACAGGACATGAGCGCCATTTTTTTGCAGCCCCCCTCTGAGAGGCTGCACAGGGCCTGACATGGTCGGCCCGGTTGGGTCAGTGGCACCCATGGGAGTAGAACCCTCTGATAACAACAAGCTACTGACAAATGTAGGTTATTAGTACTGTAAAGGCCTCCTGACACCGCAGTTACTCCTTGTCCGTCTCCAAGTCTTTGTCTCATTCACTCTTTATCTACGGTACACGCCTGTCTGAGTCAGAACCAGAGAAATAGAACAGCAAAGCTAGAAGGAGCGCTACCACAGTGCATGTCTGAAGGTGAGTATGTATATCTGTTATGTCTCTGCTGGCAACCTTGCACCAACTCCCCCTTCTAGGCCATTTTTCATCCAGCTGCTGCAGTACACACTGCAGAGGGAGACAGGAGGGGGATAGAGTGGGGTGAGGTGGGGTAGGAGGTGGCATGGATATAAGCAGGAAAGATTGCAGCGCTGCGAGAAGGGGATTTTTTTTGCGGCAGTACCGTGCAGTTACAGCAAACAGTTTGTTGTTGAGATTACTTGCATTATTTAAAAGGTGTGCAGGGCTGGGGCTGCAGTAATGGGAACCCACAAAGACAGAGAGAGTTGAAAACTGAGCTGCAGGTACACACACACACACACACACACACACACACACAGCACATGCAGCCATGGTCTAGTAGAACTAACAGCAGGCTACAGAACTGCAGTGGGTGTTGATTCATCACTCTCACTCACAGTAGGCCCATCTTGCTGATAATTATCTTTGTCAAATTAATTATCAGTGTAAGTGTCAGCATGACAGCGCCGATGAATTACATCCAGATAACCTTGATTAATCAACAAAATGAGTTTTGGGGCAAATGTTTTGTGCATATGGATGTCCCCCCTGTAGAAAATTTCCTCTCCCATTTTCATCCATCTTCACCTCCTCACATCAATAATTCCTCTTACCTCTCACAGCCACTGTCTTTACTCATTTTGTTCTCCTAGAGGAGCTTCTCTTCCTCTTATCTTTTGAGTCAGAAAACAAAGCTGTTTGCCTACAGTATGCACAATCACCACACAGAACAGCTGAGCTGTGACTGTAAACTTTGGTCCAGACTGAAATATCCAAACAAGTATTGGACAGATCGCCATGAAATTTTGTACAGACATTATGGTGGGTAGAATGATGAATCCCAATGACTTTGGTGATCTGACTTTTCCTCCTGCATTACCATTTGGAATTTGTTTTATATGTACAAATATTTACTGTATGTCTTCATCAGAATGAATTGCAGCATAAATTAGCTATGTCTTCATGGCAAAATCAGAATTTGTCCACTGCTTTGGTTTATGAGCAATGCCTTTGACACAAAATACCATTTTTTATTAGCCACAGCTGTTCTTTGTGTTTAGTACAAACAATCAAACATTAGTTTCACTACACTAAAAAGGTAAACGTAGTGAATTGCTAATCATCAGCACAATAGCTTACAAAATATTGGCATACAACTCAAAGCGTGACTGCCTGATTACAGCCTCTGTGTACGTTTTTTCATGTTCTCTAATTAATGCTCTTTCATTCTTTTCCGCTGAACAAGACGGTCTGCTCTTCACCTCATATGACTTGTACTATATGAAATTTTTTTTTGTCATCCGTTTACTATAGATAGGACAGAAATAACCTTTCAGAGATCAGTTTTTGCCCTCGTGATCCAATTATTCGGGGCATGCGCTCTAACCTTTAAATCAAATCCCACGTATGTGTGTTTAAAAGCAAAGCCCGAGTAAGTAATAAAAGAGCAGCACACAGAGGATAAAATGCGATTCATGGAGGCCGGTAATGAAATGCAGCGTGCGGATGAATAGGGTGCGATGTGTGCTTACAAACCTAGAAAGTTAACCCAATTTGTGGTTAGAGGACTGAAAGGATGAGGAGAGGCGAGTTCAGTAGTGAAACCAGTTTAATAGGCTGAGGCCAAATTACTCTCTTCCCTTACAATGCCTAATGGGTCACACTAAGCACATACACAGCAGACAGAGAGCGAGATTATGGGACCTAATACAGTTGTCACCCAAACAGACTTAAAGTTACAGTTACGCTTTGTTCAGTAATTGCACCATTTAAACACAATTCCTGTTTGCAAGGCATGTGTGAGGGAACTTGGGGAAGTTTAAGCGGTGCAGACACAATGATGAACCCGAAAGGGACCATCTCTACACACACACTATTGGAAGCAGCGAACACCTCCGTACATGGAGGAATTCACCGTTCATTATTAATTCACACACTGTCATGACCGTATCTTTCATTCATTAATTTTTCAATATAGCCCCTTACTGCTGCTATTTGTGATCAGCACTCATAAAGCTTGTTGTATTTCTCCTGTTCGCCGAGGATCACACCACACCAAAACGTGGCCTGTCAAACGTCTCAGCATGACAGTCTCGTGCACTAATCGCTCTGTTACTGTCAGATGTCCCTCTTGGTTTTTATTTATTTATTCAGATATGTTCACTCTTCTATTTATTCACCTCATTCAACACTGCATGTCCTTGGTGCGCAATAATTGCGCCTGGGTTTTTGCTTAACAAATGTTGCAGCTGATTTTGAAAGACACAAGGACGTGGTGTGTGGTTGTGCGTGTGCATGTTTTTGTTATGTATCCGCACAAGCAGCAGGTGGGTCATTATTGAGAACCCGGCCCCCATGTGTGCACACAGTCATTCAATGTAACATGAATGTAAATTGAATAGTTGCCTCTTGGTGAGTTGCATGAATGCTTTCTATTTCACTTCAATGAATGAATTGTGATGTAGCCGCAGCCTTTTGCTCGTGCCTTCCTTACTATTGCATTGTTTCCTCTAACCATCTTGGCTAAACATCCCTGTTTATTTCATGTCTGCCTTGTGGTTCAGATCATTAGTTATGTTACGTTCCTCAACCTAACGCTGTTGACACGCTTTGCATGTTTGCCAGGTATCAGTGCCTCAGGCTGGGCAGTAGAAACACATGCATTAATTCACTGTACACACAGGCCAATTCACATACATCCGACAGCTAATTAAATTGTTATCTGCACAGCTTAGCATGATAACAGCGCAGGGATAATGGACTGATGTGCTTTTCTTTGCAGAGTTCAGTGGTTTGTTTGTTCCTTTGTGTTTGCATTCACGCTTGGTACATTCATTGACTTACCGGTGTGTTTAGCCTTGCACACGTTTGTTTGCGTATGTGAATGTGGACGTTGTTTGCCAGATTATACTCAGTGTAACCTTTGCTATTTGACCCATCGTTCCATTTTTATGTGGAACCTCCCATGAGGCATTGGCTACTGCTACTGCAGAAATTAAGGGGACAGCTTACAAGCTGGCTCCCACTAAAGAGCACCCTCTATTTGACCCTTTCTATCTCTGACAGCCTTAGTGTCACTGCTTTGAATGGACTGCTCATTTCATCCAACACTGCAGATAGCATGTAGAATTATAAGCTCTGCTTCTCTGGACAAGATATAGGATTTTTTTTCCCTTCAGTGGACAGTAACATAGGGTCCATCAATTATTCTCAATATGAGCACATTAAAATTAAGAGAGAAAAGAGGCCATTGGGTGCTTTGCACAAAGCACTGTAGATGCAAGAAACAGAAGTTTTTACTGCATGTAGATGAAATAAAAAATAAAATCTGTTTTATGACAGAGTAAATATCTGAGAATAAAAGAAAACAGATGTATTTCTTTTTTTTAAAATGGATATAAAACCTAACTTGAACTCATTCAGCCTTCATTGAATTCTGACACAATTTTGGAAATAATTAAAAGAACTGTATTGTGTTCTGCACATGTCCTAGTCCATTATGTAAGACAAGGATCATTTAAGTCAACAGAGCAGAGGATGAAGGGAAACAGAATTAAGGGGTAGTTGCATTTGAAAAGGCGGCTCATGAGATCCTGCATATATTTATGCTGCTGTACTGTACAGTATGTTAAAGAGGAATGATCTGCAGTCATTTCTGCAGGCTACAGCTTCCTCAGCCTCTGTCAGCAGTTTAGCCACAATCACAAGTCGAGATAAACATTAAAGACCGGCACTGACCAAGGCAGGGCCATCCGGGGCACTTAAAACCAATACCACGGGCAGGGTATAAGGCCTTCCATCAATTACAACCTTATTAGCCTAATCGTAATGAAATAATCCAATTCAGGAGACAGCTGAGTCTCAAGTCTGCAGATCACCAACAGGCAAGCAAACGCAGCAGAAAGTAGGGTTGGGAGTAGGTTGTAGCAACATTTTGGATTAAAAAATTGATATGCACTGGAGAGCTGAAGAATAGATTGAAGTATCAGTTCAATTTTACTTATTTTACATTTCTCAGAATTTCAGTCACAAGAAACAAACAAGACTGACTGACCTTTGCTTGTGATTGCTAGCACCAACACCTCAGAGCTGACGGACCGAGGTTATATATTAGAAATTCCAATTGCATTAATTTTCTTCAAGACCATTTCGTCTCTTTTCCATGAATATCTCCCTTTTTATAAATCGGATGATCTCCCACTCATGTAGTCAGAAAAACAACACAGAAAAGCTGCTTTATTTTTATTCACATTGAAACACTTTAAACTGGAGCAGATGTGTTTTCATCTAAGTTTGCAATACCTGTTGCTAACATGTTTCTGTTCATAAGAATCCTCATCTTTCCATTCATTTTGTTGTATACATGCCACCTCTTTGGAGTGTAAATTCCAAGAGGCTATCTTAGGCACTTGGAAAATGTTCGGCTTCATCCATACATTCTTTATCTCAATTAGGACTTTCTTAACAGTATGTACACACATATATTCGAAAGACATTTTTATTCAAGACATATATTTTCCTTATGCATGGAATGCAGTTTGCTATTTGTAGACTTTTTTATGGGACTATGCGTTCATCCTGATCACTTATTCTACTTTGTCAAAAATGAAAACAAGTCATGCCTGTGAGCATTATAGAAGCAGTTTTCTTCTGCTACAGTTTATTTCTAGTCTACTTTATACTTAAAAGATCTTATTAACCCTTTAGATTGTCCAACATAGCACTGGAAAATAGTCTGACCTTCACTAGTAACTTAGTGAGTCATTTTGGTTGTTTGGATCTTTATGCTCATTATATATTATAAAGCGCATTATATAGCATTATTATCATCAGTACAACACAATCATGCTGTATCTATTTGATTGGCAATTCCTGTCATAGTATCACTTTAATGTAAAACATCTGCAGAAAAAGTGTTGACAGACACTTAAATGTGTTACTAATTATTACTAATTAGTGAGTTAAAACAACAGGAAAAGAGATATGTACATGATTCCTGGAATTATATTGTATCAACCTGCCAACAGAACTGCCAATGAAATGATCCATTCTTGCCTCTCTGGAACATTTACATAACATTGTGCACTATCCCACTAAGTGAAGCAAAGACTTGACAGTGACATGTTTTTAAAGGCAATCTGATTAATAATATTATGACTCAGGCATTATTTTTAAACTACATTTTGTAGGATTTTTTCAAGTATGCTTCCACCGTGGGGACTATAATGTGAGCGTGTCCTCAGTGGGAGCGATAACACAGTGACAAGTGACAGGGAAAGCGGATGAGAGATGTAAAAGAAAGTGAAAGGTGACAGAAAAAGGAGAATAAAAATTTGAGAGCCAGCTGGCTGACCTCTAACTCACTGAGTCTGTGATTGAGGAGAAGGCAGTATTTTATTCTCTCCCAAGGGGGCCGAGAGAACACAAAAGTTATATTAAAGGAGAAAGAGTCCATCCTACTACTGTCTCTATCAAGATACTTCTTTCCCTACCTCTTCACTCGCTGCTCTTTCTCTCAGATATTTGACAGACGGATGATAAATTACCGGTCACGGTTCTACAGTGGACTGATGGTTGATGGATCTCGTATGCAGCAGCAGTGGCTTCACTAACTGGGGCTGAGTGCAAAAGGACATGACGGTGTGGCAAAGGGCCAAAATGAGCAGAGGTTTTTGCAGCCACATCTCTTGCATTTCAGACAGATGCTCTGCTGACTGACGTGCTCAGAGACCTGGGCTTGTGGGCTGCCTATAGGTTGCCACATAAATGTAACCCGCTGTAGCTCTGTACTGTAAATAAACAGCAGTAACATTATCTTGAATTGTGATATAGGTAAATGTGAAACAGATGGGAAAATGGGCTCCCTGGGTTCAAATCAATGCTAAAAGATTGCATTACGTGATGCTAAAGACGGTCCTTCTAGTTGTTATTGATTATTCAGCTTTTCATTTTGCGTCATCCGTCTATGTGCATCTGACCAGACAGACCTTGACTTTAACATCGTTTTTCTGAGATTCTGCTGAGTTGGGAAAATGTCTGACAAACACCAAAACAGACACCACTTTACAGTCATTGCTCGTGACATTGTTAATGTAATGTGATACGTTGCTGAATAAGAGGAAACCCGGCGTTTCACTCAGTTTGTCTTTATCTTCCCAAGTTGACAGCTGCAGGATGAACAGCGATCCAAACGCCCAGGAGCAGGGGGGGCATGGAAATGTGTTGCACAAGCATAATGCAAAACAGTGTAGCCTCACGCTCTCTTGGGCAGTCTTTCTTCACACACACATACAGTAGGTGCAGTACAGTGCAAAAGTGTCAGCGCTCAAGAAAGCATGCTGTCAGGAATAGTACCATCATTTTTTACTTATCTGTTAATTCTATATCAAGTCCAGGAACAGAAATACAGAAATAATGTTGCTTTTAACCCTCTGAACCAAAAACCCCCTGATGTATTTAAAGACATGTTGTCTTTTTAAAATTGCCAAAATTACACCATTTATCAGAGCCAGACTTTCCAACAATCTTTAAACTACTCATCAGCTGTTCCCATCGCCAAACCTGAGTTTAAATTCTGGATATTTCTTCAAAATCTACAAAAACAATACATACATAACATTTGCAGTCCTCAGTCCAACCACTAAGCCGTGACTGAATCACCTGCAACCAACAGTCATGTGATGAAAAATCAGGGACTCTGGTTGAACTGCAGGCTGTATTTCCACAAAGCAGAGCACAGACAAGCCAGAAACAACTTAAAAATAAGCAAAGAGTAAAACAACTTTAGTATGTAGAGTTACCATTTTCCTAGTAGGCATTTTTCTTTATTTATGATGTATAGCATTATATCCTGCCACAGTGGACATTTTCTTAATCATCTCTACTTCTAGCCATGGATCTGCTGTTTCCATAGAGGAGCAGGACTTTATATTGCAGTGGGAGATGAGCCACAAAGAGCAAAAATGTGACAGGAGGAAAAATCTGTCAGAAACTGCTTCAAGTTTAGCGGTTTATACAGTTCAAACCAGCTCTCCTCAGTCCCTGTGCAGTGTTTTATGCTGCTTGGCAGGTAGGTTATTTAAAGCATTTGGGAGAACTTTCCTGAGTCCTTCTGTGGATTTAGGCTGTCTCAGCTGTTTCTGTCTCCTAATGTAATCCTGGACTGACTTGATAATGTTGAGGTCATGTCTCTCTGAGGGCCACACCAACTGTTGCAGGATATTGTGCTCTTCCTGTTGTTGTAGATAACTCTTTATGACTGTGGCTGCCTATTAAGGCTGATAGTCACTATGCAGAATTAATTCAGGAGCAATCACATGCTTCCTTGGACGAGAATTTAAACATTGAAGCGGCCTAAGACTTTCAACAGTACTGTGCATATCTAGAAATGTACACAGGGCGTTAAGAATCTTGAAATATTACCTGAATGTGTGCAGAAGATCACGTGATCACATT
Organism: Acanthochromis polyacanthus; assembly: GCF_021347895.1. Lineage (NCBI taxonomy): Eukaryota > Metazoa > Chordata > Actinopteri > Pomacentridae > Acanthochromis > Acanthochromis polyacanthus. The sequence goes on along the minus strand of NC_067126.1, from coordinate 34,418,527 downwards.
TTGCTACCATGACATTCATATATTGATAGCTGATAAGAGAGAAGGGCAGTGTGCATGTGTGTGTGATGTAGCCAGGAATGAGCCTTATCTTTAGCTGGAAATCTAATTATTAGCACACAGCAATTTACTCGACAGTAAATTGTTCAGAATGTGTGCGTGTGTTCGGTCGCATGTTCGCTCATGCGTGTATTACATGCCTCTCAGTCTATTATATGCATGACAGATGATCAGTTCCTCTGTCGCTGTGAAGCAATATTTATATTATGATATTACACATTTCAGACACTAGAGGATGACACGTCAGACAGACCGTTATAAGCTCAAAGGATATTTGAGCAGCAGACAATCACTGCTTGTCACAATGAAGACGACATTTTAACCTAATATGTGCTCACCTAAATTGGAAATAATCTGCTAACATGAATCAAAGAAGTGTGATTTCGGCACAGCTACCTGATATATTAGAAACTATAAAATCATAATACGACAATTTAATTATTTCTTCCACAATTTAATCACGCATTCTGTCGCCTTTTGTGCCTTTTACTTATTTATATGCAGAATAATGTGTAAAATGAAACACAAGTGTATATTAAAATGAACAAAACAAAAGTGAGAATGTTTAAGAAGAGCGTTAGAATTTTATGGAAACTGCCAGCATCTCTTCGGTGCAAGAAAAGGCTTCAATAAAATATATCACTATTATTGTCACCATTAGCTCCTAAACCTAAGCTGTAATGTGTGTTATTTAACTCTTCGGGAGTGTGCGTATCAGTAATAGGCATTGAAAAGGCTATTTTTAGTTCCCCTCTTCTGCAGTTTTGATTTGTGCATCAACCTATTAATATATTCCATTATTTTTCTGTGCTTATGGAGCAATATTGTTTCCCTCATGTGTTCAGCCACTGCATGTTTCATTCACAAGAGACTTTTTATTACCATCATGCAACACAAAGCGAGCACATGTGATATATGATATCGACGTACACATCTTGTTGTCTACACACCCACCCACACACACGCAACATGCAAGCAGTGTGTCTACATGCAGGAGCGATATGATCTGTGGTTTGGTGCACTGTTTTAGTGCTCGATGATTAGCTCACAGCAGGTGCTAGCTTGCCTCACAGTCCCTGGAGTGCTTCACAGGAAATACCAGTTAATTGCTGCAGGTGATAATACCACACAATGAGGCGACTCTCTTATCACATGAGAAAAGGAAAAATGAGGTGCTAAGTAAATCATTTGTCCCCACTCGCGCACTCGCAGAAATGAGAAAATGGGTGAGAAATTTAACCAAATTACCTCAAATAAACATTAACATTGTGTAGTAAAGGCCCTGTTTTGATCAAACACTGTACATTGCAGCTCATTTCACCTACATGTTAAAATAGTAATATACAGTGTAATTTGTTTAAGCAGAAGCATCAGTTTTGTTGACTAATTTCCATCTGCCATGTTTCATGAATATTATTGATGTTAACTTACTTAATGCTGAAAGGAAACTTCTAGTTTCTGGATCCAGACCAGCCGATCAGAGTTAGTTCAATCAACACTGATTATGTTTGCTCTGAATTAAGGGTGTGCATGGTGAATGAACAAAAGCCATCATCAATGGAGCTCCAATATTATGATTCACCATGGCAACGGGCAAATACAGAGCAGAGCCTCCATTTTAATACAGTGTAGGTAGAAATATTACGTGTGGCAATTTATCTTTAAAAAACACAGCAGCAGCAGCAGTGAGAGTCTGAATTGGAGAAAAGAGTTAAGAAGCTAACACTGTTATTTCATTCACTGTGGTCCACTTAATCATCATTTGGCAGACCTGAATGTCTTTCATGGATGAGAAAGTGCTGGAATCTGACAATATAATACACATTCAATATTTAAATAGTTTTCAGCTGCAAGCTAATTGGGATAAAACACAGGTGCAGCAACTGAAGATGGGAATATATATCAAACATGTCAAATATAGGTTTATATGTAGACCTGCGATTGTTTCCCTATAGCCTGAGCTAATAATACTCATTCTGGAAACAGTGTAAAGTCTATTTTTTGCACTCAAACCTTCTGAATGCAATAACTATATTTAAACATGCAGTAAATGTAAACACAGTATTTTGAATAGAAATTACGGTCTGCCTTATTCCACATATAGCCATTCAGTGCATTTGCACACCATAATTGCCTATTTTTATAGTTCAGGCTGGGGCCGCATCCCCCACACAGGTGTTAAATTGCATACCCACACACACACACACACACACACACACACACACACACACACACACACACACACACACACACACACACACACACACACACACACAGTCACACAAGAGTTTCACTGATGAATGCATGCATGGACTGGATGGGATGTAGGGAAGATTATGTTACACGAAACGCACGCATAGATGAGTTTGTGCATTATACATTACGGCAGAACACTGTTTACCGTCTTATGTGATCTTCTTTATTAAGAGAAGATGAATCCACTCAGACTTGTTTGTCTGCTGTAAATAGACTTTTCTCTTGCATTTCTGGCAGAGAGATATACATTTGCTTGCTGATACTTAAAAAAAAAATTAAAACCCTCATGCTGAGGTAAATAAATGATTTAGCACTGTACCTTGGATTTTATTACCGTGGATTGTGAGAGTAGGTTAAAGTCTGAGTTGTTCATTTGTGTTGGTGATGCTGGTACTAATATATTCAAAACCACTTGCTGGCACTCGAATAACTTCAAAATTTAGCACTGCATGGCAATATCTACTGAGTTCCACCGCTTAAAGATCACATGTAACAACAAAAATTATCCTTCAGTGCACTGCATTCACCGTACACAGCAATAATTATTCTGAAGAGGGGGTTTGGTAATATTCTATATTGTCTGACAAAGTGATGACTGCCCAGCAACATGCCACATTCATTAATCAGTGGATATTAGGATCACCGGGATATCTGCTCAGTCCTGTATGAATCAATAGCTGTAGAGGTCATGATGATGCATGTGAGAGAGTGCATGTGTGCATCATCCAACGCGAACCCTCCCTAACCCGTCGATATCCTCTCACCTCTCTGTCTTCCACCTAGATGGTTTATAAGCCCTGGCTGTGTTCTCAGTACTTCCAGACCACCCAGATGCACTGCAGCAAGCGAATCCCCTGTGGTCAGTACTGCCTGGAGGTGCAACAGCGGTGCCCCTTCGTCCTGCCCGACAATGATGATCTCATTCATGGAGGCAGCCCCAGTTTTATATGCACAGGTACAAAATAATTACATATTTTATGCACTATTCTGTTTGTAATCTCCGTCTTGTGTGTTTATTCTCTTTCAGTCTTTCTTTAAAGACTGGCCTGACTAAAGTGCATGCTGGTGCCCAGTGAAACTTTACTATAAGCAACTGGTCTGAAATGTTTTATTGATTATTTGACAGATAAAAGAACATTGCTTCCTTAAATCATGGGAATCAAAGCTACAGGTAACAAGCTCCTCTAATCTCTGCTGCTTGCAGTACAAAGAGTGAAAACATGGGCTCAGAGTATCTCAGTCAGTATTCCTTCAGTGGGACACCAAACCACCAATGGTCACACAGAAAGCACTTGTGACTTTAGAGTTACAGGATGTTCTGTTGAATCATCTTTCCAACAGGGCGACACACCATAACAACAAATTATTGCCAGTTGCTCACAGCAGCAAGGCACAGCTGCACAATGGGCCTCTCTGGGTATTAAATCTATCCTGAACTTCTTGTCCACCAGACGTTCAAGGTGCTTTAATTCCTTAACGCTAATGTCCAGGATGTTTCCCCATGGATCAAAGATTAGCAGAGCATTAGCGTTTTGTTTAACCACAACCTGGGCATCATGATTATTCCATCGATCATAAAATCTCTTGAGCGGCTCCATCCTGATTACTGTTGGTTACAACTTGAAGCAGAGTTTCAAGAATGTCAGGTGTGGAATACTGCCAATAAAATGTTAGCACACTTGACCAATGAGAGACATTTAGGACAGCTCTTCATCCTTCAGAAAGTACTACCTCCACAGCAGAGACTTTAAGAGGGTAAAGCTATCTCTCTAGGAACAAATTTAGACCCCAAATGCTCAAACAGCGAGACTAAAGTAGGAGAACTGAGCTCCCGAACACTTTCATCTAAACACACATTCTGTTGCCCAGTGTTCGTGAATACAGTGGCCCAGAACACACATAGAAGCAAATATGCATTCGTTTAAACCCTACCTAAATGATTAAACGTGTCAGAATCAGTCTTCAGTCAACATGTTTAAGGGAAGAGTCCCCACAATATGACCATGTGAACAGATTCTTGCACCCAAGAACATGATTAATGCAAAGACTTGTATCACATGCTGATGCTGCCCTCTGGTGGCCATGTTGATCATTAAGTTACATTTACACAAGTATAGCAAGATATTTAAAGTACAATGTTTAAGTTGTCAGGTTATGCGTCTTTTGGTACTGGTCATTTTCAATATTTGCTAAGAAGAATAATGACTCAGTCCACAGCTGTCGCTCACTGACATTAAAAGTTAAGGCTGTCAATAATCTATAATTTGTCTCATAAGAAAGTCTAATACCACTGTTGTGTTATTCCATTTGGAAATACATTTATTTTCTTTCAATTTGGCAGTCTACCTGCAACTATCTAATTGATTAACTATGCTAAATAATATCCCTGCAGTTTGGAATTTCAGGAATTTTAGTTATTTTCGCATGATAATAAATACAAGGAGTATTAACAGCGGCAGGATGGTGTGTGTGACTTTTATACAGTGCAACAGTCTTACCAGTGGCAGTCTGTGATGATTGGCCGAGCAGTCAGCACATGGATAAGGAATCGCAGTCCAAGTGAATTTCATTTACAGCGTCCAGTCCAGATATTTGTAGCGTAAAATTGTTGGCCAAGACAAAAAGAAAAAGGGGGGGAAATCCTAAATAAAATACTTCATCCCTCAAAGATTGAACAGTACACAAAAGGAAATGGGGGAAAAAAATGAACCCAGAGCAGGAGCTGTGGTCTGCATCTGCACCTCCCTGTTTCAATCAGTCCACTTCTAACCCTGCCTTCTGCCTTTTATACAGGTGGGCTCTGCCTACTCAAGAGGCAAAATCAATTATCTAATATAAATTGTTCACAAGGGAAACAATATACAAATTCAACATATTATCAATTATAAATGCTATTAATTCATTTGTTGAAATATATTTTAATTAAAAACAACAGTTTTAATGACAGAACCCCTCAAATGAAACAAAACACCCCTCCTACTCCACCACACTTGGTCTCCTCCTCTGTGAACCCCTCTACTCAGACCAGTGGAACGCTCCAATACAGGTTTGGCAGTTCCTGTTCAATGACAGCAGAGGAGGCAAGAGTGAGAAAATCTGAAGAACGTTTCAGCAAATAAATGTTTTCAGTGCAGCTACACTGTTTGGTCATTTTTTTGTACCAACTTCAAAATGTGTTAGGCATGCTTTGAATGTAAACATTTGCAAAATACATCTGCACCAAAAGAAAAGATATCCAACAGGCAAGATGGAGGACAGCCTGCTTCATGAGTGCATGTGTCTTATTTTATTCCCCCATTACACAGTCTGTTCCAAATAAATGATTTTCTCTGTGAACACACCAACAGTGATAAATGATGTAGGCTATGTCATTAAGTAAGTGAGTGACATGATAGCAGCTATCACAGCTCCTCAGTCTGCATCTACAGCTTTTGCACACTGTAAATGTGAATGTGTGTCAGCATAGTAGCTGTAAGTGTTGACAAGCAGTAATTACATCGTTCATCTTTTTACAGATGAACTGTTGACAGTCAAACTAGAGAATTAAGTTCACTCATCATATTAGCAAACACACAGACGGTGACAAACCCCCATTTTGTTTATGATATTGCATTTGTCTGCTGTTTGTGATTTTACTCCTCTTTTGGTAGTTTCTGATACACAGTGTTTTGTTGCTATATTTAGAAGGCATTTTGCCTTTCTAGGTGCTTTACAAAAAGCATAAAATACATTATTTTTTGACATTCCCATACATCATGCATGTCAGTGTATCTCTATTCTCTGAGGTGTAGCAGAAAAGGGAAAGAAAATATAAATGTGATCTTATATTGAGCAAAATAAAGACTGTTGGGTGCACTTCAGTTTTAGAATACACATGAAAAACAAATAAACAACTGAAGAAAACCAATGCATGCTATGCCACACTGAAATGCAAAAGATGGTGCCACTAGGGCGCTGTGTATCATTATTCTTTATTACTGACTGATTATTTAATGAAAAAGTATTGACGTATTCACATATTTTGCTTTGTCCAAACAGCATTTTATAACCCAAAGACATTCAATTAACTATTTCTTTAAAAGCAAATAGTAATACATAAAAAGAATTTTTGGCATTTTGTCTTGAAAAAGTGATTGACCATTATCAAAAACATCTTAAGATTAAGCCCTCAAGTAAATAACTCTAGCTGCAAATAAATATCTCAAAAAAGAAATACTGCAGGTCAAACAAAACCAAATAGGACTAAAATAAACCACAAAATAGATGCATCACACATTTACCACTAAAAAAAGGTCAGACAAGTTGCAATACACTTTCTGTTACATCAGACAAGTACAGTCAATGTGCATCTCTCATTCCTCCAGGGCTGCTGGAGGACTATCCATCAGGTGTGGACCCGCATGCAGAGTGCTGTGACGTGCGGTGGGACTTGAAAGTGGACAACCGTTCCCGGGGGACCCTGAAAAGAACTCACCCGCCATGCCAGCACCGTACCTCCCTCAGCTCCTCGGCAGCCTGCAGACTGTGTAACAGCCGGCTCAAACTCTGCCTGCTGGTGCTCGTCCTCCTACACACTGTTGCCAGCCTCACTGCATCCCACAATGCAACAGGACTGGGCCTCCCCACCATCACGCCTCTGGAGGAGAGCCCTGCCAACGAGGAGTGATAGAGCTGCCAGGAGGAGGCTGAGGTTGTTAGGGTGGGGGATTCCCTCGCCATGGCAACCGAAGTGGAAAAATACAGCCACAGTTGCGTGAACGGCTGGAGCTGTGTGCCTGTGGACATTCTGCAACGCTCTCCGGCAAATGGAAAAATGTGGGACGCTTTGAGATGAAAGACACACAAATCAATCAAAAACAAATAAATGACTAAACAAACAGACATGCTAAGGGATTCCACCAGTCCCTTAGGTAGGGAAAAGGGGACAATGCCACAGCCTTTTGTTGAGAGGGAAGGTCAGCTTCCTCATGGCTGAGTTTCTCTCACTACGCTTTTTACACTGTGTTCCAATTATTGGTTTCTGTTGCACTGGCTGACTATGGAATAACACAATCATATTCTCTTTCTAATGTTCATCCTTTGTCTTTGTTTCTGGGTCTCTCATACAGGAAGAAAATGTGTTCTCTAAATAAGACAGTGTAAAAAAAAATTTAGCTGCAAGTTTGTGTGTGTGTGATGGTTTGTTTTTCTAGGTTTAATGTGTGCGCGAGTGTGCGTGGCCGTGTGCGCGTGTGCTTGTGTGCATGTCTTTACATACGTGTGTGTGAGAATGAGTGTGTATTGCTGACACATATTCTAAAAGTCTACCTAACAGGCTGGTGCAGCTGATGATTTCATGGAGGCCCCCCCTCAGATGTTACTTAGCTCTGCCATGCTGGTTTGTTGGCCACAGTCCCATTAAAGCTTAACTGGGTTTTGAATGTGGTTCTGATGTTCGTATTAAACTCTGTGTTTTCCACAGGTTTATGCCCTCGCTTTGTTTCGTGAGATAATATTCACCTATTAACACTGTTTACAAGGATCAAAACATGTCCGTAATTAACATCAGTGAAAAGCTAACACCTGGCTTAACTGTGAAAAAACATCAGGAGACAAGCGGTCCTGCAATCACGTCACCAATGCTCAAAGTCTAAAAATGATAGCTCCATTCATTTTTATTACAGCTTGAGCTTTATTATTTACTTATTTTAGTTTTGACAAATGTTCCTATCACTGCATTGTGGTTATCATGCAACCATGCAACAACTATAATAAAATTAAGTTTAATCGGGACAAAACATAAGTGATCAGCATAAACAAGGCCCACTTCACTGCAGAGACTTAATGGGTCAATATATAATTGAGGAAATTTGAAGTCCGTGAGATATATCTTGCATACGTTTTTATTAAAAGTAAAAAAAAAAAACTACTGCTTTTTAATGTTCATTATGATCATGTCTTTCCAAATTCCATAATTATTTATTACGGAAACAATCACTTAATAATAAAAAATGCTGGATTTCACTAAAATGTCAACTAAATAACCACCAAATTGAATAACAACCACCTTCTAACTAGCTAAACAATCATAAAATGAGCTTATTTAAAAATACTTTCGATTGTGTTCAACAACAGCAAAAATGTCAACTGTGATACCTGTCAACTATGTTACAAAAAGTCCTGCAATTATATATCGACCCTACTGTAGTAATCCATTTTCACTGTTTACTGTGAAGGAATTATTCTGAGCATTTTACAGCTTTAACAGCAAATCAGAAAATAAAAGTGGCTGTTACCACACCAGATTTTATTTTAGTGACATGTTTCTAAGATTGCACCAATTTGTATGTTGTGGAAAATGTTATCACAACCAACAGGACTAATAGTCAAAACTGCAAAAAATAAATAGAAAATCCAAGTTGTAATCTGGCAGAATGATCATTAAGTCTTCAGGTTAATAATATCATAGGGCTGAGCCATAAGAACAAAATAAAACTACACTTCTATATGCACCTCGATGATGACAGATAAATCTTTGAATCATTAAAATGCACATTCACAACTTCCAGAGACTCTAGAGGGCATTTAAAATTCTATTTATTTTTAATGACCCTCACAGTCAGCAAAAAGGGTTCATTTATCAACCTTATGTGATGCTTGTTGCCTTGATTTTCCATTACACCAGGAATCACTTCCACCTTTGTTAATGAGTGCACACTCAACTAAAAACAAAGCACAAATAGGACAATTTTATCTCACCAAACAAATATGAAGCTGTCTCTGGCTTGTGTTAACCCAGAAAGTTTGCCAGATTCTGGTCGGTTTTCAGCCACATGGCTCAGCAAAGCTAACTGATATGGGGATTGTAACATTGGATCAATATATTTAAGACTGTTCCTCCAGATATTAAGGGTTTTAGTTTAGATTTTAAAGGTAAAATCCAGTCAAACTATGTCTGCAGTGGAGAAAAAGTGGTTACCGAAGGTTAGAAGTGTTCTCTTTGATGTGCGTTAATTACATAATGTGACTGCAGTATGAGTAATACATCACTTAATTCCACCAACACAACTTGAAAGCCTAATTTACTGATTGTCCTTTTCTGGAATTTTAACCTCAGGCCTTTTTTATTCAAAGGAAATATGATGACTGGATGTTACCTTTAAAGATTTTTCACGATTGGTCAACTGTAATTCCCATGCAATGATACAGAAGATAAACATCTCACTACGAAAGGTAGTTTGCTACCTGCAAGCATACAGGTTTATGACATGATAATCCTGCTCCTCTGGCCAGTTACATTGAGCTGGTCCTATACAGTGCATACTGAGTGACGCTCTACATGTGACCACCAACACGGAGACGATTTGGTTAAAAGTCTGTTTGTTTGTGTTAAATCAAAATGTGTACTACATGAACTGCATGTGGAGGCTCTGCAAGGATATGGCTGCCTCTTTTGTTGACTGTCCTCTGCCCCGTTCCCCTGTAAGCACCACATCTGATCCCAAATCAGCTCCTGTAGCATGCCCACTGTCTCGTACTTTTCTCCTCCAAACATCAAACTAATGTCTCATTAATTAAAGGGCTTATTAAGATATACAGTTCAAACATTCTCATCCACACATTCAGACACATTCGAAAACGCCCAAATTGTTAGCAGACAAAGGGTATTAAAAAAAAGAAGCAACAGCAAAACGTGGCTCATTTCCTACTTTGTAAACTCATACAACTTCAACACAAAGGCATTTACTGGCTGTTACTGGAGAGGAGGAACAGAAACAAATCCAGAGAGAGGAGCTCGTCATTGTTTGTGTGAGCACTAATAGCATTTCCTGATATTCGTCTAAGTCAGCTGACACTTTGGTTTATTTTATTAAATGTCGACCAGTGTGTGAACAGAAAGGAATGGCGTGACCTTAAGGGCTGACTTCTTCTTTAGTTTCTGGTTCTACTTTGTGTCTTTCTGATGGCTGTGAGATCAGGTATCTGATAAAGACAAGCAGATATAGCTGGAAGCATTTGTTCTTTTCCACTCTCAAGTGTGTTTATTACTTATATGAGATGTCCAATCTGATATCTGATGTCAAGAGTTTTATTATACACCTTATATGAAGATTTAAAAGTAGTCATTATTCACACCGTGTCTATATAGAAAGTATATTGGCTTATTTTGACACTTGCTGTTTAGACCCTGCCCCGCTCCTGCTTGCATGAAATACACAACTGCTCATTTGGCACAGCACACCCATGCCCATCTTGAATGACTGCATTCAGTGATAGAAAACTGCTGCTATACCAATGGCCACCAGTAGATGGAAATCTATTTATTCTTTTACTCTGATACTGCTGCTGACGACCGACTACACAAGAACTGTCTGACATACAGGGATCAGGAAGGCTGTGGAAGAAAATGTGAATCCCCACTCATCTGTGGGTAACAGTGTGCTGTTGTGTGTGTGTGTGTGTGTGTGTGTGTGTACCACTGCCTAAATGCATATACATAGATGTGTGTCCATCTCTACTTGCTGCATGTTCTCTGGAGAACTCATTGCCATTGCCATGACCTTGGGGCTGCGGGACAGATGTGGCAAACCACCACTGTGTTCTGACGCACAGGGACCCGCTGCATTAGCCATCCCATCACTCAGCGCAGCCTTGAAGCTGCATGGATTGTAGTATGAAGCCATTGTAGTGTACAGTGTGCAGTAATTGTGTCATTGCCCCAGGACCCCAAAAACAGCAGGGATGATTTATATTCCTTTTGCCCTTGTTTTAACAGAATATCCCCCCAATCCCCAATATGAAATGAAGTAGAGGATGGCAGAGAGAGTGCAGATAAGACCATGAAGTCAATGACAGTGACTGGTGCCAAAGCATTCCTTGTATTGAGTAAAATAAACCAAATCGACACACGACACAGTGCTTTTTATAATTAAATGAGCAAAAGGAGGAATACAGGGTCTGCCAGTGTTGCAGAAATGTGCCATGTTAGCAATATATGTTTGCATCTTGCAATGGTCACGCAACCCTCATCACAACCACACGTCAGAGATCTCATATAAGCGGCGTTCATGTGATTTCACTCTGCGTCTCATGCCACCAGTCGCAATGTGATGTAACAGCCATCACAAGCCAGCTGTTGTTCATACAAATGAGCCTGCATTCACAAGTCATGCAGAGAGCATGTTTGCTTTCCATGCAGTAATGTGTCCTCACTGTGGATGCATGGGTGCGAATGCTGTGCATTTGTGTTGTCCATCACTGCCCTTCACACGTGTTTGCACCAAGGATTGGCATTTTTTTGTGTGCAAGATTCCTTCCAAAACGATGACAGAATTAGATTCGACTGATGTAAATCTCTGATTTGAGTTTCGTTAGTAATGCAGGCATGCACGCAACAGTTACTCTGTGATGATTTATCTATTTATTTATGTTTCAGTTTGTCAAATTTTTTACTGCATTATACTGAGAAGAAATTGTGTAGGGTCCTATAGATTCAGTCTAGATCCCCGACAATGGTCTGTAGCAGTCGTAGAGTATGGTCTGTCACATTCCATAACACATTACAAAAACTGATTTTGTGTTTAACCCCTGCACATATAGACTATGTATGCCTCTTGCCCCCACCTCCCTGTGCACCCAGCACCAAATGGTATGTACACAAATATTTCCCCTCTTTCACTCTTTCTCAGCCTCTCTCTGTTTTCACAATAGTTCCGTTCTCTATCCTGTGGATCTATGCAGAAGCCCATTCCTTTTTTGGTTGTAAATACGTTCCCTAGTATGCTGAACAATGTATGTCTCTCCTTGTGTATTTTGAGTTAATGTCATGCTGTTACTTTCTTCTTCTTCTTCTTCTCCTTCTTCTAATCCGTTCTCTTTAATTTGAACGTCTGAAATCATTGATGTTAAAAGAGAATGTGGTGAGGTTTAACCAATAGACTCGTCCTCAGCTTCGCAACCTTATTGTGAAAGGTTGTGGTTCTGTGTGTGTGAAAGCGAAAGATTTATGATTATAGAAATGAAAAAGGTTCAAAGGCATATAGAAGTATCATTGCGATTATGATTATTATGATTACTATTATACTACCAGTATATTGTAATATTATAGATGCTTTAGTTCAAGTAACTTCTTTAATTTTTTTACAAACAACTTTGATGAAATGATTTATAAAACAGTCTCACAAGTCATGATCTTTTCGAAAAGTATGAAAACTACTGCTACAATGATTAAAATTGTGTTCTGATGAAAATAAATACAGACATATAATCTGTTCCTTTGCTGTGGTTTTGCATGATGCCACTTCCAGTCAAGATACGAAAACAACACAATGTTAGGCAGGTGGTTATGTTGGGTATGCATTCAGCAGTAAAATCATTCAGCACCATGTTTTCTCATTTAAACCCAACTTAAAAGATCCAATGAAACTCCACTGACAGGGATCATTGGTTTGGAATATACATATTACGCATAAGCTGTCATATTTTATAGTGTACATTTGTACTGAAGTATCCATCCATGCGGGGAAAAAAGAATAAAAAAAGAAAGCATGCAGTTCTTCTTGAAACCTTGAGATGGCAGTGAAAGCACATTAAATGGAGTGTGTACTGTTATAACTCCAAGGGGACAAAAATAGATCATGAAAAAAATGCAGTAGATTGCATAGCCACAGGAATTATGAATGAAAGCTTCACAGATGTGTGCTGATTCAGTTCTGAGCCAGACTCAATGTACCTGCACACCAGCAGAGAGATGAGTTTCTACATAAAGTAATTACCTCATTTGCTATTGCACCACATTCTTCAAATATTGTGCATATCTACATTCTGAGATGAAAATTAACCCAGAGGATTGGAAATATCTTCCACTCATACATTATGAAACTGCTGACCAAGAGCCGCTGGGGCCAGCTGGGTCCATTGCATACTCACTCACCTTTAAATATTTAATGTCACAGCCCAGACATTTCTTCAGCTGTTTATCGAGCATCAGTGACATTGTGCCCCCTGAGTTTGCATTATATTGTACAAAACTCAAAAAGTGGAGCCACAATTGGTTCTGTTTGTGCTTTTTGTGTGAATTCAATTATTGTGTGAGCTTTAGGCCACATTGTCTATAGACAGGCTCAAAACAACAGTGTTATTTTAGTGATGGATTGTAAAACTAAAGCACAATAACAAATTGCATATTCTTGTTTGCCTCCCGCTCTGTGCCAGTGGCCCTTCCGTCTCGGATTAAAGCCCTCATTTCTATTTCAGCTTGTTGCAGGGATGAAGTGCTCAGCTGACTAATCCTCAACTAGCCCGCCAATAGTCAGCATCCAATATTCCACCTGTCATTCAAGCCACAGACTCAGACTGTGTGGATGTATGGTATTAAAAGGCCATGTGTTTGCTTTTTTTAGAAGGGAAGCTGATTGTCAGGTGCACTGCTAATGAATGCAAGGATTAATGGGGCATTGATTCTATTTTTTAAATCCTTCATAAACATCACCTGGTAGTAGACAATATGCATGTTTACTTCAATGAAAGCAAAAAAAAAAGACTTGCATGTGAATATTTCATGTCCGAGGTCTTGAAATTGGTGAGACAACTCTGCGCTGTCACGTAGCCACCAACAGAGGTCAGTACTGTGCAGGTACAGGGAATTTTTAAATGCGCAGCTGCACTTGAAATTTATCCAAGTGTTTCCTGTATAGCAGAGATATTTTTTCACCTTTGTCAGGTGAACACGTCCAGTGCTTAAGTCCAATGTTTCACTGACCCATCCGTCAGCCCTGACCTTCTCCCTACACGAACATCATTACGTCACCTCTCAGGGCACTGTCACAGTCAAAGTAGCTATAATAAGCTGCATTCACAAAATATTTCACCACTGCTAGATTTAATTCAGAAGCACTTACTTATTGTGTCTTTCATGAGTGTGTTGCTTCCTATAGATTCCTAGAAAAAGCATATCTTGAGAGCAGTCGAAAAATGTTATCCTAGTTTAATATTTCACAAAGTTCAAGCTTCTGCAAATCCTTATGTAATTGTCTCTCGTAACAGTTTTTAAGCCAAGTCCTGGCGCATCCTCCTCTTTTTTTTTTCTCACTCGCTTTTTGCAGCGTGTGTTACTGTGCTCGTTCAGATTTTATAACTAGAGGGAGGGGGCGGGGAAGCAACATTAGGACGGGGATTTAAAGGAGATGATCTGCCTGAGAGGAAATTCCAACACATCAGACACAGCAGCTTCATTCACATCACTGCTGGCACATGAGAAAAAAAAAGAAAAAAGAAAAAAAAGGGAACCTATTAATTTTTGCTGCATTGCTCCTGATCCATGAGCATCAGGTTTTGTTGATCACAGGGCTTAATGGATGAGCCATAAGTAAACAGATGTTGAAGCATCGTTAATTAGTTAAAAAGCAGAGTTGGACACTGGGTTTTAGACGCTGCTCACGACAGTGTGAGTGGCAATATGGCAAATGTCAGTCATAGCGAGAGAAGTCATTCCTCGGTTACTGATGAGGTGTACCCTCTTTGTAGATCTCTTTAGGTTAAAGGAGGGGGAAATCACACCTGACATTAAAAGGGTAGCCCAAGGAGCTACCATGAGAAACCAATCCCTTGTGTGAAATGACATGTATGCATTTTGAAGCACTGGCACCAGAAATGCAATATACACTTTTCTATGACTCCAGACTACAGACATTTACATGCATTTGCATTTCTCATGCATAAAGCTACAGCAACATCACTCAGTAATGTGCAATGTCACCCTGATACTTTTAATCCTCAGTGGAACTGCTGTGTAGAAATAACAGGTAGTGTTTTGGTTGGGTGTCTGGACAGACAATGAGAGACGAGGTACATAAAAATGCAGTTGGAATAAAAACACTTCAAAAACATAATCCAAAGTGTTCAAAACTAGTAGACAGACACAACAATATTAAAAGAGTGAATATGTCTTTGTCTGGCTTTAATCTAGTTTTCACACTGCAGATTACAGGGCATGAATCACACACTGACTTTCAGGCAGAATTATTCACTCCCGCATGCATCCTTCTCTGTCTCTCTAAGTTGAATGCACTCAGATCACTCAGACCTCACATATGCCTGCTGTATTCACACCTCCACTTATCTTACGTCCTTTGGCATATGGCAGGACATAATGAGAGGAACTCATTTAGAGCTGTTTGTGCTTTCTCACCCGTGTTGTTCCATGTCTTTTCCTGTTGATTCTCAGTCCGATTCTTTTTCTTTGTTTGAATTATCTCTTTCTGTCTGACTCCAGGTATCTACAGAATCCATACAGTAGTATGTGAGTCGATCCAACCAGTTATTCACTTATCTAGTGATCAGTGGTAAAATCTTGATAGAGCGTAGTTTACTCCAATCGCAAAGCAATACATTGAGAACAATGAATAAGATCAAAAGTGTCAGTAGATTAGAAAATGGGTTCCTGCAAGATGATGTCTTTCCATCTATTAACTATACACTGCTTAATCCTCACTAGGATCATGGGAAGGCTGGAGTCTATCCCAGCTGACTTGAGGTAAAAGCAGGGGACGCCCTGGCTAGGCCGCCACTCTATCACATGGCCACATACAGAGAAAAAGAAGCATTCCCACATTCACACGTACGGGCAATTTAGAATTATCAGGTAACTTCAGCATGTTTTTGGACTGTGGGAGGAAGCCGGAGTACCTGAAGAAAACCAACGCTGCACAAGGAGAACATGCAAACTCCACACAGAAAGATCCCAGGTGGTTAACCACTGAACGGCTGTGCAGCCCTGCAAGATGATATGCAATCTCGAAATGCAGTTCACACTGTTAAATGAAAAGTATTTGATTGGAAGGAGCAGACAATATACCGGATCTTGTCGTTCAAGTAAATAACACCA
Organism: Acanthochromis polyacanthus; assembly: GCF_021347895.1. Lineage (NCBI taxonomy): Eukaryota > Metazoa > Chordata > Actinopteri > Pomacentridae > Acanthochromis > Acanthochromis polyacanthus. The sequence continues at coordinate 34,402,350 of NC_067126.1, read as the reverse complement.
GCTTTTTGTAAGAAAACCTGCTCAGTAGTTACATTAAACTACACAGAGCATGAATCATATTTACCTAGTCACTTGCTACGATACAATGTGGTTTTAAAACAGAAGTGCATTTGTCACAAGCTTATATACACCAAAGAGGATGTTTGCATGAATGGTTCTGATGTGTGTTTTCATGTCTGTGTGTACCTGCGTGTGTTGTGAACTGCACTGATGGTCAGACTGAACTTGGATAGAAAATTTACCAACAACAGCATCAGCCTGAAACCTTTTAAACCTCTCCTCCTTCCATTCAAAGCTTGTCCTACAGTAAACATATCATAACAGAATTTGGCAGAACCCGAAATAAATGAAAGCTGCGTCCCAATTCAGGGGCTGCATCCATCAAAGATTGCATCCGAAGACTGAATACATCACAGCGGAGCAACAATGGCTTTCCCATTTCAAAGGCTCCTTCAAATGCATCTTTTCCTGTGAAGGATCTTTAAGCTTCTTTTTCAACACAGGACCCAACTTGGCCCCAAACATATCCCAAGATTCACTGCATGCTGGAGATGGTCCAATTTTCAACAATATGGTGGACTCTGCAAGCTTGAACTTGGAGGTTGAAGATCACACGTTAAAATGTAAGTATTGGTTACATTTAAGTAGCTAACAGTACAAATGTTTAAAGTTCAAGGGACCTGTCGGTCAGTATCATCTGACAGGAGTCCCTTTTTAGCGTCTGTCTTCGTCGAGCCCTGCCCACCCAGGGACGCCATGTCGGTCAGTATAGCCTTCTTTAACCCTTGCCTCAGGTTAAATCAGGACCAGCTCTCCGTTTAAAGGGTTAGATTCTATCTGCCTATTAGTATTCCACCTAACAGGTTTCAGCAGAATAATTAAGCTGGTGTCGAGGAATACTCGCCTAGGTCCTAACTGTCTTCTTCCAAACGTCTTACCCCTCTTACTCCAATAAATACTCTCTTACTAAGCAGCCCACCTAAGTAGTAGAATTGATTTATTGAACACATTTGTTAACGACAGCTTTCCTCTTAAAACTGTGGCACTTGTTGATATTCCTAGGTTCGTTTTAGAGGTTTGGATAACTAACCCCAGGGGCAATGTTTAAATAACTAGTTGGATTAAAGTAACCTTTAAGAACCATTAGATTTAATGCACACAATCAACTTAACTTTTTACCACTATGCAGAATAGGTGAATCATAATCATTTCATTAGACTTCTCTTTAAATGCAATATAGCGTTTTATTAAGCAATTATTAGCAGGGGCACAGCATTAATTCATGATTAAACAATTTAATTATTTCTGATTATTTCAAACTAAACTAAACTAAGCTGAGCGTACCTGAGAATCTTCTCTAATTAGTAAATTTAGGAGAGAGAGCGGACAACCAGGCCTTAGCTGCCACGCCCGGTCTTGACCTGCATCTAGTTGAACTCCTCCGTGGACCAGCAGACTCGGTACGAAGTCTTCTTTGTGGGCAGAGGGTGTTCTTCATAGGCAGGGGGAGTGGAGAGGTCCCGATAGCCAATCGTTGGTCTGGCAGTTATCTTTAGTAGCAGCTGGAACACAAGTGCGGGCGTCTCAGCTGTCTTCTCAGTCGGATGGTGGTGGTGGAAAGCCCCCGTCTCATCAGGCTGTGGTGGGTCACTGGGTCCTCCAGCCCCTGGAGTGGAGCAGCCCTCTGCTGCTTCCTCCTGTGCCTCTCTGGATGTCGTGGGTGCTGTCTTCTCTTCATCTCTGTAGGGTAACTGTAGACCTCTCAGGACTCTCCTTTCAGCAGAGTGTGGTCTTCGCTTGTTGAACAAAGTCAGACAAAGACTTTGCCTCCAACGATGTTCTCAGCGAACTCTGGAGCCTAAGTCCCGCGTTGTCTTCACGTCTCTTGGGCAAAAGGGTCCGGTGAAGATTCTTCAGAACTCTGGCGATGCTCCCCGGCAGCTCCGGCGAGCAGCATCTCTCCCCTCCGGGGGAGAACTCCGAATTCAGTGTCTGTGTCTCTGGGTTTTATACCCTAGCTCGGCTTCAGCTCAGCACATACACATTTCTACACACAATTCTAACTAGTAGGTACGCCCAGGTAATTAATTCATAGGTTTAAGACACAACCTTCTTCCTATCACGCATACATCATTCTTTCCATCTTTTCTGTTAACACATCCACTTGTTACACACACTTCAGTTGTCATGACAATGTAGGCCTGAGCCCATCCTGTCATCCTGTGGAAACTCCAAGTTCCTCATTTCTGAGGAGACTTCTGCTTTTCCCATCCTGTCTGCATACAGCTCAGAACAGCACAGATTACTTCCATTCAAAACTCACTTAGTTACACTGAATCACTTCTTTAAATCATTTTTCTTAGCATGATCAAATAACTTATTTTAAATCATTCTCTTCTATAGCAATCATCATTTCCAGAATATATATCAGCCTATTAAAATCATTCTTGCATCAAGCATAAGCATAATCATGTGGTTAACTTATATAGTTTCTCATTTTAACTTTTCATTGGTTTGCTTAAAGCTTTTATTTAGGTGGTGGTTGCTCCTGGGATCTCAAATAACTAGGCCCCACTTGACAGACCATAAAAATGTAAAATTCAATTGTACCAGTCAGTGAGGTTACATGGCTGCCCACATCCTTTGAAAGTGACACCTTTAATTAAGCCTTCGTTTTTTAAATATTAAGTGTTTCAAGGGTTGCCTGATAGTTTATTGAAACAACAGACATTTTGCAGATTATTTAAACTTTATAATATGTAAATAAACAGACCAATGATAAGAAATGTAGACAGGTTCTAAACTTTGCTTAATTTTTACACAGCTGCATGTCACTTTCCAAGTTGTAACCAGAATTGCACCTTGCAGAATGAAACTTTTTAAATGCAAAATGTGTGTGCTGTAAAAGTAAATCAGAAGAAGCAAAACATTTATTCCATATGATCTTGGAGAGTAACTTTCACTGAAATAAATAAAACAATCTCTATTTTTCTAATAATGAATGCACTTGATGTATAGGCTTGGATGCTTGTGTCCAACCTAAATCCACGGCCACAATCCTTTTAATGAGAAGGTTAACCTGTGACGACTTCATCTCAGTGTGAAAATGTGTGTGTATCATGCTGTTTTTAACCATCACATGCATGCAAGCTGGTGTTTCTAGCAGACAGCTTTATAAAATAAACAGTGTAATCACTCTACCTATGTCAGAAGAGGTAAAGGACGGTTGCCATGATCACTTTTCAGAGTCGTCATATTCTGTCTCACATAAGCTTCTGATAGATTGTCAGATTTCTAAATGCTGTGCTCAAACTAGACTTCCTGTATCGCAGCTCATTGTCTCACCAGTGCCTGAAGCCACGCCACACCAACACATGTTTAATGCAGTATTGCTTTCAGTCCAAATATCTTGTAAGCAACTCATACGTGAGTGTAAATGATTTATAAAATGTCACGGGTCACCTCAATCATTCTAATGCGACAACATAATGCAACTGACCCTGACATCCAGGCAGCTACTTGAGACTTAAACACATTTTTATCGACAATTTCAAGTTGTTGATCTAGTGAGCAAAAAAATAATAATTATTAAGACAGAAACATATTATCAGTTTGAATTGTTCCAGCCTTTCTGTAATGTCCATGCTGGCAACTCTGAGTCATACAAGAACACTTATATAAAAATAATGGTTGAACATATTAAACCACTCAAGCCCTCAAACAGAGGAGGTAGACAGATATTGGCAAATTAATTGAGAAAGACAAAGGAAAAATATTTCTACAATGAAACCATATCAATTATAATAATAAAAAGATGAATAAGTCAAGAAATGACAGTAGCAATTGAAAGTCACAGTGAGCACTTGAATTCAGAAACAATCAGTGGATAATTTAAGTCCAATTTGAATTTTTTCAGATTCTCACCTAATAGGCTGTTTAGGAGAAAACAAACTTTTGTAGATTAAAGTGAGGAGATGCTTGAATGTTTAATGATGCACCTGAATCTGGCCAAATGAGAATTTCGGTTCTGCAATTTGTACATTTTGGATAAAGCAACAAGAAATAAATCACAATAATAAACAACAAGAAAACAACGCATTCCCGTTCCAACTTGGCAGCGCTCAGTCAACAAAGCTCAGCTGGTACATAATGTACTCATAATATCTAACAGAACACTGTGTGACACACAAGCAAACACACAGAAGTTTGCCTTCTGCTTGTTTCTGCATGCTGTTGAAGAGTTCATTATGCACCACTATGGCAAGTTCTGTATTGAAGGAAGGCATGCTGATATTTACAGGCAATTAGATGAATGGAACAATTTTCCATTCACAGTTCGCTTCCTGTGACAACCATTGCTGTGGTTAATAGCAAGCGTAATGAATCACTGCATCATACGAGGGGATATTCTTATTTTCTGTCTTTCTCAGCTTAGTGATTAGCTTTATTTTGTTCATTAGATACAGAAATCCACACGGTGCAAACAAAGCAAACCAACAGACTTGAGGTAGGAGGTAACAGTTATCAAAGTTCCTTTTTTTCTCTTTTCTATTGGTGTGCATCATCTACACTCCTCTGATGGTTCTGCCAGTCTGTCCAGTGTATAAACTCTGTTGTTTTCTTGTCTCTGCATTCCTTTCTTTCTTCCCTTTATCCTTTACTTCAATTGGCTGAGGCAGATGCCTGCCTTTCTGGACCTAGTTCTGCTGGCGATCTCCCCCGAAAAAAAATGGCGTTTTCGTCTCCACTGTGGCATATGCTTCCTCATAGAGAATCTTTTCCATATTTAGGTTTGTAGGTACGTAAATGTACTATTAAATTCACATCATGAATAACATTTTAACAACTAAACATGTAGGTAAGATTGCAATGTCGATCTTATTTTTCTACGGGAAATCACTTTGCCTCAGCAGCTGTTGTTTTAAGTGTGCTATCTTACTAACAGTGACTTGACTTGACATCAAGCAACAACCTGAGAGGTTGAAAAAGTCAGCCAGTGCTAAAGTGCCGTAAACTACACTTTCGTAAATGGCCACTAGAGGCAGGTGCCAAAGGTTAGTCAATCCCTATAGACACCCATGTTAAAATGCTCAGCTTTACAACATAAGTAATCATGTTTACTGTCTAATAGAATAACAGCTTTGGTCTCTATAGCTTGTTTCTCCATTCATGATAATTAGAGGTGAATATCTAAATACCTCTTGTGCTTAAATTGAATTAAAGCTTACGAATATACACAATTAAGGAGGTGGCCACTTTGAATGAGAGGTAGGTGCCATCAAAGGACAGTTCATGGCCAAAACCATTTGCTGGAATTAGCAAGAATTAATCAGGCACTGCCAAGATAGCCAGAAGCACAACAATGAGCTTCAAAACTGCTCTTTAGAAAGCTATGGGTGATGCCAACGCGGATTCATCCATCTTTATATACAATCAGTGGTGCATAATGTAGAAATAAGATCTTTTATTGGGAGAGCAAGCACATAGTCTTCTTTACATCTACAATGGCTAGAAAACCAGCAGGAACCTTCCATTGTAAATGAAAGACCGTGACTTTCTCTGTCATGTACGATCTGGCATCAGCTGGTCTTCAGGATGGAAATCTGTTTCATGTTTAGTTGATTGGATGGGATTATCAGAGGGAAACATATAGACCCAATAAAACTCAGTGGCATTATTAATAAAGCAAGATGCCATTTTTGGAGTGAATTGCCAGGAGATCCATTATACATCTTCCATGTATACAGATCTTATAAAAGAGCGTCCTTGTTAATTCACACAAGTGTAGTGAGGACACGCAGCAGAATTCTTGTGCCCATTGTGTTCTAGATGAGTCAGTGATGGGGTCTGAACGCTTCCTGCGGTACATTACCACAGCACAATCTGGAAGCCATTCCCATCATCTCATCGCCATGGTAGCACATGAAAGAGCTTGTCGGAAGCTCTAATGTGCACTAAGAGCTTCTTAGAATGTCACCTTGAATGCGGGTCACACAAACACTACAGCACTGTGAGCACAGCATTTGCATTCATGTGTCCTTTTTTGAATCTTTCTCAGATTTGACCACTACTTCCTGATGATGCAAAACAAGACAGACAAGAAGAGGTTCTAGACATGCTTGATCTTTTTGTTTCAGAGTTAGCATGGAAGTGAAAGAGCTGAAGAAGGTTCCTGTGGAAAGAAGACATTGGATGAGTTAGCCTTATAGTAAAGCTGGACTCAGTTTCAACCAACTGCTCCAAAACCACACTCTGTCAATAGTTCTTTAAATTACCAATTGCAAGTCTCTTCTCATACCCAAATGTTACCAACACAGACCTGAATATTTATGATGCATTTTGAAATTTCACTTGACAAGCATATTGGACAGTAGGAGGCATATGCCATCAAAGTTTTCTCCCCAATAAGACTGTGTGTCGCCTGAGAGTTTAAATCTTCAAAGCTTGACTCTGTCCAATTACTGAAGTGTTGTGGACCCCTTATTCCAATCTCCTACTCTGTTATTTTGGTTCACAAATGAATGTACAAACATACGGAAAAATCACAGAGTGAGACCACTGAAATCAAAATTTCCTTACTGTTCCTCACTACAGTGCTTGTGTTCACTTTTTAAATATCTTTTTTGTGGCGTTTCTTCATTTTATTGGACCAGAAAAGGGGAGAGAGAAGGCAGGATGTGCAACAGTGCAGGTCCCCTAGTCAAAATGAAAGCGTGGACATCACGGTTACTGTGTGTGGTGTGTGCTGCAACTACTTGGCTTCTGGGGCACTCCAGAGAGCAAGGCACAAACACTGATTTCCAGCTGCAGCTAAGCGGCTACAGGAAGTGAATGCGTTCACTGCATCAGTCACTGAAGAGGGATGAACAGAAGATTTAAAAGTCAGTGGGTAAACGGGTAAAAATATTGTTGTTTGTCTAGCTGTCGGCTTTGCAAGGGCTATTTTGAGCTGACTAATCCCACACACACACAGTATATTAACAGACACATCGCATGCTAATAGCAAGTCAGTGCCCTTACCAGACAACCAATCCTGTTCTCAAATGTCTCTCTCAGTGACACACGTGCATGCATGCATTAATAAAAGCACACACACACGCACACAAACAGACATGGGTCACACAGAGCATCAGTGATTAGACCCAAATGGAGCTGAACCCTGACTGACAGCATCTGTTTCTAATGCTATCTGCCGCAGACATCAGCCACTGGATGATGGCCTTACAGTGTCTGTAATAAAAAGACCAGGAGCAGTGACACTTGTGTGGCATTGTTTTGGTAGAGCAGGAAATGATGATTCCATATTTGTTTTGTTTTCGTTAATTTAAGATACAGAACTGGTAAAGTATGAATCTTGACAACCAACATGCTATTCTAAATGGCTATAAAGACATCTTTAGAGGTGTCTGTTTTCCAGCATCACTGACATTTTTCGTAGACCTGTTGACCTATTCCATCCATCCATTATCTATACACTGTTTAATCTTCACTAGCGTAGCGATGAGGCTGGAGTCTATCCCTGCTGACTTCGAGAAAATTCAGTGGACACCCTGGATAGGTCACCAGTCTATCACAGGGCCACACATAGAGACAAACACAAACACTCACATTTACATCTGTGGACAATGAAGAAGCATCAATTGTCCTCAAGATGTTTTTGGACTGTGGGATGAAGCCAGCGAACCTGGAGAAAAGCATACATGCACAGGGAGAACATGCAAACTCCAAACAGAAAGATCCGAGGCCCACACCGGGACATGACCTGTACAGCCTATGTTGACCTAGAACAAAGTGAAAATAATAATTAAAAAAATAGTAAGTAAAAATCAGTAAATTCTAAAATTAATTCAGTTTAGCTTCTTCAGTTTTAAGGTACTGTCATACTGGGACACTTAGATCAGATGGAGCCGTTGCTGTGAAAAGCTTTAAAGACAGAAGCTAAAAGCCTATTTTGATGAAATTACAAACTGAGAACTGTAATATTTTACAGAGAATACTACTCACATAGTGTTTACTTCTGCTTGTGGTCAACATGTGTGGAAGCAGAGATAAAGACTAACCACAGGTAACTGCTTTACTTAAACAAGGAAGAAAACTTAAAGGGACAAATGTTTTCATAAATGAACACTTAACCAGGAAAAATGCAGTAATTGCAAGACAAGCTCGATTACTCTGTAAACAAGGCAAAATACAAGGAACGTGGACATCAAACTGCAAAGTATTCATAAAGCTGAACGGGTCTCCAGAGCAGGCGAGAGTTTTTTGGATTAAGGAGGAGAATGAACTGGACACATACAAATGAGAGGAACAAATAACAGGTTGGAGACATCATTACAGACTCCCTAATAACCCATGAACACACACAATAACACTAGTACTGGAAAAATATATGAATTGGAAAATGATTTTATACAAAAAATATTGATGCCTGAAGAGACAAAATATTACACATTAGATCAATTTAATTCCACTATAGACAAAGTTTCGAGTCAAGCTTTGTCTATATTCCATCTAAACTGTCAAAGTCTAAACAATAAATTGGAAAATATTAAAGAGCTTCTTAGTAATCTGAAATTAACCTTTAAAGTAATAGCTTTAACAGAAACCTGGATAAAAACATCTGATGTTGAAAAAGTGCAGATTGAAGGCTACACTATGTTTTACAATAACAGAGAAGGGAAAAGGGGGGGTGGAGTTGCCTTGTATGTCGATAAAAACCTAAAGTGTAAAGTAGATGAACAGAAAACTATGCTGACAGAAATATTAGAAATGATTACAGTTGAGATAATGAATGAATCAGGAAAAAATAATTTGATTAGTTGTGTTTATAGACCACCTGGCTCTGGAGTTGATCTGTTTACAGATAAAATCATTGAAATGTTTCAAAATGTCAAAAAATCAGTTACTCTTTGCGGAGACTTTAATATAGACATAGGAAATGATATGGGAACAAATGACTTCAAAAATTACATGGAGATTGTAGGATTGTGTCCCAAAATAACAAAACCAACAAGAATCACTATTCATAGTGCAACCACAATTGATAATATATATACAAATTTACAAGGAGAAATAATAAGTGGTATCTTCATAACTGATTTGAGTGATCATCTCCCTGTATTTATAATTTATGAAAAAATATGTTTAAATAATGTGCAAAAATCTCTAACCATTGTAAGGGACAAATCAAAAAAAGCCATAGATGCCTTGAGGGATGATCTTAAAATGCAAAACTGGGAAGAAGTATATACAAATGACCTTAATAGCGCTTACAATACTTTTTTGTCGATATTTATGAACTTATATGACAAAAACTGTAAAACTACCAAAATTCATGCTCACTGCATAAAAAATGCACATATTAACCCATGGATGACAAATGGTATAAGAAATGCTTGCAAGAAAAAAAATTGTCTATATAGAATATTTTTCAAATTAAGAACTAAAGATGCTGAGGAAAGGTATAAAAAATATAAAAATAAACTTGTGTCAATTATAAAAAGGCAAAAACAAGACTACTATACTAACTTATTGGATGCAAATAAAAATGATACTAAAATCACGTGGGGTGTACTAAATACAGTTATGAAAAAAGGAAAGACCGATTTAAATATACCTAATTGTTTTATAAAAAATAATGTTGACATCTTGGGGGAGGAAGAAATTGTAAATGAATTTAATCGTTATTTTGTGTCCATTGGCCCTAGTTTATCAGAAAATATTTCTAATGTAGATTTTAACACTAGAAACATATCAGACAATTTAAATAGTATTTTTTTAGATAACATTTATCCAGGCGAAATTCTGACTATTGTTCACAATTTTACAAACAAAAAATCAACTGATTATACTGACATGAATATGGTATTAATGAAACAGATCATTGATGTCATCATAGAACCATTTACATATATCTGTAATTTATCATTTACTCAGGGGATATTTCCGGATCAAATGAAAATAGCCAAAGTTATACCACTTTTTAAAAAAGGAAACAAACATGAATTCTCAAATTATAGGCCCATCTCTTTGCTTCCACAGTTCTCTAAAATTTTAGAAAAACTCTTTGTAAAAAGGTTGAATAGATTCATTGAAAAATATAACATTTTAGGCAACTCTCAATATGGGTTTCGTCATGGTCATTCAACAGCTACCGCAATTATGGAACTGGCTGAAGAAGTTGCCACCGTCATGGATAAACAGCATTACCTTATTAGCATTTTTGTCGATCTTCAAAAAGCATTTGATACCCTGAACCATCAAATACTATTGCAAAAACTATATAAGTATGGTATCAGAGGTGTAGCTCACCAATGGGTTACGAGTTACCTAAAAGACAGAAGTCAGTATGTTCAAATCAAAAATGCAAAATCAGAACGCCATAAAATAATTTGCGGGGTTCCGCAAGGATCGGTCCTTGGACCAGTACTTTTCTTACTTTACATAGATGATATTGTTTCTGTTTCTAGTTTACTTAAGTGTATCTTGTTTGCAGATGATACAACTTTATTTTACTCTGGGAACGATTTGAGCAAAGTGTTACAAACAGTACAAAATGAATTTTTGAAAATTATCACATGGTTCAATGCTAACAAATTATCTCTAAATATAAGTAAGACTAAATTTATGATCTTTAGTTGTAAAAAAGTAGATACTGACATGGCATTGTTTATACAAGGATCTAAGATAGAAAGGACACATGAGATTATGTTTTTAGGTATTCTGATAGATGAAAAGTTGACTTGGAAATCCCACATAGAACATCTTAAAACAAAGGTATCACAAACTATTGCAGTGTTACAAAAGGTCAAAGGATGTATAAATAAGAGAGCTTTATTATTATTGTATAATTCACTAATTGTTCCATATTTGACCTACTGCATTGAAGTATGGGGAAACGCATGTAAAACCTATGTTGAATCAATTTTTCTACTACAGAAACGTGCCATTCGTGTCATAAATGGCAATGCATATAGAGACCACACAAATCCAATCTTTAAACAACTACAAACATTAAAATTTAGCGAATTGGTAGATTATAACATCCTTAGGACTATGTACAAAGCACACAAAAAATTACTACCGGTTAATTTGCAAAATCATTTTAAAAAACGTGTACGTACATATGACTTACGAGGAAAGGAAACTTTTGTTAAACCAGAGTTTAGGACAAAATTAAAAGAAAGATGTATTTCTGTGCAAGGAGTCAATTTATGGAACAAACTAGAAGATGAAATTAAATTATCCAAATCCCTTCACATTTTTAAGAAAAGAGTTAAAATGTTATTGTTAAAACGATATGATGCCGTTTTTTGATTTATTTAAATATATACATTTTTTCTTTTTGCTATTTTGTTGTTTTTCTTTTTTTCTCCTTTAAAACTATAAGTGAATAAGTTTTGATTTTGTTTGGTAATATGTATTTGTTTAAAATACATCAGTGTTAAAAATACTATTGTTATCGAAACTATTAAAACATAAATTGCCTATATCACACTTGTTTTGTAAAATGATAGAGTGATTAAGATTTATAAATAATTAATGAAACTGTTATTCCACACAAGAAAAGTTTGCAGCTGAACTTATGCATATTTATATGTGATTCTGCTGCTATCATTGTTATCATTATTATTATTATTTTTGTTTATTGTGTTTGAAAAACTGTCAGATGCTAACAATGAAGAAATGGACAATGAATGCATGGTTAACAGTAATTGTAATGAGGGGTAGGCGCTTATAAGCGATCTCGCTTCGGCCTACTCCTTTTGAGCATATTACCTCAATGTAAGAGAACAGTACTGTGCTAACGAAATGTTAATTGCTCAAATAAAAATGAAATGAAATGAAATGAAACTGCTGCAATTACCTATACAGCTTCCTCAAAAGTTCAGAAAAACTACTCTAAGAGCTTCAGTAGAGGTCAGCTGTTTCTTGAAAACGGATGCTTCCTCGGCTCTGAACTGATGAACTGATGAAGCCTCTTGGATGAGAGATGAAACGGTTTAACCATGATGTGGATGACTGAGAATCAAGACAGACGTCAGAGCAAATATTTTTGAGCAGATTAGCGATCTTTCTATGCAATGGAGCTGAGCTACTTCATCTCATAAATGAGCCTCCATCCTGAGATACACAACAGCTGATCTCAACTCATTTCCTTCTGTTAGCAGCGCTGTGACTCACTGCTTTTTGATTAAACTTACTGTGACAGTCTGTTAAGTTTAGCAGCATAGATAGTGAATTGTTTTCCTCCCAGAGCTGAAAACTCAGATGATGACCTACGAAAAAACTGATACATTAATGTATTGGATGGTGCATATGATTCACTAACAGTAGAGAGCTTGATCGCATGACTGGTGTTCATTAAAAGCAAGCCACAGCTCTCGTACTGTGTCGATTATGCACTGCGTCTGCCCGGCAACACACTTGAGGAACGGCTGCCTCAGAAATAATCAGCCTCTGCAGCCTCAGAGGAACTGATTCTAACAAGGAATCACACACTGTAAATAGCATACCACGCCAGGAGAGAAAATAACCATCATAATAGGAAAGGAAGCCATCAGTGTTTGAGCCAGTGGTTGCTGTGCCAGGAACATTTATGATGAAGTCTTTCATCTGTCGTTCCATTTTCTTTCAACATAAACCTTCTTCCCACTGAACCCTTGCACTTATACTCATGAATTAACGTATGCACCTTTTCAACTTGTAGATTTCACACAGTTCAGAACTGAATATTAGCCTAATCAGAGTGGTGGCATGACTGATCCTGATTAACTCATTAGCAGAGGTTGAACCTTCACCTTACATTAAATCTAGAACAATATGCAGTTTAGACGGAGCAAGGTAGGGAATATCACATATATGGCAATATGTGTAGGAGAACATGAAGCTGGAAATTTTCCGCAACATCTACTCTGGTGGTTTCATTTCTGCACATGATGGCTGTCCGAGGATATGGTGCAATCCACAAGGATCTATCATGTCTGAGCAATATCGCAAGCGTAAAATTTGATGATTTGATCGTGTTTGCAAGAGGTTAAGACTGTGCTAATAAGAATATTTTCTTGTTGGCATTATTATTCTAAAGAATAAAGTAAAAGAATAGTGAACCTGGTTTCTTTGTGCCAGAAGAACAAAATTCTTGCAGACATGGCAATGATTAGGTTGTTGTAATGATGCTGCACCGGAAAACTTTGTTGCAGCCAATATTATTAAACTACCTCCTCAACCACATCAAAAACTAACTTTTTTGTAACAATCACTTGAGTTCTTTGGTTTTCCCTTTCATTGCATTCAGCTTGGCATGTTAGAAATATAGTGTAAGATGTGAGCAATTTTTCTAAGATAAAACAATAAAACTTAATCTTGTAAGTTAATGAACCATCATTTGATCATGTAGTCCTTTTAAGTAAGACTGGACTAAGCCCTGAAATGAGTTTGATGTTTATTTAAGCCATTCAGAGTTGAAGATTGAAGACAAATGTGTTAATAATTGCTTTTCGATGACTTCATTTGAATCAGCTGGTTATGAAATTTTGATAGCTAAACCCCTGCACTCTATCAAGCGGCCAGTTTCAGACCATTAAGCGATTAGAAGTGATAGCGCACTGCTGCTTTTACGCATCCATTATCTGTTTGTTTATTCCATATACCTACAAGTACTAAATCAATCAACATGAGCTGCTTGAACAGTAAACAAAGAATGTTGAGGATTCCTGGTATGATGCAAACCCACGCTGCCATAGGCAGACATAATTTTAACAATCGTTTTCAAGTTTTCTTTGTTGGTTTGTTGATTAAATATCTTCTTCCCTCATGCTCATGTACGTGCACACATTTACAGGTAGCTACACACTATGAGCAAAAGTTTAAGGAGTTGGCCGGATTTTTCCTTTACTTGAGACACTAATGAAATGGGATTGGCTGAAACATAGTGCATCCAAAGTAAAAATGAATTAGTACAGTGACAAAGATGGTCTAAATGTTCTTCCACAGGAATTTTTTGAAGGTCGAAGGACAATTGACAGACCTTCAATTGTCCTTCGACCTTCAAAAAATTCCTGGATCCAGACGGTGATTCGGATCACCTCCAAAATCTAATCAATTCTTACTCTTGCTCTTCCGGACATCCTGTAAAAAATTTGGTGAAAATCCGTCCACAACTTTTTGAGTTATGCTGTTAACAGACAAACAGACAGACAGACAGACACACACACACACACACACACACACACACACACACACACACACACACACACACACAGACGGACAGACAGACAAACAAACTCCAGTGATTACATAACCTCCTGGCGGAGGTAAAAATTGACTACACAAAAATGGAAAGAAAATTGGAATCAATAAGTGCAAAGTTTTTCCAAGTAGATGTTATCCATCCATCCAGATGGTGGTGGTGTCATGGCGGCGGTGGCAGGCAGCAGTTTGGCAGGTGCTGCTGCATCCGTATCTGTATCTCTCTTAAAACAACATGAGAGATCGCCTGACTTTTTTATAAACGGAACTTCTGCATCTTGGAATATACGTCTTAAATACAGTAAAGCAAGGGCACCTTCGTTACATCTTTGGGCTACCTTGTATGTGCTGCTTCTACTACTGACTAAACTGTGGGGAAATTGGTCTGCCATGTGCAGATGCGAGCGCTCCTCGGCCTTCCAGAAACAGGCTTCGGTGTGCTTGGATGTAGTTGAACCAGAACCACTTGTATCATGGTGCCAGTACACGTTATACGCAAATGTTTTAAATGGCGGACGAGCGTGCATTGGCAGTGCGCTACTTCAGCGGCGTGGCCTAAGGCAAACATTGGTGCCAACAAGTTGGACTCGGAAATACTCTATCCTGCTTTGTTCGTTTTTACTTCTATGCGGAGATATCCACTTAAACCCTGGACCTGCGGACCACATGAATCGAGGGGACGCTTCAAAATCAGCTGTTCCCTCTCCTTTGGTGGAAATGTCGCGGCCCCATTTTTACGAGGCCTGTGTGGGAAGACGAGGTAATGCTACAAATTCTACTCCTAATAACATCTCCGGGACAATGTTAACGCCTTTAGCTCACGCAAAATTAGCAAACACTGCAACTATCATCGCTGCAAAAAAACAACAGCATATGAAACTGTTTGAGACTGTAAATCACGCGAGCGTGCTCTGGAACCCGAAAACTAAGCCAAAGGGTATTTTCGGAGGACATTTGAATATCCGTAGCGTTGTCTCAAAGACTGAGCAGATAGAGCATTTGTTGACTGATTCAAATCTCGATTATCTCTGCTTGACAGAAACTTGGTTAACCCCGTCTATTCCTTCATCAGTTGTGAATGTGCCGGGATATACTTTATACAGGCGTGATAGATTGAAGGGTAAAGGCGGTGGTGTGTTGATCTATGTAAAAAATCATATTCAAAGTCAGATACTGGATTTTAACGATTGTAATCTGGAATGTGTTGGTATCATTATTACTTTGTCCCCCCAAATGATTTTTTGTGTTATTGTAATATATCGACCCCCAAAAGCTACTAATGATTTCTTTGTTTCTCTTGGTAGACTGCTTAAACAGTGTGAGGGAAAGGAAGTTATTCTTTTGGGTGATTTTAACTTAAATTGGTCTGAGAGATCGTGCAGGTATAAACTTGAGGAAATAACAAAATCCTTTCAAATGACACAGATGTTAGATAAACCAACGCGAATAACAAAATCTTCACAAACTTTAATAGACCTAATATTTACAAATAAGCCTGAGAGAGTTACTAAAATTTATAATTTAATTACAGGTATGTCTGATCATAATTTAACCTTATTAGCTCGAAAATTGACAAAGGCAAGGTATAAAGAAGAAATTCAAATTAAAGGTAAAACATGTATCACTTTTATTTCAAAGAAAGATCTGAATCAAATTGAAAACGATCTAAAACAAATAAACTGGACAGACATCCTCAAGAATAAATCTTGTGAAGAGGGTTGTCATGATTTAATGTTAACTGTAAATAGTATTTTAACAAAATATACAAAAAATAGGCAAAGAAGGCAAAGTACAAAACAAAATTTGCCGTGGTTCACTAAAGCTATCTGGGAAATGATGAAAAAGCGAGATATGGCATTGAAAGCTTTCCTGAGGTCCGGATTAATAACTGATCGTCTTAATTTTACAAGTCAGAGAAATAAGGTTACAGTAGCACTTCGAAAAGCCAAGGCTGGGTTTTTCCTTGACATTATTAAAAATGCACAAGGAAATAGTAGAATAATATGGAAAACTATTAATAAATTGCTTGGAAAAGAAAAATCTGAAAGTGAGGGTATTCGTCTTAAAATAAATGGAAATATAGTTAATGATTCTTTGGCAATAGCAACAAATTTTAATGATTATTTTATAAATGGTGTCAAAACATTGGCCAAAGACTTTAAATTCGTTGATCCTATTTCTGTCATTAATGACAATTCCAATATGATCCTTTGCCCAATAAATACAGTTAAAGTTAAAAAAATAATTACAACATTGAATAGTAGTAAGGCAAAAGATATCTATGGTATAGATACAACTTTTTTAAAACATTATAGGGATATTTTTTCTGATCCATTAACAAAGATGATTAATCATTCGATCAGGGAGGGTATTTTTCCTGCAGTTTTAAAACCAGCCATTATTACCCCTATTTTTAAATCTGGAGACAAACAAGACATGAGTTGTTATCGTCCGATAAGTATTCTTCCTGCCGTATCAAAGGTGCTTGAGAAAATTGTTGCAGAGCAACTGACCAACCACCTGGACTCACAATTACTCTTAAATCCAATGCAATTTGGTTTTAGGCAAAGATATTCAACAGATTCAGCCTGTTGTTATTTTTGGAAACAGTCAGGGCATTCATAGATCGGGGAGGGGTGGTGGCAGCAGTCTTCCTTGATCTGCGTAAAGCCTTTGATACAGTTAATCATCAGATATTGCATAATAAGTTAAATAAATATCATTTTTCTAATCATACCCAAAAGTGGCTGCAATCTTACCTAAGTGACCGACATCAATGTGTGCGGGTGAATAACGCTAAATCTGAATTTAAATCTGCCTCTATGGGAGTGCCGCAGGGGTCTATTTTAGGACCCTTGCTTTTCAGCATTTATATAAATGACCTCCCTGCAGTGTGTCCTGATGTTGAGATAATAATGTATGCCGACGATACGGTGATTTTTACTTTCGGGAAAGATGAGTTTGAGGTTGTGGAAAAGTTAAATAAGGAGATGCAGAAAGTAGCCAAATGGCTACAGACATCCTGCCTCACTCTAAACTTAGATAAAACAGTCTCAATGTTTTTTTCAAATAAAAGAAAACTATTAAAAATATGTGAAATCGAAGTAAATGGGCAAAAACTTAAAAATGTAGATGAAACAAAATACTTGGGTTTAACAATAGATTCAAATCTTTGTTTTAAAACCCATATTAAAAAAATTGGTAATAAACTAAAATTTAATTTAATGAATTATAAACATATTAGAAATTCTTTAACAACAGAGGCCTCTTATACTTATCTCAATACGATGATTGTCCCGCATCTTTTATATTGTATGTCCAGCTGGTCTCAGGCTTGTGAAACATCAGTGAAACCACTTGAGTCTTTGTATAAGAGAGCCCTAAAAATTCATGATAGAAAGCCTTTTCGATATCATCACTGTAACATCCTTAATAAATACAATTTTTTTAGTTTTGATAATTTAATTAAATTCAATCAAATTTCCTTATTATTTAAAATAATTCATAATCTGACTGCCCCCCCACTGAGAAAGTTTATTACTCTGAGTGCAGAACAAATTTCTCGGTCTACACGGTCGACAGTCAGAGGAGAGTGTATTGTTCCAAGGTGCAGAACTACTTTTGGCCAACAGTCATTTTCTTACAGAGCTGTGAGCCTTTGGAACACTCTTCCCAGTGAAATCATGGCATGCACAGACTTTAGCGTGTTCAAGCGTTTAACTAGAACATGGTTATTGTCGCAGCAAGTTTGTACACATTGAGTGACTGGGGTAAACTGTAACTGTATGTGTTACTGTGTGACTGTTACAATGTACTGTTTTTTTCTTTTTTTTTTTCTTTTAATGGTAACAGCAACCTGCCCAGGGACTACAGGTGGAAATTAGCTCTTTGTGCTATAACCTGGCACATGCATATTTTCCTTATATGGATTAATGTTTATTGTGCATTGTCCCTGATTAAATAAATGAAATAAATAAAATAAAAATAAAATACATTCCTATTGTGTTGCCATGCTTGTCTGTAAACACAATCTGCAATTCATCCCATTTCAACGACAAAATAAAAGCTTTTTTTGTCATAGTACACTTGGTCACTGAGTCACCAACGGTTTTCTGGTTGCACCAAGGAAGGATCTTTGCCAAAATCATGTAGTTCAAGGTTCATCCGAAAACTGGAAATCTGACATCTTTCCCTTTAAAGTTCAGGCTCTGATTGTTCTGGAAATCATTTTTTGAAAGGTAAAACACTTATCAGACTTTGTTGCAGGTGAGGTGACAATGCTAACCACCAAATCATTTTGCAGTTCATAGTCAGTACAGATGTGGCTAAATGTGCCAATTCACAGACCGAAATGGCTCAAATCTACACACGCAAAACCTTGCCTAATCTGGTAATCTTTACTGAGTCAAAGCTGCTAAAGTGTGACAACCTAGCCTTCTGCTAGCTACCTGGCTACCCCATCAACAAATGAACAGTGACATCAAATACTGTATTAGCAACAAATCCGCTACATTTATGTCAAACTGTGTTTCTGTAATTAAAACTGGGACACTTTTATCACACATAAGTTGTTAAATAACAATAAGTCCTCCTTTGTCTGAGCCAACTTTGATCTAATGACACAGAGGCCTATTAGTCCTTTAGATTTCCCTAAGAACACATCTTACAAAATTGTTCTTGCAAAAGTGAACTATGTTTACCACAGAGTTGATAACGTGGAGGACCAAGCCATGCCCAGTGTGGTACACTAGCTACTAGCATGTGTTGTGAACGTTTAACTGGAACCACCAGTGGCAGATTAAGGCAAGGGCAAATAAATAAAATGACATCACACAGACAGACAGATACCATAAATGTAGTTATTCTGCTTCACCTGAGCCTCCGACGTCAAGTGCAATAGTACTGATGTATTGGTGTTTTTCTTAATGCAAACAAAATCTAATATAGAGAAAGCAAAAGATCTCCTCAATTCAGCGGCATAAATAAAGTTTGGTTTAGCCTTGCTTTGGTATTTGTAATTCTTTCCATACATCACTTTGGCAGACCGCAATGGTTGGCATTTCTTCTAATCTTCTCCAATATTGTATTGTTACTAGTATTGCCTGACAGCAGTTACACTGGCAATCAGTAGAGTGATAGATGATTCCACCAGATATGGTGCCATCCAGGTTAGTCTGCCAATGGACTTTATAGATATGAAAAAAAATGCTTTTGTCAATGAGTCTAAATTTAGGCATGCCTTCGATGTGCTTCGTTTCACTGGTTCAACCTTTGTGGATGATTTATTGGTCATTTTCTTGAATGGTCTTTCAATCATGCATTTGTATTTTTAAATTTATGCGTTTGTGTTTTTATATTTCTAATTGTTTAATGTTGCCAGTGGAGACTTTTTTGTGCTGTTAGTCTTTAAAAACTATTAATAATATTAAATTATTAACCCACTATGTGGGTTCAAAACATGCCAGACATTGTATTCATGTATAACTCTGGTAAACAAGCCAAGGATTTTTTTGATTACATGCTGCCTTGTTTCATTTTATTGTACAGGAAACCTGCTCTACACAGGTGCTGTGTAAAATCTTCTAAATGTCAGGCTCCAATTGACAAGAATCCATAGTGTGTGAAGAAAGATGAAATATAGTTGAAGGAACACTACTGAAAGCCAGATTCTGTGTTCACTGAATGCATAAAATGTCAGTTGTGTGCCAACATACAACAGACATCAAAGTGCACCTGCCCGAGCAGCTCATCACTCATCATATAACCCTAATGATAAGAAATTGCTAATGCAATGAACAGTGTTAAATTTAAATTTAAATTAATTCTATAGAGTCTGGTGATAATCCACGACTAATTTCTTAATTGTTTATGACGCCAACTGAAGCATGAAACACACCCACAGGAGTTTACACTTAATTTGCATGACTAGACCTTTTATCAAGACTGTGTGGGGAGATTATTCTGGATGTTCTTCACCCTCTTGTTATGCTACATTACTACTTGTAGTTTTATTGTTCTGATGAGTTTAGTTTGGTGCCATTTGACAATTCCTAGCATAGTTCTGCCCAGTGTGACTCAGATCACTTACATATTTAAATTGCCTAAAATACCAAATTTCCTTTTATCTCCATTTGTTTGTCTGCCACAAGCACTGACTACCAATTAAATCTACTTACCATTTTCTTGTGGTACACTTCTATGATATTGTCCTTCCAAGTACAATAGAAGGATTAATCATTTAAGCAAGTGCTCAAAACTGCCTCCAGTTCATGGACAAGAGTCAAAACCTTCCAGTGGCCATCATACGACTGGAGGTAATTAAGGATTTCAGGTAACATTACTACAGAGTAACAAAGGTTTGAGAGAAGGTCAGGGTGAATGAATGTGTCAACTAAACATCAGATTATAGCATGAGAAACTGCTTGTCATTTCAAGTTCCAAATTAACAGTTAAGACGTAGGCTAGCACTTTCCGGTGACCGCAATCATACTTAAATCTTAACCAACCAGTAACTCCCATTCCTCAATCCCAAATTTCATCTTGTCACCCTAACAAAGTTGGTTTTATGGTTAAATTCACTCAAATGTAAGCCATTGTGAATATCAAAAAGTGTATTTCTAGCTCAGTAGTGGTAAAATGTACTAATTCGTCCACATACTTTTACAAGTTTGAGATGAATCAAGCTTATGCCGATACATGATGTCTCCATAAAAGAGACACATGCACTCTGAGGTCTGACACAAGAAAAGCTTCCCCCTTTCTACATTTACGTTTTACCAAACAAAAAGCCACCTATGTAAATGAAAGCATATACAACTTTATCTAACCACTGGCATCAGCTCCTGAATCAATCTTATGGTGTCCATCCAGTGCAAAGCAGCAACCTCACCAAGTCAAGGGACCCGGATAGTTCCCTTTAACCATCTAATATGTGCTTGTCTATCACTGCACTCCTCTTAGATGTGTGAGTTAGTTCTCGTTTGTACACCATCTGCAAAGACCCAATAAACTGACATATCTGATTTGTTTAAAAGATATGCAGCAGCATTCTATCTTTAAAAGCAAATTATGTTCTTTTTGTAGCTCTTTTTTAATGCAGGTAGCTCCAGTTAATTATAGACAAGGAGGGAAAAGGTGAGTGAAACATTTTAGTAGACAAACATGTGACAGCCAAGATTGCAGTTCATCCTGATTTAGACAGGAGATTGACGTAATTAGAAGAGATGTTTGTTTGGTGGTGTAAAAATATCAACTGATGTTATGAAATATTTCTAAGCGGCTTGCTGAGTAAAAATAGTGACAAGTGGGTTTGCTTGGACCCCTACTGTGCTCAAAGTGCTGTGCTGTCCATCCCAGAACTTCTGAATATCACTGCTGGCAAAACAGTTTGGCTCCATCCTCATTTTTTTTTTAAATTCACAGCCAGAGCTGCAAACATTCAGTTCATTACTACAATGCTGGGTTTGTTTGATTTATAAATCAGTTGCATCACAGGCTACCTGCTGGCTAGAATTATGACAGTGCTGTTCAAAAAGCACCTTTGTTGAAAAACTATTAAATGCCTAATTTATGGCTTTTTGCAATTTACAAGAATTTTTTAACATAAGAATGAAAGAAAGCTGAAAACAAAGAAAACATTTAAGTAGCACATTTTTGCTGCATATCTGTACTAACAAGAACAAATGACATCCACAACCATCAGGAATACAAGTACCATGGTCAAGTCAACCTTGCAGCAGCTGTGCAGATACATTTGTATCTCTCCAGATTCTGAGAATTTCTCTATGATTTTTTAAACTAACTACCATAATCAACTCTCTCATTTTCTCTTTCTGCTTTGTTCTGTTACGCATTCCTCTATGTAAAAGCACTTTCCATCCTCTGTTTTCCTGTTTCAGATTCGCTCCATCTCTCTCAGTCAGTTTGTGGACTTCCACTTTATATGGGTTTGAACATTCACTTGCACACTCAGTGCGTGATATGTACGAGTATAATGCAGAGGGCATGGTGGGTAAAGCCTCCTGGACATGTTCCTGTTTCTTCTACTTGCTGTATTGAGTCACCAGTTAAGCTTCGCCAGATCCGTGTGTCAACAGAGGATTTCAGTCAGTTAAGCTGCTGTGGGTGGACGCCTACCCGTCTAGGCTGAGCATTGTCCACGGCACACGCTTTTCCACTCAGAAGTGGTAATTGTATCAGTTATCCAGTCCTGATCTAAATCTTCCAAGTTACAATCAGTGCTTTCCATCAGAAAGGCCAACGAGGGGCCTCAAGGTCAGGTTGTGTTTATGTGTTGAGAAGCAAATAGAAAGCAGAGACTGTGTTACCCTTCACATCTCCATGGTCGGTTTCTAGAAACATCTCCAAAACTCAGGTCGGCGATAACTTCCATTTTCCATTTATCTTAAAGTCTCGGTCATCCTCAAATCATAAAAAAACCCAAAGCAGAATACAAATCATTCATATTCTTCTTAAAATCAGCTGCATTGACTGTGGGTGATTAGTGCATGATTTTGGATTTTAAAATAACTTTTAAACTAGTGTGTCGAGTGCAGCAAAAATGACATGTCATGTGCATCATTTCTCTTAATTGTTTTTTTCTTTTCTCATGCTGAGCAGTTGAAAGAAGCTCAAGAGGAATTATTTTTGCTCTGAGGCGCCCCCTCACTGACATCCAGATTAAACTGAATGTGTATGCACTGTTGGATCAGTTTTAGTCTGATCTCTGAATGACACTGGCCCAGATGAACGGCTGCATTTGGATCCATCACCGTCCATGATGAATCTTGGCCTGCTGCCTGTCAAAGTAACAAGGACGGATGCCTGAATATTGGGTATGGGGGGAACTATGAGGACAGATGAGGTGAAGGACATAAGACAGAAGGAGGCAGCTGGAGGTATCAGTGGGTTCCTTTTTATAATTGTACTGTAAGAGGATTGTCAGTGATGAACCGGAAAACACAACTGTATTTGGAAGTTAGTCATTAGAATTAGCCAGGATGTCCTTCAATTAAAAAAAAAAAGGCTCCATAGGTCTCCACATTTCACTTTGAAATCAGCCTCTAACCATTACAACAGGTGTAAGGGAGGATGTGAGATTTCTTATAAACATAAGATTTAAATGCTTAACTGCATGTTTCTTATTGTAATCAGGACAATACAGCATACTTCAAAGCAAAACTACAGGCCATTGCATCATGTATTCCAGAGCAGTCACTCACAACAGCCACAGACTTTTTCTCACAGACAGAAATTTGGGTATGGAACTGTTACAGTCCAACCTCTAGGGTCAGCTGGATGTAACAAAATAACCATGTATTATTTGTTCAGGTAAAGGAATTTATTGCTCAGCGGCAAATTAACACAAAAGAACATTGACAATACAAAGAAAGAAAGAGCTGGTGGATGCTGCTAAATCAAAGACCCAAATAAGACCGTACAAAAGCTAACAGGGTTCACAAACTATCTAAACCAACCAACACACTTTAGCTAAAACCAAAACACAGTAGCAACACCCAACACAAGAAACAGAAACTAATAAAGAAATGAATAGTGCACAGAATTAACTAAACAAAACTGGGGCCTCTACACACAGATATTTAGCACACAATACACAGAGATTCAAACAGCAAAGCTTCTCACGGACTACTAACAAGAGTCACAATCTCCACTAAGACTTGAGGCTCCACACCATATAAGCAGCCACCAACAGAAGCTCTAAATGTCCATAGTCAATGATTATGAAGCCAACACACCACACACAAACAATGCACACAGAGGCACCAGGGCAAACTTGTCACAAATACCAACTGTCCCAACTGGGAGTCTTGGTTGCAGCTATATACTCATGTGCAGTGATTGCTGGGATGTTGCGGAGGGAGGAGTTGTGGTGGCGGACCAATCCGAGGTGTGGAGGACCAGGGCTGGGAGGAGGTCTGGAGCTCCAGGCTAATCACTCCTCATGATTGCCAGGTGGGATCTGGAGCTCAGTCTTTGGCCAGGTGTAGTCAATCCACTCCACAAGCCATCTAGGCACAAAGGCCGTACAGAAGTCCATTTCCCAACAAACAAGCCACCACAGGCCGTAACAATGCCAAAATTTATGGCAATTCATCCATCCATCCATCCATTCTCTATACACCGCTTTATCCTCATTAGGGTCGCGGGGGGTGCTGGAGCCTATCCCAGCTGACTCGGGCGAAGGCAGGGGACACCCTGGACAGGTCGCCAGTCTGTCGCAGGGCTATGGCAATTCATCTAACACATATTTTACAGACATACAAAAAATCTGTGGCAAATGGAATCAGCCAGCATAATTATCTTTGCAATTTAAATCTGAACCTGTTTTTATGAAAGTTGTTTCTTACATTTTTCAGTCTAATGTATTTCTGGATTCAGTTACAATGTCCTTCATCAGAATTTCCATAACTTCCGATTTTCAGAGTAGAATAAAACTCCAGATATAGCTAATATGAATGAGAGAAAAATTCATTTCTCTTCTTTGCTTCCACCAATCAATATCCATCCATGGCCACACAACTTTCTCCCTTTATTTTTTTATAATAAATGCTGTGTCTATTCGCATTTTAGACATGTTGGGGAAAGAACATTTCATTTATTTAGTCATTGCAGCTTTTGAATGTAAGATGCAACTGTTTATTTGAAGGCCAGTTTTTACACAATTAACCAGTAACAAAACAACAAATAAAGGAAAAACTACAAGGGAAAGAAACCGAACAGAAACAAATAGGCTAGAAACAAAAAGGTACAAAGGGAAACACAAACATTAAGAAACATCCTTTTCTCTTACTGTTGCCATCATCTTCACTACTTATGCTCTGTTGCTGGCTTCCCCCTCAGTGCCTCTCATAAGGCACTGAGGGGGAAGCCAGCAATTTGTACTGATAGATTTGATTACCTGAGTCGTCAGGCCTCTGGTGCGACTGTAACAACAGCCTCCGGTCATCCACACTTCTAAGCACAAGAGGATGGGCCAGAGGAGATGAAGAGCCACAAGGTTAATTAAAGGTTGATGAGATCTTTCATGCCTGACGCAGGAAGCACATTAATATATAATAAAACAAGACACCTTGGCTCAGTCATCATACCAGTGACATTCATGGCTCATCTTTGATGTAACTACAGTCTGAGTTAATTTATCAGGCCACTGCTGGTTCATAAATCAGTACAAACTGTGTATTTTGGACTGGCATACACTATCGTATATGAAGCTGTAAAGGTTTTATGACAAATCAGAGCTGCAGTCAGCTTTCTTTCAGCAGGAAATAGACAAATCTAAGTGTGTTAGACAGTGTTCTCTGCATTTGGACGCATCTGTTCAAGAGCGCTTGCTTGTGTATTACCTGAGTTTGTTTTCCCGGAAAACATTGGACTTATTTCAACGTTAACTACTCATTTCGCCCTTGTGTCACTGTTTGATTAACATGTTGGAATTCATGTCTTTCACTGCAATTTATAAACATTCTACAGGGCGGCCAGGGGATATCTTGAAGACAGGTTGCTCATTCCTCCCTCTTCCTCAGCTTCCCTGATGTCCTTTCTTATGCACATCAGTCATCACTAAGGTATGAGGTGCAGGTGACATCTATAATTACCTCTAACTATTTCTGATGAGACAGATTCCATGTTAATACTATCATGTTACATTATGCCTGTAATCTTACACAATCCTGCAGCCATTGTTGTTGTGTGTTTGCCCATCTGTGCGCCTCTCTGGACAATAATACATTCAACGTCTATTCATCTAGCTGGTATTTGCTTCATATAATTGAATAATCTAGATTTCAAAGTACAATTTGTCATCTTTCATCTTTTAACTTTGAAGTCGGGCTTCATGAATATGGAAGTAGACGCCATCTTAAGTGGTCAAACGCAGACAGAGGAAATAAAACAGTCAATTCAGTTGCTTTTACCTCAGTTGTGCATCTACTGTTGAGCATCATTTCACTTGCCAGAATATGTTTACTTTCCATGGGAGTTCATGTATAAATGTTTGTGCAATATGAATCCTGTAGCACAAACACTATAATCTGGAAAAGTCATCTAAGTAGCTAACTATACTGCAACTCTCAAGTTAAGTTAAACCATCATCCTTATTTTGGTTTGATCTGTCTGACATGGGAAGTTTATGGACTAGTTTACAGCACTAGTTCATTTAAAATATCAATAATAAGTTTAAAACCACAAACCATGAATTTATTGGTAGAATCTGTAACATTTTTTGGCCTTCGCAACAAGCAACAAGTCTATAATGGTGTAAAATAGACCTTCAAAGCCTTAATCTACACTAGCCAAGAGAGATTAAAGCATAGGCAATTGTTCAAAAACACCTTTACAATGTTGCAGTGAGCAAATTTCCATGGGCGTAATTTATTGAAATAAATCATTAGCATACAAATGAGAAACACTCAGTCTTATAGGAAAGTCACATTCAGTCACATTCAGTCTTATCGGAAAGTCTGTCCCACATACTCCACCCAACAGATGGAAAAAGGTGGGGGTCAGTCTCGGGGTTTTGTCCAACTGTTCCACTTCAAAGACACTCCAAGGCCTCCAGAGAATTAACTGTGTGGGCCTTCAGCAGACAAGATAAGGTTTTCTGTACACTGTAAGGCCTCAGGGTCAAACTCAGCTCCTTAGCACAAACAAGAATCGATAAGAGACAAACCTTCACAAGAGAGAACACATAGTTAGTACAATTATACCAAAGAATAGCATGCCAGCAGCAATAAAACCAGAAAAAACATCGAATTTTTATCTCAAATGGCGTCAGCCATTCACAGTCAATACACTGATCATTAAAAGGGCTGCTGTAGCTCATGTGGTGGACTGGGTTGTTCACTGACTGCAAGGTTGGCAGTTCTGCATGTCAAAGTGCCCTTGAGCAAGACAATGAAATCAAAGTTATTCCCAATGGCAGGCAAGCACTTTGTGTCACAGCTCGTGTCGCCATTGGTGAATGAATGGATGAATGGGAAAGATTGTAGAGCACTTTGAGTGCCAATGTAGAAAAGTGCTTAATAAGTGCAGGCCCTTTACCATTCACGATGTTCTAGCTGTCCATTCTATATGAGGGATAAAAAGAAATGGCTCTGTAAATGGGAAGCACAGTGAATAGTGCCAATCAACCATAAATATTCCATATCTATTTTTTCACTAGCAACTGGTGCACTTCTGTCCAATCTACTCTTCCACAATTGATGTAACACTGATCATTTTTAAAATATCAGAGTGCAACTATTCTAATATTCAAATGTTGCTAATTTTGTTGATAACTCATATTGTAGTGTTAGAGGTGAGCCTGACCATCGTTATGTTAGGACCAAGTGACTTCAAAATGACTGAAGATTATTGTCCTAATTATCAGCTTCTCCATCATTTCACATAGTCAGTGGTGACACCCTTGACTCGAATGCACTTTCCCCTTTCCCCGTGGAGATATCTTGTTAGCATGATGAAATGACCTAAAGGTCACCTGTTTGTCTAGTTGGCAGATTAGTGCAAACTCTCCTCTCCTTGAAGCTTCTTACAACCCGCTCCCCCCCTAAGACAGATGCCAGCACTAAATTGAAGCAATGAGAGCTCATGCCATATGCTTCAGAGCTAGAGTCACACTGTTTTGTTTGAGGCAATTTCACAATTCCATCCGCAATACTGGCATTCAAACATGTAAATTGCTTCATAAATTCAAGTCACTCTCCAGGCATTGATTAAACCCCTGAAAACTCATCTTGGTTGATCAAAACTGCATTTTTTCCCATCAAAATAATCCCTTCCTGCTTTACAGAGGCTTAGATCTAACTCTTCGATGCTGCCTTCCATGGAATATACAGATCTATAAAGTCCTTACATGTTTCACTCCTCATTGCCTTTGGTTGGGTGCAGCACGAACACACCAGCTCACCTCGGACTTTGTTGAAACACTGCACAACATCTCTACATTACAAAAAGTCAAGTTGTAATATTGGAGTAATTCAGCAGTAGAATTACAATCAGTGTCAATGAGACACAGGCTCTGCAGTCCATCAAATCTGCAATTGTATTTTCTTAAGGCAACAAATGCCCCTATTTGAGTTTGATATTTATATTCTGGTGAGCATGTCTCTTCCAAATGAGTTGTTTGGCTGAGTTATCTTTAGGAGCTTGAAATCTAAAAGCTTATTTCATGAATCTTAAAAAGCTAAAGTCTGGATTTCAGTCACTTTGCATTTGTCTCAACAATGTTCGTTTTGCAGGAGAAGTTGTGAAATTCTCCGTTGTAATTTTGCAAATGAACTGAAGCCATTTGAGGACATCTATCTTCGAGACAGGAAATGCAACGGCTCCTTAATGGATTTTAAAGTAGAGGTTTGGAAAATAAGAGAGCTTGGTCTTCTCTGCGGCACGCTTTTAGCCATGTGGTAATAGTATCTACAGTGAGCTCCATCAGGTCTGCGGAATTGCTGTACTCTACATTAAAACTCACTCTTGGCTCAATCTCCATGGCTCTCAAGGCTCTGTCAATTTTTCCATCTCGTCTTTTAATGTGGCAGCTAGGTAAGAGGAGATGGGAGAGTCGCTGACCATTCACGCCTACATGCTCCTTCTTCCTTTTTACAGCGCTGTTCTTCCCTCACTGTGTGCATTAACCCTTTAGTCAAACATTTTAATCTAAAAAAAAAAAAAAGCAAAATCAATTAAAAATGTCAGTCATTTTCAGTTTAAATTGTACAGCTATTTAATTAAATGATCATACCTGCAGTCTCATTTGGTTAATTGTTATTTTTCTACTATACAATGGTCCATTTATTACACTAGCTCAGCTTGAAAATCTCACCTTTCCTGACAGAACTTTTCGAAAATGTTTTTGGTCTTCCTCACATCTGCAGTGTCTTATTGTTACAAGGCATAATTGCGATTTCCTGAATGAGCCACTAAAGCTGCAGAGCTGTGGATCAGCTCTAATTTAAGCAGCAGTCTGTCAGGTGCAGCAACTGGAACTAGTTATGAATAATAATTTTCAAACAGGGCCAAATTTAGAGACTCAAGCCACAGGATACTTTGAACCAATGCCTGCTCAGTATCAGGGTGGGAAACATAAAGAACGCATTAGCTGTGACTGCTGTTGTGTGTGCAGTGTGTGAAAAGCCTCTTTGATTGCCTTTGATTTACTATAATTTTGCATCCGTTGCCCTCTTGATTCATGGTGGTGTGAAGTGGTGCTGATATTTTTATAAATTCTTGTGACACGTGTTCAAAGACAACTGACAGCGCTAGCAAGTTAAAATGACATGCTGAATTCCTGTGGGAAATAGAAGCAGCTGACAATCAACACGCTTAAGGGACAGCACTAATAAATTAGAAGGAGGTTGTAATTTCAAACTCTTCATTTAGTTTAATTTGTAACTTTTCAAAAATGTTCCTGAATGTACACATGTGGACAAAATTGTTGGTACCCCTCAGTTAAAGAAGGAAAAACCCACAATTCTCACTGAAATCACTTGAAACTCACAAAAGTAACAATAAATAAAAATTTATTGAAAATTAAATAATCAAAATCAGCCATCACTTTTGAATTGTTGATTAACATAATTATTTAAAAAAACAAACTAATGAAATAGGGCTGGACAAAAATGATGGTACCCATAACTTAATATTTTGTTGCACAACCTTTTGAGGCAATCACTGCAATTAAACGATTTCTGTATTTGTCAATGAGCGTTCTGCAGCTGTCAACAGGTATTTTGGCCCACTCCTCATGAGCAAACAGCTCCAGTTGTCTCAGGTTTGATGGGTGTCTTCTCCAAATGGCATGTTTCAGCTCCTTCCACATATGTTCAATGGGATTCAGATCTGGGCTCATAGAAGGCCACTTTAGAATAGTCCAACGCTTTTCTCTCAGCCATTCTTGGGTGTTTTTGGCTGTGTGTTTTGGATCGTTGTCCTGTTGGAAGACCCATGACCTGCGACTGAGACCAAGCTTTCTGACACTAGGCAGCACATTTCTCTCCAGAATGCCTTGATAGTCTTCAGATTTCATCGTACCTTGCACACTTTCAAGACACCCTGTGCCAGATGCAGCAAAGCAGCCCCAAAACATTACTGAGCCTCCTCCATGTTTCACCGTAGGGACAGTGTTCTTTTCTTCGTATGCTTGGTTTTTGAGTCTATGAACATAGAGTTGATGTGCCTTACCAAAAAGCTCCAGTTTGGTCTCATCTGTCCAAAGGACATTCTCCCAGAAGCTTTGTGGCTTGTCAACATGCATTTTTGCAAATTCCAGTCTCGCTTTTTTATGAGTTTTTTTCAGCAGTGGTGTCCTCCTTGGTCGTCTCCCATGAAGTCCACTTTGGCTCAAACAACGACGAATGGTGCGATCTGACACTGATGTACCTTGGCCTTGGAGTTCACCTTTAATTCCTTTGGAGGTTGCTCTGGGCTCTTTGGATACAATTCCAACGATCCGTCTCTTCAATTTGTCATCAATTTTCCTCTTGCGGCCACGCCCAGGGAGGTTGGCTACTGTCCCGTGGGTCTTGAACTTCTGAATAATATGAGCCACTGTTGTCACAGGAACTTCAAGCTGTTTAGAGATGGTCTTATAGCCTTTACCTTTAAGATGTTTGTCTATAATGTTTTTTCGGATGTCCTGGGACAATTCTCTCCTTCGCTTTCTGTTGTCCATGTTCAGTGTGGTACACACCTTTTCACCAAACAGCAGGGTGACTACTTGTCTCCCTTTAAATAGGCAGACTGACTGATTATGAGTTTGGAAACACCTGTGATGTCAATTAAATGACACACCTGAGTTAATCATGTCACTCTGGTCAAATAGTTTTCAATCTTTTATAGAGGTACCATCATTTTTGTCCAGGCCTGTTTCATTAGTTTGTTTTTTTAAATAATTACGTTAATCAACAATTCAAAAGTGATGGCTGTTTTTGATTATTTAATTTTCAATAAATTTTTATTTATTGTTACTTTTGTGAGTTTCAAGTGATTTCAGTGAGAATTGTGGGTTTTTCCTTCTTTAACTGAGGGGTACCAACAATTTTGTCCACGTGTGTAATTAAATACATTGCAAGTCTAACTGCTGCATAGGACCTTATGGAGTTGTGCGGATAAACTGTACTCTGTGTTGTGAAAATCACACCCATTGCTGCCTGTACAGGTAATCATCTCAGTAAGCACGCTCCAATAGCTCAAAAAAAGCCCTCAAATGTATGTTTCTACTTAAATCCTGCTGTACATAAAGACACAACTCCAGAAAAGATTTTCAGGAGGTGTTCAAGTTCACATTCATTATTCTGAAATAGCAGCTGTGAAATGCAGAGGAAGTCTCCAGAAGTGGCTGACTATGCCAACCCTGTAGTTTCACAGCACTTAGTCTGTCTCAGAAGCCAATCTCAATCTAAAAACACAATATGCATGGAAGTGGAGACCCGTTTTTTTTTTTAATGAATTGAATATAATGTAGATTGTCCAAAGCACAATCACTTAGAAAGAATGGCAGACATAATACACTTGAGCTATTATTCATCGAAGCTGCCGAACCCCTTTTCAGTGTCTGGTAAGACACTTGCATCCCACCACTGTGACATAAACAAAAGATGTTATTTCCTTTTTTATCACAGAGTTAGTTGCTAAGTTACTGAAATCATCGAATGAAATGTTCCATTGAAAAGTAAACCTGCTGAGAGAAAGACTCCCCAAAATGCTTTGTGTTTCTCTATCTTTTATGTTTTTTTGCCGGGGGTTGGGGGGTTTGTTGTCCTTACATCTGTAAACCGCAGGCTGCTTTGTTAAAGTGATGTGAGTCATGTGTCACGTTGCTGGTCTGTCTTTCTATTCGCCTGTCTGTTGGAACGTTACTCCATCCATGAGTCCGTCAGCATGACAATATCTGCCTGCATTTTCGTAGCTCTCTGACAGATCCTATGGCAGCTCCTCAAACGAGACTGAAATGTTTAACCAACAACATGCTTAACCTGCTGTCTGCACTGCCAAATTTGGTTTCTCGGATAAACAAACCTTGTAAAATAACGAAAGGATGAGCATGACGTGAGAAATGTCCATCATCAATCCTCTAACAATAACACCGATCTAGTATTGCTGCTTTTTATTAAATAAAATCTGATTGTTGTTAGTTGCCCCACATTTTGTGCTGCTGCTGTAAAAAAGCATCCTGTTTTGTTTTTTTGTTTGTTTTTTTCTGAAATGTTAACCATCTCCAACAAAACAAATGCAGCAAGATCAAGCACACTGCCTCAAACATCATCAACGTCTTCACTCTGTCTTTCAGATATGAGGGACATTTTACACTGTTACCATTCCTTTGCTGGTACAAAACTTTAAGATGGAAAAGAGTTTGCTTTGACAGAAATGTTGTCCCATCTGCCATTGCAGCCAGGACAAAAATTTCATAGCACTGATTTTTTGTGTACATGTACATGGGTTGTGGTGTGAGAATTAATGTCATGAAGTGTTTTATGTATGGTTGTGTTGTACCTTGTATAGGGAAACCTATAAACTCAAATCTCTGTCTGTGACAGTGAAGACTATCTATCAACAAGGTTTGAAGAGTCAGAGAACTTTCTGAACTCTGAATTAGTCATCAGACAATTCCTAATGAAAATGTTTGACCCGTTTTACAATCTAATGAGTCAATTAAAGGTCCAATATGGTGAAAACCTATTTTTATTGTGTTTTGTGCTTGCTGTCAATGTAGAGATGTAAAGAAAAAGCTGGTAAGATATGAAAATGTTTACCTCTGTCATACCTTAAGCCTCTTCACGACGAGATGAGCTGTAAACATCCAACAAAGTAAACAGTAGTTCTGTCGCTCAAAGTTGACATGATCCTGCCACCATCATGGTGAGCAATTTAAAACAAACAGATGCCTCATAGTCCACTAAGGTTTATTGACATTCTGGAGCTGCCTGTGAAGTATCTGACATACGAGCAAAACACAGCAAATGTTATGCCGTTGGTTGCAAGAGTGAACATAAGAGTCTTTATGCACTCCCAGCATCTGATTAACTGAAGATATAGTGGATTACTTTTAGTATTGATGGCAATGTTAGAGTTCAGAGCTCTGTGGAAACTGCAATGCTGAAGGATAATCAGAAATGGTGGATACTTTAGGAGTGATTTGAAACCAAGTAATAAGGAGTGAGTGGGTTATTGTTATTGGGTTATTTTCGTATTGCCTGTTGTATTCCAATAAAACCCAGACTCAGCCACTCTTTACATCAGTCTGTTTCTCTCATATATGCTGCATTTTAATTCAGCTGAATGACCAAAAAAGCTGTTCTCACCGTACACGAGTTAAAAATGCAGGCTGTTCTCTGATTTTATAATTCCATTAAAAACGATCCCCTCGGGTAAAGTTGGTAGCAATATAAGGTTCTGGTTTCACATACTCATTTCAGCAAGTGTCAGCTTACAAGGGGTGAAGTGTGTTGCTCCGCACAATCATTTACAGACACAGAGAGAGTCTTCTTCCTGAAGAAAGCAGCAGGTGAGCTACATTTAAAGCTAGTGACACTGCAGCAGGAGTTTAGAATAGAACTAAAACTTAGAGTGATTTATTCTATGCAGTATTTTGAGGTGAAAAATTGAAACACAACTTTATTACTTTGGGGCACAATATATTCCCTTTAAGACCTCTACAAACAGAAGTAGAAGGGTTTCCCAGGCTTTGACGATCAACTGTGCATACTTGCCATTTTTGTTTATCGTATAATTAACATTTTGTTTACCATTGGGCAGTCAGGCAGATCCTAGATAAGTGGCACAAAATAGCTGATTCATTTTTGCACCTCACCCAACACTGCGGTTACTGTCCCCAGGAGACCCGAGTTCCAGCAACTGATCAAAACATTCTGAAAGGTTGCTAACTAATTTTTAAAGCTAAAATGTCACTTCACAGCGAGAGTAACACTGCACGCAGTATTTCCTTCCACTTGTTTGTTTCATTCAATGCAGTTTTACTGGAGCTGTTCGGATGAGATGCAGATTGCAAAGGCTGAGCTGTTTTACCCACAAACACAAGGGAGGAAGAATATTAAAACAGTAGCCATAAATACATTATGTTGAAAACATGATCAGAGCGTAAAAGTTAAAGGGGTTTTTGACAGATTTAATGCATTTGAAATATTGGTAGAATAATAGTAATGTAGAACTGTGTAGAACAGACCAAAATTTCTGCTTCCAGTGAGCTCTGTTTAAAACATTGACTCCCTGGAGGAACAACATCACACATCTTAATTATGTATCACTGCCATCCCCATGTGTATCATATGCGTTATATGTATGTTTCTGCTCAAAGGGTTAACATTATGTATTTCCCTTTAATGCCTCCTGCTTGGAGGG
The DNA here is from genome assembly GCF_021347895.1 of Acanthochromis polyacanthus. Taxonomy (NCBI): domain Eukaryota; kingdom Metazoa; phylum Chordata; class Actinopteri; family Pomacentridae; genus Acanthochromis; species Acanthochromis polyacanthus. Next base: position 34,367,727 of record NC_067126.1, on the reverse strand, counting down.
AGTTCACACCCTGCTTTTCACTACTTCACTGACAAACACACTGTGCTATTTTTGTATGAGACTGCACTGTGGTGTGGCAACAAAAACCTTTCAAGCTCAACTGCCTTGCTTGCTTTTCCCAGAATCCTTAACAACTGCCCTGTAACTGTGCTTCAGCAGTGGTTAAATGAATGAGGAGAAATGCATTTTTTAAGTGGAGCGCTGTTTACCCATGTGTGGTCTTAGAACTCGAATGCTGAGTTTGTCTCACAAGTGTCAGATTATGCATTTCACGGTCTTCAGACACAAGACTGCAGGTGCCAGGAACCAAATTCAAAAAGCAAGAATGATAACGAACATTTTCCTGCATGATACAGACAGTCTAAGTGTTCAGAAAAACCTACAAAAGAAAATAAAAATCATCTGTGGACCCATCCACAGGAGAAAACTATGGAATATCTGTCCTTCAGCCTATCTTTGACTCGGCCATATTGGATGCTAAAGAGCTTCGTATTCCCACTGGTCAATGTCAGAGAACATGTTGTAAAAACTGTCACAAAGTGGAATAAAAAGGTAAAACAAAAACTGTGGCATGTTTCTGGCAACTCCGGCTTCCTCCCACACTCCAAAAATATGCTGAGGTTAATTGATTATTCTAACTTGCCCGTAGGTGTGAATGTGAGTGTGATTGTTTGTCTCTATGTAGCCCTGTGACAGACTGGCGACTTGTCCATGGTGTCCCCTGTCTTCGCCCTAAGTCAGCTGGGATAGACTCCAGCACCCCCACGACCCAAATGATGATTAAGCGGTATAGATGCTGGATGGATGGATGTTTTTGGCATTTGAAAAAAGATCATTGTCATTCCCGTTGCTTGTTTTCAGTCTTGAGGAACTGCCCCCCCCCCCCCCCCCCCCCCTTTTTTTTCCAGATATCATGTATTTAAATGCTGCTTGAATGTGCATGGACCAGTGCTATGCTGAAACAATAAATGAGTTAGGACTCATTTACTTAACTTCACAGTTGCAACAAAGAAAGCTTAGAGCTCACTGTTCTGTAAAGCATCATTGTATGTTGTTGCGTGATGATCCCCGTTGGAACTAAAGGGCAGAGACGTGCACATTGTTGCTTTGAATTCTGTTGGTCAAATAAAAACTACTGTAGCATTATGACATTTGGCCTCATCTGGGAAAACATGCTGGATGACCAAACATTTGCTCCCTTTTCTGTGCATAGCAGCATTTTATTTACAAAGCATCAACATTAGCATTCACCAGGTCATAGAATATTTGGCTGCACTTCACTTAGCCTTCACCTATTCCAGAGAAATCCCACGTCACAGACCCGCATTATGGATCTCTTCGTATTGCTTCTACCTTGGTAAAAGCTGACTCTCATGGGAGCTCATTTGGGCATGAAACATGGAGCAATTTAGTGCCAGCCGAAGTCAGATCATTGCTTTCTTTTGATATTTAATTTGGGTGCATTGTTGCTTCAACAGGTCAAGCATAAGACACCGATTATCCAATGACGTGACACAGCAATTCAGGAGTGACATGTGCTTCTCTTTTGTGGTTAATGTGCCTACAGAATTCCCTCAAAGTGATATTTTTGATTCTAACGTTTTTTGCTGATGGATGTAACTGGGATGGGTGAACACAGTGTAATACAGGCACATTTTCAACAGGGTGCTGATGTGTATGTGTGCATGCATATGTTCGTCTTTTTATATACTATATTTGAGACTATGTCATAAGGGACGCTTGTTATTTTGCAATTGGATGTGGAAGCTTTATCACTGGTGGAAAAACACATTACCTCTTTAATGTCGGCACATTGGATGTTAGTCTCTCGAAATACATTTAATATTTGTTTGTTTATTTAGTGCAATGAGATCCAATGCACAAACAACGAAACAAATGACTAAACACCTTGGCAAAATAGGTGAACGGAAGCATGAACAGAATACAATAGGATGAAAAGCACAAAACAAACAAAAAAGAAACAGTGGAACAATAGTGAGGTTGGCAAAATAAAGAATACTGTATCATACTACAGGATCAGAAGGAAAGGTAATTGCAGCCAATCTGGTAACCCAATCAATAAGAGTGGATAGGTGAGAGATTTAGAAACATATGGTCACTCAGTATAAGTGAAAAAATAAAATATTATGAAACATAACACACTGCCCGTCCAAAAAAAAGTCGCACACTCTAATATTCTGTTGGATTGCCTTTAGCTTTGAGTATGACACACATTCACTGTGGCATTATTTCAATAAGCTTCTGCAATGTCACAGCATTTATTTCTGTCCAGAGTTGGATTAATTTCCTGTCAAGATCTTGTACTGACGATCAGAGAGTCAGACCTCAGCGCAAAGTCTTCTCTAGCACATCATGCTCCTTGCACAACTCATTCACAATGTGAGCCCTATGAATCCTGACATTGTCATCTTGGAACATGCTCATGCCATCAGGGAAGAGTAACTCCATTGATGTAAAGACCTGAGTCCTTCAGTGTATTCAGGTAGTCAGCTGACCTCATTCTTTGGGAACATGATGTTGCCTAACCTGACCAACCCCAGATCATAACCCTAACCCCCATAGGCTTGAAGGCACTATCCATGATGAGTGCATCACTTCATCCACCTCTCCTCTTACCCTGATGCACCCATCACTTTGGAACAGGGTAAATCTGGACTCATCAGACCACATGACCTTCTTCCACTGCTCCAGAGTCCAATCTGTATGCTCCATAGCAGATTGAAGCCTTTTATTCTGATTAGCCTCACTGATCAGTGGTTTTCTTAGGGCTACACAGCTGTTCAGTCCCAATCCCTGGAGTTCCCTTCGCATTGTGCGTGGAAATACTCTTACTTTGACTGTTAAACATAGATGTGAGTTCTACTGTTGATTTCTTATGATATGATTTCACCAAATGTTTAAGTGATCTCCAATAATGATCATCCAAGAGTTTGTTCTGACCAGATTTCTTCCTCCTTCCAGGTTTTAATAATGTATTGGACAGTTCTTTACCTGATTTTAGAAGTTTCAGAAATTTTCTTAATTGTTTTCTTTGATTGATGCAGGCCAATACTGTGACCCTTCAGAGACAGATTAACATCCTTTCCACGACCACAGGCTATGTCTTCCAACATGGCATGAGAAGCTCCTCTCTGCATCAGCTGGAGTTAAATAAGTTGTTGCAGCTGAAACATATTCATCACTGCAGTAATTATCCAATGGAAGGTTTTTAATTATTTGTTTACTTAAATCAAGTGACTATTTTTATTTAGGCAGGGTATAATATTCTCCCACAAAACAAGCATCCAGGAAATTCAAGGGGGCTCATTCCAGCATGATGGCCCCAGGCAGCTACACAGACCTATAAGTCCAGTAGTCCCAGTGATGCATAACATTCCCCATGAGACCCCCACCATTCCCACCAGCACCAGGCTCAGGTGCACTCCCCAGGACAGATACAAAGTGATGTTTATTCATACAGCCCCCCAGCCTAAATTTCCTTCTCTCTTTAAATTTTTACTTTTACTAGACGGTGTTGCTTCTACTTTCAAGTTGCTCCCAGGGCCTGGAGAAGTCACCAACCTTTTCACAGTCAACATCTGATGACATCCTATACATGGCCCCCAGGCTCTTTTGGATGGAGCCTGTGCATTTTTGGTTTATTTTTAAAAAAATATTTAGCCTATAATTGTACATCTACTGTATGCTCAGTGGCCACTAGGCATACTTTCACTCTCACCCAGCAATGGAGACACCAAAGCTAGATGGAGGAAGGCATGTGGGCCCGCCCAGGAGGACCCAGAATTGCTCAAAATAAACAACAAGCCTGGGATGGTGTGCAATCACACCTAACTATATGGTATTGTACAGGAGGACAATATTGTGTAAAAACATTTGCAACTGCAATATGGCTCAGAGCCACATGGGATGAACTTGTAAGGAGATAGTGCTGATTGTTCTATTGATGCACACATGTGTATCCATAAATCCCATTTTTTGAGTTTTGTGCTGGGTGAAGGGCATCCTGTGTAATTTTTTTCTACTGAATCAGCCGTATTTTGCTGTTGAGGACAAAATGGATTACACCTTTGGATTTTTATGATTTTGCCCATCAAGCACTTCATAGTTTGGTCCCCAGATTATGTCTGTGTATTATATTTCATTATCAACATGTCCTCGGGCAGGACAAAGGCTGAGAAGGTGTCAGCTGTTCCTGTGTCGAGGTGACAGATTAAAGGGGACTAAGCTTCTGACAAAGGGTCTGACAAATTCTGATGTACAGTGCAACATCACTGTCAGCTGTCAAATAATGTTAGAAGTTATTTTATTTTCTTTTTAAAAAAAATCTTCATCATTAATTTGAATCATTTGTATGGCTGGCATTAGCCTATGTGATATAAAAACCAGATCAAAATGGTCATATTTTACTAACCTTACCTTGTCCTTCTAGTTTTCATTTTATTTTATTTTTCTATTATTATGTGCACTATAAATGCGCAGTGGCAGAGACATTGGTCTCCCGCTGCAATTGAAAATAGAGGTGTGCTGAGGCAGTGCTGTCTTTGACCTTCAATACTTGAACTGCACTAAGGTGGTGATTGAAGGGTGCACAGCAGGAGGTAATGGCAATTGTTGAAAATTGCTTCCTGAAATTCACTGGCATTATGTCCCCTTTTTTGTCTCTTGAAATGGGGACACACTGATTGTGCTTTGTACACAAGGCAAACTGTGTCTCATCAGGAAACACAGGAAGGATGAAATTCCTCAAATGCATTTCTGGGATAAATGGATAAACACTGCTCCTTCATGAAGTAGCCATGCAATGCTTGTCAGAGCTACAGTATTGATAATTACTCCCTTAATCAATAGCCATCCATTAAGCAAAGCCTTACCATTAAGTTATCTTCATTTTTCAGGTAGCCGCTCTTCATGCATTCAGTCATCTATTATAATTGCCCTCAAACTCATACGACCACACAGGTCGTATGTACGTGCCCCTGAATACGACCCATGAGAGCGTATTTAGGTTAGCGCCCCTACGGGGGACAGGAAGGCATTACGGGATTTAATTCTCGAAACGGCTTTTCCCTCACTTTCGCAAGATGGGTTTAGGGTTATGGTTATGGTTATGGTTATGGTTATGGTTATGGTTATGGTTATGGTTAGGGTTAGTGTTAGGTCAAAGTTTGTTCATGGTGACATTTCAGCTGAGACACCTGAGTGTCAATATTTACTCAACCGCTAGAGGTCGCTTAACTTCAAAACGTAACACTCGGTCGTAATAAGGGCGTGTACAAACGACCTATGTGGTCGTTTTTTGAAGGAGGACAGTCTCTACAGTATAATTGACATGTTGTCAAGATTGGACATAACTTGCAGGGCGTTGTGTTTTCAAGGTCAAGATAACAGTTCTTAATCAGTCAGTCTCTCCTTCATTCAAATACATGACATTTTTTTATTACTACATGTGACAGAATACTCTTGCCACATTTTCTGTAAGTTCTATTATACATTACGGACAAGAGGTAGTTTTAAAGTATAGATTCATTAAGGTCTCCTGTGTGCTTTGTGTTTTGAGAGGTTTGATAGGCAAAGCCACCACTAAGTTTCCTTTCGAGTCCATTAAGATCACTCTTAGCAGAGCTACCAAGTAAGCAAGAGAATAAGTCCACGGTAACGCCTGTGCACTTTGTCATCTCAAGTTTCTGCATGGCTTCATACTTAAAACGTAAAGAAAAACACTGCACAGAGGAGCCAAAAATTACTCAGATGAGGCCTGACTGCATGAATTTGTAACTGCTCTGTCCCTGCAAAATGCTCATTAAAGTAGTTTCAGATTCATGGAGAGCATCAAAACAGCAGAAATAAAGTCACATATAATTGCAGTGCAGTGTCAGATTCATACAAAGACTACACACAAAGACGTGGTGTTCTTTTACATAGAGGCTTTATTAGAATTAAATAACATAGCACAAAAAAAATCTAAAGCAACTCACTACCATCTGGAGAACCACCTAGCTGTACATGTAACACTGTGTGTATCTGAGAAACAGAAAGGCATGGAAAAGGACAGGAAACCAGGAAGTGTGAATCTGCCAGACATGAGTTTTCAGTAAGCCACAGCAGCTACAGTAAACACTTTCCATACTTAGAATATACAAATGCTAACCAGATGATCCTCTTGCTGAGAGATAGCATCTGCCACGTCTGCCAAGTTAAAAACAATGAACTGTGGCTTTCATGACAATCATAATAGCAATGAATCTGTGCTGTCATACGGGGAGGTAGACCTGTTGAACCTCCTCCATGTACAGCACGAACCAGAACGGAAAACTACACATTCCAAAACACAAGCGAACACCTAAGGCTTTACAATGTCATAGCAGTACCAACGTACTTGTCAAGACAGCATCAGCCGAGAAAATCACATCAAATATATTTTCTGAGACTGTTTTCTAAAAGTTGCCACTGATTAAGAAAAGACATTACGCACAATAAACTCTGTTCCATTATCATGTATTTGCCCACAGACAGAATATGTCAAGTCAACGCTGAGTTCATCAGTATGAAGGGTGCTTGCCATTACCCATATTATTTTCCATGGATGGAGAAACAACATCTTCAGCTCTCATTTTGCCTCAGATGATAGTGACTCATGTATACACACAGGAGATGCATGAAGGACTCGCACACATGCACACACACAGATGCGCAGCTACTGTACACTCAGAACACACTTAAGGCAATGGTGGCCTGGCAACTGTGACTGTTCGAGTAAATCTAAATGTGCCTTCGTATGCTTCTCTAACCCTTCGCCACATAGACGCCTGCAGCCTGAACAAGCTGCTTAGAAACATGGCACGCTACTATATATATCACCAAAACACAAGGTCAGTGCTTTCCTTTTACAAAGCATCACTAAGGAAACGTACAAGATAATATTTAGTTTCATATTGTTTACATCTGTTTTCAGTACATTCCAGAGTAGTATTTTTATATTAAGTATGCTACAGATGAGCAGGTAATGGGCAGAGGTTTGAAGCGAATATGCTTTTACATTTGCACGTTGCTAACGGAGGCGTTTGTGCCTTCACATATTGTTGCTGACATTCTCAGCAAGACGGGTGCACTAATCCAAAATGTGCCTCAGAGGCAGTAAACATCGACACTAATGAAACAATACCCACATACTTAACTCACAGACAGCACAGCCTTTAATCCTCATCATTATGTTCCACAATATGATTTCTACACTCCACATGGATCACACTGATATGATGGCTGAAATAGCTGCTACATTATTAATACTTTACAACCCTGACGACTATATTAAAACACAAGTCATGCTTGCTACGCATGTGTAAACAACTGTCAATTCCGTTCATCTTCCAAAGAAAAGATGCTTGTGACAGCCTTTAAAAAAAAAAAGCTAGCACTGTGTTAACGGAATGGTGACAGAAATGAGTTTCTAGTTTTATAAGCAAATGTGTGCAAGTAAATAAAGCATCTTAAAGGGTTAAGATTACTGGATTACTGGTTTAGCAAAGGGGTTCCAGACCTCCTGGGGTCCCAAAGCCCCAAATTCACAGCGCTGCTTTGGTAATTTAATTAATTACAGATTTGTTTGGGAATTTGCAATCAAGCACAATCAACAAATGAAGGGTCTTCATTATTAGCTAATGTGACCCTCTTGTTTTAGTGCTTCAGTTATAGTTTACACTGCGGTCATACAACATCATCTTGACAAATTATATTTACAACAGAAAATATGTCAATAAAACTTAATGCTAATGACCCCCACATGGAAAGCTGCACAAATGTTGTTTTTCAATCTAACTGTGAAATGTTCACAGGCAACATATTTGACTTGTTTGATGCCAAAATATTGGATTTTGGCAATAAAATATCTGCTAGTAGTGACTACAGCATTATTCAGCTTTTGCTGGGTTGTGTTGAGACACTTGGTTAAGGCTGCTGTCTGGTTTAATAGAGGGACACAGCATGTTTTTAACATTGCAAATCCACAGTATTTCCCCAAACTTAATCAAACGCCTTTGTTTTTTTAAATGTAAAGTTAACCATACACAGCAGGCTGGATGCAAACCCCGTACCCTGATGTCACAGTCTGGCCATCCGATTGTAGCACGTCTTATGCCTTTATCCACCCCAACCACATTCCTGCACATCTTGCACAGTACATACAGTGCATGTTGCACTTTATCCACCCAAAAAAACACAACGGTGCTGGACATATTAATATAATACAGTACATAGGAAGCATGTGGCACATTAATATTTGTTGCACCACATGGCAACTTGCGCAGGATTGAAGCAAACTTGAAGAACACATAATACAGTACGATCAGTTGAGTGTAAGTACGTTTCCAAAAGCAGTTTCTTTGCCTAATTGATTACTTCAGCTATGTAAAAAGGAAAAATTAAGATTACAATAAGGTGTCATATATGTCAATAATTAAAAACTACTTTAATTATCTAAAATTTCCTCCTTAAATGGAAAACCATAAAATTAGTTCAGTTATAAATCTGGGCTGCATCTTACTATCTTCTATCAAATGCTGTCATTTTAACAAGGTCATAACAAACACAATATTCAAACACTAATACTGCAGATGTATAGGAGTCCCCCCCCCTTAAGAGACCTTCATTAGGAGCCGGGATGAGGGAGGATGTTTAGGTAATAGGACTTTCACATAAGAGGCTGAGGCTCTCATCCAGCACTCTTTTCTAACTTGGTTTTGTTTTATTTTATGACTTAAGTCACATTTCACTTGCTGTTTGGCGTTAAAGTTTAGGCACCTAAATGTCTTGTGTCAGCTTATGACAAGTTGTGGTTTATATTCAACATTGCCACATTGACAACACCAGCAGGACCATTTGGCCATTGGCTCCTGGCATCTATTTCTGACATTCACAGATTTCTCCGGTTTCTCAGGTCCCTCAGCCTACCGGGTGCATTAAAAAATGACACTAAAAGGATTCACTGCATTGTAATGTGGGTCCTGACAAAGCATCGGCATGCAACAGTACGGAGTGAGACCAGGCTCCATTTTGCACAGAAGATCCACACAAGCAGTTTTAGTTGCCATTCAGACAACCTAGCTTTTTTTTTTTTACACATCTCATCTTGAATTTGTCATGAATACACCAGGCTGTACTGCCCAGTCAGGCAAATTTGCTCATCAAATATCAGCTTTGCTCGCATTAAACACTTGCAAACTGTCAACCCCTGTGCCCCAGAGATTCCCTCTACAACACCTGTGGACACTGTCCTTATCGTCCTCCAGCAGCATTCCCCCTGAGCACAGCTGCACCATTTGTCACCTGCACTTATGTCAAAGAATTTAAACTAACAAATGGATAGGCTCATTGGGGTTCTCTGCAATTGGAGCAAAATAGAGAGTTTCAGCACGGAATCCGATATCATTGAGATATGAGCACACATAATGTTTATGGCAAGAGATGCCACTGTCAAACGGTAATAAGAAGCATGAAAGGAGGGAGCTGACAGTGGTAGAAGAGAAATCAATCAAAACAACCAGTAACATGTTTGCGTGATCTTTAAGAAGAGGATGAGGTTGCTAAGCCGGCAGCAGGGGCATAGTAATCATAGAGTGAGTGGGGGTTTGTCACTTGATAAAGGCCACCTCATTGTCTTGACTGAACATGATTGATTACCCAAATCAATGTGAGTGTGTGACAGTGATCAGTCAACAAATGTTCTGATTGTTACAGAGTTTCTTTTACCTCTATTACAGGGTTTTTTTGGTAACACACCAAGGTATACATTTGAACAACAGACATTTACATCAACATATTTCTACTCTTATCGGAGCCTAAAGTGTCTTGTTTATCTCACTTTATCTCTGCAAGATTGACAAACTGAGCATAAGTAGGCAGTGTTTATAAAATGTCTATAAAAATAGACATTTTCTGACTTACTCCATGTGTTACTTATCTATGCAGATAGCTAATTTGTCAGTTCAACAGAATATTTCACGTCTTTGGCATTACAATACGATGGAGATAAATGGAATTAATCTATGCTGAAAAAAAGTGAATTTATCTGAAAAATTCAACATCAGCAGATAATCAGCAGGCTAATTAGCAGGCTACTATGTCATCAATTATACTGTCTCGATAAGTACGTAACAAACTGTTTCGTGCGGAAAACAATGCTGAGGCTTTCTTTTGCCATTTTAACTGCACAAAATCACATTCCATTTTCTATTATCTAAAAGACATGGCCTGTAAGACCCAAACTATCAGTATTGCTTGTAAATTATCTTGGAAATGCATGTTACCAACTAGTACTGGTGACAAAATGTACAAACGGAGTCTCACACATTAGTGGTATTAATGTTTCTGCCACTCCTGTTCATTCTGCACCAAGTCTAATTGCAAATTCTCTCACCACAACAAGCTTGTGCCTGTTTCTGGGGTATTTTGGCTTCATTCTTCTGCAGAAAACTGAAGTGCCGCATAATGTAGGTGTCCCTCTGTCCCTCAGTGTTCCTCGTCAAGTACAATTGCATTAAATCCGATCACGAGTGGGAGCTGGACCATGCAACCCTAACCTTAAAGCAGAAGTAATCAATTTACTGACCTCATAGGGGCCGTTATATAAGATTAAAATCCAATATATTGACATATTATCCCCTTTGAAATCTGGTACAGCTAAGAAATGAGCAAACAGCGGCCAATATATACTTTAGTAGAATAGTTTAATGTTAACATCAATTTAGAAACTTACTGATTTTAATGATGAACCCACTTGTCATTTTCTTTTCAAATTATTTCAGACTACACCAAATATCTGGGAGTCAGTTTCTCTAATGATAAATTCACAGTAACCTGTCATGCGTCTATATACCTTGACATGCATTAATATGGTAATGAAATGTGCTCACTAGATGCCATCACAGCTATTTTTATACTGAGACTTAAATTTTCATGTGCCAGTATTAATTTAGTGATGAGGAGTGGGTGGGAACTAATAATTGGCATTTGTCTGTAATTAGTGCATAATAACCAGCTTAAGCTGAAGTACTCTGTCAGGTGTGTGTTTGCGGCTGGTGGGTCGGAGGAGTAAGACATAACGGCCGCCCCGACACCGCAGTGAAATCAGCCTCTTTCAGCTCACCAGAAAAAAAATTGCTTTCCAAGTGTCACTCATAAACCACGACACAGACGGCTGCACTACAGTATTCCCCATATGTGGGCAATGCTACTACCAGATGCATGAAAACCTCCCGTCTGCTGTTTACTGCAGTAAAACATGATCCACTGAGAGAAATGTCTGCTTTTACAATGTTTAACCATGAGACTTTGAGATCAAATAAGCATTTTAATTTAATCTTTGTTTTGATATTTTAGATCGAGACCATTACCACTGAGTTAATCAGTTCAAATAATAGCTATGAAAGAATGTCTGCCTGCTAAGTTTCAAGACAATGTAGCCTAAGTCTGCACAGTGACACAAAGGGAAAGTCAATAATGCGCTGGCTGTCACTTTGCCCTTCGTGTGACGCCAGGGCTGTCTCAGAGTATTAGATTTATTGGGACTGCAGATAGTAATTGATTTGCACGTAAATAGAAGACTTTACTGACTAATCTAGGCTGTTTCCTGTGATGCAGATCGAGATTCCAGCTGAAAAAATTCTCTGCCTTGCTTTGGGATGCTCTCCCACAGTAAGGCATCGCTCTGATTTCATTTTAAACACAAAGGGTACAGTGCACACAAGAAACTACAAAAGCTGCAGGCCTATGAAACCAAACAATCACGCAAGCAGGCCATACATCTATTAGTCGTGGGGCTGACAGCATTGCGCTTTGGAGCACTTAGTGAAATATGCTCACCGGTTGAGCCTGGCAGGGCTGAGCTTGTAACACAATTAGTGGGAGGTGAGTAGGGGAGCTAAAGTCAGACACGCAAGACAGACCTGACAAAGAGAGACCTCAGAAACCTGCCCTCTGCTCTGTTGCCTGCAGGTGAGTTCAACAGGGACAGAGAGTCGCTGCACTTATCAGCCACACAAAAAAAATGTACTCTTCAAATTTTACTCTGCAATAGAAGCAATATCTGATTCTCTTGGCCTTCAGAGATATAGTGGGTTGGCTGTGTTTTGTGCAGCTCAAAGCTACAATATAATATTCTGACACTAAAACACAAGATTTTATCACAGCAGTAGCATTCCAAAATTTGGTTCAAGGGCAGTCTGCATTAAAACAGGTAAACTGTGCCTACACATATGCACTTAAAGAGTGTAAGGATTGTTATGTGACATGATATTTTAAATATGCTTACATATATACATATATATATATATATATATATATATATATACACACACACACACACACACACACACACACTACCAGGCAAAAGTTTGGAAACACCTTCTTGTTCAAGGGTTTTTATTTAATTATTTTCTACATTGTAGATTAAAACTAAAGACATCAAAAGCATGAAAGAATACAGATGAATTATGTTTTTTAAAAAAGTGTAATTCTTCAGTATAAATCTACAATGTAGAAAATAATACAAATAAATAAGAAGCATTGAATGAGAAGGCATGTCCAATATTTTGACTGGGAGTCAATATATTGTTCTTTAAATATTCGTGTTTCTTTGTCAAAATAAACTTTACTCTGTTTTGTTTCTGGAGCAGTGTGCAGCACTTTCTGTTGGAGTTTTTCTAATATGGTAACAAGGTTGTAAGAATGCAGAGACTGTTAAGTAAATCAGATTCCTATCAAGATGTTCTCCAGGAAGTGCAAACTGAACAACTTCTGTCTTACATTTGCTTCTGTGTTTCGATGCAAGGATGCAAGACTACCAAACTAAGCTAAAAACACGAATGTGACGAGCATTACAGTTTACAATCACAACACAAGGCATCACTACTATGTGTCTTTGTGAGCCAAGTACATTAAAAACCCACTCATTTGCCATTTACCAGTAGAAATTTTCAATTATATTTCCAAACCCTTCCGGTTACAATTTGCCCATGGTTGTTTTGCAAATGATGTATGAAGCCAAATCTAAATTAGACAAAAACAACATAGCATCCAGAAGCAGGCACTTAGTCCAGAAGGCAATTGCATTACCAATTATTAACACAGATAAACATTAACAACTAATGGCAAACTAAAAAACACGGTTTAGAAATGACATTGCAAATGGTTCTTGCTGTTTTGATGGCTACATAATGACTAGTAAGTTATTAAGACTATCTCCCCCAGATATCATGCAGCCCAACGCTGCTAATAACCTCTGCACACGCACATCACCAGAAACATACAAGCAAACAATTTGCTTCGATCTCCTGTGATAGAGAGAACTGTGTACTCTTTTTTTGTGCTTTTTCAAAAAAAAAAAAAAAGCTATGGAAGTATTTACACTGTAAGACTGGGTGTCGACAACTAATCTCCACATAATGTTGAAGATGAAGCTTCTATACTGCTACTTTGTATGGCCTGTTTTTCCACAACACATCATTGTCCCTATGAGCATAGCATTGGCCTAAAAACAAAGGATATGGGGTGTTGTGTTGCCGTAGTAACTGTCTTTCCTGGATTGTGTCTGCATCCATCTCCCTCAGCAGGTTCCCATGGTGCTGACAGTAGTGTAACTGAACTTGGACATGGACGCCCCAGTTGCCATAACATCCTCCTCATTGTCCCGTAGCCCATGACGATGGCGGCGGTGGCAAGGCGCGGCGCAGCACGAGAAAGTGGCGAGCAGGGCTTTGCGAAATCGTGTGTTCATGAAGCAGTAAATAATTGGGTTGACGCAGGCGGAGGTGTAGCACAACAAATGGATAAAAGCGATGGGTGCCCCCGAGAGGGCGTGTGTGGCAGAGATGTCAAAAGCCCGCCAGGTGTTGGCACAGTAAAGTGGCATCCAGCAGAGGAAGAACAGCACAACAATGACCACCAGCATGCGAATGACTCGCTTCTTGGCCTCCAGCTTGGCCTCAGACGTGTTGCTGCGTGGCCTTTCCGCCTTGATCGCCCTGCCTGATGTAGCCATGGCGGACATCTCCATCGAGTGCGGCCGCTGGACCACGTTAACGTAACAACCGTCTCCATCATCCCTGCCACTGGAAACAGAGGAGGTCAGGCCATTCTTCACATCTGCATGGGAGAAACCGGTCAGAGACAAAGTACTCAGTATTCAGCTACTGCATTAAAACTTGATCTCCTAATATGTGAGGGGTATTTCAATTTTGTGATATTTTATACCTTTTCTGTTCTTTGGAGGCAGATTAACAGGCAGAATGTTTTCCAAAATACAGACAAAGACACAAAAGACAAAGCACTGCTACAAAGTCTAGTTTTGAATATTAATTACTTATTATTGACTCAAACCAAAGATAACTCCCATTATGAAAAACAAAACAGAAAACCACCGAATAAACATAATGACTTTTTAATTGACCTCCATCTGTCTCATTTTCTGCATGAATGGTATGTAGTACCTGTCAAACAAGGGCAAGAAGAAAACTTTTAATGGTTGCACACTGATTATCAATGAAAATGCATTCAGAAGTAATACATTTCTCACTTCTAAGTCACATGGACACAAGACTTTTCCCCATGTGACATTATATTCACTGTTTTAAGAAAACTAATTAAAATGAAGCATCTATGGAAGAAAACATAACGACAAATTAATTATAGTTTGTTGTGTGTACTAAACATACTAATAATGTCCACTAAAATCCCTTATCTCAATGCAATATCCACATTTAAACTTTGGTATGGTTGTGTTTGAACACTCACAGCTGTTGGTTGGGAAAGATGGTAGCCTTGGTTTAATACAGAAACGATTGCAGTTACTTGAAAAACAACATGTTTATCATTACTTTATAAAAAACACAATCTTTCCATTACCTTAGCCAAAGTGCTTTTGTTGCCTAAGGTAGGACTTTAGATGCAAACTCTGTTTATGCACCTGATTAGTTATCAGCCCATCAAATGGCCATTATCAGCTGTTGTCACTCTCACAGATATGGTTACTAGGCGCCATCCTCCACCTGCCTGTATGCTCAGTAGGCTGTTATCCCCTCATTATATAATGTTGAGATAAATGATTCAGTGGTGGCATAAGTCAAGAACCAAATATTCACCCAGAACATCGGGGTTTGAGTCCAGTGTGAGACCATTTTAGACAGTTTTTTCTTTTCCTTTTACTATCGTTTGTGACAATACTTTAGACCAAAAACCACATCATTTATTTTGGGAAAAGATTATAGTATAGGACTGGCTTTTGTGAAACAAAGCTGCCTCTTCATGCCTAAAGGACTATCGTGTAGTAAATTTCTCCTTTGTGAGATCAATAAAGTCTATCTTACCTTATCTTATCTTAGTGGGCCATCAGTATGTGCTTTGCTGTGATAGTGGACAGGAGGACAGCAGCAAAGATTTTACATTCACCGATTCACACAACCACAAGAGGTCACCTATGTATTCTGGGTGGCCATCTGTGATCAGAATGGATGATAAATCCAAGGGCTTCAGAAGAAAGCAACTGGACTCATTTTTATATTTTTTTTAATTTTTTTTTTTTTTTTAAAATCTCACATCCTAGCTGCTTCTTTAGTTCTCCTGGACAGTCTTTAAGAACCAAAAATGAGACGTTCACTTGTGTTCTTTTGAAGCTCTTAGCATTATCATGATCTGAATGACCAAAAGTCTGAACAGAAAAAGGAAAATGCACCTTCTGGTTTATTGGTAGGTGCAATTTGCTCAAACTAAACCATAATAATAAGAGTGACAGCCATTTATTGGGCTGATAACATTCACCTTGGGTGGGCTTGAGTCATATGTTTTGAATCTAACATGTCATTTCATTCATTTAAAAAACTCTTTCCAGCCAACGATAAAGTTGAACCTACAATTAGGAAAACAATATAGCCGCAGGAATATAACCTATAAGAGGAGAGGCTCTCTTACTGAGTTTCTTTCCCAGTACATCCCTGGTGGCAGTTTGCCTACATCTACTTTTAGGACAAGAATCTAACAAAAGATTGGACATACTAAGTGGCAGTATGTGAGTGGTAGATAATTTTCAAATCAATTCCCATCTCGTGGAGTACTTTTCGTATATTTGCCCAATATTTCTACCGCTGGATTAAAAATAAATTGACCAGAAGAATCATATTTTCTCCCATAGCCATCTGAGTGAATTCTAAGGATCTGCGATGGCACATGCTCCCATTCACTGGGTTCATTCTGAGTGAATCATAGTTTTTTAAAGAGCAACTGCTATCTCTAAAGGACCAAAGTGGATTCTCGATGGCCCATGGTAATCATCCATCAGGGATATTGCAATTTATTGATAGAAAATGAACAATGTTGCTTTCCTTCCCCGGAACAAAGGGCAATGAAAACAGTAACAAGAGCCCCAAGGCAACCAAACACAAACTGGAGCTGATTGTGTACAGAGAGCATTCAAAAACTGCTAAACCACTCCTGGAATATTACATCAAACACTTTTTTTTTCCACAAACTTATTTCATGATCTGTTTCTTCATGATCACCCTTCCACATTTTTCCTTTCTTTGTCTCTAACAAACTCTTTATTTAATTATTTATTCATTTATTTTGACAGCCTCTTTCTCTCTGAGACCAAACAGATGGTAATGTCCAGGCCTGCAGCTGCTGGCCAATTCCATCCTCTAATGGAGCACAAGCAAGCACACTCCATGCGACTATCATCCCAAACACACTCTCAAATGCCCACAAAAGGTTATGTTTCACTTAACCTGCACACATTACAGTGATTGTACCACTAATGAAATTGTTGTGATTAAAGTGCAGCTTCTCATCATTCACATAAACCATGCAAAAACAAACTGTGAATGGTAACATTAGAGCTCAGTTGGTAAGTGTGGTTTCATTTAATAAGAGGCACGATTTGACTCAGCGGCAAAATGACACTGCAAGTAAAACGATTAAAGTGAGCCAGAGCATACTGCTCGATCACACACATTTATATATAACAGGCCAATATACAAGGTGTAGTTATTACATAATGGGGGCAATGATGGGTTGACTTACGTAAGCTGACTCTCGGTATTTAAAAGCCACACCTCATACAATTTTATTCAACTGGTCAGAAAATGTCAATGCTTTAAAAAGGCACAGGTCAGTCTGCCTTTTCTACAGACACTAAAGTCTTTTGAGGTAAGTAGGAAGCTTTTGAATCTGAGTTTTGCTGCTAGGGCCTTGATTTTCAGGAGCACTAAATACTACACTTCAGAGTAAATTTCATCCCGTTTGGTGCTTTCAGCCGTCTAAAAAGTGTCGAGCGACCAATGACGTAAACTGAGATACTCCCCATAGAGCCCTGTCTCCAAAAAATAGTGTTTCTACACAATTGCATTCCACTTTGCTTTTGGAGGGAAACATGTTATATCTTTGCCCTTTATTTTGTTGCTTTCTCACCTTGGTAAACCAGCAAATAGAGGAAAAGCTGTTGGGAAAGGGATGTATTTTTACCCAAACCATGATATTTTCTCAAATTTAATCATGTAATACTGGCACCTACATCTAACCAAACAACAAGTGAATTCTAAATCTCTTATTTAAAAATAATCACCTCACACAGGACATACAGCCCAGTCTGCTGGGTGGAAGTCCTGATGCTGAGTTTTCCTTCACCTCCAACCTCCTAACACTGATTTTCAGACTGCATGTGTTTCCTACTATGTCATCGTGTTACTTTTTTTCCATGTGTAAATGCAGTTTAGTTGTATTGGAAGGTATTTTTTGTGAAACACGGTTAGACATGACATTTTATGCATTTATAGCCACAGGTCCTTAAACCACCATCCTCAATGACTCACTTACCTTTGTTGCCAGCATTGATTGTTTCTAATGAAAGTGCAACATTTTACATTCACATTTATAATGAATTGTTTTTTATTTTGTCTAGAGAATTATTTCTAAATTGTACTTCTTCTTGTTGGTTTGGTATTGTCAGTTTTAAGGGAAAAAAGTTTTAAAAGCATGACTGTAACGTAATAGTAATCATCACGGTGATGGTGTTCAATTTTTGTGGTTTTCACTTTATTGGCTGTAGCTTTTAGTCACTGCAGTATTTTCTGTATTTTGTATTGTTTTTTATCGTCTGGGACTGGAGTTGCACTGTGGGACATTTATTAAATCTTTACCTTTTACTATATTCCCAGTGTTTTCCATACATACTGTACAATGCCTCACCGGTGGAGTCCTTTTTGTGGCCCATCTCAAATTGGATGCCTCGATAAAGTTCTCTGGAGATCAGTCCATAGGCCACAATCATCACCACTCCTGGAATCGCAAACAGTACAAGCAGAAGCAGAATGTACCTAAAGGAGGAAGATGAGACGTGAACATGCTAGCATTAGTGCATAAAGAGGTGCATTCAAGGACCTGCATTTTCATATCTCTATGTGTAAAGCATTAGAAGCTCTTGAGTCAGAGCAGAGCACTGTACTTTGAGAAAAGAAAAGAAAAACCATGTCATTGAAGAGAACTTACTACGAAAGGCACTCTGTCTAAAAAAAAAAAAATCCCATTCAGCCTATGAAAACAAAAAGAATAGAATTCAAAAAATGGTTGAGTTTGTTGGAAAACAAGTAGAGTATCTTCAGATGGCCAGCTGTAAATTATTCAAGTTATATTATTTTTTAAAAAGAGAAGAATAAAAAATGATGCTTCGTTATGTGAGTTAAGTGTAATTAGAGATCCTGGGGTTAGTAGTATCACAATCAAGTCAGACAGACACAGCGTGCTAAAACACACACACATAAACCATAAATCCTCATTTCTGCACACATGGTTGCCTAACATAACCCCAAAGCCTGTTCCATCTTAAATCTAAAACAAAAGCGCATGAAAACACCGTCTGTTCTTTCATCTGCCCTAATGTTTCCATAAAAACACTACATAGACACCAAGTGTGAGCCGCTGAAAACAGGCTCCAGGTCCAAACATGGAAGTAAATTAGATGTTTCAGCGTGGCGTTCCTTGTTGAAAATACACAGACACACACACACCTTCAGACACAGTTCATCTGAAGTTTATTTGATACAAAACGGCACATTATCCAGACGACCAGCGACAGGAGAGTTTAAAAAAACGCATGACCTGACAGCAAATTTTATGATAAATTGCATTTTATGTGCCGTTGTGAGCCGCACTACACTGAAAAGGTAACTAATGATGTTCAGTAAATTAAAGAAGCACAGTTTTTTAATAGCTCAATTTAAAGTTACAACATTAATTACCCGGCTTATGGAGAACAGACCAACTTTTAAGGAATAGGCTTGAACTGAACAGATTTATTAGTCACAGTATAGGATTTTTATCAGCACAGGATTGGCTGATAAGTATCACACCAAGAGGAAAGAGATGTAGCCGAGCACTGTTTATGTTTATTAGCATATCATTGGTTTGGATGCGCTTACTAATCTCCTTTTGTTCAGTTATTGATTTTGTACATTTCAATCTCTTAATGAGATGTATTAGGCAGCAAATGGGTTTATAGGACTTTTGCAAGGAGGCATGTTGTAGCGCGTTGTGTGATGACTATTCATCGTTATCCAAAAACACTCCTCCACTTTTCAAAATTAATATTTAATTCCATGAAGTGAATCCAATTTCTAACTGAACCAAGAAAAGCTCTGTGTCATGACTGACATGACATTGGCATTGTGCAAAATGTCATGGATGTTTGGAGCTAAACATAAAGGTTCCCTGATTACACGTCAGTCTGTCAACAGCTAAATTAACCTTCATTGTATACAGTCCTCACTGTCTTCCCAGGGTATCAGTGGCATCTAAGATAGATTTTATTTCATGTAGCCCCAACCTCTATACCCCAAAACCCACCAGCAGCTTTAAAAGGCATGTTTTATGAAGTAATTGACAAGATTACAGCGTCGTTTAGAGCCAGGAACTGTTGGATTATCAACATTCCAGTGGTCCTTGAACTACTTATCTGTGATGTACCTTTCCGTTGGAAAACTTTAAATCTAAACTCATGAAGTAGCATCAAAAGTCACATTGGAAAAAAGCAAACGTCTCATTTACAAAACTGCTAAAAAAAACAACACTTTGATGCTCTCAGCAAAACCACGAAGAATAATGACTCAGCTGTGACCAGCCGTCACATGAGTAAAATTCAGGCAATTTGTGACTGAACTATGTTGAACTGCAGGCTGTATTTGTGCAGAGAAAACAGAAGACAAGCCTGGAAATAAATTAAAAATGTAGGCATTAAAGAAAAGATAGTCTTTAGAGTCGTCATTTTGTTGTCCAGTATTGGCAACACCTGTCATCACTTGGAAAAATATTATACATGTTGATTCCTGTTTTTATATACACAAAATATACAGTACATTGCAGTCAAAAATGAGCACACAGTTAGCTAAAATGGGAACAAAAAACAACAAAATTGCTTTGAGTTCAGGAAGGTAATATCGTACAGAACATATGGATACTTAAGACTTATCACCACCTGCTGCATGCTTGAAAATGTTGGAATCTTAGATAAAAAGCCAATAAAATGTGTCTTTGAGTTCTTTTCAGGCTTTACTTTCTCAACTCCTTTGTATGAAAGTTTCTTTTTCTAACAACATGATGCCTTTTATGTTAGAATGAGAACAGCTGTGATACAATAGGCAGAGACTACACTTTCTAAAGAAGAAATTGCACAATTACTGTAGTAGGATGTATTAGAAAAGAGAAAATAAAAAGAATAAAATAAATATGGGAAAAGGCAGATAATTACTAACATGCATTCATGTCTCTACTTAAGAATACACACACACACTTCTATTTACATACTTCCATTTTTGCATGCATACACATATATTAAGAATGAGGATTACGGGGACACAATATAGAAACATAGATCATATAAAAAAGGGGTTGATGGTGTTAGCTGTTATCAAGCATTGGTTAAATGCAGCGTCACTAACATTAAACTAAGATTTCTGGCATTGTGCTTCTTGTATGTCACAGATCCAGGGAAATTAAGGCAAATTCAATGTGCTGTCATCCTTTAAGTACCATTTGCAGCAAAGAGGCTTTTCCTTTTTCCTTTTATTTTGTAATTAGAAAACCAAATTGTTACAATTTTTCCTCATTGTAGCAACAAACCAAGCAGATTTCTTTTCATCATGGTCGCAGTTAAACACTGTAATCCTGCACAATATACTTAAATTGCGTTAAAGTTTACTAGACTACCCGACAGACACTGAAACACTCACCAGGTCTGTTCTGCAGTAGCGATGGGCCACTTGTGTCGACACTGGTGGCCTGTGCTGTTGTCTGGACGCTGAAACGACTCCAGGTGACTGATGATGGGATAGGGGATCATGATGATGAAGGCCAGCACCCAGGTAGCAGCGATCACCCGATAGGCATGGGAACGGGTCTGCCACACCCGTGACTTCAAAGGGTTACAGATGGCACTGTAGCGCTCAATTGCTATGGCAACCAGGCTAAACGTGGAGATGCTCACCGATATGCCTGTAGGAAAACAAAACCGATTATTTGAAAAGCAAGTAAACACGCATTGCATTGTCTGTCCTCAGATATCTTTTACTTTCATGAATGGAAAGTTATTACCGCTCGGTGTTGAGAATAGAGTTGGTTGATGTTCAAGTAATATCTGTAATCATAACAAACCACAGTGTTCTGTGGAGATGGGATTGCAAATGAATATAGTGTGAGGTGGGGACGGTTATCTGAATCTTGTGGTAGAGGAAGTCATATTGTCCTGGGCCTCTGATGTGATCTGCCATCTCCTTACTGACGGGGCAAGACGGGAAATTACTCTTTACCTCTCTTATCCATGGCCTCAGCCAGAATACAGATCATGTGTGCTGTTTCTACCTGAGGGAGAAGCTTTAGAGTGGACCAGAATGAAGCAAATCACAAGCAGCCAACAGCCTCTCCCTGGGGTTTGTCCACATTTCCACGGCGCATCCAGGTGATGGGTTTTCTTCATTCTCAGGTGCTGCACTTTACTTGATCTATCTTCAATTCTCAGTGGTTTCAGCTCAGCCTTCTTCGTTTTATTATTTGCATATATTTGTTTATCGCTGAGAATAGAGGAGGATGAAAACATTTCATCAGCTCTGCTTCTTCCAGGAATCTGACTTGATTTTAAATAATGATTCTATTTTTCCCTAACTTCATCAGTTCACTCTTACCTCTCTCTATATGTTAGTGAGTTGTAAATCAGAGGTGGAAAGTAATAAAGTTCATTAAACCATCACTTAATTTAAGTAATGCACAACTGTACAGACTGAAATAGGAAGTGAAACTTAATGTGGCTCCATCAGTCTAGTTCTGTGAATGTTATTGCCTTAATCACTAATGACACAGTCACAAAATATATCTTATGATATTAACATTTAAAACTTACCATTCTGTATAAGGGATACTTATACTCTTGTGGGTTAAAGGTAAAAATTAATGGAGGACCTTTGTGGGATTTTTACGTTATAGCACCAGATTTTTATTAAAAGAACGAGTTTGAATTTTACAAAATGTGTGTCTTCACTTTTTGCCAAATGTCTGCGTGTCATATATGATGCTATGCGAAGATAATCTAAGCAAATGCTAACTGTTGCTTGATCATCTAGCTGGTGTCAAGAATGGCAAAAAGCATAATTATTTAATGTCAAACTATTCCTTTAATTAAAATGCCTATATAATGACTTCTCTTTAATTTTGGGAAGTAAAAGAAAACAACAACAAAAAAAAACATTTTAAACTGGCCCTGCGTGAAATTGCTACAAAACAAACACAAACTAGAAGTCTACTAACAGCAAACGCTTTGGTTGACAGATGCAGTAGATGAGTCACTTCTTGATATTGATACACGGAGCAACAAGGCGGAGAATTTATTACACAGTCATGAATATCCCCTTGATGTGGTGAACCAGGAAAATTACCACCTAGTCGCTTCACAAAAATACTAAAAGCTCTAACACACAAAGCTCCCACAATTGGGGAAAGATAATGAAAATGCTCTCTGGATGTAAAGCCATTCAATAGTAATCTGTCCCGTTTGTAATGTGATGGATAGGAGGTCAGAGGATTTGTTAAACTGTTAACTAAGTAAAATGAAGCAATGCAGGAGATGCATCTGTACAGTGGAAATAATGGACGGTAAAGTACCATGGTGTAGTTTTCTTTGGATGCAAGTCAATCGATTCTCAAGGCAATATGGGATTAGCCTGATAATCAGCCTGAGATGTAATTGGTTCTCTCTCTTCCATTCAGAATAGCAGGTTGATGCTACATCAGTCTACAAGGTGATAAAAGAGTGCTTTTGTTTTTGAAAATGTTTAAAAATAATACGTCCTAACATGGTAGTTTCCGAATTAAACCCTTCATAGTGACTCACCTAAATTTTAAAAAACAAAAGTAACATCGAGGTGAGGACATTTTATGTATACTAGCAGTTGGCAAATGTCTTCTTTTATGCAAGTTTTGCTTCAATGGGTGCTGAAGGAAACAGAAATGCTGCTTAAAACTCTTTTCTGGAGAAAATGGTCTATCAAGCTACGATATCAATATTTGATAAGTAGCGCTAGTGGTTGTTTTAATTACCGATTAATCATTTCTAACACCAAATGGCAAAAGATGTGAAATATGGCCTTGTCAGTTTCTCAGAGCTCAAGTTGCAAAACAAAAGTCTTTCCATTTTACATAAATGTCATATTAAGGCTCTTAGCAGTAGGCTATATGCTAAATTACCAGTTAGTTGCCTGGCACCTTGCATAGCCTTGCGGTAAAAAATATAACATACAGGGTAGATGTCAGTGTAAATGATAGTATTTCATGAAAGAAGTATTATGCATTTCGATAGAGGATGAGTCACTGCTATATTTATGATAAAATGAGATTTCAATTTCTTTCATAAGCTTCCAAAGGTCTCTGTCAGTCATTTATGTAAAAGATCTGCATCACATTCCCTATAGTTTCAAGGTGCACAAGTGGGGTTTGATCATTTTTCGTCTTCACCGCGAGCTTGAACTTTAGCATTATTCTCTGAAAACTGGATGTCTTCTCATTCAGTATCTTGGCTAAAATTCCCATCAGTAGGTGTCCTTCTAACCTCCATCAAAAGGCAACTGACCTCCCGCCTGCGAGTGCTGACCTCGAAGCATTGAGGGATGGCTGAGCTGCTTAAAATTTAGTTTGATCAGATAAAAATGACATTATACAGCAAAGTTGGCTGAAAGAACTTCTGCTATGAAGTGAAGGTTGCTGGAAAAAGATTATTACTCACAATGTAAAGAAGATACAGTTATAGATGCACTCTATCTAAAGAAGGTTTAACAGCACATTACGACAGGTACGTAGAGCTCAGTATTAAGCTAGATATACACCACCATTCAAAAGTCTGGGTTCACCCAGGCAATTTCATGTTTTCCATGAAAACTCAAACTTATGAGCTAACAGAACTGCGCGAGGGTTTTCTAATCATCAATGAGCTTTTCAACACCATGAGCTAACACAATGTAGCATTAGAACACAGGAGTGATGGTTGCTGGAAATGTTCCTCTGTACCCCTATGGAGATATTCCATTAAAAATCAGCTGTTTTCAGCTAGAATAGTCATTTACCACATTAACAATGTCTAGACTGTATTTCTGATTAATTTAATCTTATCTTCATTGGGGGGAAACCACTTTTTTACAATGCAGATTAATACTGAAGACATCAAAACTAGAAAATAATGCATACGGAATTATATTGTACACAAAAAAAGTGTTTATCTTCAGTATTAATCAACAATATGGAAAATAATACAAATAAATAAAAAGCATTGGATGAGAAGGTGTGTCCAAACTTTTACTGGAAGTGGATATAGAATTATTGAAACTGTGGATATTTATTTTAACCCTTTAACACGTTAGTCGAATATATGGATATTACTGCTATCTTTAATTGATATTAATCCCCTCTTGCCAGTGTGTTGACCAGCAAATACAAACTGTTGACGGCAAATTCAACATTCTTAAATACTTAAAATGTAAAAAAGAAGTGTCCATGTAGATCATTTCTGACCCATATTTACCAATGAATACATAGAAAACCCCTAAATCTTTATTCTAGCCACTATATTTAACCACCAGATTGTATATTTTCTTGTCTTCTCATCACTTTAATCACCACACCATCTTCTCTCACCCATGAGGTAGGACACTATCTTGCACATGGCAGCTCCAAAGATGAAGTCCTTGAGGATGCTTGGGATGAGGGTGAAGGGCATGCAGAAGATGGCCATCATCAGGTCGCTGACGGCCAGCGACAGCAGGAAGGTGTTGGTCACGGTGCGCATCCGCTTGTTGACCGTAAGCACCACGATGATCAGCAGGTTCCCGAAAACGCTCAGGAAGAAGATGAGCGAGTAGAGCAGGATCCGCAGCGTGTGGTCTTCATCTGGTACAGAAAACAAAGGCAGGAATGGAGGGGATATTAGAGAGTGAATGACTTTGAACATATTAATGAGTTTGACATGTTGTTCAGTATGATATTGCTGTTGTTACTGATCCCAGTAGTGGTGTTTGTAGCTTCATGACTCCCCAAAGCTGCATTATTCTGTGCCTGTGTGTTTAGTACCCAAGTTATGCATGTCCTTGCATTGATGAAAAGACTTAAAAAGAAACATTTGTTTATATGCCGCAGCAAAAGCAGGAAAATCAATGCCATGTTGTTGCTCCTGAAAATGACACAAAGCACTTTATTATTCTGATTACCTTAGATTAGCATAAACAGTGATGTTCTGTTGATAAAATGTCAGTTACATCAGCTGCTTATGAAAGACAACATGTCACAGCCGCAATAAAGACGCCAGCAGAGGTGACTCCATGACAGAGTAATTAGAGCCCTGAAAATGCACTGGTGATCAACGACCTTTTGATGGCTGCAGATAAAGGCATGCACTTGTAGTTCTGACCTTATCACAGCTTTTGGCATGATTGATCACATCTTGTTAG
Organism: Acanthochromis polyacanthus; assembly: GCF_021347895.1. Taxonomy (NCBI): domain Eukaryota; kingdom Metazoa; phylum Chordata; class Actinopteri; family Pomacentridae; genus Acanthochromis; species Acanthochromis polyacanthus. Next base: position 34,341,691 of record NC_067126.1, on the reverse strand, counting down.
ACTGACTGAGACATTTTGTGGGGATATAGGCTACGTCTTTCCATCATATTTGTATCTGTTAAACATGAGGTTTATTTGTGTCTTTGCTGACAAATATGTGTCCTCACTTTTGAGCTTTAAGTATGGCGTACCCCAGGGGTCAATTTTGGGACCAATTTTTAGTACTTTAAACATGCTTCTCCTTGGGTATATTATTCAAATACAGGCTGTCTTTTATAGTTTTGCAAATTATGCATATAAACACATATGTGTTATATCCTCTAACCGTGAGGTCTCTTAATGCGTACCTTAGTGATGAACAAAACTGAGAAATGTCTTTATCATCTTATTAAGATCATAAAGAGCATAAATTGAAAACTAAAGTGGACAGTGTTTCAGTCAGGATCCCAAGGCTCTGGAGCAATCTGTCTGAGAAAACCACTAGGCCAATCACCTCTTTAATTCCCTTCTTAAAGCATTATTTTTTAATTGTAAAGCTTTTTCTGATGTTACTTGAGTTGTAACTTTCATTCAACTGTTTATACACTCAAATTTCTTTTGGTTTGTTTGGTGGTTTTGTTTTTTGTTTTGTTTATTAAAGCATCTGTCGTCTTTTGAAATCTAATTATTTTATGGTCTGTCTTTTATTTTGCTGCTCTTAAGAAGCACTTTGGGGGATCAATTTTGAAAAGTGCTCCATATATGAAGATTGTTATTATTATCTTTATTATATCCATGGCTTGATTGCAGGCCAGCCTTTGTCATATGTATTCCAGTGTAACATTCCACCATTTCTTCAGTGTCTGTACTGTACAAATCAAGTAAAGGCAAAAACCAAAAATTGTCTTTTAAAAAATGACGTGTTCCAGTATGAGGTACTGTGAAGTTGTTCTTTATCTATTAAAAACCTTCATAAAATCAGAAAATAAGCAAAAGACTTGTTGATATTTTAAATTTTATGCTCATGTTTGTGCATCTATCCTTGTGAGAGCCTTAACTGAGATAATGCACTCCCTTGTCACTTAGCCTAAGCTTAAACCCTGCACCTCTGCCAAATTTCAATTTTTAACCTAGCCCTAATGCACACATAATCCTAACCTCAACCCTAAAGACAAGTTTTAGTCCTCAGACAACCCTTTGTTTCAGAAAGTGGTTGGCCACAAGTGTCTTCGCTTTCCAAAAATGTTCTTTCTTCCCAGCTTTACGTCTTCAATTGCTCCCCACAAACATAGACATACAAGTATTGGTGCCTCTTCTCGTGTAACTTTCAGTGGATTGTAGATATAACATTACTAAGATAATACTAATGGATTTACAGACACAGACAGATTCCTAACGTGGATTTGTTAAAATCTTCCACTAATTCACCACTGTCTACAACAGCTGCAGACAAACGGCCAACAAATCTCTTCCCTTTTAGCTGGTGAACATCTGGATAGAATACACAGAAATAAAAATGAAATAAAATGCTCTAAAAGCCTGGAGACTTGACAAATAAAATGCCTCCATTATTGTACAGCACACAGAAACACAACAGTAAAACCACTTACAGACAGGTGAAGTCATTAACATTCATTCATGTTCATTTCAGCCCAATGTTCTGCTGGGAATCCTCACATACTCACCTAAACATGGCTGTGTACGATTGCCGAAAGAACACGACAAAGAACCCAAAGTGTTGACCTAGCCTCCCTAAATCCTAATCTGACTGAGTATTTATGAGATGTGCCAGGACAAGCCCAAACCACAGAGGCCCCAACCCACAACACACAGGACCCTAAGGGTGCTTTCACACCTGTTAGTCCGTTAGAGTGGTTCGTTTGGACCCAAAAGTTTTTACAATGTTGCTATTTTCAACTGGTTCAGTTCGCATTCACACCAGTGTTTTCGCAGTTGAACCAACTACGATGAATGTTATATCTCCCCCCAGTCATTTGGCGGCGCTGTTCACAAAATAAGGAGTTTTAGATGACGTAGGTGAACGCTGATTGGCGCAGCATGTGAAGAGGGAAAAATCCCGGAAGAAAACAACAGGCTGTGTTTATTCCATGGATCGAGGTTTATTCGTAAACAATGAACTATGCTCTCCTGTTCGTTCTTGTTGCCATATATTCGTATCATTGCTTTATGCAGCAAGCACAAATACTGCTGTTGTTCCAGCATGAAGCTTGCATTCGGTACGAGAACATTACACAGTCGTTTTTGGCACGGAGAAGATGCATTGCAAGACGTTATCATTATCCCAAAATTCCCTGTGCAGGTTGCTACGGAAGCTCCTGTAGACCAAAAAGTCTGCTGCGCCATCAAGCTGGTCCAAATGGAGACAGGTTTGTGTTCTCACCAGGAGCGAACCGAACTGGAGTTCACATAGAAGCGGACCGAGACAACCTCCCGAAGGTGGTCTCTGTCCGGTTCTTTAGTCCAAACCAAAAAAATCTGGTCTGCTTTCACACCAGCCCAAACGAACCGTACTTGCAGGTGTTGCGGACTCCAGTCCGCTTTAAGCGGACCAAAAGGCGTAGGTATGAAAGCACCCTAACAATCCACTGCCAATGTTTCAGCAGAAGAGGCCTTGTGTCTATGCTCCCAAAGGGTCAGATTTGTTTTGGCAGCATGAGGTTGACCAACACACTCAACAAGAAAGTTTGTTATCCATATGCGGGGTTTTTTTTTTGGGTCACCAGCTATGAATTTAATATTAGATAACAAAGAAACAAGAGTTAATAAGATCACAGGACAGTGTTATTCATTGCAGTATCTCCCAACAATTATATTTTTCAGAATTTGTGGAAGTCAGTTTAATTAAATGATGTATTGAGACTGTGGAGGCTCAGAACACATTTAATTTAGCAATAATAAAGTTATTATCAGTTTCTCATAACTTTTAGCTGCTACAAAGGCAGCTGGTTACAGATAATTACTATTCAGTCCTTCAGTGCCATGTGTACCAGTCCCTCTGCTGTTTATGACATGTTGGTGCCAGTATTTTACATTCTTCAAGTTCCTAAATAAAAATACTATACAGCGAAAACCACTGCAACCTAAAGCATGCCTGTGCTCTCAGCCATTAGCGGCTTCACTGGATCATATCCTGTAAAGTCCATGTTATCTGCTTTCTCTCTTATCTACACCTCAGCCCCCTGCTTAGACACAACACTCTTTTAACAGGCTACCTACTGTGTCTGTATCCTGGGGATTAGAGTATCCAAGTGTGCCACATCTGCAGGACACAAGTCACATCACACACACGAGGCCGAACTTCACTGACACGGTAAAGGCACGAGCAAGCAAACACACCGAAGCTGGAAACCCTTAAAGACATACCACCAATGTTTCCTTAAGGAGAATTATATTAAATAAGATCTACAAATACACAGCAAAAAGATCTGTTCTCTTTAAATCATTGATCACAATTTTTACCTTCTCTCTAGTTATTCTTGTCACTCACTAGGGCTATTTCCACAATGGGTTTTCATTGTCAGACGTTACAATTTTCCATCTCAGGAGTCTTTTGCAGTTTGCCCTCCTTCCTTCATTTCTCCATGCATTTCCTCTCCTCCCGCTCTCAATTACAAGCAGAAAGCTTTTTTTTTTTAAAAAGAAAAAACAATAAGTCAGAGGAGTCAGTCGTCAAGAGCTTCAAGGTTATGAGGCTCATTTCCGTTTTTCTGTGTGCGACTTGAGAAATCAAGAATAACTTGTGTTTGAGCTTTGTCTATCTGAATGCTGTAAAGAATCACTGAGGAAAGCTTGCTAGCTGTTCAATATGCTTTACGGATCACACATCACTGAATCTCAAAATCCATTGATCCATTTTGATCTGCTTATCTGGGGTCGACTCATGGTGGCAGCAGGCTAAGCAGGCTTTTCCCTCTCTATAGTGATGCTTTCCGGTTTCTTCTAAGGGATTCCAAAATCAAAGGAGGTATGCGATCTCTCCAGTGAGTTCGCCAAAGGAAGGCACCCAGGAGGCATCCTAATCAGACACTAAAATGGATTCAGCTGATTTCTTTTGGTCCTGCGGAACAGAGATTCTACTCTGAGCTCCTCTGGATGCCTAAGCCCGGCCACCCTATGAAGAAACCTCTATTTCTGTTGCTTCTATGTATGATCCCCACCACCCAGAAGTCATAGATGAGAACTGCAACATAGGTTAATTAGTTAATTGAGAGCTTTGCCTTCCAGCTCAGCTCCCTTTACCCCAATGACAGTCCAGTACAACGCCACCAATCCATGTGTCCATGTAAGATCCCAAGACGTGTAAACTCCTTTGCTTGGGGCAACAACTCAACCCTAACCAAGAGGAAGCCATCCACCGATTTAAAGTAGAGAGCCATGGCCTCAAACCTGGAGGTGCTGACTCTCATCCTAACTGCTTCATACTGCAAACTTTCCCAATGAAGCTGAAGCTCTGATGAAACCAACAGAAGTCCTCCAGGTAATAAGGTTTGGGAGTCTCAGAGTTTCCTCTTTGCTTTAACTCTCAACATCTTACATGTAATTAAAAATTCAGACCAGTACAGCTTTATTTCCCCCTACTTGTGTCCATAGGCGTCAGTTTAGGGGGGGACAAAAAGTGGGGACGTGTCCCCACCACTTTTTGTCAGGGGTCATTTTGTCTCCAACACATTCAAATTCTTCACATGTAAGCCGTTGTAAACCCAGTTATTTTCAGAAGTATAGAAAATTCCGACGCTCCTGAACGCACCATCCACACTCGGCCGAGAGTTGCACAGACCTGCAGCACACCTTCGTGAGGTTAAAAAAAACGCACAGATGCTAAATTTGCGCCCGTGCCAAGTGGAAGCTCTGACCAGATGCGTGCAGGGGCAAAATTTCGGCCCGGGAGAATTAGTTCTATAGCCGTCCACAGACCCCTCTACCTGCATATATCAATAGCTCAACAGGTTGAGCCTCTGTCTTTGGTGTGGTGGTTGTGAGTTCGAGACCAGCTTGTGGCATTTTGCCGCCGTTCTTCGACATTTTCTCAAAGTGCTGTGGTCTCCATCCCCCCCCCACTTTTAAAAACAAACTGACGCCCTTGCTTGTGTCACAACTACTTAAAGTAATCCTGAACTTAACTCATGTTGAGTTACCAGAATCCACCTGGAACATAAATACTTGTATTCTGGGGCACATAATCCAGCCTTCTATTATCTGCCTGCTTATCAGAATGTGACATTCAGATACATCTGTAAAATCTACTACACAGACGCTGACAGAAAGTTAAAGAGGTACAGTAAAGACATTGTTTGACATTACGAAGTTGATATGGACATATACTACATGTAGTTTACAGACAAAAGTTGATATGCCACCAGATTGACTGATTGCTATTGTGTTCTCTGAGGCACTTTGAAATGTTTTTGTATCACTCGCGGGTTTTAATGGATTTAAGCACAGCACGGTCAGTAAAAGTCAGCAAGTCAGTTAGTCTTTTGCTGTCTCGCGCTCATCTCTCTCTCTCTCTCTCTAAATCACAGACACGTACACATCCAGCGACATGTGGCTTCACCATCTGTCTCACAAACTCTTATGCAAATAAAAAGCAGTAAGCTCTTGCATGGTGGGTGTTCTGCTGACAGAACATCAGGGGTTTTTCCACCAGACCAGGCGTGCAAATGGCAGAGGCTAAAATTGTTTAATTTTGTGTATACGTGCGCATGTGGGTGCAAAGGCATCTGCATAATGAAAATGCGCAGACATATGATTGGCAAAAGAGAGAAAGCAACACTCTCCTTTATTACCGCCTCTCTCTCTCTCCCCCTAATGAAATATGTTACACTGGCTTCTGCCTAATCGAAGCCAATTAGCTTTTCTGCGCGCTCACTGATAACTCCCTCAGCACATTTGGCAGTTCTTCAGGCCAGAATTTCCAATAGTTGTTCCTCTGCTCATCTGTCTAGCATAGAGGCACTTGTATTATTCACCTTTCTCAACAATGCTCCGACTGCACTCATTGCCCAACGTGCAGCACAGACTAATAACTCTGTTATACAAAGAGAGCACTCTAATACGGTGGTTTTCTGCTCCACAGGTTCTCTGGACTGAGTCATTCCTTTGAATGAAACAGCAGAGAGATCATTGTGACCAACGCTGATGTATCACATCTTACTCTATAAACTTTAAGCCAGTTTCACCACCTGTAGGTTTATTCTCTTACTTTGTGCATTATAAGAGCTAATCATAAGTGTTGTGTCTTTTTTCTAGACGATCAGGATCTTCCATCATTGCAAATGCTAATATTTACACATTTTTATATTCATTTTTATATTAAAAATAAATAAATAAAAGTTTTGTATGTTTTAACATGCATCTCATCATAAACGTCCGACAGTAGACTTGATTTTTCATAATTGTGTTATGTAGATTGTCCAGATTCTTGCAATATCAGAATCATCAGGGTGGGGGAATTTAAGAGTTAGAAATTAAAAAAAAAAAAAAAGTTCTTTGTACCAAATGGAAATAAGTGTCATTCTATTAATCACTGAAGTGGCCAAATGCAGTAGTCTCCTTGCAGAGGGAGGAAACCAGGCTAATGTTCGCCTCTGACAAAACAATTTGGCCGAAAATTTTGAGTCACTGCAATGAAAAGAAAATCCATTATATGCTGATTTTTCTTACAAAATCAAATGGAATGTCAGTCTCATGTTGGAGACAGTGCAGACCTTAGCTGCAATTTAAAAACTTTTATCATTATTCTTGGATGCACAGAGAAACAGGTAGTATCATTGGAAAAGGTCCGTCCTACTGTTTGTGAAGTCATCTTCGGCCTACGCTATTAAATGATTGTGACTTAACAACTCATCCAGCTGAGAAGCAGGAGAATAAATTAGTAAATTTAAAAAAACACTCATTTGCAGGAGTTTAAACTGTCTTCATAACTGTATCACTTCAGTATCTGCAAAAACAAGCAAAATTTCAAAGCTTTAGTTCTGCTTTTTCTTGCCATATAACGTTAACATATCAGTGCATAGATGTGTTACCTATGAATGATTGCACTGCATAGATATTACCATATGTAGATATAAGTATAAATATGCAGTGACTCCTTCATGACTAATTCAAACCAGAGTTATGGGTGTGAAGATGGACGCAGACCTGAATGCAGGTTTCAGCCGAATTATGATGAAATTCAATGTAAATTTGAAATTTGTTCTCAGTTTATCTTTTAGCAGAATGCAGCTGAGACAGGCGCGTCTTTGTTTCAGCACTACCATGTCTTCATCAGAGACCTCTGACAGTCTGTTTGCACAATCACAGGCTGTGAATTAAGCAGTATGCTTCAGACCCCCTCTTTCGCACTCTGAAAAGCAACTAGCACTGTTGGAAAGGTCAACTCATGTGGTTTTGTTAGATATGTGCTACTCCTCGCTGCAATAAACATTTCAAAGGCAAATCAGCAAAGAAGGAGGGATGTGAATATGGACACTAGTGCACCCGTCAGGCACCCCTGCATCCTGCACACGGGTCCTTTAATGCATATAGGGTGTTCCATTAGCAAAAATGGAATATAGTACTTATAACTGCACTTTCATTGGCATATAATCCACAACTATAAATCTTTGTGTTTTCCTTAGCTTAACAAATACGTCTAATATATCTGCATAGAGGCTGCACAGTGTCTTGGTGGTTAGCACTTTCGCCTTGCAGCAAGAAGATCCCTGGTTCACGTCCCGGCCTTCGTGGGATCTTTCTGCATAAAGTTTGCATGTTCTCCCTGTGCATGCGTGGCTTTTCTGTGGTTTCTCCGGCTTCCTCCCACAGTCCAAAAACATGCTGAGGTTAACTGGTCATTCTAAACTGTCTGTGGGTATGAATGTGAGTGTGATTGTCTGTATATGCAGCCCTGCGATAGACTGGCGACCTGTCCAGGGTGTCCAATGCCTTGGCCTCTAGTCAGCTGGGATAGGCGAGCCTAATAAGGATTAAGCGGTGTATAGATAATGGATGGATAGATAGATGTCTACATAGGGTGCAGGTCTTCTTCCAAATGTTTTGCCAGTTGCCACTATATCATACACACTGATCCTTCAAATTGACATTGTGAGCTTAAAGTAAACAGTTGCTTATTGACACATCCAACAGTTCCAGATCAACATTATCAATCATTTTAAGTTTTGTTTGTGGGCAACTAGATAAAAACTTTTACTTCTTTTGAACATTTTTTTTTTTTTCTCCACCAACTCCAGAAGGAAATGTCGGTGCTGTTTGTTTACCGGCTTGTCACTAACTCCGTCTGTCTGCTGTTTGGGGTCGAGCAAACAGTGTAACGTGGGTTTTAGAGTTTTTTCATTAAACAGCTGCCTGCTGCTGAGCCACGAGTGTTGAACCAAAACGGCAAAGTTTCAGACTGGACAACTAAACAATGAGTGGAAAGAGCTACAGATTCCAGAAATAGGTTGTTTTATAACTAAAAGCATCTCAGTCACTTCACATGTTGCTATTATAACAATATTGCTAATTGTAGAGGCAAATGTGTGAATTTTACAAAAGCAACTAGTGGCTGCTTTAACAAAACATGGATGAACAGGTAACGAATAGAAATTTCAAATCAGACAAGGTTTACAGCTGCTATGATTAAAATTTTTATATGACAAATGGATGGAATAATTTCATGCAATGTGAAAGAGGTTGTATGTGAGAAAGGACCTACAGAGAATCACCACTTTTCCTCTCACCTCGAAGGTTCAGTTTCCTCATTTGCATCTCTTCTAGAGCCATCAGGAAACAGCTTTTAGTTTAAAACCTCTAATAAACCCTCTGTACACTTCCTGCCCAGCACCAAATGGCAGACAGGCAGAAGTTAAAGAGCAACACTTAACAAAATGATACGTAAAAATCAGCGTAATTACTGAGAAACAAGTGAGGACCAAATTACAAATTACCTGATAGCAAGCAGCTCTGAAGTAATACTAACAGATGGAGAGATATATTTATGAATCATGAGGTGGTGATTAGCCCATAAATATCAGTGAAACGTAATAACGACCACTACATTTGATTAATTTATCACCATCTCTGTCAGACTATCAGGAGACAAATCTTTTATCCGGGTGGGCCACTAGACAAGATGTTCAAACTGGCAGATTTATTAATATTACACTGACGAGATACGAGAAACTATGAAAAAAAAAAAGACTGCTGTGTAGTTAGAACATGTGCTTTTGTATGATAGGATAAAATAAGTCAGAGAAAGACATGAGGTATAAATGCAGTTTCTTTATAATATGACTTCTCATAAGCTGCTGTGGGATTCTTTTGAAAATATTCAAATTATTAACTCACTCTGAAGTAGCTAAACCTCACTGGATATGTTCTAAATCCCTGTATAGATAGCATGGGAATATTTTATGATATGATGAATGACTATAGGGGGCTTGAACTCTGGATTTTTCAAAAACTCACTTGTTGATGACATTCCTAAGCAATATGCTGCATGTTTCAGCAAAGTAAACCAGCAGGTTGGAAAGTCTTTTCTGGTCATTTCCCCTCTACATCTTCTTCAGTTTATTGTGGCCAAAATCTGTGCATCCCTGAAGTCATATCATCACTTATTTTGTGTGCCCTCAGGATTTGTTGTAAACTATTCTTTTAAACTATGATGAGGTTTATCATATCAGTTGCTGAGCAGCTGGCACAGGGGCAGATAATTCTTAATCACCCCTGACTTTTTGGTCTCATATCCTCACTGCTGCTCTGCAAGTGAGTTGTGGAATGAAACCGCAGTTGTTCTGCTGCAGGACACTGAAACCACTACTGTCCATTTGGCAAACATGTGTTTGTACTCAGCTCCAGCTATTGTTTGGAGCACTGTTTTCAGTAGAAAGAGCCAAATGACAGAAGGGAAGCCCTGAAGCACAGCCACAGTCTGACCACTGACTCGGGCACACAGTCCGATCTCTGTGCACAGACACTGCAGAGCATGTTAGCAGGTTGCAGGATAAAATGACATTGCTGCAACTTCTGCAGGGTTTGCAATTCTGTGACATAGGCTTACATGTACTGTTTTCACTACCATGCAGTTTATATCTTATTATCGTTTATTACCTACACATATCTAAGTATTGTAGGGCGTTTGGTTAAATCACAAAATGTTTTGCTATGGACCTTTTTGTGTATGCAGAACAAACACACAAATGCAAATTGCAATAAAACTTTTCCATCTCCTGCATCACATTGAAATTTGACACATAATTAGTCCGCCAAGGAGGTGTATATGACAATCGGCATTACAACAAAAACGGATGAACGGATTTGGATGAAGCTATCAGAGAAGGTCAGAAATGACACAAGGACCACCTCAATTAGATTTTGGCAGTGATGCGGCTTATACTCTGGATCCGCGGATTTGTTAAAGATTTCTGTATCATTGCTAGATAGCAGAACAGAGTCACTGTAACTACGACAATGAGTGAACGCTACATCAGCTGCCTGCTGACGATCAAGATTGCGATCCTACTACAAATCCACTGTTACGGACTTATCCGTCGCAAATGATACAAGGAACAATTGATTAAATTGAGGGGATGTTTTCGAGTCCCATCAATTCCCGCCACTCACAACATATTTAGGTCACGCGATTCGGTATCCGTACATAACGTACACATGCATAACAAACAGCTGTGCTCAGTGCAAGGTCATTTTGTTTGTGGGTACATCTAAATTAAATGGCCACATTCTATGGTGCCGTGATTTCTGCCACAAATTTTTCAAGATTTCAGCCGTCAGAAATGATACAACGTCTGAGCAGCCTTGGCGGAGTACTGCGCTCTGAGTGCTCTTGTTATTATTATGTTTGAAGCAATTTTAGTGCTGGTGAAAGACTGGCAAACAGATTCCACATTAACAATGACATTGTAAGTGAAAGGATAACTCCGGTGACAGAGTCTGCTATTAAATATGACATCAATTTGTGAATGATAAGGGTGCATATTCACAAATGAATATTTAAGATTTCATCTGTCTCATTCAGTGGCTACACAAAACTTTCTAATGATTATGAATGAACCCGACACCCCCCACCGCCCTCTAATACATATGCATTGTGTTCCATCCCAGTTGGTGCCTCCTGTGTTTCTCCACCTATCCGAGCAAAGCCGGCTCTGCTCCTGTAAGACCTAGGTATTGGTAAATGTCACAGCTAGTGGCTAATCCAGCACGGTAAATGTCATCTAAGCTCTGCCACTAAGCCAACAGCACCCCACAACAGTTGATAGAGGCAACGAACGGAACCGCTCTCTGTTGGCTGACAGACTACAACAAGCAATCCGCGCCAGAATACAAAACATGTTTGTCGCTTGGCCCACAGTGCAGGCATGTATTAAACACCTCAACTCCCAACCGGCAGCGTGAGATGAGATGGAGAAATACGCACGATTACAAAAAGGGCTGAGAGGAGTGATGAGAGAGTAATGGGAAATGAAAAGAAGAAATCTCTCTTTTTATTTCTCTATTAGGTGCATTTTGTTAGGAATAAACTGCTTTTTGAAAACAGATTGAAAAAGCTGCTGTGCTCCTGGCAGTGATTGATAAGCCCTGTTATGCTGTTTGTCATCACCGTTCCCTCCAAAGTAGTGACCCCCAGCTGTTGTATGAAGCATTACACCAGAATCAACCAGCAGATGAGATATGAAGCTTTTTATTCACTCTTAATGTTTCTAGTACAGTAACCAAAGCATGACAAGTTCTCTTTAAAACCACCAAAGTTGACAGCAGGGGTGTTAAACTGTGTGACCTGTAGGTTTTCGTTCAAAATCGGAAACAACGCCTGGACTGCAATTAGTGTGAAAACATTTCCTAAGGTGTGGTTGAGCAAGTTGTTTCCTCTCAGAGCTGGGGAAGGTTTTCCTGAACGTTCAGATGCATTTGCTCCCAGTATCCATGGGGAAATTCTCACCAAACAGTGACTGACATATTTACACAGGTATCAGTATCACACTGGGTGCATTTTAAAGCAGTCTACTGCGGTGACTTTGTGTTGCACTTCCATTAAAATTTACATAAAATGACCCAGTGAATGCTACATTCTCTTTTTTCACACACTGTATTGCAGTTTCCACTTTGGCACATGTCTATTTTATCCTCACTTGGCTCCTGTGGTGCTTGCATTCTCTTTTGCTTGCTATTCTTGTTACACCAGGGCAGAATTCTTGTACGCAAAAGGCTTTTTGGCAAACATGAGTCAGAGTTCCTCTCTTCATTAGAAAGAAACGTCATTCAGAGAGAAAGAAGTCATTTGAAAAATCCCTGCAGACTGTACGTGGTAAGTCTGTGGCGCATGCTTTGATGTTCCTGGTTGGCAGAAAAAAAATGAGTGTAGCCCAGTGGGAATTTGTTTGTGACACAACTCAATCTGCCCCATAATCACAGAGACACTGTGATGGACAGAGAGAGGATATGAGGGAACGTGGCGGAGAAGTAATCAATTTTGTGAGTGACGAAGTGAGTAATGATGGTGACAGCGGCTGTACAGAGTCAGATGTCACCGTTTGTGCTCTTTAGATTATGATCTCAAATGGGTGTGAAGACAGGTTAGAGGATTTGGTAAGAACATAGAAGGGAAATGAAAGCCTGATTGGGAATAATTCACACAAAATAACTTGCTGTTCACCCAATTTGAGGCATCGCGGTCTTGTCAGATGTGTTCTCAGTGGGTTTGTAGTTTGCAGTGTGCTGATTTAGCTCAGTATAATCATTATACTTATGCCTAGTTGCTCCATATAACGTCCTACTGACAGGTGTAGAATAAGCCAGGTAATGATGGGAGTAACTGAGGGGAGGGAGCTCAGGATTTATGACAGTGTGTGCAGCAAACTCTTAAAGGTGTTCAATCCCTGCAGTCTTTTACGCACATTAAGCACACGCACCTCATCAACACATGGAAACACTGGCATGAAGTCGGGTAGCAAGTGCTGATTGATAATGTAGCAGGTGGGACTGAGAGGAAATTGCAAAAGCGATGACGCACTTTAATGCCTTATTTACAAGCTCAAGTCAAGTGAAGTTATTAATAATCACTCGAAATCATAAATTACCCTCAAGGGGTTATACAATCTGTATGTGGGAACGTGTTCCATCTGCAAATTTGGATAAAGTGCTTTGAAAATGCTTTGGAAATATGGAAACAGCAGGATGGAGCAGCATTTTTTAATGAATAATTCCTCTGTGTGGCCAGAATTAGTGTGACTCTGTCTCTCTGTGTTCTGATCCGTATTTCACTGTAACTCAGTAGATTTCACATTGAAATAAATCGAAATCCAGAAAAATATTTTAAAAAAGGCTCAGCATATGGTAACAGCTCCATGACATAGGATAGTAAAGCTTCTTATTCCCTCACACAGATCAGGAACCAAATTTAGCTGTTTAACTGTCAGTTTGTCCACAAAATAGTAACTTATTCACATTTATCCCTAAATGCACCTTGAATGTTAAGTTGCAAGCAACAAGTTACACAAATTGATCTCTTATCTGTGGCTATTTCAGAAAAGTGAAAACCAAAAATAACCAGTTTTTCTTCCACTGAACTAAGAATTCCGACATCAGCAACACTTTCAGCCCAAAATATTTGAATAAACCAACGTTACGCTTAATGTGGGCTTTTATTTTTGCACCTATCAAACTCCACGACGCTTCACTGAAAACAGAAATACAGAAATAAAATGTGATTTTGGTTATAAAGTGATTTGTGTGTTCGCTCACCTCTCCGCGGAATGACGACTATGGACTCGTTGCCGCAGGCGACGCTTGAAGTCTCCAAGCTCCCGTTACCGGCTCCATCAGCCTGCGCTCCGACGCACTCAGGGTTCAGAGATGTCTCATTTTGCGCACAGAAATCCATGATTTTTTTTTTTTAACGTAATGTCTGTAATTTGAGCTAATGTGATCCAATGTAGCAAAAAGTTCAAATCAACTTTCTGTCAATTTCTGCCTGAGCCTCTGAAGTAGTGAAATAACTGGACTCTGCATTCACTGTCCATCACACTTGCTGAATGAGGTTGTCGCTTCCCGACTTACAAAACGAGAAAAATAAAAACGCAGTTTACTTTTTTTGTTTGTTTCCCAATTTTAAGTTACTCTAAGTGTTTCACACTTGGCATCATGCGTTAATCAAAGTTTGGTGCGCGCCAGGAGAGAGACAAGGTGCGCTGCGCACTGCTGCGCTTTTCCGAAATAAACCGCATGAAGAGCGCGACTGAGCGCAGAGAGCGGAGGACTAATGTCATATGGGGTGTGTGGTTTCTGTGTGAGAGAGAGAGATAGAGATGGGTGGACTGTTTGTGGTCTTCACCTGTCATACTAATGCGTAAACCATTAATAAAATATAAATATGTTAATACCACACGTATCTTTACGCACAGATTTGCTTCTTCAATTACAATTTCTCACAAGGCAGCTTCATTATTTTTTTTTATCTCGATTTAAAAAATAAGAAGAAGCTAGATAAACACTAAAATGAAAAAAAAAAGATTATTAGTCTTTCAGCATCATAATGAACACTGGCGATTTATTGGTTTTCTGAGAGACAGCCACCACTATCTGCCACATTTTATCACATCTAAGTCCCAGCAATCCTGTCATATCTACAAAAGTGACGAGTCTAGCACGCTTATATATCTCCTCTATTCTACACAACGGGATTTAATATAAAAACTGAGGGGTGGCTTAAAAGACTGAGAGAACACAAGGAAACAAATAGAATCCACAGTGTCCAGGCATTATGATTATGTTGCTGTCATCAGTTCTGTTTGTTTGTAACACTGGTTTGGAGCCTGACTGTGCGGCTTGCCAATTTAATTACAGGCAGGAACGTTTCCAGCTTATTTAAGCACTGAAGATCTGATGCCCCCTAAGTGTGACTAAAAGCCACTGTGGCGGTTTTACAGGCGCACCGCCGCCCTCGTGTGGTGAGTCCACATCCTCAGTACGATGTTACAGAGCTGTGGTGGTGAATCAGAGTCTGGTCTGTACATTTTACAGCATAAACATACAGTGTTAATCACAGCTGGCTTGATAAGGTCCTCCTCCTTTTTTTTTTTTTTTTTAATCTTTCTTGTCTTCATTAAAACCATCATTATTTTCTATCCCCTCTTCCTCTTTAAGAAACTAATTAGATCTCGTGATATTAAAAATGTTTTGCAATGGTTCTTATTCTAAATTTTTCTTGCCATGCTGTCTGCCCCTGTGGCTGTGGTTGTGATTTTATCATTTGATTATTCACTTAACTGCTCATTCAGACAAAAAAAAAAAAAAAAATGCGGATGAGTCAGAGCATCAGTTTTCCAACAGCAGTCCAGCTGGTTGCTTTTAGCCAGTTCAACTGAAGTCTAAATAACCTTAAATGAACTCAACCTTAAGTGGATGTTAAAGAAATCTTGTAACAGTGATTTGCTTTTGGGAAGGAGCAAACACAAATGTCCTACTGTTAGGCTCAGAAAATACTCACATGGGTCATTTTGGAAGGAAATTACCTCTTTCGACCTTCGGGGGACTCTTGAAGTGAAGTATTCTAAAGAGCCTGGTGCTTGTGGTCCACAACCATCAAGATACTTAATCCACTCAGCACTGGTAGTACAACTAATGACTCAGTAAAGCCTGGCTTTCATCCTATGCTGTTACAAATAAATGTAAAATTGCTGTAATCTCTCTAGATTCTTGTATAATCAAAATGAATGCAGCAGTGATAAATGTCATTGTGCTTTGTGTTGCAGGGGTATGCATTAAAACTATCCTAACTGATATACTCTATGTTGAATGACACTGTTTTTGTAGATCTGCTATCAAGGCAGAAGAGTTTAAATTATTCTGATTATAAAAAGTTCCTACATCAAGTCTTTACATATCAGGATAGTTTAAACCAGACTATCCATCTCCGTCATTATGCTGCACTGAGCTGGGGATGAGCTAACAGGCCTGTGTGGTGCCTCAGGTCTGGACAGGTAACATGCTTGTTTTTCCTCTAAGGCAATAGAGAGACCGTCTCCTCTGTGTCACCTGTACATTTGGGAGGTTAAAATGTCACTGCTCTCTGAGGGGTGTTATCGCTGCAGAGAGCCTGAAGCATCTGGCTTCCCTCTGAACACTCAAATGACTGACAGAGGAGGCAAAAAAAAGAGGGGGGGACCATTATTTCAAGCAGCCCATCTCTAATTTTTCTCCAGGTCTAATTAGCTGGCTCGGCAGGTCTTGTGCAGAGCCACTTAGCCCAGATAAACAAGCCATGTGAGGATGCCAATCAAGATGAAGAGAGCGACTGGTGCTCCCCGTTGAGTGTAGTAATCGCAAACTGGCATGACGTGTTGATTACTGATGCTCCACCGCTGATGAAGACAGGTTGGAGATAATCGCTTCAGGGGTGGCACTTTACAGCTCACGTCTGCATCCTCTGCTGCGACAACATGCGCATACTTTGCTGCCGTTTCTGTAAACACCACTGAGACTCTGTCCCAGATCAAATAAACAACTGTAGCGGCAGCGGATTCATCAATACGGGCAGTCAGCATCACGGAAAGACATTAATGTCTTCTTTTTCCCTGTTCTGGCAAACACAAGGTGATGGCTGAAGGTAATGGATAGGGAATGCATCAGTGCTAAGCCGAGCTGAAGAGGATTTCTGTCTCCTTCCACTCATCTCTCCTCTGGCTGTGGTTCCGGGACCCCTGGGATCGATTGTTCAAACATGGCTCCGGGCCATAGTGAGTGTGTGGATGCAGGGTTGGAGATGTGTGTGTGTTTTAATGGGAAAGCACCAACCCATCAGCAGCGATAAGTGCCTGGTCTGGGGGTACATACACCTGTACGGTCTCTGAGTGTTTGGGCCAGTGTGGTACATTTACTGAAGAGTATGCTGTCAAAGTAGAGAGTCAGACACAAATTCTGTCCCTTTGGTGTGTATGTGACACTACTAGTTACTTTACAGATGAAGATTTTACATTAAGATGTTCCGATAAAATTCAGTTCAAAGCAAAATCTGGTGTTCTGTTCATTGAACAGAACACCAGGTAATCAATATGCTCGGGTCAATATATAATTTATGGACTTTTGAAGTCTATGGGATATATCTTGCATACATTTTTATTAAAAGCAAAAAAAACCTCAGATTTTTTTATGTTCATTGTGATCAATGACTGGATATCACTAAAATGTCAACTAAATAATCGTCCCAATTTAATAACAACCACCTAATTATCTAAACAATAATAGTGAGTTTAATGAAAAATTGTTTTGTGTTCTTTTTATTAGGTTGAGATCATCATGACTGATATTTCTTTTTTGCCAATATATCAGATTTTATATGGAAAATAAATTGGATCTGTGTCCGAGAAATAAATTTCAACTAAGTTATCCATTACATGATGTCTCCACATGATGTCATTTCCTCCTGAAGAAAAGACTGGCAAGACTCCAAGGCTTTCTGAGTTATTTAATATAAAGTAGTGTGTGAGTCAAGTGTGGATTCATGACATGTCAACAGGTTTACTACAATATCTTTAGAAATAACTTTTAATTTCAATTTAAACATCCATCCATTCTCTATACACCACTTTATCCTCACTAGGGTTGCAGGGGGTGCTGGAGTCTATCCCAGCTGACTCGGGCGAAGGCAGGGGACACCCTGGACAGGTCACCAGTCTGTCGCAGGGCTACATATACAGACAAACAATCACACTCACATTCACACCTACGGACAATTTAGAGTAATCAATTAACCTCAGCATATTTTTGGACTGTGGGAGGAAGCCGGAGTACCCGGAGAAAACCCACGCATGCACAGGGAGAACATGCAAACTCCATGCAGAAAGATCCCAGGCCCAGACTGGGATTTGAACTGAGATCTTCTTGCTGCAAGGCGAAAGTGCTAACCACTAGGCCACTGTGCAGCCCTCAATTTAAACAATTATATATATAATAATTAGAAGAATCTTTCTCTAAAAATGCCATGTGGTGTTTGGTTATAGGCAGCCATGTTGATTTTAGTCCTGAAAACAGCAAAACGTGTCAACTATGATACCGGTCAAGTATGCTACAAAAAGCCCCACAATAACATATTGACCCATACATTTATCTCAAGGTAAGTGCTGTACACTAATATTTAATGAGATGGATTTTATATCATTTGTGTCACCAATTCTACATCTACAGCAAAAGCTGGGGTTGATGTGATACACTTTTCTGCAAAATGTTGAAGGGCGGTAATGGATGCCTATACATCTTTCCACCAACAGTTATGCATATCTGTCGATATACATTAGTGTTGGTGGCGGTAATGTGCTGTAAAAGGTAGCTGTGTGCCAAAAAAAGGGGAAAAAAATAGCGGGGGCAACTAATGCGAGTTCAAAGCATCGACTAAAAGGATTTGCAAGTGGAGATGGTTGTCAGCTCTCACAGATGATTCAGGGAAGTTGTGAAATGTAAATGGCTAACCATGCATTTAACATACAGGTTCCTTTAAGGACAGTTTGAAGGTGCAACATGGTGAGGTATTTAAATCTGTGTAGAAGCAGCAAAGCCACTTTGGAAAGAAAATCTCAACTATTTGTATTATTATAGTCAGTAAAAGTGTCAGAAAAAATGTGTGAGCATGAAAATATTGAGGCATTGTTCTGTAAACATAATTTTAATGCAGCTTTGCATAGATAGGGCCAAGTCTGGCTGCTTTTTGAGTATTTTTTTTTATCAATATAACTGCATCATATTTATGATTTTATTATATGTTTTTTTAACCAATTTTTTTTACTGTAAATAAGCAGAAAAATATAAAGATAGTAGAATTCTTACATTTTATGACACACAAATATAAAATATTATTTATATAACAGTGGAAATACTGAAGTAAAGTATTTTAAATACACTTTCAAACTGTAAGGATGCAGGTCCCTTAATGTATATGTGCTTTGTTACTAGTCAAACCCTTTTACTACACTGTACATTTCACTGCAAGAGATTTTAATGTTAAATTTCAGTAAATACTAGTAGTACAGAAAAATACTGCCAACCACAATTGCTATTGTTTTACTGTATTTTTACAGCATTAAAATTGCAATTTACCTAAACAATAAAATTCTCTATCGTCTAGAAAGAATTCTACAGCAGAAAATTCTGTTTACGGTTCAATATGGAAACAAAACTTTTCAATAACATATTGCATTCATATCGTGTTGTTGCTGTAAGGGTGAGAAAGAAAAGATAAAATCAGAACTGAAATCAAAGTTCAATTATTAAACCGAGACATTCAGCAGTAAATTCTCCCTCTAGACATAAGCACAGTAATGTATTAACTTTACAGTTTGAAGATTTATTTTTGTTTTCCTTGGGGGTTTTCACCTTTGTCCCATCCTGGGGACACAATGAGCCTGTTATAACCAGTCGACTCTCCCATAGTTACAGACCACAGTAACCATAAACTAATCTACACCCAAGATGAACATGAACTCCGTGAACCTTTTAAATCGAGCTATCAAAAAAAAAAGTATCACCAATTTTGTTGACTTTAGCAGAGAGCTAGACTGTTATTACATTGCACTGTACTGATGGACAATGTATTTTGGAGGAAACTTAAGAAGGCAGCCAGGTAAAACTTTAACCTGCTGGGGACATTAATGTGCAAACTGTGAAGGTGGCTTTGTAGAAAATGAGTTCACTCACCGAACTGTGGTTGTTTTATATCAGCAGGTTTTGACCAAAAGTAACGCTGACACAAGCGAGTTTTTGAATAAAGCATGGACGACTTGGTTACCTTGTGCCAAAGAAATTATTCAGCTCCATGTTTAGGAGAAATTATTTCAGGCAGAGTCGAGTAAAAATCCAAATTTGCATTTTGTTTTTACTGATTTTGTTGCTGAGTTATGTTTTTGCACATATTGTAAAGTGGGGGAGAAAAAGATGTAATGAGTTAACGGAACATAAAGTTAACGGAACATAAAGTATATCAGCACTTGGTCCTGATGATATACCTGTGGAGGTATGGAAGTGTCTCAGAGAGGTAGCAGTAGAGTTTCTGACTGGGTTGTTCAACAGGATCTTCGATAGTGAGAAGATGCCCGAGGAATGGAGGAGAAGTGTGCTGGTTCCCATCTTTAAGAACAAGGGAGATGTGCAGAGGTGTGGTAACTACAGAGGAATAAAGCTGATGAGCCACACGATGAAGCTATGGGAAAGAGTAGTTGAAGCTAGACTAAGGGCAGAGGTGAACATCTGTGAGCAGCAGTATGGTTTCATGCCAGGAAAGTGTACAACAGATGCGATATTTGCTTTGAGGATGTTAATAGAGAAGTACAGAGAAGGTCAGAAGGAGCTGCATTGTGTCTTTGTAGATCTGGAGAAAGCTTATGACAGGGTGCCCAGAGAGGAACTGTGGTTTTGTATGAGGAAGTCTGGAGTGGCAGAGAAGTATGTTAGAGTGGTGCAGGACATGTATGAGGACTGTAAGACAGTGGTGAGGTGTGCTGTAGGAGTAACAGAGGAGTTCAAGGTGGAGGTGGGACTACATCAGGGATCAGCTCTGAGCCCCTTCTTGTTTGCTGTGGTGATGGACAGGATGACAGACGAGGTTAGACAGGAGTCTCCATGGACTATGATGTTTGCAGATGATTTGTGATCTGTAGTGAGAGCAGGGAACAGGTGGAGGAGAAGGTAGAGGCGTGGAGGTTTGCCCTGGAAAGGAGAGGAATGAAGGTTAGCCGCAGCAAGACGGAGTATCTGTGTGTGAATGAGAGGGACCCAAGTGGAAGAGTGAGGTTACAGGGAGAAGAGATCAAGAAGGTGGAGGATTTTAAGTACTTAGGGTCAACAGTCCAGAGCAATGGAGAGTGTGGAAAAGAGGTGAAGAAGCGTGTACAGGCAGGCTGGAACGGCTGGAGAAAAGTGTCAGGTGTGATGTGTGATAGAAGAGTTTCAGCTAAAATGAAAGGAAAGGTTTACAAAACTGCGGTGAGACCAGCCATGTTGTTTGGTCTGGAGACAGTGTCCCTGAGGAAAAGACAGGAGGCAGAGCTGGAGGTAGCAGAACTGAAGATGCTGAGGTTTTCTTTGGGAGTGACCAGGATGGATAGGATCAGGAATGAGTCCATCAGAGGGACAGCACATGTTAGAGGCTTTGGAGATAAAGTCAGAGAGGCCAGACTGAGATGGTTCAGACATGTCCAGAGGAGAGAGAGTGAATATATTGGTAGAAGGATGCTGAGTTTCCCACTGCCAGGCAGGAGGCCTAGAGGAAGACCAAAGAGGAGGTTTACGGATGTGGTTAAAGAGGACATGAAGGCAGTTGGCGTGAGAGAAGAGGATGCAGAAGACAGGGTTAGATGGAGGCAATTGATTCGCTGTGGCGACCCTGAAGGGAAAAGCAGAAAGGAAAAATAGAAGAAGAAGAAAGCATATCAGCACAATTCGGCACTGTAATGACCCTAAAAATTAAACATCACCTCAGTCATTTAAGTAAGATTATTAACATTAAGAATTTCTCCCAGGTAGCTTTTAATTATAGAGCTTTTGCATTAGACTGAACTAGACTGCATAGGTGTCAAAACACATGACATAAAACTCCAGAATGTACTGTATGAATGGGAAAAAATAGGAATGTGATTGTTTTTTCTTGTTTTTAGTCTTTCAGTATATACCGTATTTGATTATTTTTTGTAATTCTACGCTGTGATGACTTTTTATATGTGGTTCATATCATGTACTCCATGTTAAGAAAGCATGTTTGTTTACATGCCAAGAACTGGTTAAATCCATGTGTTCTCCATAAATCAAGGCAAATCAGGTTTGTCTATTATGATTTATGTAAATAAATGTGAACAGAACAAGTTCCCCTTGCAAAAAAAACAAAAACAAAAGATGGAATCTTACAAACTGTGTTGGGAAATAAGATAATTATGTGATCAGATAAATAGATATGCAGCGTCACCAAGTTCTTGGTCAGAGGAGTAGCTGGGGTTCTCTCTGTATAACACTGTAAGATCCTGATCCTAACATGTAAAGTGCACTGAGATGTATTATATTGTGAGAAAACACAGGTGTACTGAATTCAGTTGATTTAAAAGTGTATTTTTACTTCTTTCAGTGAAATTGCACTGTTAGTTCTTTGTCATAAAGGAAAAGCCCATTGGAGCTTCTGTTGTTTCATGTGCTATATAAATATAATATGACTTGACAATTAAATTACGCAATTCAAAAAAGTCAGCCTTCAGCACCTGTGAGCCTACAATATGACTGTATTTTTATAGAGTCTAATTGGTTAAAAAATACTAAAGGAAAATTCATTTTACCATTAAACTTCATGGGAAAAATATGCATGGCTTTCCATTACGCATAGACACTGCTTGTAATTACATAACACCCATGCATATTTACGTAATATTGGATGTGATAGGTAGACTGTTATGACTTTTATTGGCAGCTACATCACGTACCTTCGACCACTAAATAGATGACTGCTTACCTGCTGAGGACAGACTGCACAGGGACACGAGACACTGTTAAATAACTCAGCCTTTAGGCTCACCTTTGGCTGGTGAAAGTCCTTTCAGAGGGAAGGAGAAGGGGAGGGCCGAAGGAAGATGCAAGGACACAATACAATCGGTGACAGGTGAATCCCCTCTTTGGACTGGGACACTGAGTAGAGAGGAGCAGGTGAGTTTATTTTCAAAACACTTCTATACTGTATGTATTTTTCTTCTTGTACGTGTGATCATGAACCGTAGAAATTACCACACAGAGCAAGACATGTACGATTAAAGGTCAGTTTGAGATTGCTTGACTTATCCAACATCACATACAGGAATGGTTCCAAACGCTGGGTTCAGGACCTCCACAAGAAGTTTCAAAATAAATGAGTTGATTTTGTTTTGCAAACTATTGGATTTAAAAGAATAGAAAGCAAGAAAGAAAACTAAATCCTCCTTTTTTCGCATTAATAAGGGGTTTCAAGGTACATCATTTTGTTTAAGGGGTCAAACAATGCAAATATTAATTAAAGTACATATCAAAATTCACTTGCAATAAAAAGTTCATGTTATCTTACATGTTTTCTGATTTGGATACTGGAACTATTAGTATTTTCTGTGAAGTGCCACATTGTTGTGACATTTTTACATACAGTGGTGGAAAAAAGTTTTTGGACATCCTTAAAATTTTACACAATCTCAAATATTATCATAAAATATATTACAATTTTTTATGTGTTTCAAAAGGTGTGACAGCATTAGACAGACAAACAAATACAATGTTTTTTTGTTTATTGTTTACAGGAAAAAACAACAAAACTAAATTTTACCAAAATGACCCAATATTCAAAATTTCTTATTTTTATGGAACCAATTAATTTTAAGTTTTTAATGGCGTCTTTATGATTTGTTTAGTATTATGGTTTTGCAGTTGCCCAGTGCTGTCATGTAAAATCCAATTAATAGTAAATAATGTATTCCAAGATATGAAGGTATTCACAAAAAACGATCATGAGTTTGAATATTGTGTTTTATGTCACCATTAAGTACATACATTTCGCTTTTGGGACAGGCTGATACAGAATTTACGATACTTTACTACTATTCTTTAAGTTATTTACAATTCTTTGGGTTCAGACTTGCTAAAGGGGAAGTTAACTGGAGAAACAATGATTTAAGGTTTCGAGCTTTATTAAAAATAAAAAAGAAACAATCGACGCTCACATTGCCTGAAGGTGCAGAGCTTTTGGAGAACATTATAAAAAAACAACAACTGCACACTGAAATCAAACCACAAATTATTTTCACTGTTAAAATCTATGTTAATGTTTATCAGAGCGCACACCCCTTTCTTTTATGATCTTTCTGCCAGTACTATCAGAGAATTACAGTAACATTTCTTACTTTGCATTCAAAGTCCAAGCCGTATTTTATGGTGGATAATCTTCGCAGTCAGGTGTGCAGGCTGTTAACCAATAAATGGTGCAGCAGAGCTGACACAGAAGATTAGCTCTTTATCTGATGCTATCAGCACCTCTACGGCTTCTTTAGATCTGGGATTATCTGCTATTCTAATTATGTTTAAAGGGTGACAGTAGTGATAATAGAAAGGGAGAAAGAGGCGAGATTTTAAAGGTCTGAGATAAATTCAATGAGTGCTTCTACTTCTTTACTGCCGCAATTTATGAAGAAAAACTCTCATGCGTGTTTTTTTTCTAAGAATCTCTAACAAAGCTATCTTGGAAATATTTAAAGATGTTATGTCTTGCAGTTTATCACAGTTCAAGACATAATTTGTGATTATTGTGTGTGTTGTTCACCTTCTCCTTCTTATTACAGACATGTCCGGGTACAAGCCGAGGGTGATTTCTCTATCCAAGAGGCCTGGTCAGACTTTTGGCTTCTATCTGAGGGTGGAGCATGGTGAGGAGGGTCACCTGATCCGCTGCCTGGAAATGGGAGGTCCAGCAGAATTGGCCGGCATGAAGGATGGTGACCGCGTCCTCCGGGTCAATGGAGCATTCGTAGATGCAGTGCCCCACTCGGCGGTGAGTAGGATGTAGAATCACTGCAGCGCATTAATCAAATCAATACCAGACCGGAGACCGAAGGCGTACTCCTGCGACAAGCATCTTTTTTCAGACCCTTCTTTGTTTCCCCGGGGCAGGTGGTGGAAATGGTGAGAGACAGCGGATCGTCCGTCACATTCCACATTCTGGACGAAGCATCTTACAAGCAGGGTAAAGAGAAGGGAGTGAGCTTTTCCGACCCTCAGACCACAGCAGTTGCCAACGGAGTGGCCAAACAGGATCTCAAAGCCAAACTCTGCTATATGATCAAGCCCAGCTCGAGCTATGGGTTTTCTGTTCGATCAGACAAAGGTGAGCTGAAGATACAGGGCCAGGGAATAACAATCTGAGACAATTGTTAAAATAAACAGAAAGAACCAGAAATTTAAATTATAGATGCTGGAAATTGCTGCTTTAGACATACTGGACTTGAGTCTTGCTTGTCCCCAGAAAAACCTTTCAACCCTATTCTTTTCTGTTCTTTTTGCAACCCGAAGACCCCATTATTGGTATTTTTGACCTCTTACCTTGTGAAAAAGAGCTGCAGGATATCTAGAGTAGAATCTATTATTAAACAATAAACAAGCATCCCAACGTATCTGCTGACCTCTCGTGATTCTTATCATGCTGCAGTAATATGCCGATGTACTCTACAATCACATCAGTGTGCAACAGAGCACAGTTCTGACAACACCCATGAATATTGCCAGGTGTGGTTGGAGGTGAACCAGGCTGAAAATTTCAATCAGTAACTAATGAAACCACATACTCGATATATTGACCTGTTAAGATTTTGTCATTGTAGAAAGAAAACTGCAACAGCAATCCATCAAGCCTGCAGAAGTAAAGTATTTTGTGTTCTGTGTGTCTGCACACATTTTCTGAAAGGCTGGAGGTCAAAGAAAGTGTCAAATCCAAAGAGAATCCAGTCAAAGATATTCTTTTTTTCTTTGTCAAGCATATACCTTGGAATTATTAAAGTTCTGTCTTATCTTAACTTGATAACCTCACAACCAAAACTTAATTTCCATACAGCGTATCTTGCTTACTACTCATCTGTGAATAACTTGTTTATTACAATTTCAATGTTTCTGTGATGCTGTGTCAAAAATATGCTAAAATGTGTGGTTTTATTTACTCATATTTTTTTCATATCTTCTACAACATCCTGTCTTAGCTCAGGAAGGCTTTTTCATGACAGAGGTGATCCCAGGAAGTGTGGCCTACAAAGCAGGGATCAGAGCCAAAGACCGTCTGGTGGAGATCAACGGGGAGAACATAGAAAACTGTACACACGAACAAGTCGTGGAAAAGATCAGGCTGGCAGGCAGCAGCATCATGTTTCTCCTGGTCAATGAGGAAACCGACATCTTCTACCAGAAGAAGCGTGAGAAGATAGGAACGTGGTTGGCCACAACCAAGTACCTTCCTCTGCAGCCGCGCATCATCAACATAACCAAAGGATCTGATGGATACGGCTTCCTGCTTAAAGAGGAGCCCCGAAAAACAGGCAAGGCCATATTCAATACATTGATATTGTATTTCCTATACTGCAGAGCTGTCATAATGTGCTTCTGACTCCATGCAGAACACTTCATCAAGGACATAGAGCGAGGCAGCCCGGCAGATATTGCAGGTCTAAAGGAAATGGACAGACTGGTGGCTTTGGAAGGCAAGGAGGTGGAAGGCTACAGCCACGAAATGGTCGTCGACAGGTTCAGGAAGAGTGGCAACAAATGCTGCCTCGTGGTGGTGGACAAAGATACAGACCAAATGTACAAACTGGTGAGCCAGAGTGCTACAGTCTGTCCTCAATATATCCTACAGATGACTTGGATAATAGCATGTTGTGTCTCTTGTAGGGCACAGTGTCTCCCATGCTTTTCTGGGAGGACATGAAGGACTCCCACTTACCGCCCAGTTACACAGAGGCCATCACTTTACCCACCACTTCCCAACAGTCCACACCAGTTCAAGAAAGGGAAGAGGATCTCAAGCCTAAACTGTGCAAACTGGAAAGGACCTCAGGTACCTATGGCTTTCACCTAAACGCCATCAAGGGGGTGCTTGGTCAGCACATCAAGGAGGTAAGACTAAAGAACGCACATTATTTCATTATTGGGGCGGCATAGCTCAGTGGGTGGAGTGGCTGTCTCGCAACCAGAGGGTTGTGGTTTGATCCCCTGGCCCGTTGAGCTCATGTCGAGGTGTCCCTGAGCAAGACACCGAACCCTTATTTGCTCCTGGTGGGTTGTGGTTAGCGCCTAGCATGGCAGCTCCCCCCATCAGTGTGTGAATGTGACGTATCATGTAAAGCGTTTTGGATAAAAGCGCTATATAAATACAACCATTTACCATTTATTACGATTTCAAACACAAGCGTTAAAACACTGCTTTTTTCAGGTGGTGGAGGGAGGAGCAGCAGACAGAGCAGGTCTGGAGAATTACGACGTAGTGGTGGAGGTAAACGGGGTGAACGTGGAGCAGAGGAGGTATGAAGAGGTGGTAGACATGATCCACAGAAGCGGCAACTCTCTGGAGATGCTTGTGGCTAAAAAGAGCGTCTACGACAAGCTCAAAGCTAAAGGAGTGACCATCACACGCCTGCTGCTCGGGGAAACATCCTACATTCAAGTCCACACGACAGAGTCTCCAAAGACCAGCCAGAGGGCCAGACAGGAGGAGGACGCAAGATCTGATACTTCATCTGAACATGAAAGACAGAGGGTGAGTGGTGCTTTTTAAATTTTTTTACATTTCTAGCAACATGGTTCTAAAGATAGCAATGTCAGGGAGTCAATTAACCACTGATGTAATTTCTTTTGTATGAACTGCTAATTTTGTACAGACATTCATGGTTCCCAGAGCATGACTCCTGGCAGCACAATGAGGCTCATATAGTTTTGAGTAAAGGCCCTGCTAGGGTTGCCACAATACTTTGTTTAGACATTCATGGTCCCCTTATGAACGACCATTCTGCCTTAATGTGAAATCTAGTGACATCATACGATCAGAATTTGAATTTGTCCAGTACCTGCAAAACAAATAACGTTCCCACCAGCCTCAGCTGTACTTTGTGGCTGATGTTAGCATCACCAAGACTGTGGCAAGCGTGATATTTATTTTACCCGAAAATCAAAATTAGCATTTAGCCCAAAGGACTGCTACACATTGCTGCAGACTTTTGGCCTTCTTTACATGTGGTCATGTATTCGCTACATCCTGATTAAAGTCAAACATAACAACACTTATCCTGCCTTTTCCTAATTTATCATTCACCTAAAAGCAGGAAGAAAATGTCAGCTGATTAAACATTATTAATTTTTCCTCTCTTCTAGGCCACATCTGTGACTTCAAATTCATCTGAAGAGAGCATAGATGAGAGATTCTGAGCAGCCATCTGAAGAATCCCTTTCCTGATTTCGACTAATCAGACGTTGATGTTTTTTCTTTAACAATCTGCTCTATGGGCTTCATACATCCAGTTGATATCACAAGTGAAAAAGAGATGAAGAAACCGACAGGACGAGGACTGTAAAGACTTTTGAAATCTACTGCCAAAATCAGATTCACAACAGAATAGCTGCTTCCATTGTATGAAAGGGCTTAGAACAAAGACGCGTTCCCAAATACCAAGATTGTTCAGGAACCTGTGATCATAGATCCTTTGATCTACTTGTGGGCAATACAATGATGAGTATTATCTTTGAAACACCTGAGATTGCTGATGTTATTAAAATGAAAAACACTTCACTGCCAGTAAAAGCACTGTGGCTTTTCAAGTATTTTTCTCAGTGCACAAACTGCTGCTTTTATTTAATGTTCTACAAAAAATTTAATTTTGCTGTTAAAATTTCTAAAATGAAAGTAAATGGATGAGAGTTCTCATGAACACAAATAAATGCACATGTACCATCTGAATAACTTTATGGTTATCTGTTTTTGTTCCCGATGAAAGAACTGAACGTTTTGCTGAAAATTACAGTCACTAAAAAATGCAGCTCATGGGTGGTATCTCATGGTTAGCTCCAGTGTGTTCAGAATGACGAGACTTTTTGACAAAAAGAATTAAACTTTAAGACCAAAGCAAACATAGTATCTGCATTTACAGAAAAAAAAAAACTGAATTCTGGAAATACTTTAATTGTAAAGTTGTTTCCTCGTGTACTCCAACAGTTCCCCACCACTCGCACCCAAAATTCAGCCATTCCTGATTCAGGAACAGGCAGTCCAAATAATTATATCCAATATATATATACATATATATATATATATATATATATATATTTAAAAAAATGTGATTTCCGGATATGTCTAAATCCCAGATTGAAAGTCACCCCATGCGTGAGGAGTCATATCCGAGAGAGGAGCTGCACAGTAAGGGATCAGAGAGCCATGTGTTTTTCTGGTGCCTGCTTGTGAGCGAGATAAAGGAAGAGGATGCTAGACAGGGCGCTGACCAGGAAGATGACATCGAACCAGCGGTGATAGAAGTTGAACTGCAGCTCTCCCAGAACCTCTGTCACGATGGAGCGATACTCCAGGGGCATGCTCATTCGCATCAGCAGCACAGATGACACAAAATACATCCCCTATCGGATTGGGACACACAGACAGACATTTCAGATTCAAATGTAGCTTGTAAGCTTCGGCTGTTTGGTAAAGCAAGAGTCAAACACACTCACCATGATCTGAGCGAGGACTAGCACGATGACATTGGAAGACTTGCTGCTTGATATTGCATAGAAGAACTAAAAATGAAGAAGCAGATAACACCGAGATTCAAAAAACTGCACAATTTGGTGGGGCAAAAAACATCAGTTACAAGCAAGAAACCACACACATTTATTGGCTTCAAGATGAGCTGCTTAAGCAACACATCATGTGACAGTTTTACCTTGGTGAGGGTAATGAGTAAGCCACGTATAGATGTAACGATTATTATTCCCACCAGGATGAAAGAAATGTGTTGGGACCAAATTTTACCTGAAATAATGAGAAAGACAACAGAAGAATAAGATTCATTATTTGCTCAACGCAATGCCGTGCTCTCTGAGGGCGACCTGGAACAGCTCAATCAAACAATTATCGACGTGGAAAAAGATTAGAAGGGAGTATGACCAGGTTTTCTGCAGAGACAGCAGAGGAGAGGTGATAATGAGTGAGCAATCTTTACAAAAGGTCACCGTGTGTGACACGACTTTATTACTGCAGGTGTGTGTACATGTAATATTCATAATGCTGTGAGGACATGTTTACAAAGACACATGACAGGGAAAGGCAACGCTTTTGGGGAAGAAAGTAATCCATAACGTAAATCATTAAATGTGTGTAGAAAAAATTCAGGGTTAGGGTTAAGCAAGTCATGGTTATAGCTGGAGATAGAGTAAATGTACAGGAAATGAATGTAAATCAATATAATATCCTCTAAAGAGATGGAAACAACAGAGTGTGTGTATGAGCGTCTCACATCAAACTGGATGCCCAAGTAGTTCACTGTAATTTCAATACCCCTCGTCACTGGATCTGTCTTTCCAACTCGATCAAACACTATGTTTATAGTTGCCCTATGAATGAAAGAAGAAAGTTTTTCCCATAGGTAACCAACAGTATCTACTTATGAGAGTGAGAGAAACACAATATGTGAATGTTCTCACCATGAAGATTTTCCAGACACAATAGATGGAAAAAAGTAGCCAAGGAAGTTGAAGTATTTCCCTGGAATGTCTTTGAATACTCAATTCGCTCCTGAAGATAAGAAACAGTGGTGTTAAAGAATCAGCAAATCCTTTATCAGATATACACCGAATGGGCGCAAGTGTGTATAGATAAATGTGTTTTGTTGAACAGACACAAGTCACAGTCCTCCCAGTTTTAATGGAAACCATTAAAGTCAAGCAAAAGTTTATAAGGAGACCATTGACTTCATGTCATTTATGACTAGACTCCTGCATAAATCATAAAGGAAACCCAGAGCACACAATATTATTAACATGGTGATTTAGAGCGCTAATAAGCCTTCTTCAAATTACACACAGGAAATTACAGAAATATTTTATATAGATATTGATATTATGTATGATAGAGATTACTTTTATTAAATGGTAGACATCTGGCAAGCTCTTATGACAAACATTTTTCTGAGGCATTGCTGAACCAAACAGAGGCTAAAAGACAACTGAAAAATGCACCTGGACTCTTAGAGACCAGACAACACAACTCTAATGTGATGATTACACCTTTGCTGGAGACAATACAGTACTTACAACTCATGTAATACACTGCATACTAAACTAGAGCCATTTTTCACATTTTTCAACCTCAACTGGCAGCAATTTTGATACATGCAAACAGCCACATTTTTTTTACAGTTGAAAAGTTTGTCCGTAATGAGCCAGAACCTTGTGGATTTGTGTACGTGATTGTTTGTATACATATGCGTTACCTTAGTGGCTTGTAGGTCCACAGTCTCAAGAAAGAGTTGTCGACTCAACTCCTCTAAAGCATCAACCTCTTGCTGGATCAGAGAAAGATCTGGAGGGGCCAAGTCAAGGCTGATATCTACTACAAATACTACAGACAGGTACGGCAGCGGTATTTGGTAGCAGCTTTATTCAGTCATACTCGACGTAAGCTTTGAGGATACTTTCACTTCCTGTCTGTGTGGAGGTGACACTCTTGATCATGCCCCAGAATCCTGTCTGTTTGTTCTGGTCTTCCCCACGTTGGTACATCTGCCTCCGTGTCATGGCAATTCTTCACAGACAGTTTAAACCATTTTTTATAAATGTAAGTGTACTTTGTCTCAGTAGATTAAGGGAGGGAAAAATGCTTGTTTTTTTCTCACCTTTTCTTTTTGCTGACAATCATGTCCATAGTTTGGAGAAGTCTTCTCTCCAGAGCAAGGATGTCACTGTCTGTTACATTCCTGCACAACAACAAATTCAAAAAGCATCAAAGCGATGGTATCATTTGCTGGAGTACTGCCTTTGCACAAGCATACTCAGATTAACACTGTGTACGATGTAACTGCTGCAGAAAATACTTACTGCTTACCTGAGGAAATATGACATGTATGTGTAAGGACAGTTGACAGCACCAAACCCAGACAGCAGAGCCATTAGAGTGACTCCGATCACACCAACACGACTGATTAGCTGCTCAATGGACAGAATCCCTAAACAACAGACAGGAATTGACTGAAAACGGCAACATCACATTAACTTCTGCCTTTCAACACGCTTTGCAGAAAAATTACATTATTAAACAAACAGACATAATTTAGCAATGCACAATGTCCCAAATATGTGGCATAAAGGTGCCTCGTGCCAAGGGAAAACAACTACGCACACTCACATGTTTGGACTCAAGATGGGAAATGGGTCTCCCAGCTTCCAGAAGAAATACATGAAGGTAAACCAAACCATACAGGCAAAAAGAAGCCTTTGTCTATGCACTGCACAGACACACAGCAAACAGTTTAACGTTACATGTGTGAAAGAACATCTCATTTACAATATTTGTGTTCAACAGTCAAAGTGGGTGCACTTACAAAGGCGTATGTTGCTGACAACAAAGTAACCGATATAGAAAGGCACCACAAAGATTAAAACCAGCAGAATCACATACAGGTTCAGCTTCCAGTGGAAATACCTGGAACTGTGGCAGAGACCAAAGGGTTAACAGCTTTTTATGTGCTGTAGCCAATAAAAACACAGTTTGATCTCGCAGAAACGCACTAACCTGCTGCTTAAGGCACCCAGAATCTCAAAGATGATGAGCTCGAACATGGTACAAGAAAAAGCAAAGGTGACAGAGAAAACCACCTGGACAACATACTGTCGCACCTGTCAACAAACAAAACAGAATACAGGTCAAGATTTTTACCTCAACTAATGATGATGAAGCGAATGTGCATCAACTTGTTTGCCTCGTTAGAACCATAATTATGTTGGAGAAAATAGTCAACATACTGGCAGTAACACTGTACCTCATAATCTTTGAACAGCTGCCGCATGAAGAATAACCAGCCAAATCCAAAGAACAGCACCTGTGGTAGATTTAATAGGAATTATTTGGAAGAAGGAGGAAAGACGAAGGGTACAATGTGATTATTTTCCCAGTTAATCACAGAATATTGCAAAAACTCCTTTCCATTTCTTTAGTATCACCAAACAAGCTTGAGCAAAGTGGGAAACCAAATTTTTTCAGTTTCAAAACTCAGTTATCTTTGGCAACTCACAGCACCGCATACGTTCATCCCACCCTCAAAACTAACAACCTACTAAATATAAGTCTCAGTATTAACTCACTCACTCATAACAAAATAATATCTGTCTCTGAACAACAGTATTTTTCAAGCAACATTAGAATATGTACCAGCATTGTGTCTACCATTGTCACCATCTAAATTTATTAACACATTATGAAACAAGAATGGCACAGTTTGCATTGATTCATTCCAAATACATAAAATTCAATTTTTTCAGTTGCATAGCCACGTAAGGCAACAGGTCTTCCTCCTCAGAAGTGTGTCCACTCAAGCAATTCATTAGGAATTACTTTGACTATTCTTTTTTATTATCATGTGGAGCAAATTACTCATTAAAAAAAAAAAAAAAAAAACTTTGGAGAAGTATTTGCAAAGATGACTGTTACTGTTCAGTGTTTCTACTCATTTGTACTGAAATACAAAAAAAAAAAAACATGAAGTTTGTCATTTTGTGTCAGACAGAAGTATCTATATCCACAGTGCAATTGTACCCTTGCTTCTGATTAATGGCTGTAATCATCTTATAAACAGTAACACTTTTACTGTTTTTGACACTTTTCAGATGTTGTGCCAAAAACTACTAGCATGCTTCAACTTAAAACTGCATTGCCTAATTTATGTAGTTCTGCAGCTGCTTTCTGGATCTGGATCAGTCAGAAGCAACAAATGCAAATCATTTTATGTACGTGTGAAAACAAAAGAGTGTCTTTGTGAAACTGTAACATTTCTTAGAGTATTTTTTTCTAAGTTTTAGTCTGTGTGTGTTTGGTATGTTTAATATCTTTGTATATATTTGGGAACTACACTGTATAGAACTTACAGATGGGCTGCATGTGTAAAATAAATAAATAATTTCATGTGCAGTCATCTTACTGATTAAATTTTTCAGATGTAATCCGCAGGAATGAGGTCATGTTAATGCATTCATGACATTTTAGTCCCAACATAGCAGCTGCATTTTTATGGTAAGTGGGGAACCTTAATTATAACAGTTGAACTTCAGCTTAAAATATATTTCAGCCTGTTAAACTGGATTGGTTGTAAACCAGCGTACAGAGCTTTGAAACATATAGCAGAGACACAAGGAGAATTGTTCCCACGGACGGTAATAGACAAAATACATTAAAATGTATGCACCAGAACCCTGCAGTTCAAGATACCCACAGTATTTAATATACGCTAGCTTACAACAGGCATTAGACATTCTTATTCAGTGCCAGAAAGACATTTGGTCGACTTTTCCAACTCATTCTTACCTGTGAGGTGAACATGATGACTGAGTCCACCAGAAACGACATGATGATGTCCGTAAAACACGCTCTCAGTCCGTCGAAAACTCACTGCAGTCGGGTCGAGGACTGTTTCAGGTCACACTGACATGATTTCCCTAAATGCAAATTATTTTTTATGTCGCTAACCTGCTCATTTTAGGAATATTTCTCGTTCAGCTGTCATATTACAACGGTAGCGCACTACGTCACCAACATGAGTCCGGCGAATATACTTCCGTCGCAAAACTGTGACGTACTAAAAACAATAATTCAAAAAAATAGTAAAAGCTTTAGCTAATAAGTTATTATTATGACTAATAATTACTTTTACTGCTAATACTACATGTGGATACATGATTTAAGGACGTAATTTTTTTAAAAGCTCAACGTAATTGACATATTTACGCATAATAATAAAATCTCATTAGAAATAATAAAATAATGGCTTGACTACAATGCTTATCTTAATTTATTAGAGCTGAAAGAGGTTGTACTTAACATGTTAAAACCGCATTAAACTATCATCCGCTTCACGCACTAACGCAATATTTTTAATGTGTTTTGTTGTTCTGTGCTTCTCAGTGGCTTGAAGTTGGAAAAAAAGATAAAATTGTAGCATTGTAACATGCAAGAACAACAGCAAAAAAATCCATAAAATTATGAGTTCTAAAAATAAATAAAGATAAAGATGCGTTGTTGTTGTTGTTGTTGTTGTTGTTGTTGTGTCATTCATATGTAAATTGTATTATACAGAAGCTCTTCAAGTCTTCAGGCGGACTGCTCTGGGTTATGGTGAGGGCATATAAGATTGCTGCGAAAGAAACATCATGCAGATAAATCTCCTTCTGCCTCGTACAAGCAATACACATAATCTGGCACCAGAGAGCAGTGCAACCCCAAATCATGATCCGTGTATGGCCCTCTATCCTCAGGGCTTCATCCCCGTGCGCTGCAGCAGCCGGCTGCTGTTCACTGGGCTGGTGGTGCGCTCAGTAGAAAACATTTGGATGCGTAAAAATAGTTTCTCGCTTGTTCTGGAGAGATGTTACCAAAACCTGCTGGCTCATAAGGATGCCCGAGATGTTGCAGAGGTAGAACATCTTCAGCTGTTGGATTTTTTGTATTAAAACACAAGAGGTAAGTGTCTCCATGCTTTTAGTGTACCGTTTCTATGATAAAGGGAATAGAAAATATGCGAGAGATTGAGTTCTGCTTTGCTCGCTTTTTTAACTACAGATGATCAAATATAATAAAAAATAGTGAAACTTTTATGTAAGCGCTGCATATATTTGCTGTGTAATGTTATTTCTATGCATGTTGTTGTTTTATAATTGAATTCATCCTTCAATTGGTTTTAGTCAGTGAAGTGGCAGAGAAAAATAACCTTGAGGCTCACTGAGCTTACTGATCTGGAAGTCTGTGCACAGAGTGTTGGAAGCCTTAAGGGGAAAACTTCGTTTGTAGAAGTGAAGTAAAATGAGTTTAGACTGTATCACTCTTTGTATAAACTGTTATACTCACTGCAGGAGAGTTTCTGTTAGGTGGAATATGATAATTCATGAAATCTCAGCTCCACTTTTCATTCTCTTCCTCCTGAGCAGTGAAGAAGATGATGATCCAGGCCTCATGTTGGATCTATCTGAAGGTGTGTTTAGTCCTATGGATGGTGGGACAACTACAGGGTGAGTATGCCAAATGGAGCTAATCAGAAAAGGAAGAAACTCTTAGGCTTATTATTTCCTACATAAAGTATGAGATGAACATATTGGTGAATGTTTCAGGCAGAGTAACAGCACCAGAGCGACTGGAAGCTCCGGTGGAGAAGCCCTTCACTCTGACCTGCAGTGTTTCGAGGGAGCGAGGCGAATCCTTGAGGCAGGTGCGTTGGCTGGACGTCCAGAACCAAACCCTGCTGAGCTACCAGCCCGGGAACAGGGACAGCGTGAGCGGACAGCAGCACGTGGAGCTCACCTCCTCCCCAAGGGACACGTCGGCCATCACCATCCGCAGGGTGGGCTTCCGGGATGAAGGGTGCTACACGTGCATCTTTGACCTGCTTCCTACTGGTTCAAAGCAGGGACTGACGTGTCTCACTGTGACCTGTAAGTAAGGCCTTTATTTTTATGTTGATCTTAATGTATGAAAATTCAGTTGATAAAGAGAAAACCCCCAAAATGTTAGAGTTCAGATAAAGACTATGCATGTTTAACCAGAGATTCTACAGGTCACTAACAATATACTTTATCATAGATATCCCAATAGATAATAATCTGAGTGGAGAATAGAAGGGGATACACGCGTTTTGGAGTAAAAACAAATGACTATAGTGAAAGTAGTTTATTATTTAAATGTGAATAAATTATCTTTACCTAAGTGAATTAAAATTGCAACTCCTGTATGTAACTACTGAATAAGTCTGAGGTTATTGTTGCTGTACTTTATTTCAGAAATATTTCAAAAGATGAAGATTTACTGTTTTTTAAAAGACACTAAATGTTCAAAAGACTAATCTGTGGGAAGAGGGGTGAAAATTTTGAGAATTTAATGTACTTTGAATGATTTATGGTATCTTGGAGATGCCCTTTTAGCATTTCGAGCAGTGAGAAGTCTAGATTTCATCCCCTATATCTTTCTCATCAGATTTCCTGTCATTCTTGTACTGCCTGTTACTCCAAATAAACTTAATATAAGGCATTTGCTTTGTAGCCTCATAATTAGAGGGATAAGAAAGAACATATGAATTTAGATCTAAGAGTTTATCCGACGCCTTTCTTTAAACGCATTTTAGAGATTTGAAAATGATTAAAAGTGGAACAAACTTGGGTTCTCTGACTATCAGTGGTACATATGATCAAGAGTAAATATTGACTGGTCAAAGCCATGTGCTGAAAGGAAATGAGCCTATGAGTTACGCAGTGAGGAAGCTTAGAAAAGCAGCTGCAACATCCACAGTAAGCAGAATAAACGAGACAAAACATATAGACTTAGGTATATTCAACTCTAGTGAGGAAGATTCTCTATTTTGACATAAAAAAAAGTCATGAACTGGGTGGGAGAAGCCTCCACTTGAAGCCTGGCTGAGTAATGATCTTGGTGACACAGTGAAGGGAGACAGATCTCAACCTCTGAGAGAAAATGAGGATCTCGGGTATCCAGATGTGGAGGCCTGAATCAAAGGCATGTCCTCTGTTTGATAAAGTATTACTATCATTCACATCTGTTTTGTATTTCACTATAGATTTGTCAGAGTACGTAATTATTCAATGTAAAATATCTCTCACTATAAGTTAGGGCTAACATGGATTTAATATTGATGATGTCACTTGAGAATCAGAAAAGATCTGAGTTCAGTTAACGTCGCTTCTTTCCCTGCTGATGTTTTAATGAATTAACTGATTTTGGATACCTGCCTGTTGCAAAATATGTGGATAGAGTTGTCTTTAACCACTGCTAACCTCTGAACACAGGTCTATGAGCCTGCTGAGGCTCAGCCAGTCATGTTAATAAAGAGCTGTGGAGCAGTGGGAAAAGGAGGGATCATTCTGTTAACCAGAAACAGCTGCAGCAGATTCCAGTGACTGGTTTCTCTTTGGGTGCCTCATATTTCTGAACATTCACGTTGTCCTGTTTGCACATCGTTTTCCTTATCCCTTCCCCTAATCCATGATTCTTTCACTGGACGGTGGCCTCCCTTTCCCCCCACAGCTCAAGTCACTGTTGACAGCAACAAAACAGCAGTGAGTGGCAAGAGAACCTCCCTCTCCTGCTCCTACGGTTTGCCTGAAAAGGTGCAGCAGATTGTATGGAAGCACACTTCTCCTCAAGGAGAGTCCACAGAGGTGGCCTCCTTTGCAAAGCGGAGCGACCCCATGATCGAGCCACCGTACCAGGGAAGAGTCTGGCTCAGTGCCTCCCTGTCCGACAGTCAGCTCACCATCCAGCCTGTCGCCATCCAGGACGAGGGCTGCTACACCTGCCTGTATGACACATTACCTGAAGGGCCGAAGAGCTCCGTGATCTGCCTCTCCACCTATGGTAAGCATCTGTTTTCATCAGTCAGCTAACAGTGTGGCCCATATAGAATAGTTAGTTATCCACGTAAATATGCAAGAAATACGAAACACGGCAACATTAACCCTCTTGCAAAACAAACAAACAAAAAAACAACGAAGCAAGCAAAACAAAACAATAAAAAAAAACAAAAAAGGGCAAACAACCCCATAAGTTGGTGGATGTTAAAGTCAGCCATAAACCATAAGTGGATACTGTAACAACTGGTCTGTACCAGCACAAAATAAGTACCACTCCGAGCCAACAAAGAGGTTTCAGTCTGGGATGGAGGGGAAAGTTGTCTTCCTCATGAATTGAAGGAATGAGCCCCGAATCTTAGGAAATTTTTCAGTAGACCCACTCAGTGAATTTCATTTTTTTAAATCCAAGAAAGTACAGGACAGTGAATGTGAGAGGGAGTCACGGGTGACTTCTACTTTGTCACTGTATGTTGTCTGGTCAGAATATTGATGAAAGCCAATGTTGCTCGCACGAGGTGAAAAGTCAAGGGGACAATAACCCTGACTGTCTGACTGTTCATGTCAAATTTCAAGGCACTCCATCACATTGGCATGGTTTACTTTGGAGCAGCAGATTCACGATTACATCCCTAAGGCCACAAGTCTTTCACTGCTTTGTTTTACAATAGTGCCACTTCTGTGTTAACTTCAGTAGTAGAACTTAAAAAAGTTTTTCAGGTGCACTTTTTTTTGACTGGCCATAGTAGTTACTATGCCTTACGATAGATTATCAGTGAACTATCAATGCATCTTAAATCAAAATCACATTCAGTTAGTGCATTCCAAATGTTGCAGTCCAGGATATATGTTATGCAGCACATCTTAAACTGTCCTGTCAACAGCATTTCATGGCATCCTCCTTGTGTGACGGTCACACTTCAGATGTTGTCTAACATGGTAACGCTCCATCAAGTGTTTTAAATCAATTACACAGAGGATAATGAATCTTTAGCTCAATTTTAAAGAGTGGTATTTCAATTCAATCGTAATATCCGTCAGAAAAATCACAATTAGATATTTTCCTCTAGTTGTTCAGCCCTACAGTGGATGTAAGAGCTGAGAAGACAGGAGGAAAACAAATGAGCCAGACTTTGATGAAAGTGCTGGAGGACTTAGCCTGGACTTTGAGGGCAGGAAAGACAGGTACCCCTGGGATTTAGACAGGAATGTTGATATTTTCTTCTTGATTGTGGCCGCTGAATGTTTCTATGATACAGCCGTGAGGCCAGGCTGTCGGCTGATATGTTAACACACAGAACAAATGTGTTCATGTGAAGAATGGACCATTCGAAAGAATGATGGAGGCAGGGCGTGAGGTCCTGATGCATGACTGTGTCAGTGTTTGCAGCACACAGTGATTCCCTCTGTGCTTTGTCTCTCTCTCTCTTTGTGCTTGTTCGCTTTTCCACTTTTCTGCCGTTCCCTTTCTCTCACAGTTATCTCAAGAAACAGATGTGCTTTTGTTTGAAATTGAACTGTACAGTACAGTAGGTGTTCCTAGCGCTGAGGCACGATTAGCATTAAATTTTTTTCTTCCTGCTCATTGCTGCCAGCAGGCTTCTACACCAAAGCCACTTTAGACATGACATGATTCCACCCTCCTTTGCGCCCACTTTCAAACACACTGTCCATGAATAAAAGTGACGAAAACACTCGGAAGTGGATTTTTCTTGTCATTAATAGGTGACAGCATGACCCCAGATTCTTTGAAATAGTCTCACGACAATTAGAAATTATGATTTTTGAACTAAGGCCTTTGAGTATTTATGCAAATGTATAAATTGTTTTGTAAGCAACGAAAGAAGCCTGTAGAAAAAGACTTTGACTTTGAAAAAGGCTGAAAACTTGCACTTCTTTGTTAAATTATGAGCATTTAAAAAACATCTAACCTATGTAGAAATTGTTCTGTAATATAGTTCTGCAAACATTAGAGTCATCATACCACAGCTGAGAAGGTCAGTGGGTTCACAAGGAACAGCACAGCATGAAGTCACTGAATTAAAGGTTATTTTACACTCTCAGCCAATTTGTCATGCAAACTGTGTGGGGTGGAAGAATCATTCTAATTCTTTACTTACATATGAGTAGCAGCAACAGCAGACGGATAAAAACACTTAATTCTAAGTTTCAAAAATAGAAAGTACTCCCCATAAAGAAGATAAAGTATAAAATATTGAAACACTTTGTGGTGCATTTGTATTAATTTAGTTATTACCATTTCAAATTTGATATAGTTGGTCAAAGTGGAGCTAAAGTTAACTTCCTTTATATGCAGTTGTGTAGTTTTATCAGTACACAAGCTTGAGTTTTTGTCTTGGATTGCATTTTTTCCAGAAATATATTTAATTTTAACCTATGTAAAGCAATACATATGTAAATAAAATTACTTTTTGAGTTGCTAGAAAATGAAAATTGTTATATTGCATGCTAGAATAACAATAAAATTAAATATATCTACACTTGAGCATGTTTGATTTCATATTATCAACATTATGGTAGTACTGAGTTGGTGGATACATGGTATGACAAGATCAGGGAAAAACTGTGGAATTAACTTTTAAATAAAAACCACAAGTTTTCCAAATTTCATGGCAGCTTCACACTCCTTCGGGTATCTTTACGGTTTGGATTATTGTCAGAATTTTTTCCTGTTGTCCTTTGAACCACCCCGAAATCTTAACACAATCCAGAACGATGATGGGTGAGGTTCACCACTCAGAAGTCTGAGAAGATGCTGAAACTATGAGGGCCAAATATCTGTGGCTAAATGCGTCCCTGCCAACAAAAGCGTTCTCGCTTCCAGTGTAGCACATTCCTCGCTGAGCCCGCAGTACAGGGAATTGGAAACAGCCAGACATTTACTTATGGATCTTAAGAGTGCAGGAATTCACATGTCTTAGCTGATCCAAAAGCTTTAAGGTTTTATCTCAGGTATCATCTCAGCAAAGACACTTACAAGATACACAGCCACAAACTAAAGTAAAATATGAATTTTGGCCAATTTGTGGATTGAAATAATTAGTTTCATATGCACGCCCTACTGCAGCATGCTTTCAATATTTCACTTAGTTTTACAGTTTTTTGTTACACTGTGTCATAATATTTTCAGAGATTTTAGATCGAAGCAGAAAAGGTAGCAGTGCAATTCAGTAAATCTGTCATCTGTGCCACATACATCGGACAGTATGAGCTTGTTGGTGTGTAAATGTCCGCCAGTGTGCTGCATTGTGATGCTACTTCTACCTTGCTGTCTCTGTTTATTTTCTCCCAGTGCTGCCTAAACCTCAGGTGAGCTACAAGACCACCACTGCAGGTGTGATCGAGGCCAACTGCACCTCCGTGTCGAGGCCTCCGGCAGAGATTGTGTGGAACGTGGAGAGAGATAACCGCACCATGGGCCCCCCTGTGACCACACAGCTCCCCCAGGGAGACGGGACCACTCTGGTCATCAGCACGCTGACCGTCCAATCAGGGCTGCTCAAAGATGTGTCTGTCAAATGCTTGGTGCACCACAAAGGGCTTGAGTCACCGATAGCTGTATCAATGAACACTAAAAGTGAGTTGGCGTCAGAGAATCTCTGCATTCCTGTAGTTCTCCATCAGAAAATCTTTAATAAGTGACTCCAGGTCACTTATAGTAACTATTACATACCAGTCTTAAAAGAAGCGTACAAGAATTTCACATGTCATTATACCCAATAGATGAAATTCTGATGTGTATCTGTTGTGTAGTAGTGACACATTCTGGCCACTGTAGCAACAATGTACTGTTCTCAGGGCTTAGTCTCACATAGCCAGTGATGATAAAGCACTGTGCAGAAAAGTCTAGCTGCACCTTCTCATCACTCTGACAACAGAAAGGGTAAAGATATCTGGGTTGTTTGTGTTGTCTGAGGTGATGCTAAGCCTATGATACCAAAAATGGTCAAAGGGAAATGTTTTAGAGGAGCATTTGAATGTAGACTCAAACATTGACACTGAAAAAAAATAGCAAGGCTGCCTTCTTACATGATCTGGGCTCAGAGGTTTTTGTTGTTGTTTCTCATAATGAAGAGGATTTTGAAAACAGTCATGGGCAGTCATGGTACTGCAGAGGGCTTGACAAAGATTGGTAAAGCACAGAAACAGCAAGTTTGGCTCTGTCCAATTCACTGATGCACCAACCAGGACCAGATTTGTCTGAGAAGATCTGTTGATTAGCAAGCTTCAATAAAGGGGCTGCCAGATGGTTTTTGGATTCTGTTCTTTGGACAGAGCCAGGGTAACTTACCTCTCTTTCTAGTCCTTGTGCTAAATTAAGCTAACAGGCATGTAATATATATTTATAGCTTCAAATTAAGGCTTTATGTGGTTGCGTTCAAATTAATGAAACCACATAAACACCAGCACCTAATTACACATTTATGGCAGGTCATAAAACTCCTAATGAGGTCTAATCTGTTTTTTCTTTCTAGTTGGGACAGCGCTCACCATCCTGATCTCAGTCACCACTGTAGCAGCTCTGCTGGTTATGTCGCTGTGCTTCTGTCTTTGGAAGTGCTTTTTGCGCAAAGAAGGTAAGTGTGTCAAAAACTGTAGGCAAACTTCAGAGCATGATACTCTGGTATATATGATGTCTTTGCCTGCTCTTGGATGTTTAACTCCAACTGTTTATGTCAAGGATGTTTTTATAAAAAACGTGGGGTGAATTAGTCACCTCAAATAGACTAGACAATCTACAGGAACAGAAAAGAAAGCTAGAAAATACTGGAAATTGTTTTCACGTGAATTTTGCATATAACAAATTAAATCAAATACAGCATTATTTGGGATTTTGTAGCATGTTTAATATCTATGTGTGTAATAATGTAAGTTTCTTGGTGATGATGTTCTGCAGGCTGTTTTATAAAAGTTTTTACAGATTACCACTCGCTCTGCCTTCATCCTCTTAAACTCCAGGAATCATTAAAAGACAACAGACTTTATAATTTAGGGCTCTCTCCCTGTTGTGGATTCTGGTAACCTGCCCAGATGCTCCTGAAGCTATAATGGAAAAGTAGCCCATTTGGATGCAGTGCAACACTGTCATAACTATAAAACACTGGTGTTTAATCCCTGAGATTTATTTTCTTTCAATAAATCAAAGTATGCGCAACACTCAGTGCTGCTGATTCGGTCAAAGGGCTGTCTAGAAACTGCAATATATATAAAAATAATTACTGCAGAAATTGAAAAGCCCTTGCAGTGAGCTCTACTTAGATTTTCAAGCATTTGTCACAATTTATCCATATAAATATTGAGATCTGGACTCTCCACTGATCGCATGATGTCCTGATCATGCTATCCATACATGACAGCATAACAGCTGTGTCAACTTCAGCTTCTTTTTTTGTGCTACCTGCACTCTATCTGCACTTTACCGACACATGTAATCACTATTTTCCATCAGTGCATGAAGGAAGTCAAGTATAGTAGTGCTGAGGAAAGATCTGCATATCAGTCAAAGCAGAGCTTAAAAGGCCTCTACAGACAAGACAATTAAAAAGGATCTGGAGCCTGAAGATCTGCTGCACACAGCTGGATTTACACACTGAACACAATGGAACAATTGATGTTAGGCAAGGAACTCATCCATCTTGGTTTTTGTAATCAATTCATTATGTTTTCGGGGAATGTTTTTTTAATTTGGTAAATATGGACCCAACTGAAATACTAGCACACAAGAGAGGTTTTAAAGAATAATGTATTGTTACAGTCT
Source organism: Acanthochromis polyacanthus (assembly GCF_021347895.1). NCBI lineage: Eukaryota > Metazoa > Chordata > Actinopteri > Pomacentridae > Acanthochromis > Acanthochromis polyacanthus. The sequence goes on along the minus strand of NC_067126.1, from coordinate 34,297,851 downwards.
TAATTGGTGATAAGGATGTCTTGGTGATCCAAGAAGAGAGTTCAGTGTCTAGTTAATGAAATAGAGGACTCGGTGAAGGTCTGTCGGTTGGTTTAAGGAGGTACTGGGCATAATAAGAGAATGAGGCTGGAATGACCGTGTAGAGACTCAAGAGCTGAGTATGGCGGTCTGGTGGATGTCCAGCTGTGTGACCAAAGTGAGGGCTGGCGAAACTGGCAGGACGAGACTTGAACCTGAGACACAAAAGGGTCCCTTGAAGCACAACAGAAACTCTAGAACTTGAGTAGACGTTGGCCAAGGCTCAGAACGGTGGGGCTGCAGCTGTGGAGAACTGAGCTCAAGTTTATGAAGCAAAAAGCTGATTGGGGAATGGAGCTCAGGTTTGTCCAGTGATTGCTGCCAGAAAAAGAAGAGCCGATCCAACAAAGGAAATATACTGAACAAGAATATTAATGCATATTTTATTAAATTCTCTTTAGCTTAGGTGAATCAGCGTTTGTTAGTCCAAGATATTGGCGTCTCTACAACAGAATGGACATCATGAAACAACAAAGTACACACTATACTGGAAAAAATAAAGGGCAGATGGTGAATGGGGCCATTGACAAGTCAGAAACTTATTCATGATTTGGTTGATGCTGGATGGTAGAATGTGGTCCCAGTTTTTTTCTGAAGGTCTTGGCAAAGTTAGCAGATTCTTTGAGGGACAGGATCATGTTGTTAGACACGTCCATCCAGAGCGTCCCACAGATGTTTGACAGGTGACATGTTTGGAGAGTAAGCAAGCCACAGTAGTAGGAATGCACCTGTATCATTTGCTAGAAGAGCAGTGCTTATTCTACAACAAGAGGAGCTGCTGTATTGTGTTGAAGTTTCAAGTGATGGCAACAAATAAACCGGTTACTGTGAGGATTTCATCTTGACGTCACTGGGCACTGAGATTGCCATCAACGAAATCCACTCGTGTTCTTTGTCTGTTGCATATCAGGAAGCAGCATTCATCAATGATCAGGAGTGTCCACCATCTTACTAATGTAGAACAAATGTGGCTGGTTTACCCACTTGAGCCGATTACAGCAGCACTCTGCGGTTAGATCAAGGTCTCAGTAAGCACCACAAAATTGCGAACCAACTTCCTTGAGGTGATAATTCACAGCTTGAGCAGGTTTCCACTGGTTTTGTGCACGAACGACTTCATCAGCAGTCTCGTAGGCGGTTGCATATGGCTTTGCAAATGGACAAATCATATGTGATATTCCTGGAATTGGAATAGAAGAATAGAATAGAAGTCCATGTGATTTGTTCTAAATTTTCTGTAGCATTTGTTGCATTTCTGTCATACATTTCTTTTCAGCTGATTAATCTTTCAGATGAAGAAGCCAGACGCTGAGAGGAAAAGGCCACGCTTCTCCAGAGCCTGCCTTGCAGAATGACTTCCCTGTTGCACCTTCATCATCATTTTCTTCGTACAAAGGGAAGATGCTCCGACACACCCTCTGTAGGATGTCCAGTACAATCCTGTTCATGAGCACCAACTGGACAAACGACATTCAACTCTGCTCTGCTGCCTCTGCGTCTGACTTTTGTATAATCTCCAGGCTGTCCTCACATGGTGTCTATGAAGGACTCTTGAGCGGATCGTTTTGTTTCTCTCCGACTCTGTAATTGATGATGACACATTCCACGAGCAACTGCAAATTTAATACAGTGATTTTGCACCGTATTGCGTGTCCTCAAGATACTCTCCTGTCTTTGCCTCTTTTACTTGCTCCTTAAGGGAAAAGTGTTGTAAAATTCTCCATTTTTTTTATTCAGCAAATGCACCGGTTACATGAACATGGGCTCTGTGGTTTAGTTCAGCCAATTTAAGACATTATTCTTCTGTAAATACTCACTTGCCCACCAAATGTGTATTTACCCACAGCTGAAATAAGACCCTCATAACTCTTTTACTCTTGTACAATGCCCAACTATTTTAAGAAATTCCTTTTTTAACATTAATATATATTTGCACCAGGACTTAATTGGTTAATTTCCCAACCAAACCACTGTGGTAGAGTTGAACTAACACATACCGCCACTGAAGGCCACCGGCACTTTGGTGCATTGTGAAAGCTGGGTGGTTTTACATAAACTGAAGGCTGCATACTTCTATCTTATTTGTGTAATATTTTTTTCTACATGTTCAAAATCTGCGTCGTGTGTTCGAGTGTCTGTTCCAGGTTCAGTTCACGGTCAGCTGGCTTGAATCAATTGCCTGAGGAAGCAACACCGAAACCTTTTCGGTGCCCCTGAAAGGAATGCGTGTCTCATTGCCACAGCCACTCTGCTCCTCCGCACATCCAGCTCTCTTTTCTGTTGCACTGGATCAAAGTGGCACTTACTTAATATTATGCAATGATGCTGAGGTAATATGTTCGCATGTGTACAGGTGCATTTAAAAAAGTCTGCTTCGTGCTGAAATAATAATGCATATCCAAGCATATGATTTGCATCTCTCAGTTATTTGCTTTGACAAGATCGGCATGAAAGTTCCCAAAGTTTAGGCAGCATTCTTCTGTCTGTGAAGTTGCAGTATATGAATATGACACTGATCATGTGCACACACCGTAAAGTAAAATACTTCTGAAAATGGTTTCAGAAGATTTTTTTCCATAAACAAATGTGTTGTAGCATCCAGCCGAGCATCCAAGAAAAAAAAAAAGATGCATTATGGCCAACTATGTATGTGAAGCTGTTGTAATAAATGCAGCAAACAGAACAATTAAAAATGTTTTAAAAAGTTAAACATCTCTGTGTCTTCATCTGCTTTTCAGCTCAGCTTTGTACGTCCTACATTGGATTCAGGAGAACATGAAATTCCTGCTCCAACATGGCTGCCAGATGCTCATTTTTTAGGCCCCTTTTAAAAAAAATAAAAAATCACAAGACAGCCAGGCTACGGTGGATCTTGCAGAGTGAAAAGTCACACACATGTTGTGCACACGGCTTCACACAGAGAGCCGACTGCACATGCGAATTCTTCTTTGATGTATGATGTATTCACAAGCTCTGGGATAACAGAAGATATGTGTTTGTGCATTTACTTCTGCACTTGGAAAAATATGTAGACTGTATATATATCTGAACTAGAAACAACATCAGATGTGTAGCTAAAACAGGGCATTAATTAGGCATTAAAACTTCTATGGTAAAATACTACAATGAAAATATTACTTAAAAAGTCTTTGTTCTAGATTTCTAATTGATTCATGCTCCCTACTCATCTTGCAGACAGCTGTATTTTTAGAATATAAAAACCACATGCTCTGAGCATTCCTGCTTACTCTCTCAGATGGTTTTCATGTTCAGATCACACATGTCTCAGATGTGTTTTGAAGTCTGTTTGCATGCGCATGCTTACTAGATGATCCCACATTCAGAAATGTGTGTTCTCCAAAGTCCGAGGCTGGAGCGTTTTTCATTTCCATGAAAGGAATGTTACTGTATGTTTTGGAGTTCTGTGAGTTTGTGTGTGTAAGGAGTGTGAGTGGACAGGTTGTACTACATGTTGAGATGGGGTGACTGTATTTTTTTTCTTCATTTAAATACTGCATGCCCTTATGGGAAAACAAATAATGAGTAGTAATAATAAGTTTAAGCAGATTAGATGTTTACTTGAGACCCAGAGAACAGCCACTTTTGTCCTCCCAAGTATCACCCTCAAACCTTGCCTCCTCACTTATGTGCTGCTCTGGGTCAATATTTCGTCTACATGCAAAAGTACAATACAAAAAAATGATGTTAAATGAGAATTTCCACTAAGCATTTAAAAATATCTCTTCACTTTCTCAAATTTGAATGTTATGACTGTTTCATAGTGCTCTGTACTATTAGACTAGATCTTTTCAACTGTTTTGAAGCAGAACCAAATTCATTCAGGGCTCGTGTGCACCTTGTCGGAGTTTTTACGCTGCAGTGCTGCTCACTGGTCCACACACTCTCTTAGTGACCTCAGACTCGATCTAATCAGGCCTGTCTCAAGCGCTGCCTTCGCACAAGCCTCCACGCTCTCGATCTCGTTGCCGTCTGAATCAGGGCTTTGTCCAACCGAGAAAAAAATACAATTACCAGTGGGTGTGTGTGTGTGTGTGTGTGTGTGTGTGTGTGTGTGTGTGTGTGTGTGTGTGTGTGTCAGAAAGGGAGGATGTGTGAGAGAGCGAGTACAGGCACAGAACTTGTGTGTGGGCTGCGACTACCAGACATGATGCTGTGATGAAAAATTTCCACCCAGAGACAGTAAAGTAGTTCCTCTACTCATTTCACAGGATTCACACACAGCATGTCGTCTACATTTTAAACTCTTCACCTTCCTCTCCTAGGTTTGCATTCTAGTGAGCAGAACACATAAGCTTTTTGGACATTTTCAACATGCCATTTTTGAAGAGAAAGGCGGATTAGAGCTTCATATGTTTTACATTTGAAGGAACATCCGTAGGAATTTCCCTGGACGTCACCAGAAGAAAAATGAATAATCAACATGCTTGTCTATGTAACAAAGTGTATGTGTGGCGAGATGATGCTTGTGGTCGAATAAGGTGAGAAGAACAATGTCCACGCAGCAATGCCAGAAATTCAGACTCTCTTTGAATTAGAGTTATTCAGACTGATAACAAAACGCAGGTGGTCAGAAAGAAGGGCACAGTTATATCTGCTGAATGTATCTGACCTGTGACCTTCTTAGTATCACAATCCCAGTCTAAAAAAAAGCCACCAACCTGGGAAAAAACTGCTTCTTGGTATTTCAGTGTTATTAGTTGCCAAACAAAAGTAGCCTTTTACTTATGTCATCAGTGAATGCACAGCTTTTTAAATCAAATTATTGTCCTTTGAACATCTAAAGTTGATTACATTATTGTCAGGTAAATAATTTGTACATTTATGCACACTGTAAATATTTGATTACTTAATACTTAAAATTCCTCAGATTAGCTACATTTGCTGTTCATGTAACCTAACATTTGATTCAGATTTGTCTTGTAACACTTACTGTCTATTGACTTGTAAGAGTTTTAAAAAAAAATCCTTTATCCTTCTTTAAAAATTCTGTAATTTTAAGCATTTACTGCAATACATCGTGCAGAACTCCTTGTTTGTTAAAAACCTACTTGGCAATAAAACTGATTGCAATTACAGAAGACAGAAATGTATGGCTTTGTTTTTTTGAGCAGAAAAATGAGGCAAAAGAAAACAGCATTAGCCAGTAAATCACAACTGTAACCAGGATTGAGAACAAGTAAATAAATCTGAATGTATCGCAAGAGAATGAAATGTATAAGGAGCAAAAAACTAATATTTCTGCAGCAAAAATTTCAGTGTACCATTTCTTTATCTCAAACTTTTCTGTAAAACCTGCCGCTTCTTTTAACGGTAAAATGATGTCATCTTGCATTGCCTCATAAAATCATTCTGAGAAATGAGAGTCTGTCTTCAGTCATTACAAGGGGTTGCAAGTGGATACCGGTTTGTTTGAAAAGGCCAAAATCCCAAACAATTACAAACCACTACCTTAAAGTCTACCAACATATCATTCTTTTAAATTATATCTTAAATTGGTTTAGTCAAATCCTTTTTCTCTGCTTGTGGTTTGTTGTACTTTCAAATAGCCAACAAATACCACCCTTGCTTGATTGCTATGGAACTACAGAGTGTGTGACAAGCTAAGAGAAATGAGGCGTCTCCTATACCACACAGTTTGGCAGCTTGAGAAATGTTTTCGTCTCTAACTTCCTGCGCATTTAAGCAAAACCACATTGGTGTGGTCAACAAGCCAGGTGCTGAGGATCATACACGTAAAGACTCAATTTTGTATATAGCACAGAAAATGTGTGAACTAAAAAAAACGCATGAATATGTTTAGAATGCATAAAGTGTATGCATGGACATTTCTTTTAAGTATCCAAATAATGAGCTCAAAGGGAATGCAAAAATGTATAATAAATCTAATAAATCAAGAATCCTCCAAGGATTATAAAATATGCTTTTATTCACAACACAAGATATCTGCTCAAAGTTCCATTTTCATATACCAAAGATGGAAGGAAAATGTACAACATGTGTTCACGTAAATCTGTACATGACACATCTACTTAACCATTTTTTTTAAAGAGCTACCGAAGTCAAAAAAGCCATCCTAGTCATGCAAATGCACACTAAAAGAAACAGAAAGGAATTGGAAAAGGACTGTAATTCACCGATCTGAGTGTGAGAGAATAACTACATTCCTGCTTCTGGTCTATAGTGCTAACTTATGTCACACTGTGTATCTACATGACCACAAGCCTCCTCCGTTCGCCTCGGTCTGCAGCGTGGTTGATGTCTAATCGTCTCCTTGTTCCACGACACCGACACATACTTGTCAACTTTTTTTCCATCATTTCATCTGTGAGAGTCTGTGACAGTTCAAAAACCTTCAGGGAACTTTGACAACAGCATATTGCGGGTTTTTATCTTCCTTTGGCGCTGCATTCTGTTTTCTGTCAGCCATCCCAGGCTGCCTATGATTGATAACAGCGTACACTGGATCAGGTGGCAGCTGGCTTTTATCTGCTGTGTTTGAAACAGTGGTCTGATCTGCAGTGGGTGACAGGTCAGGTGGTGATTTTAGTATTTCTGGAGTAGCTGAAGAGTAGATGTCATTCACAGTAAAGACACAGCTGTGTAGGACAGGAGAGGAAGAATGGGTCCATTTGGGGAGGCTTGGTATCATATGAGTGGGCATCTCCTGTGACACAAAACACCAGAATGAAGATGAATAAGCCAATAAAATACATCAAAGTGTTAAAGTAAACACAAACAGTTCAGTTAGCTCTGTCCAAAACAACCTAAATCTGTCTGCTGGCCTCTTTACAGGTCACTAGTCGCACAAAAAACTGAGTTAAAAACAACATCATTATGGTTTCACAGTTTGTTTTTTCACGATTTTTACATTTGTCATGCTTTAAATCTTCATAGCTAAATTAGACTAACCAGATGCCACCTGTGGCTTTTGTATGCCACAGTCATGATCTAGATCTTTTCCACAGTTGACAGTTTGGTTTGTCACAGCCAGAAAAAGCAGGTATAAATTCTTATATTACAAATTATTGGAGAGTCTTCATCACTGCCATGGCGTAAGAGGAAAAAAATTGACCTATGATAAACAAAACTGTTTGTTTTCTGCTATGGCAAACAAAAATGCCTCGTGCAAAAGAAGTCTATTAATCTTATCTTACAGGAAGAATTTTATTTCCCACTTTGTGCCCAAACTATTCTGTTAAACTCATTTTACCTCTCCTTTTGTGTGGCTGATGGTCAGTATTCCTGTAAAGAACACAAACACCATATTGTTTTAAGTGGTAAAAATCGATGAATATTGTGACAGTAATCCAAAAATGATGAAATATATTATTGTTCTTACGCCTCCAGCCGTAAAATCTCAGCATCGTTATCACTGGCAGAGTGACAATCAGGAGAAGTATGCTCACAGTGATGCAGAAATACGGCAGCCAGGAATAATCATCCTCACCATCAGCGCTCGGTAACTTGGCTATAGAAGAAGAAAAACCAGATCAGCGGTCCTAAACTGCATTCATTAAAATGTGCATGTAATATCTGACAAATACAGGTTCCTACCTCCTTCAAATTTCGACATTTCAACCCCCTGGTATTTGTCTTTGGGGAATCACAAATAGAAGGTGAAATTAACACGTGAAATCAGATGTATTCGTTTCATATTTTGATAGTGAGGGAGAACAAAAAATACTACATACCTGAAACAGAGATGTTGATGAAATGACTGAATATTCCAAGTTTGTCTCCATTTAATTTACATCTGTAGAGGCCGTCATCATAAATGGAAATCTGCTTGAAACTCAAATAAGATTCTAGCTCATCGTTAGCTTGATTGTGATTCTGACTTAGTTCTACGTTCTCTGTTTCATTAAGCTGTTCACAGCGGTTTGACTGGACGTCTTTACACCAGGTGATATTTATTGTTCGTCCACAGTGTTTGACAGGACATCTGACTGTCAGACTTTGTTGTGGGGCGGCTTTCCATGTCGTGTGTCTCCGGACCAAGGCCATAACTTCACATGACGCAGCCAAGTCTGAAACTGAACAAATACAGATCTAATTGATAATGTCTTGTATAATTCATTTCAGATTTCCTTTGTTTAGATCAGAAACTGCTTATCAATTCAGGGGCAGGTAAATGATAGTAGAAAGCTGCTTCTGAATGATACAGCAAAATCACACTTACGGTAAGGTTGACTATTTGCTTATAAATGGTGCTATGTTTTTTAATAAAACTGTCAATTTTCCTGTGGTCGGTATCACAAATCACAAATCCCCCTCTGTGGCTACACTTTCCACTCATTTTAATGGGGAAAACGTATCCGAAAACTCTTAAACTGGGAAAACCTGAACAAACAGGAAGACCAGCTGAGGAAGAACAACTCTTCCAGGATGGACAGACAGGTTGTGTGAACCTGAAATGTTTCACTTGGGTGTGCACAGCCCTCAATGGCATAATGTAGGAAACAGCTTGAAATAAACATGATAGGTTAATTAGACATGAGGGCAGGTGATGGTCACAGTCACAAAGAAGAAAAAAAATTGCATGAAGCTTAAGTATTGACGCCATGGTTGGTTGGTGTCATTTTTGAGCGGATTTGCAGACAAAAAAAAAAAAAAAGCCAACATAGCAGATTCAGAGGACTTTGACATCTAAGTATTACTCAGTATGACATTATTATGTGCACTTTCTGATTTTCACAATATCTTTTCTGGCCAAATATGAGGAAAGAAAGAGTGAATAAACAGCGGAGAGATAGAGAATTAAACTACTTTGTAATTAGAAATAATTACAGGCAACATATTAGGGACCTACAGTTTCTACAGCCTATATATCATTAAAGTGAAGTGACCACTTTATTTAATTTCTTTTAAATTTTAGTGTACTGAGACAACTTTTCTCACATTTTCTCCGTTTTGTACTCGTCATGGTGTACTGACATGAAAAGTAACACCCATCACCTGGCTGTAATTTTTCAAGTATGCCATTTAAAAAGAAGTAGAACAGGGAACAAATTATTTATGTCATTCAGCGAACTTATGAATAGCTCACCATACCGTTCTTTCTATGTATATTTATATATATTATGTTGTCAAATTAACCTCAATAAAGTTTGTTTGCAAGTTAACGTATGCATATGTGGCCTATAAATTGTGTTTGATTTGATCACATGACAGGGCAGAATAGCTCATCTTGGCGCAAACACTGGAACTCAAAACTGCATTAATATGCCCCAATATTTTAACATCATATAAAAAAAACATGTGTAACAGATAAATGTTTGATCGAGTTAAAATCATGCTTCCATATTGTGTTTGCCAGCAAAGACGGCATGGGAAAACACTGTCTTTTCATACCATTAATAATTGAATTGTAAGATCAATTCTCTTTTTCACCATTTTTCTGTCAATTATTAAACAAGTAGCAAATAGGTAATTTCACAACTTTCTGTCTTCTCCCCTTGCACTTATATAATTATTCACTGACTCTTATTATATTTAATAAATTCACTGTAATCTCAATCATCACCATTTTCTTTCAGCCAACAAAGCACTCTAGTATCTTAAAATGTTCCCTAATCGTTCTCATATCATCAGGAAAAGGACATTAAGGTTTAACTTTACCTCTTCCATGACTGCAGACAAATGCAAAGCAGCAAAACATCATGAGATAGCTCAGTCCGTCCATTAGGCTTTACGTGTTCGTCACCTGAAACTATTCAAATAAACTCCTGTAGCTACTGCAGGGGCTCATTTCACTTGTCACAAGTTCACCACTTCCTGACCACCCACATGTTTTCTACGACCATCCAGCACACGCTTCTGTTTTAATATGTTACGAAATACCAAAGTTTCCAGTGCAAGTCTAAGTGTGTTTTACCTTTGCAACATAATACAAACTTACAGAAGAAGTATTTATAGAGACCATCTTCATCGCACAAACTGAGACATACATATTGACATTTTTTGTGGGTGAACTGGGCCTCGCTTTGATTACTTGGTAACTTATCTGAACAAACAAATCTCCCACACTGCCTCCAGAAACTCATGAGGAAGTTCTCACAACTTCTAAATCATACTGTGGCTTTGGGTGAATTTCACTCTAAAGGGTGGTGAAAAGGAGATTAAACCAATTTTAGGCCAAACAGCAACTAAAACAAAGTGTTCTCCACCAAAGTATTGGCAACATGCCTGCTTGTGAACAGCTTATATTTCTGTGCTGTGTGCACTTCAGGCCACAAGAATGTTCTCGTTAGCTTTGTGAAATTGTGAAAAATATATATATATATATTTGCTTTTTTTCTTATTTGTGTAACAACTGCAAACTAACAAGCTGCTACTGTGGCTTGGAAAAAAATATTAAAAACATGCCTATTATAAAAAGAAACTAAATATAGTGTATAAGAGTAAATTCTTTTGATCCCAAATGTGAAAGTAGTTTGACATCTTATGCATTCTTGCTAGAACTGATTGTGACAGTATTGTTTTTTTTAGTTGTTTCCTCCCATGCAACCAGCAGATGGTGTAAAATGACACTCACCTTTTGTATTTCTATTGCATGTCATATTTTTCTTCAGCGTGCTAATCGCTCTCAGATTTTTTTCCAACAGCACCCTCTGGTGTGGGAAAGTAGTACAACGTGCTGTACACAGGCTCATGGTTGCATCATTACACCAGAAATACAAACGCTGTTTTGTTGGCCTTTTAGAAATTATGTGTTACAGTATCAAAATGATAAGAGTTTAACTTTCAACTGAAAGGAAGTTGCTCATAATTCACCCCGACATGCTGTTGTTGAGGCTCTGTACAGGACAAAGATTTCACATCATGAGGATAAGTCAGAACTTCTGTACGTGTGCTTCCACCAACCACCGCAGAGTCCACTGGGTAAATTCAAAGATAACCCTAATAATACACACCACTTTACAAATCCTTCTTCCTATCGAAAATCTCACAGCTTTTCTGTCATCACCCGGTTGACCATCTCTTGATTTTAGTACTATCTGAACTAAAATGGATTCATTCCTTATACAAGAATTAAAGTTACCTTTTCAACATGTACAATTCAATCAAATTAGATTGGTTCTGCCAACAATAACTTATTTTCCATGCATCCATCCATCCATTCTCTATACACCGCTTTAACCTCACTAGGGTCACAAGGGGTGCTGGAGTCTATCCCAGCTGACTCAGGCGAAGGCAGGGGACACCCTGGACAGGTCGCCAGTCTATCACAGTGCTACATATACAGACACACAATCACACTCACACCTCAGCATATTTTTGGACTGTGGGAGGAAGCCGGAGTGCGCGGCATGCACAGGGAGAACATGCAAACTTCATGCAGAAAGATCCCAGGCCCAGACCGGGATTTGAACCGGGGACCTTCTTGCTGCAAGGCGAAAGTGCTAACCACTACAGCACTGTATTTTCCATGCAGCATGATTCAAAACTTTTCAGTGCGTGTTGCAATGATCTAATTTATCCCTCCATGTCTATTGTGCCCACTCGCTCCAGAATCGCTATGACTGGTGAGCATGCCACATTGTAAACTTCACAGTATTTCAAAGACTGTGACCAAGACTGTCAAATAAGCATCAGAAGAAGCAGCAGCCTGCTCTGAAAATTGGATTATATTCAAGTCAAATCTGGAGGGATGAAACCTCCCCCGAAGACCTCATGATGTTGTCCTTAAGATGCCAAATATTTAAATCATAATGTTTTGTTGCTAATAGATTAAGTAAAAGACACAGAGGTCTAATCTAAATGCTCCTTTGCTTTTCACAAAATGAACTTTTCCTCTCAACACTGAAAAACGTGCACATTTTCTTCTTGATGGGATATACAGTGACCACTACTAGAGATTATCATCCCTCGAAAATTTGTGCTCTTATGAAAATGTGGTCAAAATAACAATGCGGGATCTTAAACACATTGAAAGAACACTGTCTGGAATTCAATCTATTTCAGTTTAAAGACAAACTCGCTACATCAAACTTCATAAATACTCTAAACCCAAATTAACTGAGACATACAGCCTCTGGAGTTTGCTGCTCTTTGACATCTTGACTAAAATCCACAATAATGAGAGTCAAAATGTTAGTGTAGGACAAAAACATTGGAACACTCAGAACATTTTCAATGATCTGTGCATCTCTAGGATCAATATTATTTTCTCTATTTGTGACTTTGGCACTGGGAGACTTGTTACAGACGTTTAAAGCTGACAGATGTCATCCACACAAAAAGAAATGAATTAAGCAACTGTTTTTCTACATACTTGTCAAACACAGTCCAACACAGAGACCGAGGGTAATCCAGGAAGGACGCCCTCTAGTATCATGTAGCATTGGCTACTATATATGAATGCAAGATTTCATGCAAAATGTACAATGCAATGTTCTTTTAGATCTATCCAGTCACCAACATTAAATATGTAACAAATAAAATGATCAAGCATCTCACTTCAGTAAATCACTATAATTCTGGGATGCTCTTTCGCTGCATTTTGCATATTATTGCATCCTGACATCTATAAAGGTCAATTTTTGTCTTGTCAAAGACATGACTTTGAACAGCAAACTGGACTTTCCACTGTACAGGGACTTCCTCATACTGCTTGTCAAGAAAAATTTGCACAATCATGCAAATGAGGGTAATCAGCAACAAGGACAAACACAGGGTCAGCTCACCTACATCTTCCTGACCCTTGTTTTATCGAGTGCTACAAACAGTTATAGTGTTGATACAGTAGCAGATATTACTGAGCAAAAATATGCTGAGGTTAACTGGTTACTCTAAATTGTCCGTAGGTGTGAATGCAAGTGTGATTGTTTGTCTGTATATGTAGCCCTGTGACAGACTGGTGTCCCCTGCCTTCGCCCGAGTCAGCTGGGATAGGCTCCAGCACCCCCTATGACCCTAGTGAGGCTAAAGCGCTGTATAGAGGATGGATGGATGATCACAATGAACATAAAAAACGTTACATTTTTTACTTCTAATAAAAATGTGTGCAAGATATATCCCATGGACTGCAAAAGAGCCTCAATTATAAATTGACCCAGGTGGTCTGCCTTATCGCTGAACTGTAGTGAAGGTTTTCCTGTGCGCATTTGTGGTGTGCATGCACAGGAAATCAAAATAGCACACAAGTAGGCCCTTGTTAGTGTGCGCTCTCTCTCTCTCTCTCTCTCTCTCTCTCTCTCTCTCTAAACCTCATTGCTGTGGCCTGTGCGCATTCTGATACAGCGGCAGAGGGATCAGTGACATCAGTGTCTGCTCCAGTGCCAGGCTTCAGGGTTGTTCTCCAGCAACCAGCCGCTCTGTGGGATCATCATGGGAAGCTGCACTTCAGGGTAAGTACCCAGACACGCACAGTTGAAAGACTTTCATACACTGCAAAGTAGTCTTACCTCATGTGGTTTTTACAATCTAAAACTTTATACCTGCTGCAAATACATAACTTTTATTATTTGAGAAAGATCAAACTGAATTAAAATAACTATTTTAAAACCAGTCCTTAAAAATAACATTTATAAGAAGTCTAAATGCACTTGTCTAACTGAAATGATGTTGCTCTTTTTGCCACTGTGGCAATCAGCTTCTGCATTTGGTAGAGCAAAGGAAACAGCAGTCAGTGGATATAAATAGATTTGGTGTTTGCAACTGCCTTTATCAGCATACATTCAAATACAGATAATTACTTTTGCTGTGAGTTACAATGTGTGTTTATAAAAGCATGATCTCACACCTAGATGCATGCAAAGTTCTACGCTGTGTGCCGTTAGCCACTGACAGACATTTGGTTATAGACAGTTGCAGGTCCGCGTGAAGGGTTTCCTGTTGCAGCACCAGCTCTCATCTGTTAAGCTGTCAAGGAAATACTGTTGTGGTCGTAAACCTCCACCTCTGAAAAGCTGTTCCAGACATCACTTTAAGATATTTAATGATGTAAAAGACACAAGAAGCTGAGAAAGTGGGAGTTACATCAACATTTTCAGTCTTTTAAACATATTAATTCCACAGTATTGGGTTTTATTGTTCTGTATGTGATGCTATACTATTTGGATGTCCTTACTGGGGTCTCATCATTTCATTGTGCTTTGTTGTCAGGCTAAAGAAGAAAAGTAAAGGTAAAACTCCCTTTTTTCTTTGAAGATTAAAATCTATAATTATATTACAATTTATTATATTCAATACATATAGTATATAAAAACTATACGCAAAATTGTTCTTTCAGAGGATTTGCCACCAGGTAATGGAAGCAGAGATAATAAGGTAGGCATCCCTGCATCAATGCCTGCCTGTTACCGTTTCCTATTAATCTTCACAGTTATCACATCAAGTGTCTCATGGGACATTCTGTGCTTTTCTGATAACCCAGTCAGAGGTTAGATTTGCATACTGGATCAGCATTATTGTGAGGTCTCCATGGTAAAACAAACTGTTTACTGAAGCACATCCAAAAGTGAGCTGGGTGCTGAAGCACTGCATGGAAATATTCAAACAAATTATGTGAAGCACGTTTTCAGGAAAGATGACTTACCATCTCTTATCTCTTGACAGCCTAACGAGGATGTAACATACGCCTCCATTAACCACAACACCTCCAAAGGATCGAGAAGAGCCAGAATTAACACTGCCGATGATTGTGACTATGCCATAGTTAACGTCCCAGCAGCGCCTCAACCCGACCCTGACTCCGAGTGCTCATCCAAAGAGGAATGTGCAGATGATTACGTTCTGATGGGGTGAAAAGAAACAAGAGGAAAAGTTTATTTGGACTATTGCAAGATGCAGGACTAGTAAATCATATCGCAAGCAGAAAAAGATGCCTAATAGTCTCATGGAAGAACTTGTTTGCAGTTGAACTGTCAAATTAACAGCTGAATCGAGATCTAATCTTGGCCATCACAGCTGAAAGAACATTCACAACCGACTGCAGCTGGTTGCGGAAGTGTCTAGAGATGTTTCTTTCCACTTTTGAGGTAACTTAATCCAGAACACAACTGTGGTGTTCCTACTTCAAGAAACGAACTTGCATTTGATGTCTTCGCATAAGGAGAAGATGAACCTTTTTATTCAAATGTGCCATTATTCCTGAGACATCATAAAATTAGCAAAATATCTGGAAGAAGGCAGTCTAAGGAAGCTGAGCCTGGTGTTCGGACTGGAATAAAAAGGTTTAATCAGTTCTGAACCTCTCCAAGAGCAGCAACATCTTCAAAACCGCATATTCATCGGCTTCTGAGACGCTACAGCTACTATCAACTGAAAGAATGAAAACTCAGTGTGACTTTAAATTCAACATTTTTTGGACTGGTAATTACCCCATATCACCAAAATATGGAGCACAAAGTTTAAGAATTTATACAGTTTGTGCTTTTTTCATCCCTGGATTCATGAAAAAAATGTGACATTTGCACAAAAGTAACATTGAAAATAGTACTTTCAATGCAGCTGATGTTTACACAATGCAGCGTCCCCAAAAATGCAAAAACAGTAGCTTCTGACAAAGTGCTGTTAGTTGCACATTGACCTGAATGTCTGAGAGCCTTAAAGCCACTAAGTGTAGAACTTTTAAATTATTTGAAGGTATCTGCTTTTTCTTCTGAAAAAAAAAATCACCAACATTGATTATTAAGCTCATTTCTTTTTGCTTTCAAAAGGTGTATGTGCTACAAAAGTGGTAAAACGACGAGAAGAAACCCATAAACAGACAGTATGATAAAAAGGAAGCACAGCGACTATATAACTGTTGGCTAATGTCAGTACGTTTCTATGCTTTCCTATTGCAGATGAAGGTTTTGATCTTTATCTAACAGCTTGTTGTCGTTGTTGAAAGAGAGCCAAAGCTTTAAGTTTCACAACCGACCCTCATGCTTGAACTACCAACCTTTTATTACCAATGCCAGTAAACCCAAACCTGAAAGACTGCACAGCTACTTTCACAATAAATGTCAAAATGTCAATAGAATTTCTGCCACTGTTAAATTTATGATATGAATTTACACAACATGTACCTTAAATTGGATTTCAGAGTTCATTTAGCAGCACAGAATTCCTAAGAACTACTGGGCACTTCCTGACTATGCTAGAAACATATGTTCAAGGATAAGGGATTTATGTTTTGTTGGTTTTTGTGTGTATACATTGATGTATCTGACAGAATTATTTATAGGTTTGACTGGATGTATAAGAAAGGGTAGAATAGTGTCATTTACTGTAAGTTGACTTTGTTTCATTGCAGTTTAACTGATGTTTTTTAATTCATTAAAAGTTTACAGCACATTGTTTTTGCTCATTATTCCAATCTCAACCTAATCTCTTAAAATGTTTAAAAGAAGCCATAAAAGTAATGTCCTTGTCACGTTGTCTGCTGCTGTTTTACAGTGGAAAGCTTGTTAATGCGTTCTCTGTATTAAAGAGAATCCAAATGAGTCACGTTGATGTAGACAGAAATACATTTGTGAGGCTAAAACTGTTTCCCCTTTCTGTATATAGAAATGAAAACTACTGAGATGATGCTCAGGCAGATTAGAGTTGCTGCAGCTTCTAATTCAACAGCAGAATTCATACAGAAAGAATTGGTTGACACTTGTAAGTATCAAGGTCTCCTCTCAGGTATCTACTATTCATGATTAACTATTGAAATGAACACCACAGTAGTAAAAACTGAAAGCCTTAGTAAGCAGGTACAGTACACGGTTTTCATCATGTTTCCATTATAAGTAACAAGGTCAAAACAAGGGCACAAACAGTAAAGTTTAGCAGTGGTTAATATGAGGTGTCAACTGCAGTCTTAATCAAATCAAGTGTATATCCTCCAATATTTTTGTTGCAAAATATTGCTCTGAGTAAGATACTTATTTGAATTGTCCAACTCAGACTGCAGCAAACAGTTCAGACACATTTTGCACACAAAGAGGACCGTGGCTTTTATCTTCTATCATTTACATTGGGTATATACAAGAAAAGGACTTCCTCATAACAAACAAAAACAGTAAAACTGTTTAAATGTCACCAGCTTTGTGTTACAGGATAGACGAGAAAGATGGCAGACCTTACAGCATTCCTTCATTCAAGTACACATTAACACTAAAACAATTCATGTAAATATCTAACAGCCTGGCATTCATTACCAGAGTGAGAGACTATGTTGGCATCCACCAGTAGAGGGCAGGATTTCATTTCTCAGAAATGCTTTTACCATCACTGTAAGATTTTGTTCCATACCCCACTCCTTTTTTTGCTTGTTTTTAGAATGGTCCATTGCTGACAATAATCAAACAGGTGTCAAAAATGGGGATTTTCAACAAAATGTTAGTTGTATTTTTGCTGGAAATCAATGAAGATGTAAAAGTCAACTCAACACAATCTTTTGAAATATCAACCACAATGAAAAGCAGTTGAGTGCCATTTAGACTTTGTGTTTCATTCTTGTAACTACTGACACACCAAACGAATAGTGTTTGGGTTCTCTCTATGAGATAGTGTTGAATTGAATCCATGTTTAGTCATTTTTATTTACTCTCATCAGTATTTTTCTTACTTCTTTAGAATCAAGCTAAAGAGATCAAAGTGTTTGAATGGATTTTAATACACAAAATAGCATAATTACAAGTTAAAACATTTTCAATATATCACCAATTCTTTTCCACATTATCTGTTCTCCATTTGGTGTTTGTACCTTCCTGAAAGATGAGTATCTCTTTACAGCACATCTATAAATAAGTGCAACCATACATATTTACAGCCACTGTATTTCATCAGCAACATCAAAAGTCTGTAGTTCAGTGCATGCTGCATCCCGCTCAATATGCGATCCTTTCCATTTCAGCAGCTTGCATTTGTAGTAATAATTATTAATGTTCTCCATGACGCCCACAGATGGAGCAGTGGGCTGCATGTGCATGGCTTCAGGTACATCCCCTGTTCCATCAGTCAAAGGTTTTTTAGGACAGATTCATATCGAGAGGCTTCCCTCTCCTATCGAAAGTTTTTGATCTCGCGCTTCTCATTCTTTACTATTTCTTCAGTTCTCGGTTTCACAGCCTTCAGCTTTCTCACCAAGACCCAAGTGCATTTAGGCATTCGATGCATATGCAGGACTATTACGCGAATCAACCTGCAAATCAGTTGTAGATAGAGTTCACACGTTGGATGTAGCTAGCATAGGGCTCCACCTCCTCCACATCCTCTAACTGAAAAAAGAAAAAGAAAAAAAAAACAGTCAAGTGTCATGAACAAAACTTAAAGTGCAGTAAAACACACAGAACAATAAAATACAAACAGGAAAAATGGCCCACCCGTGGAGTTTTTGATGGTGATCTGTGCGATTGTCTGCATGGCCTGGCAAAAGTGACACAAACTCAATGATTCCGCAAAAACAAGAACAGCTTACAAAGTGGTGACTGTTTTATTAAATCAAATGTCTTACCTTAACAGTAGTTTCTTCTGTGCAAAAAATACTAATCCCACCAAAAATAGAGTGACTACCACGACAATGAGTATGCCCACCCATGGAATATAAGCTGCAATGAGAGATTAAAGGTTTAAATACAACAGAAAACAAAACATCTAATTAACACTGAACAAGTCTAAAAACTTCAACCTTCTGCTTCTGTAATAGTTTTATCTTACGCTATCCAGCCTGCAGAAATCTGACCTTTTTTGGAGTTCAGTTTCAGAATCTCTGCCTTTTCCCATAATGGGTGACTGATAATACAGCTCAGGTGTTGTGTGTCCATGCCTTCAGGGAGCTCGAGATGACTTTCTAATGTAAAAATCCATCGGAGTCATCCCGCTTCTCCACAGGAAATAAGTTTCCTGTGTGACTCCAGCTGATGTTGGCAGCAGGATTTCCTCTTTCAGCTTTGCACACTGCCACCGTCTTGTTGTCTTTATGCTCTAACCAGAAGGATGTTTGAGGAGGAACTGACCGTTCTGGGAAGACAAAACAGGAGAAATAGAGTAAGGCCTCCCAAACACATCACAAGAAATGCATTTGAACATACACCTACAGAATTACAACCTAACCAGACAGATTAAGTCATTTTTACTTCCACACCTAGGTTGTACTTTTCCTTCGTCATAGTTTTCAAGCAACAGAAAACTACTTTTGCCCCATTCATGAGCTCAAAGCAGAAAAATATGAGTTAGCTATCTAAAATTGTAAATATCTGCATCTGTATATGTAACTAGAGGTAACCAAAATGAGTTGCTTCATCAGTTTTTGTAAGCAGGACTTGAGTGTAACACGTCTTCTAAAAACACATTCATCAAAAATAATATCTTACCTATGATAGCTACATGGATCTCATAATTTTCATTTCCTCCTTTGAAAGCCGACTCACATGTGTAGAGCCCTACATCGTTAGGTGAGAAGTTTTGGATGTGCAGGTATGACTGAGCGCTGGATGTGTTTCGAAGAGACTTGCCACCATTGCAGGAGTTTTCGCTTCGACCGTCATCATTTAAGGCAATTTTACATTTTTGGAGTTTCAAGTCTAGATTCCAGATAACATAAAATGTCTCATTCCATGGCTTACTGCTGCATGTAAGGTTACCATTGCTCCCAAGACTGAACGATGCATTTCTTCGCACTGGAAGAAAAAGAGAGCATAGTATTGTTATCTTTGGTTTGCTAAATGGCCTGCGTTTGTTCTGGATTAAAACAATATGGGCAGTACCCAGTAAAATAAACACCAAAAAATAGAACACCGATTTAAATTATCATGAAAAAGAAAAAAAATACATTGCACATAACACAGAATTATCTTTAGGAATAAAACTGAAATATGTGACAGGATAAAACGCATTATAAACTAAATCAGATTTCATCCATGAGAAAACTTTGAAAAATGGTTCTGATTACATTTTAAGCTGTTAGATGTAAAGCTAAATTTTTACTCAGACTAACAAAGTCCAAAAGTATATTTTGTCTTTTCTACAGAAAGACAAAAGCTATAATAAATAAAACCTGATGACATACTTCTTAATCAAAATAACTTGATTCAAAGCATATTTTGATTCAACTAAAAAAGCTAAAAGCTGACTAATCGATACGAAGGCTTCATGCATATTGTCATGTTTCACTCTATGCCTTTACTCGCATTACTTAACAAGTACTTAATATTTTACTCATAATGCAAATTAGCTGGAAAGAAACATGGGAAAAAGAGTTTACCATAAACTTTAGGAGAAGACAGGGTGGAGTTCACAAAACGGCTTTCTGAGGAACAGAGGTGGGTGGATGTAAAGAAAATGTTAGTAAAATACTGTGATTTTCTTCATGCAGTAAGTAGCAATGAATGTTTCATTCTAAAGCATTCAATCAGCAGAGCAGCAATCAGGTGGCGTGTCTGTTAGTAGTTGTTTAGTTAAGGTGTAAAGTGATGTTATTAAAGCCAGTCTGACAGAACTAATCTGCAGCAGGGCTACATAAGAAATATACATGAGAAAAACTGCACCTTTGAGTTTTGTGAAACAAACACACCGTAAGCATTAGCTAAAGCTGTGACATTTCATTGTAAAACTTCACCAACCAAACGTCCCTATACAGTTAGAAGTTATTTGGAATTTAGGATTCACTCTATCATGTTTACGTAGGGGTTTTCTGGGGTCTGACATCTGTTTACTTTTGATATGTGAAGGCGAAACACTGTGAGCGGAGTGAGGTTGTAAAACCACAGCTCTCGAGCAGAGACCCCACATTGGAAAAAAGCTGCATCATACTGCTACCCTGACCTGAAATCATGATTTCCACAACAGGAACAAGTGGCAGCGTGCTACTTGTTCATTCTGAAAACATGAAACAACCTTCATATGCATCTGTAAAGCGACAACTTTTTCCCCTGTCAGCCCTGGCACTGGCCCACCTTCATGTTTGTTCTTTCCACAGACTGTCACACTGAGTCACATCACAACTGTTTCACATAAATCTCAGGTTGGCCAACCACTTACGCATACAGTTTACATCTTATCTAAGCACCATCGATTGCACAGTAATCAACTTTATTATTGTGGCTTCCCTTATTTGATAATACAACACACAATATTTCGTTTAAAGTTCAAATTTACAATACACATTTGTAAAGTCGAATAATGACGCCATTAAATTCTTGCAAATACAGTTTTGCTCGGATATTACTTATGAAGATATTCCTTACAAGATCAATATCTTTCTGGAGGTTTTTGACTTTATGGAACAACTCGTTTTTGTTAAAAACTGTTTCAAATCAAGGCGTGACAAAATATAAAACCATAACAAGCAAGCAAAATGTTAAAATGTTCAAACCTTTATCCAGGCTCCACGCTGCTTCAGCCAAGAAGATAAATACGACATTAATCCACATCACGTCCCTCATCTCTGCTTGTCTTCAGGTTCCTCTGTTAACAAGCTACCTTTCGTACCATAAAACATCAAGTCTAGTGCTTAACTGAACCCTTAAACCAGTTCTGAACGCTGACTAAAGTAACATCAAACCAACATGCATGTTTCCTGTGCTACCATTCACCTGACTTGTACGATTTTACTTTCAATATTTGTCTATGAAGTGTGAGTGCAGCAGCTCCTCCGCTCCATCCAGACAAACAGAAAATCATTGACAGCGTCTCGTGATAAAGAAATATATAAGACATGTGACACACAAATCCCTCCCTTCTTTCTCTTCCCCTTAGTCCAAGCTGCTTTCCACTGAAACATCTGCCTTTTCCTCCCGCACAGACAGGATGATGTCTCATAAGTCAAAGCATCGGTTTCCTTTCTTGCCAGTCACATGATCATCCTGTTTCAAAGTGGCATTTAAGACCACATGAAGCCAGACAACATCATAAAGCACGTACACACTGTGCAGCTGTGGAAGTTACGATATACATTTAACATTTAGTGTTAAATTAAAAACATTTATTCACCGTTTTACAAATTTCATAAAATTCAACATTGATTATCCGACAGTTTCTCTCTGTATAAATGCCTAACAATCAGGAATACATTCACCTTAATGAAATCGAGTGCAATGCTAAAGGCCTCAGTAACACTCACTCCCTTTGTGAGATCATAATGTTCAGTTTTCACTGCAACTCAGATAAGTTCTAGTTCTAGCGTTTAGTCTGTCCTCTTTGAAGCGTGACAGAACTTGAGAATATAAATGGAAATGTCCATACTTCGCTAAAACAGTTCAGCAAAGAAAAAAACATTATCCCTCATAATTGTAAGATTTATTTCAGCTTTGTTGTATTTGACTACATGAATTTTTGCAACATTTTGCTCAGCATTCGTTTTACCTGTGCAGAAAGATTTCAGAGAGGATATTGTTTTGCTGAGTAGGTGTAATGTGGTGTCCTATCTGCTCGTGTAAGAACATCGTGCTAATGAACGCTCACACAATGCACAGCTGCTAACTGCACTGTTACTGTGGGTGCAGACATTGTTACCAACTCCATCCCCGCTTTGCAGATCAGAGATAAACCGTCAACAGCACATCTGTTGTGTCATTTCGGGTCAGTGTGGCTAAGATCTGCGAGCTGAATGCGGAGTTTGTGGTTTATCAGCACATCTCGCAATGAGGCGTGATATTAACTGCCCCATTTTAAAATCAGAAAGGGCGGATGAACAATAAAAACCCAGCTTTTGTTTTTCTCGTTTGAACTTTCAGTCTGATTGTGAATGTCGCAAAAAAAGAAGGGGAAAAAAACATGACCAGAAACACACAATGCATACACATAAACTGCAAAAATGGTCATTAAAATAGTCTGGTTGAACAATCACATAAATGAGCTCCCATCTAAACAAACTTGACGTATTTGTATCCCCTCATAAAATCCTTAAGAGCGGACGGTTTGAGAATTCTTAAAAACATTCGTGAGGAAGTAACATCTGCAAGACACTAGGTTAGAAGCAGGCACAAGTGGCTCTTCTCTTTCTGAATTCTAATATTAGACAGTGTTTATTTTACATATAGGTAGCAGAAGTTCAGCTGACAGTGAGCTGGCATACTTGGGGAGGGAACTAGCTTTTCCACAGACATTGCAAAACCTGCAAGCCATCAAGTAATGCTGCTGCAGTCAGCTGTCTTATCCAAATATCGAAATCCAAAAGAGGGAAGAAAAAAAATAAAAAAGCTGATTAAGGACTTTAAGGAGGAGAAGCATAAGTCTGAGTCGCATTGTGTGCATGTGTGCGTACGTGTGCTTGTATGCAGTGTTTCCCTTTGATAACACCGACTTCCTGTTGATGTCAAAATCAACCTTTTTTAGCGCCTCAAAAATATGCTCTGAAGGGCAGAAAGCAAGAAAAAAAAAACACTTAAATATACACAAACTGAAATGACAAACACACTCCAGACCATGGTTCCACTTTTTGCTCTTTGTTCCTCAAGTTCTTGTCATTTAAATTTGAGTGAGTTTAGATCAGTTTAGACAGAACTGAGTGGAGTTACAGCCTCTTTGACACATGTGGCCCAAAGTTGAGGCTTTCAAACGTTAACACATAATTATTAGATTTGACATTTTGTTGTGGAGCACATTGGACAGTTAAGTAAATTCAACCTCTTTAACCTGAAATATATTTTCAGTTATGCTCAGGATTATTGTCCCCCTGGATTTTGGTCCATCTGGTTGAATTTGAGCACATAGACAGAACATGTATAACTCAGGTTTTATCATTCGGCTTTGAAATCATCAACAAATGGGGCAATATATAATTGAGGGACATTTGAAGTCCATGGGATATATCTTGCATACATTTCGTAAAGTTTAAAAAAACAATAATGTTTTTTTATGTTAATTACGATCATCTCTTTACAAGTTCCATAATTATTTATTATGGAAATGATCACTTATTAATAAAAAAAATGACTGGATATCACAAAAACGTCAACTAAATAACCGTACGAATTCAATAACAACCACCTTCCAATTAGCTAAACAATAATAAAATGAGCTTATTTAAAAATTAAGTATATAGGTAAACAGTACATAGGCTATGCTGTGGGCTATCAGTCCTGAATATTGTGGTTGTAACTACACCGGTCCATGAAATGAACTTTTACATAACCCTCTTTTAAGCAGACACATAGAAAACAAACAAATTAAGGACATACAATCGACGTTTCAAATATATAACGTCCAGTTCGTTATAAGGTTTTTCAATAAAGTGTCTGCAATTAGACGGACCCAAACGATAAGTCCCTCATGTGTCTCCGTTGATAGACAGGTTCACATGTGTTAGCGAGCGACAGACAATGCATCAAACCATCCGTAGAAAGGCATTTCGACAAATATTACAATCAAGTATGACACAAATTAAAGTGACAAATTACCGTGTGCACCTCTCGGACAGTGTAGAATTGTTCTTTTGGGACTGTAGGTTTTCCTCTGTAGCAATATGGACGCTTTTTCCTCAGCGTGAGTGACCCACAATACCGCAGGTGTGCCCCTTAAATAACCTGCGGTCACGTGACAATTTACATCAAATAAACATCATAATAAAGAACATCCGATTTTTAACCAAACATACATTTTAGAGTGGTATATTTTCAAAATTATTTTCTATAACATCTTGTTTATTGCACTTGTAATAACTTCAATGGCCGTATGAATTCAAACATTAATGAAATTATGAGATATTATATATATATATATATATATATATATATATATATAATATATATATATATATATATATATATATATATATGTGTGTGTGTGTGTGTGTGTGTGTGTGGTGTGTGTGTGTGTGTGTGTGTGTGTGTGTGTGTATGTATATATATATATATATATATATATATATATATATATAATATATATATATATATATATATATATATATATATATGTATATAAAAATAACCAGGACTGTAACAGTGGTCTTGTCGTATGGTAATATTTTTAACAATAATATAACATAGCATAATATATATAATATAATATAATATTTGACAGTACCACAGCCTACATCTTAAGAGCTGTAGGGTACATAATATCCAGCACAGTTTATTCAACTATACCTAAAATGTAGTTGTATAAACTATACTCTAATTATACAGGTACCTTATACAAAAGCTAC
This sequence comes from Acanthochromis polyacanthus, assembly GCF_021347895.1. Lineage (NCBI taxonomy): Eukaryota > Metazoa > Chordata > Actinopteri > Pomacentridae > Acanthochromis > Acanthochromis polyacanthus. The sequence continues at coordinate 34,272,689 of NC_067126.1, read as the reverse complement.
ATATGGTAGTTTTGACATGAGAAATGTACAGCATAGTCTGTGATGAAAAAGAAAGTTCAGAGAAGCATCTCGTAGGTTTTGATTAATGTGATTGTTCTTGTAGAATGCCGTTTTGATAATGAAGAAATGGAAAATAAATATAAACTAATAAACATACTGCATTTTATTTTTTAATATTATAAATGGATATACTGCAATTATATAATAATTATTATTATTATTATTATTAACAGTAGTAGTAGTAGTATTGTTATTATTATTATTATTATATTACAACGACATTGTTGTTATTATTATTATTAGCAATAATAATAATAGTAATAATAATAATGACAACGTAGGCTCCAGCACCCCCCTCGACCCTAGTGAGGATAAAGCGGTGTATAGAGAATGGATGGATGGATAATGACAATGAGAAGAAGAAGAAGAAGAAGAAGAAGGATTTTTGATAAACAAATAAACAAATGCGACATATGAAGGGAAAACCTCTGATATAAATACAACAGTACTTTGAAATGTAATTGTTTAAATAAAAATCTACTTATTTAATTATTACGTCTACTGACGTCTGCATTAATTGAACAGACGCCGGAGATGACTCCTCCCACTTCCGTCTGGTTACGGTCTCCATGGACACAACAGTAAATACCCAGAGTCCGTTGCTGTCTCTGTCGTTGGTTAGAGGAGAAAAAAGGTTTTGTTTTGTTTGTTTTTTTACATTTCATTAGGAAAATGAACACATCTGTCACCCGCACAGTGACTAAGAAAAATGACGCTGGTAAAGTTGTCAGACGGGAGCGTGTTTATGACCACCTGTACGGTGAGTAAATGTAGAAAACCAAAGCGAAATGATGGTTGAAAACTTGCTAGCTGACTCAGCGTTAACTGAACTGTTGATCACAGATCCGGTTTACACCTTATCTTCGGAGGCAGACCACGCCAGGGCCAACATCAAAGCCTTCACGTGGAAGAACCAAATAGTGAGTTATACCCACATATGCACTATTGAAAAACATTGCTTCTGTTGGTAATCAGGTAGCAAGGTGATGTAACTTTATAATTTAAGAGTATTTTCTCAAATGTTAACCATTTTAGCAACTCTTAAATAAAAAATGCATACTGTGTTTGGTTAAATTGTATACTATGGTTTTATTTTGTTTAAGTTTTAATGCAGGTGTTGTTTAAGCACGATAAGGTGAATCTTCACAGTGTGTCTACAAAAGCACCAAACATTTAGTTACAGGTGTCTGGAACTGAATGATATAGTATTTTACTTTATGATCAAAACAACTTGTCAAAGTCTAGAAATTATTCAAAATTGACACATTTATAGTTTTACTAATTTTAAAATTTGCAGTTAATAGCTTCTCTGCAATTTTTACACTTTCCAAAAGTCATCCCGTTGGCCGGTTGGCCCCCGGGTCGTATGTTTGGACACCTCTGCTCCAGGCACAAGTCTCCCTGTAGCCAACCTCTGACCTATGACTTTGAATGTTTCCAGGTTGCTGTTAAATTATGAACAAAACAAATATATTTCTCTCTGCCTTACACAGAGGAAAGTGCCTGAGTTTGCATCTATGTTCGGTGACCAGCCACACTACACTCTTAAACTGGATCCTGTACAACCAGTACCAGCCTTTGTTGATATTCAATGGCGAGGCCGCACAGAACAGCGAAAAGAGGCGCTGCTGCAGCTGGCTGGGTAACACAACACGCACAATTTTATAGACAGCAACAGATACTGAACTGAAATAATTCAAGGTTTAATCTTTTACTCATTGAAAACATAAATTATATTCTTTAGCATGTTTAACAGTTTGCGTGAATGATTCATATCTTTTTCTAACAGGCTTAATCCAAATGCTGAGGCATGGCTGAGAAGGAAGGAGTGCCATGTGACCGGAGCTGATTACTGGAAATACTTTAAACGGTTTGATTTGGCAGGATACAAACCGACACTGTGATTCTGGTGGGAATATAGTTTAAAAGTCATCTTTCCTGACATAGATAAAAGCCGTGCTGTACAGATTTCTATAAATTCTGATGTAATCTCTCACATGATTTATTCTGTTCCCACTTTAGGCCCTCTGATTCCTTTGCACAACAGCTTGGCCCAGGATGTAGTTTTTGCATTGCCAACGTAAGTTCAACAGGTTCTTCGAGTTGTTGGTTTTGCTGTGACCTTTTTGGTGGTAGCCACATTCTCTCTTTGTGTCACCCTCAGAGAAGACTTGGTAAGGTGGAAAGAAAGCCACGCAACGTCCTACTCACATCACTGTGGGTGTCCAGACAGACTACAGGGAAAACGAAACACAGACAGATCCATTACAGCCCGGAGTATTGTGGTGCAACCCGGGGCGACTCCCTCTGAACTCTCCAGCTGGCAGCCTTGTCTTGGGGTAAAGATCTTTATCTGTTCTCACTATATTATATTGTTAGAGCCTTCAATCTTCAGCCCTTCCTGCTGTGCAGCTGAAAGATCTACGTTGCACCTTATGTGTGTTATGTCTTCCACAGGCCGTGGTCTCCCTGCAGGCTAGCAGAAGTGGAAATGATCGAGCGGGCGCGTGCCAAACGAGTTTGGGAGGCCAGACTTCCTCCGCTGAGTGACCTGAGCCAGCTCGACAAGAGGAGACGCATGATGGAGGCAATGGAGGCTAAAGAGTGGGCTTTCAGAGAAGGAGAAATCCAGAAGTGGGTAGTGCTGCTATTCAACACATTTTATCATAAATGAAAAAAGGCAGAAACAGTGACTTAAACTACTACTCATGGAAAATTATGCTGGCACAATATTTGGCTTAACTTGAGCAACCTGTTAACCTGTTCATCTAGAGCAAGTCATGTTTAAATAGTAGGGGTTGAATTGTCATTGTCTCAATTCCCATTTGCCACTCTCATCAGATAAATTTATGACAAACTAAATTTCAGTTTTGTGTCAATAGTTTTGTTTCTGCTGCCCCAAGTAGCCGAAAATAGTAAATAACAGAATGCATTCACTTGATTTTAAATTGAGTGAGTGCCTACAGGCATATACTTTATTTGTATAATGTATGCGTAAACTTTGGTATTAGCCCAGACTTGTTGGTTTTGTCCTATTAAGTAATAATGGAAAACCACACTTTGATGCTTCTTCAGTTTTCATCATTCAAAAAAGGTCCTTTTGGAACTTTATGTGGATCATGTCCAGGTTGCAAGAGGCTCGTCTTGCTGTGCTGAAAGACCTGCTGAAGCAGAGAGACGAGGCTCAGAAAGATGTCACAAATGAGAGACTGAAACAGATATATTATAAGCTCCAAAAAGCCAAGGAGACCAAGATGGACAAAACCCAAAATGACTACGCCCGATGTAAGACAACCACTACCCTTGTTTTACCAATACATTTTGATCTGAAGTGTAATATTCTCGTCTTTGTTTCACTCACTTGTCTCTCCTTTTTCATTATTTTAACTGTAGCACTGAGAAATTGGAAGCTAAGCGGAGAAATGTTGAGGGGAAGCTGGAGCGGCGTAGCTTTGATTCTCGGATTTTCGCCCCTCAGACACGTACAAACAAGAACACCAGCAACAATCAGTTAAAAAGCCCCTACTTAGACACATATGAAGGTTAGCATCCAAACCCTTTTGAACAGGTAGAACTAAGCAGCTAATTTCCAAATAGAATCTCAGAGACAGCGGTTTCCTTCTGTTGTTAAGGTCATTTTTTAACTCTGTCAATTATAGGCTTGCTGGAGCTAGAGGCAGGACTCAATGCCTCAGTCTGCAAGTCAGCAGTGAGAAGACCCAAATCCAAAATCATCAAACCTGTGATCAAGCCACCTGTGAACAAAGCCATGGAATTGGTGGAGAAATACAGGGTAAAGTAGAAAAAGTATGTTCAATAATCATGTAAGTTAAGTTTCAAATACAGACGGACAATCAATTCTGGCTCAACAGGCCCTGAGAGAGGAGGTGGACAAGCAAAAGACCTTGCGTTTTCTTGTCGAAAAAGGAGAAACCTGTTCCTCGTCCTGTCACCCCACAGTGGAAAATCCACCAGAGGTCAGCTGGTTCTTAACTGTAACTGATTTGTACCTTGTTAATCTTACATATGTTACACCGTAGGTCCTTTCTGTTAACTAATTTGCATATCTGTCTTTAGGGGGATGAGGAGATCGAGCTTGCAGTAATCCATTTGCAGAAAATACTGAGAGGAAGAAGTATCCAATATGAGGTCTGGACATCCTGGGATTTTTTTTTTTTATTTCCCTGAAGTACTAATGAAAAGTTTGCATGTGCTTCCTATCTTTAGCACTTTGTTATTCACTTCTGTCTGTGTTTCGTATGACAGATGTTTAAGGGTAAGGAGAACCATCTAGATCTCATCCAGAAGCTGCGGTCTGTCTGCGCCCTGCAGGAGGATGGGCAGGAGCAACACAAAGCAGATAAAGCCCTCATAATGAACCTAAAGAAACAGAAAGACAACGAAAGTGACGAGGTAGAACATACAGGCATGGACTCACATCTACAATGTTACGAACTTCAAGCAATCTTATTACACCTCTCTCTTTCTTGCCAGATTTCTCGAGTGGAGGCATCTCAGGCCAGAGTGGTAGGTGCAGAACTGGGACAGCTGTTTGACACCTTGTCCAAGGAGCTGATCCGTCTCCAGGAGGAGCGCAGGATTTCATGCCTTTACCCTGCTGGCTGAGAGAGAAAGACGTATACGGGAAGCTGAGGAGAGTGGAGGAGACAGGCAGAGGAGCGTAGACGCAGAGAAGAAGATGAGATCTTCAAACAAGTATGTAGAAATGTCGTTTTTCTGTTGTAAGAGGGCAAAGTAAATGACTATAACAATACTACATGTGTGCAGGCGAGAAGATCATGTTTTTTAATGCTCAACACTGTGTCCCAGGTGGTGCAGGTACACCAGGAAAGTGTGGATTTGTATTTGGAGGATGTAATCTTGGGGACTTTGGATCAGGTGGCCGACCAGCAGGCCAGAGAAGAGATCCAAAGGAGGGCAAAGGAAGTCAATGACATCGCTTATGCCATGGAAGAAAGGTAACGGACACCTTCAGTATGTCTGCTGACTCTTTGTATGCAGAAATTCCAACCCCAGAGTGATAATGGAGAAATATCATTTGTGTGTGTGCACAGCCGGAACAATCTTCAGTCAGAGGAGATTGTGTCGGAGCTGGTGTACAGCTTCCTTATCCAGAGGTCCAGAAGACCACCGTCAGGCAAAGAGGTTTGAAGGGATTTGTTGTTCTACTGTATGCTCACGTTGTTATCATAGAGTAGATTTTCATGACCAGAAATGAAAGAGTTGATAATATTTGTAGCAACAAGTAAGTCTGTGAAGAGGACTGCATGACAAAAACATACGCCAAGTAAGTGACAAAATAAAGACCTTGCTTGTCTAATCTTGTGATTTTTCTTTGTGCTGCTCTGCCCAGTGCACCAGAAGCAGCACAGACACTTGCAGGCAGCTCAGAGCATCATTCATGGGACTGCAAAACCTTCTGGGATCCTTCCTAGTATTCCGGGAGCCTCACAGTTGACCTGTCCTGGCATTAAAGCCTCCAGTCGAATAGTTGAGGAGATAATCAGCCAAGTGGAGCAGGGAAAGGGAGCAGAGCAGGACCACACTCAACCTGAGGAAGGACAGTCCTAAAATATTAAAAATGTACTGCTGTGTGATTTAATGTTCTGTCTTATTTTTAAAGTTTTTCATTATCTGACTGATTTTTACACTGAATTGAATTGAACTGAGCTGTTTATATCTTGTCATGGTACACCACACACATCAAAAGCACAAACCCTGGATGTCACAGGTTTGGTTGCGCCTGACCCTCTATAAAGATGAATCATCTGGAAGCACTGATTCTAATTTAAGAATTGTGTATGTGTCATGTAGGGGGTGTGCTCGCCTTTTCTATATGACTGGACCATTTGTTGTTTATTTAAAGTTGAAAAATAACAACAACATAGCATTTTTATTTCACCTTTATTAATGTGCACTGTCTCAAGAGGATCAAATATTTGCTTATGTATGCAGTAAAAGAAACACAAAGCAAGTTTCTGTTGGCATGAAGGCCACAGGGATCACCGGTGACACTGTGGCGCACGTGTATTTAAATGACCAAAACTCCTCAACCACTGATGCGAGAGAGAAAATTGAAACGGTTCCTGAAAGAGGAGAAGATACACTTTACGGGTATTACGGTGTCTCAAAGGACGTCCATCACAAAATCCCACAGTAGTGGTGCCGCTCCCATTTTACAAATATTTTAAAATTAAAATTTTTGTAAATACCTGTTATAGTTCATATTTTACATTTTCATTGTCTAATATTTTGTTCATGTTCAACTCCAGTTCCTAATTTAGAAAAATCCTGAAAAATTCAAGTCAATTTTTTTCCCCACTTTAAACTATTGTTACATTGTCTAAACACATAGTTTGTGTCAGACATTGCCAGATATTGAAAGCTTAGGTTGTTCTGAAAAAATGGTTAAAGCAATCATTCATAGTATGATTTTGACTCTTTTACAGCCCAAATAAAAACATCCAGGGTACCTGTATGAGCCTTAGGTGTTAAAGGGTTAAGGGAGAAAGAGGTTTACTTTACCACTAGAGGGCAGAAAAGCTCCTAAATCATTTGTCAAATATGCATGAAAAAGGAAAGTCTTTGCGGCTGTGATTGTCATAATGTCAGACAGATGAAGCCCTTAAACCTTTATTACACTCACTTTGCACACACAGACAGCTGCAGACACCACTGATGTCCAGCTGCTGTGTTGTCTTTATCACTGTCCTGCTTCAACTCTCACTCAGTGACCTCAGACACAGAAGGTAAAAGAGTCTGATCGACGTGGACGCTGCTACACCTCCAACTCCGCCCACCTGAGAGCCGCAGCCAGGAGTATTGGACAGTAACCAACCCTGGCGCAAAAACCCCAAGAAACACGCCCAGCAGGAAAAGTTCAGACGAGACAGTTCCCACCTGTTGCTATTCTATTAAATCTATAAATCTCCTGGATTGATTGCCGTGTGGAGAAGCTGAGGAGTGATCAGCTGTTGGATTCATCAAGTGAGTGAGTTGAATGATCTCACATTTCTGTTTGATCACAAGTCGACCTTTAACCATGCGAACGTGAGATAGGAAACGTTTTCTTTAGTGTTGACACCCTTTCTTTTTAATTTAACAGTATGCGAGTTGTGTCCTGAACTCACAGCACAGTTTCAAAGAAAAGAAAAGAGTTGTCAGATAATATTCTGATTTACTGATTTACTGTTTGTACACTGTTTGGACTGTGAAAGTAAAAATTAATGGACGGCCCATGGTGGCTGTGTATGGTTTAGACACACATCACATAAAATATACATTCATATTATGCAGGCTGTCTTTATTGGCTTGAAGATTAAAACTATACCGTGATAAATGACTAATCAAAGTGTTAGCTTTTCAAGATTCCATATGTTGGCACATGACTGGACTTCTCACTAGAAATGACAGTGTGCCAGCATGAGGCAACTTCACAATCCTGCTTCAGTAGAAATGATGAGAATCCATATAATGATGTATAAAACTGCACTTCCAGACGTTACATTTTGAGGGAACCATCTCACATTTGATAATGTATTAAGTGGTTTCCTGAGACCATTTAGTTTCATTGAATAGATTAAAAAAAAAGCATCTGATACTCAAATGACTTGATCCTGATCCTAAGAACTTCAGGAGACTGCAACAAGGCCTTGCCATTTCTAACTGACAGGGAAGCACAAAAGTACGCTGTCACCCCAAAATCAGATGGCTGGCGGCTCGGACACTTCCTGTTGATAAATAGTTCTCTTTTCAAGTGTGTGTGTGTGTGTGCGAGTGTGTGTCTGTGTTTGAAAAGAGAACAAGGAGCCAGAGGAAGGACACTAGCACTTGGTTGTACGTCGACCAAATCATTGTCACTATGTAAACTCTCCCTCAACTCTGGTGCGGATTTTTTTTCTTTTCCCCCAACAAATTTATTTTGAGATGTGGACAGTTGTGAAACTGTCTCTGGAAGATATCAAGACTGTGTGCTAAGTACCTGATAAGCCGTCGTGTTGAGCTGCTTCTCTGTTAAAACATGGCTGTTCCAGTTTAACATAGAAGACGTCTTTCACTCCTTTCTGTACACATCTATTTTTTTCTGTCCAAAATAGGGACATTGCTGCACTCAAAGGAATGTCCTTTCTCTTTAGGTGCAGGTGGACTGCTGAGACTTAAGGAGAACTTCCTGTTTTTTCCATGCACTTGTAGAACTGTTGTTTAGTCTCCCCTTAATATATCGGACTGTGCAGTCCCAATGCATTGTCCTGCATATACAACATTGTTCAGCTCTTGAGTGGGTGCTGTATTCTTAGGGTGAAGCAGTTTTTGTTGGGTCTGAAGTGCACAGGGATGTTGTGTTTCAGAAAAAAATCCTAAGTTTGTCAGAAACAATAGCGACATACAGGAAGGCAATGTTGCTCCAACTGTTTTTTTTTTCTTCACCTTTGCCTAATGAAGCCCAGTTGGGATAGTCACAGGTTTCAAGTGCTTTCTTGATACGGGTTTGCTCCTGTTCTTTACTCTTAGTGGGCATCGTCTCAGTCTGGTCATGTCAGGTTCAGATAACCCCCAGATTATGTTGAAGTGGGTCCTGGTAGCTAATCAGTAGGTACTGCTTTATGCGTGTTAGTTTCCACTGAAATTCATTGTTGACACTTCCATCCTCCTTAATGTGCACAACAGAGTCAGGAAGGAGGCCATTTATGGAGCAGCCATCTTCAAACAGAGGCAGGGATCTAAGACAGACACTAACAGGTACTTATATTATTAGGTTCCACCACCATTTACACCTTGACTCATCCCTGATTTGGCAGTTTCAGAAACAATCACACCATGGGACATATGAGTCTTGGACCATTACTGGGTCATTAGTCATGGAATTTACGGGTGACCTATACCTGGGACTCCCGTTCTGTTGGTTAGAACTGAAGAAAGCTATGAGAGGTGAAACTTCATGAATCAAAAAGAGAGGTTCAGTTTCGTTCTTCTGAAGCTCTTATGATTACTGGTTGACTGAGAATCAGACTTCACACCGAGCCTTTAGTCAAAGTTGTGTCACTACACTTTTATTCAAAAATGTAACAGAAAAACTGATTCAGCAACAATATGGTTTTTTATATATTTGAATACAATAATAAGCACAGGGCTGCAGATCATTTGTCTTTTCTGCAAATCCATCCATTCTTTATACACCACGTTATCCTCACTAGGGTCGGGGGGGGGGGGGGGGGGGGGGGCTGGAGTCTATCTCAGCTGACTCGGGTGAAGGTAGGGGACACCCTGGACAGGTCGCCAGTCTGTCGCAGGGCTACATATACAAACAATCACTCTCACATTCACACCTACGGGTAATTTAGAGTGAATCAATTAACCTCAGCATGTTTTTGGACTGTGGGAGGAAGCCAGAGTGCCCGGAGAAAACCCACGCATGCACAGGGAGAACATGCAAACTCCATACAGAAAGATCCCAGGCCCAGCCTGTGATTTGAACCGGGGATCTTCTTGCTGCAAGGCAAAAGTGCTAACCACTTATTCCACTGTGCAGCCCACAACCCCACTTCCTTGCACTCAATTCAAAAGTAGTGCTTCACTTGAAATGAACAAATATGAATGCAGTGATTGCCACATTTATTTACTCAACCCTCAGGGGAGAATGAGCAAGACGACGGGGGATGATGTGCAGCTCATCTGTGAAATGTTCACAATGCAAAATGAAGAGGATGAGGAGGGCAAGGTGACGGAAGATGAAAAGCCCAGAGCCTGCAGTGTGTGTGGAGATCGGGCGAAGGGTTACCACTTCAATGCTTTGACGTGTGAAGGCTGCAAGGGCTTCTTCAGGTGACGTTTCTCTCTGTGTTTGTCTGTCATTTCTATGCTGCAATTTCTTCATCACTGATTCTCCGTTGTGCGTTTCTACTTCCTTGTTTGGACATTAATTAAACCAGTCAATGAGCTTTTTACTTTTCTTTCATATTGCTATGCAAGCTTGAAACCAATATCCTAAAACACTATTTATTTCAGTTGCCTAAGAATTGCTGTTGCAAAACACAGCTGTCACATTCATGCAATTTTAATAGCAGAACAGCTCTTTATTTTTTAAAATAATAGAGATTTTATAATCTCAAACATTCAGTGAAATGGTTCATTCTATTTAGCAGAAATCAATTCAGCACACCTCTGTTTATTCAGCAGCTGGCCACCCACACAGTCAAATTCATACACAGTGGTTGAGAGTGGAAAGGAAGTAAAAGTTTCAGTGGAAGAAGCTAATAACAGTCAAAGGTTATAGATGTATGGGTAATGTGCAATCTGATTTGATTAGAATTTGCATACAAAAACAGTTCAGCGGCACACATACACACACTGTACACATACTGTACATGAATAAAACAACACTAAAACCCAGGTGAAGTCTTCAACACTTGACTGAATATGAAGGTAATTTCTTTTTGCTTTTAAAAGATGTCAGGGCCAGAGTTGTTCTGTTCAGTAAGTGCATCAATGCATAATGATTTCTGACTAGACTTTGAAGGCACCTTGTGACCTGAAAAATCTGCTTGGATTTAACACTGAGAGCATGTCTGAAATGTACTGCAGAGTCAGGCCACTGAGACCACTGTACACCAGGAGGATCATTTTAAATCTTATTCTCAAAGCTACAGGGGGGGGGACCAGTGCTGGGTTTTTGTTATAATTTCAAAATAATCATTACTCGTTTTTTAATTGTTGCCACCAGATTTCTCTTTGACCCTGCTATTCAAATGCTCTGTAGTGACCTGTGGGGTCCAATAGCTTTACATGAGTGAATATGTTTAATTTTACCATCTTTTCAGTGCCATCATATACTTGGCACACATGGCACCAAGTAATACTGTAATAAAATGCATTTTTTTGTGATTTGTAACTTCAAATTTGTGTTTTTTGATAAATATACAGACGTGCCACACAGAGATCATCCAAGCTCCGCTGTCCATTGTTCGGTAAATGTGTTATAACGAAAAACACCCGCCGGTCATGTCAAGCCTGCCGCTTCCGGAAATGCCAAGCCATTGGCATGCGTACAGAGAGTAAGTTACATCCAGATACAACAAGTTATGCCTTGTTGTTTAAAAAAAAAACAACAACAGCTTTGATACTGTATTTTTTAAAATCTTAGTGACAGTAAGATGTGTGGGATACCAAGAGTTTATCATTCTGATGTTAGAGTGCTGATCATGTATTATTAAATGTGCATAGATGGGGCATCAGTATTTGCAAATTATTATGTACCACTTATGTAAGTGTGCATCAAATACTATTAGGCATAGTGTGAAAACTTATGTCTTTGGATGGACACCATACAGACATTTAAGGTCATCTGAAATATTTTTGCTTTGAGACTATTGGAGCACAACTAGATGATGCATAACTGCAGAAGTTTAAAGAGCACATATGCTTCTTGGGGTTTTTTCCCTTTCCTTTTGTTTGTTTTATAGCTTTTTTGAGCATGGTAAAGATCTGCCAACTTGCGAAGTCCCAAGTCAACACCAAAGGGAGCTTTTCTCTCCTAATGAAAACACTTCTTACCTGCCTGAAACACTTCATTGGAAGTCCAGGCTTCTCTTCTATTGCTGATCTATGTTACCATGTAACATACACTACACACTTTCATTCATGTGCTAACAGAATTGCACAAGGGTTTTCTAATCATCAGTTCGCCTTGCAACACTGCTGGCTAACACAATGTAGCATTCGAACACAGGAGGGATGCTTTCTGGAAATGTTCCTCTGCACCCCGATAGAGATATTCCATTAAAAATCAGCTGTTTCCAGCTAGAGCAGTCATTTAGTACATTAACAATGTCTAGACTGTATTTCTGATTGATTTAATGTTATCTTCATTGAAAAAAATGCTTTTCTTTCAAAAATAAGGGCATTTCTAAATGACCCCAAACTTTTGAACTGTAGTGTTTATTCATAGCACCTTCCCAGCAACTAGTTTAGGAGCAGCTTCCTCACAGTTACGTTTCCAATATTTCCTCACCACTTCATCTAGGACTACATCTCTGCACCTATGCTCATAGATCTGAGGCTTTGCTAAGTGTTACCTTGCATTCATTTGGCCAGTAGATAAATGAGAGTATGCATTGCAGGAGGGTGTCTCCTTGAAGCACTGTACACTATGAGAAAAGCATTTTTTTTCTTTAGCAATACAGCATGTAAACATATTCTATTAGACCCCAAAAATCAAATAATAAATCTGTAAATGTGCATAATATGGGGCTCTTGAATGTTTCTGTCATTTCTGTGGTGACATCTTTTTAAAGATGGGGTTTTTTGTATCCATTTAGTGGTCATGTCTGAGAAAGAGGTACTGGAGAGGAGAATACGAATCAAGAAGAAAAAGATGCATAATGTATCAATACAGCTTTCATCTCAGCAAGAAAAAGTCATCCAGGAGCTCCTCTCCAGCCACCGCAGCACATTTGACTCGGGATTTTCCCGCTCCAGTGTCTGCAGGGTGCGTGACTGGCTTCATGCAGGTTAAAGTGTCCATCAATTCCACATCTGTAAGCATGTCGTCAGACTGACGATTTATTTTTTCAGCCTATGGACAGAAACATCTTCTCTGGGAGTGAGTACCAGCAGTCTGCCAGTGAGCCCTTTCACCTACTGACCAGCTGCCCTACAAAAACCTGCACTACACCCAGTACATCTGCAGCTGACCCCACAGCATCGTCATCTGCCTCCTCCCTCTCATCCTCCTCATCCCTCTCCTCCAGCCAGTGTGGTCATTTAGAAAAACAAGAGAACCACAAGGAAGATGAGGTCAAAAACTCCTGTGTTTTCACTGCTCTTCCACATGTGGCCGACGTCACAACATACATGATCCAGGACATCATTAATTTTTCCAAAAGTCTGAAGGACTTCCGGTAAATATGTGCATCAATGCATGTTTGAGTAGGGGTTTTTTTGTGCTTTTTTGGCAGAATTGCGCGTTTGTCATGTCAAGCTGCTCTCTTCCAGGTCTCTACCTATAGGGGACCAAATATCTCTGCTGAAGGGAGCCGTGTTTGAAATAATGCAGATCCGCCTTAACATGGTGTTCAACTCAGGAACGAGCAACTGGGAATGTGGCCCTTTTTTGTACTGCTTAGATGATGCCGTACGAGGTAAGACAATTTCTAACAAAAATAGTCGTAGTATAGTGTAGTATAGCTGGCCCAGTTTAATACCAGTATGAAAAAGTACAGATGAATACATACACATTGTGAAAACACTTTTGTATTTAACATTTCCTTGTGATCACACAAGTTAGCCCTGTTTTGCTTTCCAGTAACTTCTAAGGGAACAATCTAATTACAGTGCCTATTCAGATCTATACACAGAGGTATATCCTGTCTGTGAGGAATCCAGGTTTACCAGGTCGGCCCTGTGAAAGTAGTCAAAACAAAAGCATGACAAAAAGTAATGAGTGCACGTTTGCTGCACGTTAAAGGTGCACAAAAAGTTGCGCAGTACGAATGTGAACAGAAATGTCATGCTCTGCACACGTTTATAAATATTGCAGTCAGACGTGTAGTAAATGCATGTGCACCGTTTCCACTTCTATCACATGTTTTCAGCAGTGGAATGTGACTTTAGTGTTGTCAAACTGGTTTAAAGACTGAGCTAAGTGGAGTTTACATTCATTCACTGTCTTCCTGCCTCTGTTTGCTGGCAGACAGTCTATAAATTCATCACTAAATGGTGTCTCTTTAGGTACACGCTATAAAAAAAAAAATTCTTTCAGATGCTACTGTATCTTTGTGTCATTATCATTGTCATTTATTTTAAAAAAAATGAGACCAAACCAGGAAATTATATGCAATACAATAATCACAAGTAAGGATAAAGGTGGATTTGTGCCAATGCCTTTTTTCTTTTTGGTCGTTGCTCCAAGAATGAAAACATGTCGGTCACATCACTAAGCCTCGTGTGTTGGAAAATTTTTTGGGAAGTTTAGGCGAATCAATACCACAATTTGGGGGTCTGTGGGGGGGGGGGGGGGGGGGGGGGGGGAATTATTATACTGCTACTATAATTTTCAATATTTTAGAGCAGATCTAATTGACATTTATATTCTCTATTTGGAGAATAACAAAAAATCATTACTACTGTAGAAGCAAAATAGCAGAAATCACTTGTACGTGGTTATAGGCTGAGCCACCTACAGCAGATAACTGACTTCAAAAACCTATAGAGTCATGTGATACTAAGACTGAAAAATAATTTATTCACTAAAGATGGACAAAATGGATAGTATATTTGTCTGAATAAGGAATGCAGTGTGATCTGTAGCCTGGTATTTAGCTGTTGCCAATCATGAAAACATTAAATGTAAATTATGTAAAGCTGCACAAAGACCTGCTCTCCATAATAAATAATGTATCATGTGTGGTATGGTTTTGTGGATGTCATGGTGCCTTGCAGAGATTTTGCTGTTCTGGGATGTTGGTTTTTGACATAAAGACTTCCCAAGTGTCAAACAAACTTTGAACAGCTCCCTCTGGAGTCGCCAAAGTCTTATAAACTTCCTCAAGTGAACTCACGTCAGTGTCGGTTGGGGACGACGGCAAAGGAAATCTGGGTGTGTGGAGTTAGAAAGAAGACAATTTACCACATCTTTGTAAAAGACTTTTCATCTCTGTCTGAGGTTACATTAGCTGCTGCCAATGACCCTCCTCCATCTCTGACTGACTCTTAACTGTTTTCCTCCTTCCATCTCTGTCCTGTCGCTGACCTGCTTTTCTGTGCTCTGCAGCGGGTTTCCAGCCACTCCTGCTGGAGCCTCTGTTCAAATTACACCACACGCTGCGCCAAATGGACCTGCAGGAGGAAGAGTACGTTCTTATGCAAGCCATGTCCCTGTTTTCTCCAGGTAGCAGCAGGTTTTATCAGTTCATCCCAGTTCTTGCTAATCAATCATTTATCAGCCCTGTAAATATTTAAACCCCCTACAAACCGTGTGTATTTATTTTCAGCCACACATATAAGCGTATTTTCAGACATTCTCATGCTCAGATTCAAAAGGATTTGTTTTTAATCTGCCAGATCGTCCAGGTGTACAGCAACACAGCGTGATCGATAAGGTTCATGAAAACTTGGCGCTGACGTTAAAAGCCTACATCGACTGCAAGAGGACAGGCCCTAAAAAGCAGTGAGCGACATTCCAAATGGCAACTTCCATTTCATTCAGTGTGACATTTTTCACATATTTTTTCTACATTTGTTGTTGTTATTTCAGCTTGCTGTACCCCAAAGTGATCGCCTGCTTGACAGAGATGAGGACGATGACTGAGGAGTACAGCAAACAAATACTACAGATCCAGGACAGCCAGCCCGACACTATTTCTCCTCTCATAATGGAGGTGGTCAGTAAAGACACCTGCGATGGCTTCTGATATCGACACTCTGAGAACACTGCTGCTGGGTCACCACATTAAAAGTTTTTTTTACACCTGACCATCTTATACTTGTCAAATTTATTTCTGTTCATACGTATGTTATTGAGTAAAACATGTCAAATCTGGGATCATAGGTAACATCAGGTTTTGAGTTAAAAATTCTTAAAGAGGGATGGGGTCATGTCGATTTTTGCGCCGTTTTCTTCACTGTGGAGCAATGGTTGAAGTTCCATAACTTGAAAAATAATGTCGCTAGTAACTTGAAATTTTGTAGGCTCATTGATATGTACAGAGGGTCTTCAAGAATACAACCTGGAAAAATGCATGCTCAAATATTGGCCATACATGCAAAAAACTTGAATTTAATAAAACATTTTTCTCATTAAGTATTCCTTTAAAGCTATAAAGCTTCTATTGGTGCCAATCACAGGGGGGGAAAAATCAGCCTAAGAGTGAGCAATAAATGTTTTATGTTTGGTGGAATATCGGAATAGAATAAAAAGTATTGACCAAATTTAGACAATCATAGAACTGGATTAGATTGTTCTATCAAAGCTATTGAAGTCCACATGTACATACACTATATTGTCAAAGATGCTGGGATGTCTGCCTTTACACTTCAGTGTGAACTTCAGTGACATCCATTTGTAATCTGTAGGGTTTAATGTGGAGTTGTCCCACCCTTGCAGCTATAACACATTTGTGATGAAGCACATTTGTGAGGTCAGACAGTGATGCTGGACCTGAAAGCCTGACTCTACGTCTCCGCTCTGATTCATCCCAAAGGTGTTCTATCGGGTTGAGGTCGGGACTCTGTGCAGGCCAGGCAAGTTCCTCCGTTCCAAACTTATTCATCCATGTCTTTATTGGCCTTGCGTTTTGCACTGGTGTGCGGTTATGTTGGAACAGGACGGGGCCGTCCCCAAACTGTTCCCACAAAGTTGGAAGCATGAAGTTGTCCAAAATGTCTTGGTATGCTGAAACATTAAAAGTTCCTTTCACTGGAACTAAGAGGCTAACCCCAACCCCTGAAAACAACCCCACACCATAATCCCCCTCCACCGATCTTTACACTGTTGCACAATGCAGTCAGATACACACGTGGACAAAATTGTTGGTACCCCTCAGTTAAAGAAGGAAAAACCCACAATTCTCACTGAAATCACTTGAAACTCACAAAAGTAACAATAAATAAAAATTTATTGAAAATTAAATAATCAAAAACAGCCATTACTTTTGAATTGTTGATTAACATAATTATTTAAAAAAACAAACTAATGAAACAGGCCTGGACAAAAATGATGGTACCTCTATAAAAGATTGAAAACTATTTGACCAGAGTGACATGATTAACTCAGGTGTGTCATTTAATTGACATCACAGGTGTTTCCAAACTCATAATCAGTCAGTCTGCCTATTTAAAGGGAGACAAGTAGTCACCCTGCTGTTTGGTGAAAAGGTGTGTACCACACTGAACATGGACAACAGAAAGCGAAGGAGAGAACTGTCCCAGGACATCCGAAAAAAAATGATAGACAAACATCTTAAAGGTAAAGGCTATAAGACCATCTCTAAACAGCTTGAAGTTCCTGTGACAACAGTGGCTCATATTATTCAGAAGTTCAAGACCCACGGGACAGTAGCCAACCTCCCTGGACGTGGCCGCAAGAGGAAAATTGATGAGAAATTGAAGAGACGGATCGTTGGAATTGTATCCAAAGAGCCCAGAGCAACCTCCAAAGAAATTAAAGGTGAACTCCAAGGCCAAGGTACATCAGTGTCAGATCGCACCATTCGTCGTTGTTTGAGCCAAAGTGGACTTCATGGGAGACGACCAAGGAGGACACCACTGCTGAAAAAAACTCATAAAAAAGCGAGACTGGAATTTGCAAAAATGCATGTTGACAAGCCACAAAGCTTCTGGGAGAATGTCCTTTGGACAGATGAGACCAAACTGGAGCTTTTTGGTAAGGCACATCAACTCTATGTTCATAGACTCAAAAACCAAGCATACGAAGAAAAGAACACTGTCCCTACGGTGAAACATGGAGGAGGCTCAGTAATGTTTTGGGGCTGCTTTGCTGCATCTGGCACAGGGTGTCTTGAAAGTGTGCAAGGTACGATGAAATCTGAAGACTATCAAGGCATTCTGGAGAGAAATGTGCTGCCTAGTGTCAGAAAGCTTGGTCTCAGTCGCAGGTCATGGGTCTTCCAACAGGACAACGATCCAAAACACACAGCCAAAAGCACCCAAGAATGGCTGAGAGAAAAGCGTTGGACTATTCTAAAGTGGCCTTCTATGAGCCCAGATCTGAATCCCATTGAACATATGTGGAAGGAGCTGAAACATGCCATTTGGAGAAGACACCCATCAAACCTGAGACAACTGGAGCTGTTTGCTCATGAGGAGTGGGCCAAAATACCTGTTGACAGCTGCAGAACGCTCATTGACAAATACAGAAATCGTTTAATTGCAGTGATTGCCTCAAAAGGTTGTGCAACAAAATATTAAGTTATGGGTACCATCATTTTTGTCCAGCCCTATTTCATTAGTTTGTTTTTTTAAATAATTATGTTAATCAACAATTCAAAAGTGATGGCTGATTTTGATTATTTAATTTTCAATAAATTTTTATTTATTGTTACTTTTGTGAGTTTCAAGTGATTTCAGTGAGAATTGTGGGTTTTTCCTTCTTTAACTGAGGGGTACCAACAATTTTGTCCACGTGTGTAAGTACCATTCTCCTGGCAACTGCCAAACCCAGACTGATTCAATGGATTGCCAGACAGGAAACTTTAATTCATCACTCCAGAGAGCATGTCTCAACTGCTCTAAAATGCTTTACACCACAGCATCTGAGGCTTTACATTGCCCTTGGTGATGAGGCTTGGATGCAGCTGCTTCCATGAAGCTCTCTGCACACTGTTCTTGAGCTAATCTGAAGGCCTCATGAAGTTTGGAGGACTGTAGCTATTGATTTGATTTCTGTGCACTTCAGCATCCCCTGACCCCTCTCTGTGATTTTACGTGGCCTACGACTCTGTAGCTGAGTTGCTGTTGTTCCCAGTTGCTCCTACTTTGTTATAATACTACTAACAGTAGAATGTTTAGGATCAAGGAAATTTCACAAATAGTACCGCACTTGAATTCACTGAGCTGCTGAGAGCAGCCCATTTTTTCACAAATGTTTGTAGAAGCAGTCTGCATGCCGAGATGCTTGATTTTATACACCTGTAACCAGGGAAGTGATTGGAACACCTGAATTCAATTATTTGGAGGAGTCTATCAATGAGTCTGCAAAATTTCAGGACTCTAGTGTAATGGAAATTTTATTATTTGAAGCCTTATTATTCAAAACTGCTTTGATATTTTAAGATACATGAATTTGTTGACTGCCTGACATATATAAATAAGGAAGTAAGATTCCTAAGCCTCTCGCTACATGACAAGTACAGCTGAACCTTTGATACTGTTGAACTCTCTGTGACCTAGCCAAGATGCTCTGTCTGTGTTTGTTCCTCAAGACACCCCAAATGGTAAATGTCACCCTCCACTGAACCCATCTCTTGGTATCACTTAACGCTTACCCTTCCCCAATTTATGCTTACACTTCTGGTTTTCTGACGGTTGATAAACCACAAGAAGTTTCCCACCTAAGGGGGGTGAATAGGGTGACTGTCTGTACATTCTGAGATTTGCAATGTTTTAGGAAAAAACAACATCTGTGACCTTCAGATAGGGAACTCTCCATAGGTGTGTATGTGACGCTGAAGGTATAAGAATGGTTGTTTCCCCTCTTGAAGGCGCAATTGCCATTGCTCTGGGTTGAATGCCATCTGTGTTCATGATGCTTTAAATAAAAAAGACAAAGACACTTCGAGACTCATCAGATTTTATTTTTACATCGATCGATCAAGGCTGAACTTAGAATAGATAGAGATTTTTTTCCACAACACTAGTTACAATATTTCCCAAGTTATGGCACCTGATCCACAGATTAAAGCAACGAAAACGATACAAAAATCAACACGACCCCTCTGCTCCTTAAAAATGTTTTTACTTAAAAGCTAATGTTACCTATGATCCCAGATTTTACACACACAACTCAATCAATGCTCACCACAAAATCTGTCAAATTAAAGATGGTCAGGCATGTGGCATTCCGGGACTTGAGGCAAAAGAACCCAGTTGTTTAATAATGAAGACACAAAACTGAATGTTCCCTTTTTGTAATGGTCTTACGCATAAAGTGCACAACATTCAGAACACATGAAAATTGCTCATCTCAATGAGTCAAATCCTGCTGGAATAGTAATCCATCATTTGTTCTTTGCACACTACCTGCAAATCACAGAAGCCACAAGTAGGATAGCAATAAGTTTAACAACATTTGTTAGTAGTTTTGCTTACAGTATATACATTTATCTGTAAAACACACACAAGAAAATCTCTACCTGTAAATAAAACTGGCATGAAGGTGTTCTTGAGACTGAACTGTATGATGTCCATCTTACCTTCATGATTTATTCGCTGCTTAATCCTCATTAGGGTCACAGGGGGCTGGAGTCTATCTCAAGGGACACACCCTGGACAGATCACCAGCCTATCACAGGATGGCACACAGAGACAACCAAGCACGCTCACATTCACACCTGCTGACAATTTAGAAACATCCATTAACCTCAGCATGTTTTTGGGCTGTGGGAGGAAGCCGCAGCACCCGGACGCACAGGGAGAACATGCAAACTCCATGCAGAAAGATCCAAGGCCCAGGCCACTAAATGGGAATCTTCAAGCTGCAAAGCGACGGTGCTAATCACTGAGTGTGCAGAGCTGTGTGATGACGTGTCTTAGGTAATTAACAGCATAATAAGACAAACACTGCCCCACTGTGGTCACAACTGCACACAGGATAACAGTAAATCCAGGCCTGATTGTTGTCAGAGCAAACATGTGAGCTAATATCTATTAAACCTTTTAGATGTTATCTAAATGCTAATATATGGGTCAAAATAGTCTGTAAAAAGAGGCTTAAAGTAACTTTTATTAAAGTTTAAGAAGCTGACGAGGTGCAGTGATGTCTAAGGGACGAATGTGACCAATGGAACAAAAACGTGAAGTAATTTGCTGCTGCTGCTGCACTAATTTTCTTGAAATGTAAACATGAGTCCAACATGAGACAACTGACACTAAAAGAATGACCAAACAGACACGTTTCTTGATCATTTCAAGGCTATCCTACTCTTTATTTAATGCAAATTACAGTACCAGGGAACTATTCCTCGGAGCACGCAGAGGGAATATTTACAGAGGCGCACATTTAGCATACCTTCACAGAACAAAAGAAAAAAAAGAGAACAAAAAAAAAAAAAAACGAACAAACAAATGAAACAAAAATTTCAGTCACAAACAGAGGCATTCAAGTAGTAGTAGTACTGTTATACAGGATGTTTTTGTTGGATTTTCTTTGATTTTTCTTTTCTTTAACCCCAGTTAAACCCAGTTAGCATGTTCAATTCGTACATATGCTAGTATAATGTGTGATACTAGTATATATACTCGCTTTTTTCTCTTTTTTTTTGGTAACCATTGTGGTGTCTTTATTGAACTGGAGTCAGGGGTCGGGGTGAAGTGGTCAGACCTTCTGGTGGAGGGTAGCAACACGTCTATGAATGCAAAATTACAGCAAGCAGGAGATGGGAGTAAAAGGCTACATGACTCGACCCCTTAGGTGCTACTGAATCCACCCCCGAATATGCAAACCAGGAGGAGAGACAAGCAAGAGGACAGAGAAACAACAAAATATCCAGAGAGCGAGAAGAAAGAGAGTTATTGCCTCTGAGGATGACTCATCACAACTACATCATGGTTTGGCTTTGGTAACAGAACCAACACTGTGAGTAATACAGAAACTGTACTGTACTGTATATATACAGTATATGAGGCCTTTTTATTTTATTTTTTTCTTCTTTGTAAAACCCCCTGCTGCCGTCCACAACACCCCACCCACCCACTTCATACCCCGGAGTCCGTGCGAGGAGCCACGGTATACGTGTGTGTGTCCGAGATAAAACATCTATTAAAATAAACACTCGTCTACTGTATCTTCAGTTAAGGAAAAATATCCTTACAATTAACGTCTGTATATTACATTAAGTGTGCAATGAAAAGGGGGGAGAAGGATGTGCAAGTGGAAGAAGGGACTGAAGTGGAAGAGTGTGTGTGTGTGTGTGTGTGTTGCAGGATAGCAGGACATTCAACAGCACCAAAGGGAGAGTCACAATATCGGGTGAGGAGTAGGCGGGAGGGAGGTGATGGTGGCGGGGCCGGGTGAGGGTGGAAACAAGGCGAAGGTGTATGAAAGCAAAGGCACTCCAAACTATAGTTACACTATACATGACTAGTTCTTGTTACAATAATACAGCTGTCATCTACTGTACTGTACAGGTAAGATTGAACATATGGCTGGATAAAACTGATCATCATCTACAATACCCATAAACACATCAGTTTTGCCCTGATTCTGCTTTTTTTTTTTTTTTTTAAATCTTTTTCTTTTCTTTCCCCACCCTTTGTCATCTTTGTTTTTGCTCATAAACAGTACATGGGTCTGCATATATACATACCTTGAACACAACATGGAAAAAAAAAAAAATCAACATAAAAACATAAAAAACAACATACAAGTCATACAAGTCATAATTTTGGTGAGGAGCATTTATACTGTATATACAAATTCAGTTTTTTTTTCTTTTCTTTTTCTTGTTTTCTTTAAATGTAGTGAGTATTCTCCGTAAATAAGACGATTTCGACGGACTGTACCGGGTGGGGTCTATGTGCTGTAGGGGGGGAGGAGAGACGACGCTAAGAGGCTAACACTTCAGTCAGTGGTCACAACACATGAGGCAGTCAGCGGTGCGCCACAGACCACCGGCGGGACTTCTCGAAAGCGTCGAGGAAAGAAAAAAGCGTGAAAACGAATCATTTTGAATTCTTCACAGAGACAGAAAGAGAGAGAGAGAGAGAGAGAGAGGGAGGTTTCAGAGGGGAGAGCAGAGTTTGTCTAGACGCTGCTACAGACAGAGTCGGTACAAAGACGGGGAATAGAGCGATGCCCTAAATCCATCTACAGCCTTGATACAGACAACACAGGAGAACGGGGAAGTGGCTGCTGGAATCTAACCACACTCCAGCGAATAAAACGAACAGAAAAAAACCTCAACAAAACAAAAAAATAAAACACCACCTCATCTAAATCTATTGTCTTTAGGCAGCAGCAAATATTGCCGCTGCTCTGCCAGATATGAGCTCACCATAAATGATTTCTGAACCATTGTAGTTAATATACATATATCTATATATACTTTTTATACATAAGGAAAAGTAATATATAAACTGTGTATGTATGCGTGTTTGTTTTTGTATTGTATGTATATATTATACAAGCACACAGGACCAGATACATGTCACATCCATTCCACATGGCAACCAAACATCTGCCCAGGAGTTAAAAAAAAAAAAGAAAGAAAATTATAATAAAAGTTGAATAAAACAACTCGCTAACCATTTAAAAACAACCCCAGGCAAAGGAACAAAAAGAAACTGTCCGAACATTAACTGCTTCTTTCCACGTACATCAGGATCATCATGCATCCATGTGTGTGGGGATGTGTGCGTGTCTGTTCGTGAGTGTGTATGTGTGTATACGCGTGCGTGAGCCTCATGCCTTGTCTGCGGAAGTGGAGGTGGGAGGGCGTGGCGGCCCCCAGGTGATCCTACCATACTCAGGCCATGCACTACAGAAGGAACCAAAGGGGAGAGGAGGGAGGAGGGGGGGACACATGGGGAGGAGGAAGGATGAGGATGCAGAAAAATGGAACGATGTCGGGGCTGGGGAGGGGGGAGGACAGATAAGGAGGGAGGCCAAGGTGAACAGCTTAGGACTTTTCTACAGATTGTCCTCTTACAAACATTAGCAGGCTAGCATTGTGTATACATGTACAGTGTACTTTTATCAAGAGTACAGTCGACAACACCTCTGGCCCTGCGCTTCGCTTTCCCCGTTAAAAGGGCACGGAGAGATGTCTTTGACGGAGGATGGAGAAGAGTTCAAACAGCTGTATGAGGAGGCCAGTTGAGGAGGAGGAGGGGAGAAAAGGGTAGGCTTGGTTTTGTGGTCGTGGCGTGGGGTCGTTGGTTAGCTGTTGAACCCGGACTGCTTCAGCATCGCTCCGCTGCTGTCGGGGACGAGAGCAGGGCGGAGCAGAGCTGAGCAGAGCTCACCCCCTGGCCAGGGCAATGGAGAGGCTGTGGGCTGGGGCTGAGACCGGGGCAGGGCGGGCGGTCTGTCTGTGGGCTCAGGAGGTGGAGTTGGAGGCGGAGGCGGCGGCGGTGGTGGTGCTGGGACCTCGCTCTGTGCTGCTGCCATCTATGAACGGCAAGAGGAGACGGTCATTTAGTGAAACAGTTAGAGATACATAGATGTAGAATTAGAAGAAGGCAGACAGAGACGCAGTGAGAGCAAAAACCAAAAGTCACTGTGTTTGTGAGTAAATCACCTTCACAGCACCTCAAACTGGACTGAAAAACATTGTGAATTAAAGGGCCGAAATAATGCTTTCTCCCTTTTTTAAACTAGTGCTATGAGTCACACTTATGAGGCCCTTAGCTCCCAAATGGAGGTGTTTAGTGACCAACGCTTACAGTGATTGCAGCAGAAATGTGCAAAACTGACACCGAGTAACAACTTAAAATGCAGCGCTTAGTGCTTCTCACTGTGACATTAACACACTGCAACTTTTAAAAACCACCTCAATTTAAAGCTACATAAAAAATAATCTGGCCTTTAGGGAATGAAATGTGTTTTTTTTTTCATGTTTGCAGTAACACAAGCCACAAGCAGCACTTCAAAGTGACAAATATAGAACGAGCAGCCACAGAAAACAAGGACCTGATGGAGGAAGCGTGCCTCTAACCTGTGGTGGCAGAGGCGTTGGTTGGGGTGGAGGCGGCAGCCTGGCTGCGGGCGTGAGCAGGGATGAGTATGGAGGCCAAAGAGGGATTACTAGATAGCTCTGAAAGACAAAGAACATAATATGTTATGTCATGTTGTTCCAGAGCTACCTGCAACTCCTGGATAACAGACATGGACGTCTGACATGAATACATTTGAAAGAGATGATAGAGGCTCAGCATATAATTGAGGGACTTTTGAAGTCCATGGGATATATCTTGCATACGTTTATATTAAAGGTAAAAAGCGAATGTTTTTATGTTCATTGTGATTAGGTCTTTACAAATTCCATAGTTATTTATTATGGAAACAATCTAGATACTATATAAATGTTACTGAAGAACACATGAGCTAAAATCACATAATTTTAGAGCATTTTTATGTTACATCTGTTTTTAGATATAATATTAGTTTCTTTATCTGTTAGAAAAGTAACACAGGTGTGTAATTAACATTATATTTTTAGAGGTGTGACCCTTCAGACTAAAATATAATGACACAAAATAAAAGTGATGCTTTTCTGAATGATTGCAGCCTGCTGTGCATCGAACGTAAGTCAGGACAAGTCCATGTAAATAAAATAAAAATGAATATATTTCACATCATTAGCACTCAGACTGCACATCCCCAGGCCTTTAGATTTTATTTTTTAAAAATTGTTATAAATTATCTTTGCAGTTGAAAATGACACTCTAAGGTTTGCATTTTCCTTTGAGTGCATGTTAATGTTTCTGTTTGTCGTGTGCGCATACCCTGGGTGGTGAAGTTGAAGAGCGAGGGCTTCTCTCTCCCGTTGGGCAGCTTGACGTTGGGGTCGCGCAGCTCGTCGAAGAAGGAGTGTGCGCAGGCCTCTAGAGGGGTGAGGCGGGCCGTCGGTGTGTACTCCAGCAGGCGGGAGCACAAGGCGATGGCCTCTGGCGGCGTGCGTGGCCGAAACACCTGAATACCAATCAGAGACAGAGTCAAGAGGGATCTTGTTTAGTCTCTTCCACTGCGCTGTCAAACAAAAGGAGATATTTCTGTTTCATTAACACACACACAAACAAACAAACAAACAAAGAGCACATGTTGTATAAAGGGTTAGCGGATGATGGATGAAAGCTAATGCAGTCGTTTCAATGTATTTTTTATGAAAGGTTACAAATGAATCAATGAATGCATTTGATTGCAGTTGTAAACTAAATGCAGTGGCAGAGAGGAACCACAGCACGGCGCCTCTGAGGTGAACAGGAGGACCTGCTGCTGCCTGCTGATTGGAGGGCTCTGTTTTCCAATGAAAGAGCTAAGTGTGAGGCTGCTGAGGGGAGAATGTCCGTTTACGTTTTACCGCCTGTTTTGTGGCAGATAGAACTGACAACAAGCATTCAGATGAGAGCACAAAGCGGAGAAATAACGTGGCAGGATGACATTTCAGGCTGACATCTGAAGCTGATAACAGCGCAGTGATTGAGCGAGCGGCATTTCTGGTCAGTCAGGACGTTGTGGTTCCAAACACTGTGCTGGAACTGAGAAGTGTCTTTTCAAAGTGTTCCTGATCCCATTTCTGCTTTCAGCTTTACTCGGAAATATTAAAGCATTCCATCCAACTTGTTAGTTTTAATAATTAAACATGTTTGACTCCAAACTGTGATGAATAAACAGAGAACCACCTTTTCGGCCCGATGAATTTGCATTTTTTGTGGTTTTTGGTTTGGACAACAATAGACAGACTGTCAGTTTGACAGGTGCTACCTTTGAATTCCTGAGGATCTCCAAGAAGCCATGTGACAAGACTACAAAGCAGCCATACTGCATGACTAAACAGGCCTCATACAACCTGGTGTCAAGCTAAAAATGACTTCACATGCAATAAAAAAGAACAGTAAAGGGTAGGGGTGGGAATCATAGGGTACCTCACGATAGGATACAGCGATACTACGATTATTGATATATTGAAAGACAGTCACATAAAGATGCATCCCGATATCCAACTGAAAAATGCAAAATATCTGTAAAAAGGTTAAGGTTATTTATTTACTGCAACTTGGTGTCACTTTCACTGGATTTGACACAAATTTGGATGAACCGCTTAACAAAAAATATCTAGTCTTGCCGTAGGCCTCTTTTCCAAACACACTGACTGCAACTTACGAGTCATGTTCACATGTGCCATCACATTTCTTTATATCGTAATTTCCAGACTATAAGCCGCTACTTTTTCCCCCACACACTTTGAACTCTGTGGCTCATAGAACGACGCCGCTAATTTAGAGATTTTTACGGGCTAACGAGCTTCATGTCTCCAACACATTTAGCCTCGTCACATCAGACCAAAGAAACTGTTCGAATTAAATCAAACACGCACACACTAAATTCTTCAAATCAGTCATTTTGCGCTTCATGCACACACCCTCATCATGGAAAACACACGAAGAAATGCATATGATGCAGCTTTTAAGTTAAAGGCAATCGATCTGGCTGTCGAAGAACGAAACAGAGCCGCTGCATGTTAGCTTGGCATCAATGAATCGACGGTGGGACGTTGGAGACGGCAGCGTGAAGAACTGACTCCGTGTTTCTGCTGTGTTACAGGCACTGTTCAGAAAAAAGCATTTATTTAATTAAAAGTAAATAAAAAACATCTGTGTAAATATCTCATGTTACCACGTGGACACCTGTGGCTTATAGATATTAAGTGTGACCTATATATGTGCAATTTTTTTCTTTCTAAATTCAGTGGGCGTGGCTTATATTCAGGTGTGCTCAATAGTGCGAACATTACAGTAAAAGGCAAATTTTTAGAAAAGGTGGTTTAGTGCATAACCAACTAGTGTATGCAAGCCTAAACACATTTTATGTTTGTTTTTGTGTATCTCTGGACAGATTTTATGGCCTGTCACCTGTATTATGAACCTGGAACATTTCACATTTCACCAACTTCTTTTACGTAAACCGAAGAACATCTCAGTGTCATTTTAAATAAATCAACCTGGGAACATTTTAGCGCTTTGCAGCCGCTAGTATAGCGTTTTTCAAAACCCTTCATTTTCGACGGGCAGAGGTCCTCGCAAATTAACCCAGCGATGCACGCTGTAACGCTGGCGGCCCTCAGGGACGAGACATGAAGCTTTGAAACGTTAGCCGCAGTGGCCACTTTGTCAGCAAGGAGTTCAGGATGGTGGTGTTGCAGGTGGGTTTGCATGCTCATGGTCTTGCCTATGTACTTTACTTTTACGAGGCAGTTCTTGCATATGGCATAGTCTTTGTTGAGCTTGCTTGTTCGCGCAGTGTTGCGAAAGCCGAAATGGGTCCACGTTTTGCACTAAAATGTGGATTGGGTGTCTCTTATGGTAGCGTTGCTGTTCACAATTATACCTGTACAAACTCCTCTTTGGTCAATTCTTTTCCTCTTAAGTCTCCCTCAATGTGATTAACGGCACCGTGTGGAGTCATTAATTCTACAATTTCATTTATCAGACGTTTTTATCCAAAAAGACGTACATCTGAGAGTGGATACAACGCAAGCAAGGATCTAGTCAGGAGAACACAACCTGGATACGTGCAATACAACAAGTTCAAGAGTCACCATTGGACCGTGGTGACTACAGGCAGTAGACATAATAGGATTTGTTTTTATTTTTGTTTTTTGCGGCCCAATGTTCTATGCAGAACAGGCGGACCTAAGTGCTAAGTAAGTGCAAGTGCAAAGGTGTTCAGTTAAGAGCTGTTTTTTTAGTCTTTTCTTAAAGACAGCGAGAGACTCTGTAAATCGAATAGTTTGGTAACTCATTCCACCATCGGGGAACTACAGAAGAGAAGACTCCAGCTATCGACAAGCCCCGTTGTAGTGGTTGGATCAACTGCTTTTTGTTGGCCAAGCGTCTGTATGACAGAGGTCAGGTAGGAGGGAGCTGTTTTCATTGCCTGTTTTGAATGCAAGTGTTAGAGTTTCGAATTTTATGCAGGCAACAACTGGAAGACAGTTAAGCGATCTGAACAGTGGGGTGACATGAGCTGTTTATGGCTCGTTGGAAACTAGACATGCTGCTGCGCTCTGGATCATCTGCAGAGGTTTGACCGTGCATGTGGGGAGGCCTGCCAGTAAGGAGTTACAGTAGTCGATCCGTGACACGGACGGACCAGGAGTTGTGCTGCATGTTCAGACAGGGATCGACACAACCGAGCAACAGAGGCACACAAGCCTTGAAGGTTAGTTGGTCATCGATCATGACACCCAAGTTTCTGGCACACTTTGTGGGTTTGAGTTGGGTTGATTCAAGCTGGATGTTGATTTCTTGTTGAACAGACAGACTAGCTGAAATGACAAGGAGCTCAGTCTTGGAGAGAGTAAGTTGAAGGTGGCGTTTTTTCATCCGTGCCGAGATATCTGCAAGGCATGATGAGATCCAGGCAGAGACTGTGTGGTCGTCTAGGGGGAACGACAGGAGTAGTGATGCTGTGGATATTGCAGCTGGTAGGGTTTTGAGTGCTTGTTATATTAATTAAAGTATCAATATTTGGTGCCAGCGTATCAATACTTATATCGCACGGGGAAGGATGATGACATATCTCTGCATAGATATTTTGTCCCACCCAGAAGAAGCAACAGATTTGGATTTTCTAACCTGGAAACTCAGTATTTTTCTCTACAGAGTCTAAAAGCTCAGATTAAGTGTGGTGTGTGGAGCTGTCTGGTTCCTACGTTGCTCTGTTAGATGGAGATGATGAGGCTGGATGGCTGTGGAGAAGCAAGCAGGCACAAAACAACAATGGCAAAATGCTGTAGCGGTGAATCTTAAAGAGTAGTAAAAGGGCTCCTGTACCTGTTGACTCACCTTAGTCCAAGGATGTGCCTTAATCTGGGGAAATTTGAACTCGGTGTAGTTGGGGTTCATCTCACGGATCTGCTCTCGGGTCGGGGTGCCGAGAACCTGGAAAGTCAAAATCATGAAGTTCAGCGACATTATGAGCTTGAATTCACTCATGAAAAAGAAATAAATCTGGTAAAACTGTGGCCTACACAATGTGGGTCACATTTACCTTGATAATTTCAACCAACTGATCCACTCCACTGTCACCAGGGAAGATTGGTTGTCCTAGCAACAGCTCTGCCAGTACGCAGCCGGCTGACCACACATCTAGAGGAAAAGTCAGGTCACCAAAAGAAAAAGAAGTCCCATTTAGACACAGAGGAGCAGGAACGACCACAGACATGACCAGCAAGTGACACAGAAAATCTCAGCCCAAATACATGTTTATCTATAGATTATAACATCATATATGTGCTGAAATAACGCTTATTAAGTAGCTTAAGGGTTGAACAGCTGGAGTCAGCCTACCTATGCTGGAAGTGTAGTCAGTGGCACCAAAGATGAGCTCAGGGGCTCGATAGTAGCGAGAGCAGATGTAGGACACATTAGGCTCTCCACGGACCAGCTGCTTAGCACTGCACATAAAATCAAAGCATATAATCATCATTGACACAATCTCCACACTCCAACAGAATGGAAATATCAACCCAAAGTTACACTCTGTGATCAGGATTTAAGAGCAGACTGAAATATTAAAGTACTGCCTACTTATCCTAAAGTATAGCATGTGACATCCATCCATCCATTCTCTATACACCGTTTTATCCCCACTAGGGTCGCGGAGGGTGCTGGAGCCTACATTGTCATTATTATTATTACTATTATTATTATTATTGCTAATAATAATAATAATAATAACTAGAGTCTATCCCAGCTGACTCGGGTGAAGGCAGGGGACACCCTGGACAGGTCGCCAGTCTGTCACAGGGCTACATATACAGACAAACAGTCACTCTCACATTCACACCTACAGACAATTTAGAGTAATCAATTAACCTCAGCATATTTTTGGACTGTGGGAGGAAGCCGGAGTACCCGGAGAAAACCCACGCATGCACAGGGAGAACATGCAAACTCCATGCAGAAAGATCCCAGGCCCAAGCCGGGATTTGAACCGGGGATCTTCTTGCTGCAAGGCGAAAGTGCTAACCACTAGGCCACTGTGCAGCCCTTGCATGTAACAGTACCAGATTTATTGCTACATTGCAGAGAAACTTCACACTGCTGCTACATTCAGCTTCAAAAATTAACTCAATTCAGTTCTCTCTAAGTTTAACCCATACATGTTTTATAGGTCTGCAGCAACATTAACACTTTATAAAGTCTGTATGTATCAGCTGAAGTACAAAAGGCTTTAAATGAGTCGTGTGACATTTGGAGAAACGGGCTTATTCACCATAGTGAGAGCTGATACTCAAAAGATTGATACCAGTTACTATCTGTGAAGCCACATGAAGCTAGAACAGTGGATACAGCTAGTCTTGTTTGTTTAATTAATCAAAAATTAAGCATAATATGTAACATATGGCTGCTAAGCTAACTGGCTGCTGGGGCCTGCTGCTAGTTTTCTGCTCAGACACGACAGCGGTTTGAATCTGAACATCAAAATCTGGGAAATGAAGCAAATAAGCATATTTTGCTGAATGTCAAAGCATTCCTCTAGATCCCAGAAGACAGCAGAACACTATAAAACTGTATCTCACCTGCCAAAGTCGCAGAGCTTGAGCACGGCTGTCTCTGGGTCCAGCAGCAGATTCTGGGGTTTGATGTCCCGATGGCAGATACCAAACGAATGGATGTAGGCCAGGCTCCTGAACAGCTGGTACATGTACAACTACGCATGGAAACACACACACACAAAGGTTAGAGCCGTTACAGAAAGCTCAGTTTTCATCTCAGAGTTAAGTCTAGAAACAACCACTTAAGAATCTATTTCAGTCCGGTCAAGTGCATGACGTTTTATCAGCAGATGTTCAGACGACAGTGAGCCTTGTAAAGATAAAATAAAACATGTCTCTGTAGCTGCACAGCCCTGTTCTCTCATCAGATCCTATCAGAACACAGTGAATTTTGTGGATGCTACATAGGTTCTGGGTGGTTTATGTTCATTTATGTGTTTTTTTAAACTTCAAGACTTCAAAATAATCCTTAATTTATTCTCTAAAACTTGCAGTCTTGATCTCTGACGTCATATTTGTGCTCTTCTAACCCCTAATTTCCTGCTCATGAATATTCATGCTTAGGTAACAGTGAGTGTTTCTTCTGTCTTGTGAGACTAATAAAGTGTGGGTGTTTTATTATCACTTCACTGATAGGTTCAGACTGAAGGTGTGCAATGAGCTTTTTGCCAAATTATTCTCACATTTGTGTCACACATCTGTCAGAGCCAGAAAAATGCTTTAGAAGTCTTATCTGGGCACACAGCAACAAACAAGCACAACAGGAACACTTTATAATAATAATAACTGAAAAAGTGTAATGCAGGCAGAGATGCATGATATACAGTTCTGTTTCTGCATGCTGTATTGTGCTCTATGATTTTCTTATGCACAAATTATTCTTTTTAACAAAGAAGCAAAAGTTAATGAAATTCAATTAGGGAAAAAAACCAGGAAAGAAAAAGCACATCTAGAAAATTTCCCTTGGGTCAAGGAGAAACTTTTGGTCATAAAATCATATTTATTGTTGCCTATATCTAGTCTGTAGAAAAAGGACATTTGGCCTTGTTAGCAAGCTGATAACAGATCTTAGAGGGACGTTTGTGGATTTTAGAATGTAGGATGAAGCATAATATGAAAAGCGTGGTTCATTTATGGACAATTTGGGGTCGAGATGAAAAAAAAAGAATGATCATACGCTACAAAAATACACCAGAGGCTTGTGTCCTGCACAGAGTTTAGGGGGATAAATTCACTGAAACTGTCCCAAGTACAATTTTTAATGCATTCACAGAAAGAAGACTATTTTTTTTAGTACCTGCAATTATTTATTTAGTTATTGTTGCAATTTTAATGTTTAATGTCTTGGCCAGGCTTCCCTTGAAAAAGAGGTGACTGTGTCTCAACGGGAACGACCTGGTTAAATAAAAGCTACATTTAAAAAGAAAACAAAAAATAAATATTTTGTACTATGGATATGAAATGTATTGATGGGTTTAAAATTTAATTTTGTAGAAAACAAACAAAGAAAATGCTGTCAGTGACAAAACACCATCATGGCACTCTACTGGGATATAAGACACTGTATAGGAGTTTGGTTAAATATGGTCTATTCCCAGTCTTAATTAAAGCTAGATAATTAAATGAAGGGCAGTATTTCTTGCCGTGACTATTCCGGACACACACACACACACACACACACACACACACACACACACACACACACACACACACACACACACACACACACACACACACACACACACACACACACACACACACACACACACACACACACACACACACACACACACACACACACACGTTACATACCTTGACATAGACCATGGGCAGAGTCTGTTTGGCTCGGCTGTAGTGTCTGGCCACTCTGTAGACCGTCTCAGGAACGTAGTCCAGAACCAAATTCAAATACACTTCATCTTTCTGTTGGAGAGAGACAAGAAGAAAAAAAAGCTCAAACATGAGAACACACAAACACATCAGAACTGTCATATAAAGTGAGACAAAAAAATCCAACAAAACTGACAGAATGAAATCTCATTCATGCCCTCTACTTCACGTCAGCTGCCTGTTGATGTCAAATTACTACTTTCTGTCTGCAGCTTCTCAGCTGTGATGCATCTTTTCCAGATAAAAGAAGCTGTCTCCGAGTTGATGGTTTTTTTTCCAGCCTAACTGGGGATCCATTGTGTCTCCCCCGAGGGAAGGAAGCAAACAACCATGCGTCACAACGGTCTGCGCTCAAACAGTGGCCGCAGACAGTGATATCATTTCCTGGCTTCCTGGTTGGACGAGGCCGGTGTCGGAGGGCGGGGTGGTTCACGTTCTACTCTGGAGCGCTCTGACCCCGAAAGGATGCCGTATGTGAGGGTTCTCCACCCAATTATTCTAGGACTTCCTTTTTCCTTTGATTCTGGCCAGAGCTGGCCGACATGAAGCCATCACGGCTCCTTTGTGAGACCATCGTCTAATAAATCACCGCTGAGAATCTCAGACCGAAACGCAACAGTTAAGACATATTTTTAGATACAAAGCACCTTATAGAGTCAC
Source organism: Acanthochromis polyacanthus (assembly GCF_021347895.1). NCBI lineage: Eukaryota > Metazoa > Chordata > Actinopteri > Pomacentridae > Acanthochromis > Acanthochromis polyacanthus. Next base: position 34,239,105 of record NC_067126.1, on the reverse strand, counting down.
AAAGGAGATTAGTCACAAACTCATTCATGCATTCACAGCTAGTCCGCTCGTCCCTGATGCCGTGTTAGGAGGAACAGAGCTCACTGCACAGAACACTTTGCCCTGGTTAAGTGTTGGGATGAATAAATCAGCTATCAGTGAAAGACTGAATCTGTGATTAGTGGAGTCTGACAAAAGTGTCTTATATGCATATTAAAGACAAATCTGGCATAATTTTATATTTTACTTAGATTTCATCCCCAAAAAAGCTCTAAATGAACAGTTCGCACTAGCTCTCTATTCTGTGACATTCAGCAGGAAGCAAAAGAATTCCTACTGCAGACATTTCACCACAGAAATCTGGCTTCTGGGAAAAAATTCTTAGGAACTTTCTAAGAAAACCACACAACATCTGTTGATTTCACTTCCATAAGTCAAACTGGAATAAACGGTGTATTTGCAGGGGACTATTTTCATCAGGGATGAATGCACATTTAGTGCGTATTTATGGCATCAGAATGGTGATGTGGGACCTGCCCAAAATAAACTACACCGGCCATGTTTGTGGTAATGAGAGAACATGTCACCCAGTGCAACAATGTGGCTCACTCATGTGTTTTAAATAGTTGTTGGAAAGCAACTGAAGCATACGGAGGAGAGGGATAAGCTATATCAGGCTCTGGATACACGGGGAATGCTTGATAGTGAGATCAATTCATTGTTGGGTTTACTTGCAGAAAATAAAATGCAGAAAACTGCCAGTTTTCTCTCGATTTATTTATGAGTGTTGCACTGAACTGATGACGCTTCTTTCGCTTGCTGCCAAACTGATACTTTATAAAAGCTCATCTGCAGTCGTGGCATTTCAGGTGAACTCGCATGAGTATATGTTTTATTTAGAACTTCTAATCCTGTGACAAACTGTACTTCTGAACACATCAAACATATCTCCAATCACAACCTTAAGGGTTAACTATGACCCGCTGGAAAATCTGGTCCAGTCATTCATCCCATTGTCATACTTGTAACCACAAGTGTTAATGTATGAAAAATATATCTCCCCTAACGCGTTTATGGTCTCTCCATTGTTGAGATTACAGCACTTCCTGCTACATCTAACTGTGTCACTGATTAGAACAGCTGATCAGCGTCCAACCACCAAACACAGCTGTGAGACATGAAGCCTCAGGTACTAAAGCAAGCCTTCAAAATTACACTAAATCAATTTTTCCTTGCTTTCCCCCTCTCCCCCTCCTATCTGGTGTGGAACTGACTTTCCGTATCCTTTTGACTCCTCTCCCCCATCTGTTAGCAGCGTTGCCAGTCTGCTCGACATGCAGCTTAAGCACTGGCTCCCTGCAGGTCTGCAAAGCACAATCAGTGAGCCGGGCCCTGTGAAAAAGCTCCCAGACAGACTGCACGGTACACTTCTGTCAGCTCAATGTCCCGCTTTGCGGTGACTGCTCTCTCCCGCTCAGATAATTACACATATACGGGGGGAATGAGACAAATCTGGCGCCTTAAAGACCGGGAGGCAGATGATGATGCTGGTGACGATGAGCAGCGTTTCCCAAACAGCACGTTGGCACAGATACCTTCATTTTGCACTCTAATCTGTCACTGGCATCACTTTCACTCCTTAGCACTCTTTCTGTGTGTCTCTCTCTCCTCCTCAGCCATGAGTGTGTGCAGTAATTTCCCTCTCTCCAGCAAAACTCCCATTGATAACATTTGTGACGGCTGGAGAGGCTGTTCCGCCTCCTGCTAGCGCCACCAAAGCTATATTTAGCCTAGCAACAGCGATGACTCACTTCCTGCCTCACTACAAAGCCACTTCCTTGGCTTGTTCCCAGAAGGTTAGCGAGGCGAGGATCTGATTGGCTCCTTGTTCACTCCCCGCTAAATAATTCAGCCTCTAATTTGGTGAGAAAAACATACGCACCTGAAACAACTGGCTCCATGAACACAAACGCCACATAAACGGTGCGTAGAAGACTCGAGGGGAATGTGTGGCGTACGTTACACACAGGATGCAAGTCAGTTTCCACAAGTGAGGCTTCCATTAACATGTGTTTGTGCCTCTTGGTCTTGCACAGTCACACCTGACACATTACGCAAGTCGACACTTACAAAGCACCTCGCTCCAGTCCCGTATGATTCAAGAAATTTACACAACACTCGGCGTTAATGAGTCTGCACTGGAGAGGCTGGAGGGACACACGGTGAATGAATCCTTATTTTGACACGCACTAATGAGGACACTTGCAACATGGCACTGTGCATCTAAGAGTAAGTCTGCAAATATGTGCAGGGGACACAGCCAGATCACTGTGTTTTTGCAAGATAATGCGGCAGCTCAGCCAACCCACTGGACCTGAGTCATTACCCAGAAGCAACGCTGCTCAACCGCATTCTGTGTATTAGCATCCGAGAGTGTGTTTGGAATACATTTCTTGCATGTAGGGTTCAACGATTAAGGTTGCCTGACGGCTCCGGCAAGCGCAGAGTTACACTGGGATGTTAACGTCCGGATTAAACCGCAAGGAGGCCCAGCAGCAGAAGTGACGGGCGGGCCCATGTGACCCCTTATTTAGCTATTTTTTCTACGTTTTATATTCATATCCAGTCATCTTCAAATGCTCCTCATATTAAGTGCAACAACAGATTACTCAAAGACAACACATTTATTTAGAAATATGCAGCGTAAGAACAACAAAATCTAAAATACTTAAAAATTTAAGGCTGTATAAGAGAACCTTTACAGCCTGCATTTAAGAGAAAAAAATCTTGTAAAAGACGGTGACAATTTAGCAGCAAGGACGGCAGAAGAAATGTATTAAGAAATGGTTTAGTACTGTAACTGCAAAACTGTAAAAATCAAAATAAAAAATTTAAAAAGTAAAAAAAGTAAAAATTCTTTTTTCAGTGATTTTACTCAATATTATGTGTATGTTACTATAATTATTATCATTGTATATGTTATGACAGTTTTTATTACTATGTATGTGCAAAATATGTAAAATAACAGTATTTTTTTTTTTTTTCCAATTTTCAATCTTTATGTTTTCAATATCTGTAAAACAATATTTTTTGTAGACTTAAATACAGCAAAAAAAGAGAGATCTATTTTATGGTAATTGGGCAAAGGATGGGGATGCGACTTACATTTATTTTTCAATTTTTCTTATTTATTATTTGCCCAAAAATTTAACAATATTTCAACAATTTTACCAGTGATTAGCTGTAATCTAACAAAAGTGGGAATATCTGTAAAACAACCTTAAACAACCTTTAACTGTAAAATAAAAAAATTAAAAAACTTTTTTTACAGTGTGTTCAAATTGCTTTTTAAAATCACACCCTTGTGCACGATGATGCCAGATTTGTTTGGTTCTGTGCAAACAAGCACAGCCAGCGTTAAGGAGAAGCTGTCTTACTGGCAATATAGCAGGATTTTTGCATAAAAGAGGCAAAAATGAGACAGAAATTGTGAGACAGGACCTCAGCAGAAGTATTTTTTGCCATAATGACTGACTGAGCTTGCTGTTGAAAGGCTTTTAAAAGTGCCAATAACTGAAGAAGATGCTCAGTAGGAATCATCAGCACAGAAAACAAGCAGACGTTTTCTATCTCTGCTCCGGCGAAATTACCAAATAGGCAAAGTGGGCATCAAAATCCCCTGATTTGCTGAGCGTCATCTAGTTGCATTATGCTCTGTAACACTACTAAAGATGATAGCTGCATTTTAGAGCATCCTTATGTAAAGATGTAGTTTGCATGTTCACATTGCATATTCCCATATTAAAGAAAACTACCACATATTCACTGACACACAGGTGACTTGGTATCAGGCTGTGTAACTCCATAGAAAGACTGGTTTTAGGGGATTATGGGAAGGCAACCAAGTTTGCTATTGATTTGTCCTGCTGGCTTATGAATTCTGTAACTCATTTGTATTTCTGTAAATGCACCTAAATTTGGGAAGGAACTGAGAGCAGTAGCTTTAACCTACTGCTAAAAATGTTTTCACAATGCATGACGGTATATCAGTGAATCAAACCAGGCTAGTGGAAGCGACTGTGTGCAATTTTCCCATAATAGATGTGCTTTCGAGAGGCAGCATCTTACCTGCACTCGCATTACGACTTCATATTTTGAAGAGATAAAAGTCAAGCGACTATTTGCTTGCCTGCCTACGCTGTTTGGACCGGTGGCCTTCTGTTTAAACACACTATTATACAAGTGGTTAAAGGGTAAAAGCAAAAGCACACTGTGTGCATCAGGCACGCCACATGCCAGCCGTTACATAAGACTACCTGTGCACATGCTGACAAACGGAGTAGCAACAGTCCTCCTGTGTCTCACATCTGCAGCCAGCAGGAACCCTCATTTCAGGACGCAAACGACACCTACAAACACCTGGCCCGACCTCATTTCATCCCTTTTTCAGTGCCTTATTTAGTTCTTTCTCCATTTATTTTACACATTTACCATCTATCCACCAACCTGTTGAAAGTCTCCATCTGCCCACTAACCTCTGACATTACCTTTTGCCTACTTCACTCTCCCTCCTCTCAGTCTAGGCTCCAGCGGTAGTAAATCCCCATACCAGCAGCAACATGGTGCCAGTCTCCATAATTAGCCGAGCGATACAGTAAGAGGGGAGGTGGGGGGGAGGAGAAATGGATACATGAAAGGTGGGGGGGGGGGGGGGGGGGGGGGGGGAGTTAAAAGGGTGCAAAGATGAAAAGGACACGATCAGACCTTGCGTTCTATCTAAAAATTACCGCGAAAAGTCAAGTCTGGAAGTGTAATTTTCTGCGTCACACCTGTCAGTGTGTCAGTATACCAAGAATTAGCCGCGATTCCCAGAGGTCAACGGGCACATGGCATGAGGCGAGGGGTGGGCAAGGAGGCGGAACTTCCCGTTAGGACGGGAGGGCTCTAGTAAATCTATAATTAGCTGACACCCTCTAGTCGGGCAAACAGATGCCCCTTGACCATCTTTCAGTGCGCTCTACTCCCACCCATCCTCACTACCGGCCCTCCCCTATAATCCTCAACAGCTCTCTTGGCCTCGGTAGGTGTGCAGCAGAGGAGCATTCCAAACTGCAGCGTCATGGGTCTAGTCCCGACAGCATGTGTGCCAAGTCCATGTGGGTCTATATTTGACATGCAGGCCTCTGCCTGTTTGTCAGCTAGCTCAATGACATATTCCAGCCTTGTAGTCTCCAGGGGACCTCCAACGGTCGACAGAGACGGACAGCGAGGCAGAGAAGGGACTTCCCTGTCACATCGGCCTCTATGTACTATTATATTTATTAAGAGCAACAAGGCCGGGAGGCAGACATATGATGAGAGACGACGCTTCTGACAGGCACAGACGGTTCAAAAGGCAACAAGGAAAGCATGAAAAGAAACTCAAAGAGGAAAAGCTAATTCCCAGGGACAACAAAAGATTGACTGTGACTGGGAGAAAGCAAAATGATTTTACTACTCTGATCGAAGCCATGTGCTCAGTCATTTTAAAACACAGAGAGTCCAGTGGACCTTAAAGTGCTCTTGAAGACGTAAAGTAAAAGAAGGGTTCTTCAAGCAGTCATAAACAGAGCAGGGAAAGAATACGCCAAGTTTACAGAACACAGTTATTCCACAAGTCAAAAGCAATGCCAGAAAGAGTTAGTGCTGTGATCAGATTCCATTGGGATTTTCTCCGATATCCTTTACAAGTGTGGCCCTATTATGCGAAAAAATTAACGAGGGATCCATAAATTCAGATTTTAGATTACAAAAGAAGCATGATTTAGTGCATCACACCCACTGTTCTACATGCTTTGTTGTCATTTCAGGGTGGGACGAACAGAAAATTTTGCACAGCCATTTTAAAGAGACGACTATTAGGAAATGCTGCAGATATTTGCAGACATTATTTAATGATTTCATTTTAGCATGGTGACGTCTAAGTGTCTTACTTCTAACCTGCCTTCTTCACTTTTATCCTTCACTGTCCAGACCGACTCTGCAGTGTCGTAATGCTGCATGAACCAGGCCATTTATTTCCTTCTTTTAAGCACATACATGCCATTTGGATCGCAGCTACACTGGAAATTAGGCCTTTTTAGACCCTTCATGACTACAGTTACTTAATCACCACTGTCGGCATGTACTTGTGGCTATGTGCTGCTAACATGACTTCTTCTACAGATAAAACACTTCAGCTGCATCGCACCAATAGAAGCTCTAGAAATATTTCTACATTATAAATCATCCATGTGGTTAAGATCTGAGGCTACGTCGTTGCATACCGCACCAGTTGTAATAAAACTGTTGTCTGTTACACCAATAAAAGACGCTCCAAAAGTCAGATTTTATTCACGTTGAAATCAAGACCTTTTCCTTGTTATGTCTTGGGCTCACTGATGAAAGTTTCAAAGCATATACAGTGGTCCCTTGTCTATCACGGGGGTTACAATCCAGACCCCCCCATGATAGATGAAAATCCGCGAAGTTGCAACCATATTTATTATATATATTGTATGAATGACGAATCGATGAATTATCTGAACACGATACGTCATCCAAAGCGGAAGCAATGCAACAGAAATGACCGTCTGAGCGTATACATATAGCATATGCATGATACAGCATGGATGTCTGTACTTCTGCTTTTGACGACGTATCGAGCTCAGATGATTCATCGATTCGTCGTTAGTGGCAGCCCTATTATTAGTGTTTGTGTTTTTGTGGTTTCGTCAGCGTAGTTAGTTTGGATAAGCGTTTTGTTGCCAGGACCATGAGTGTGAAGTGCGTTTGATGACATCCTGACACATTTATATGATGCTACTTTGTGTTTTTGTGTCAAAATAAAAGCATCTGCCAGTTGCAGAGTGTATAAAAAGCAGATCTCCTTTCTCCAGTTCTTCAACGCAGTTCGCCACAATAACGAATACACAAAAATATCTATATAGTGCAAAATCCTGCGATATGGCGAAGAATCCACGATACCAAACACAATTTACAAATCCGCGATACAGTCAGACGGCGAAAAGTGACCTGCGATTTGGCGAGGGACCACTGTACTAAAACATGAACCCCTCAGATCAGCAGATGAAGAACAAGAAGCAGCCAACTGACCTTGTCTCCGCTGGAGTAGAAGAAGTAACGCAGGCGGACTATGTTGCAGTGGTCCAACTTCCTCATGATTTGCAGCTCGCGGTTCTGTAAAAAACAAAACATAAGAAGCACATTACATCAAGAATTCATATATATTTCTGCAACTGAGTCTGTGGTCTTCAAGTTAACTTCAAGCATTGGACCAACAGCACATTGAGCAACACCTTATTTTGAGCATTAAGTGTTGCTAAGTAGTAGCTACAGCGCCTAAAAAACACTACATTATTGTGTCTTATGACAGAAAACACACACTTAGTCATGCGGTTGAACAATAATGTCACTGACAGCGACGTCACTGTCACAAGTCAATGTGCCAGTTTGTCAAGATTTGAGCAAAACGGATGTGCTAGCAGCAAAAGAATGCTATTAAACAGAAAAATAATGGACATTCATTCCTTCGTGGAAGTAACAATCCGGCAGGCTAAAAGATGACACAATCAAGCACTGTGTGGCATGTTTTCCATCCACACTAAGAGCAACAAAACCTAATAAAAAAAGACAGCAACTGGAAAGCAGAAAACAGAAAAGGATGCGATAACAGAAGAGTCAAAGTAAAGATTATCTCGTGTCCTCTAGTGTGAAGAGCTGCAGGCCTTTTCAGGGCCACTAGAACAAAATGTAAGCACTGAACCCTGGTAGAGGCACTCCATCTATATACATATAGTGTGTCCATGCAGAAAATGGCTGTGCATATGGACTTTCTCAACGGTGGGCAGGAATTCAAGCATTGCATAAAGCTTTAACAGCTCCATTATAGTTCATATTCTCTCCCATTTCCCTTCTTTCCCTCCTCCTCTTTATCACAGTGCTTTGTGATGACTTGATCTAAAGTGCTTGTGTAACATTCGGAGAGCGTGGACCCCAGTGTGGAGAAATAAACGGGTGGTTTTTCAGAACAGAGACGGAACATAGCAGAGAACAGAGAAGAAAGCTTAATGCAGGGATAAAGTAAAAACCAGTCTGTGGCAGAGCAGTCCAGTCATTACATAATAATCTGACTTTTGTTTCAGAAGTCATGTGCAATTTGAATGGTGCAAAGCAAGTGCAGTGACATGCATATTAATCAGAAATGTATTACAGCTTTTCATCTTTACTGTGGGATTGACATGAAACGAACCTCATATATGTATAAAGGGACTCTTATTGTGAAAATCCAGATGTATATTGCCACTGACAACGTAATTCATCAGTAGATGTGCTTGTTGACTTATTCACTTGTAAACACACCAAAAACTGAGCTAATTAGCTGACCAAAAACTGCAGATTTCTGGGGGGAAAAGGTTGTGGAGACACTTCCGAGATGTGCAATTAATGGGTGTGGTCATGTGTAGAGACAGACTTCAGGTTTGGAGTAGAAAATGTTTTATTAATAAATGACTGATTCCATAATAAATAATTATGGTATTTGTAAAGACACGATCATAATGAACATAAAAACATTTTTTTATTATTTTTAATAAAAATATATGCAAGATATATCCCGTGGACTTCAAAAGTCCCTCAGTTATATATTGACCCAGATGATTATTTGTGGAATGAGGAAAAAATAAAGAAAACTCTTATTTTGTAATATTTTCAAGGTGTACAGTAATGATACTTAATTTAAGAAGGAGCCTGTTTCATGAGCTGCTGTAACTAATGGAAAGAACCTAATGCAACACAGGATGAATGACAAATTGACACTCAAATCGGGATGATAATTTCTGGATTTCGGATGTTAAATACAGCTGATTCAGGGTATGACTCAAGAAGTGGAAAATACCCATGAAAGTCGCAGTTCTAAACTTTTCCTCATATAGAACTAAGAGGTTTAGTATCTGCATTATATGACTGGTTATGTAGAGCAGCAGCTAGAAATGACTAGTTAGCTGACAGACCATTACTTTGACTGATTGTTTAAGTCTAGCCAATAAAAACTGCAAAAAATCTTCTCTTGTTCTTGTTCAGCAATCTTCACTTGTTCCGCTGACATCTTAACACATCACCTTGGGCTGTAGGCTTGTGATGGGTATTATTTGTCACGACTACATGAAACACTTCTTAGATAAAATGATCAGATTAACCGATAATGGAATTAATTGTGGGTTTTTTTGCAAACCTGAAACAATGTTTGTTCATCACACATCATAAAATAATTAAAAATGTCCATCACAATCTCTCTGAGCCCAAGTGGGATTTCAAACAGAGCTATTCAAGCAAAGCTATTCAATTAACTGTCATAGGAGAGAAAGAAAAACAGCAAATATTCACATTTGACAAGGTGGAACCAGTGAATGTTTGGTATTTTGATGGAAAAGAGAATAGAAGATCTTTATTTGTCATTGTACCCATTTCAAAGTGCAAAACAGCATCAAGTCAGAGGTATATAATAAACAAATAACTAAATAAACGAAAGAAAATGCTTCTCAACTAACTAGAACATGATTATTTAACACTGAAGAGGATACTCGAAAAATAAATACACAATATATCACACATACAAGACATCTGATTGCACATTTCAAGCTTTGGCAGTCTGCTTTGCTGGTTGATTATCAAAATTTCAGCTCTATACTGTAGCAACGTGGCTGATTGACAGGCTGACAAGGCAACCGGCCGACTGACTGAATGAGTTCGACTAAACGGGGGAAAAAAACGTCCGTGATGCTCGTTGAACGATCTAATGAGATTCCCTGCTATGTGGGTCAGGACCAGGCTGGCTGGTGGAGTGAAAATCGCTGCCATCCTTCACTTTTTCAGGATTTAAAACCCCGTCATTCATTTTTTAACAGAACAGAGAGCTGCTGTCCGTCCACCACTCGACCTCGGCAGCAGCATCTTGTAGCTCAACAGTCTGGTATAGACAACCCCTTCTCCCCTCCCTCTTTACCCTCTCCTTTCAAGCTAATTCACTTCCAGGCAGATGCAAATGCTTCCCACAGTCCTCCCCGCTGCTTTTTCACCCTTAGCACAACCCCCACATCATGAAGTGACATCATTGTGCGTGGGTCACAGACCAGCCATCGAACCATCGTGCACTGCAGGCAACGCCCTCGTCTTCTTGCACCGGAGTGTTTGAGGGCGTGTGTGTGTTGTAATGTGTGGGAGAGATTGTACCATATGGCGGGGGAGCAGACAGGCTGTTGAGTAAAGCCCTGCCCAGCTCCAGTTCTACTGCAGTCATTCCTGCTGACCTGTCATCCTCCAGTGTGTCAGCCGCCCAGCCAGCAGAGACAGGAGGAGACAGACCGGGTGGAAATGAAGACAGAGAGAGAGAGAGAAATGCTTTGATTGCAGGCTGCTGGAAGTGCTACACCTGAGCACTTCATGCTGCTGATGTGAACGGCCAAATGAAGCCACATGGAGTCTGGCGAAAGATTAAATGTGCAGAGGAATAGCGTAAAACCTGCACCAACACATGGCCGGTTTTATAGCTTTTTGTGCTTAAGCTTACGGATGACTGTAAACAATAAAGTAGTTTTACATTTTAAGGAGATTACTGTCATAACTACCCACAAATCCACCAGTTTCTTGATTTTGTTGCAAGATTTTAGTCATTTAGTTGTGACAAATGAAGATCATCTCACCGAAATTAATGCTTTTTTCAACATGATTTTAAAAAGTAAACACTTATCCTCTTTGAATGACATTTTTCAGACATTTTTATAAGAAGATGAATTGGTCACTGAGGAAAAAGTAAGTATATCCCTAAGCCACGCTCAAAATCACATACTTTTTATTACTTTCAGTGCAGCCGGCTTATGAAGTACACTCTGTCTCATGTAGTATACATACAGCCTTGACATACTTTATGATAATCTTGCATCTTAAGCTTTTGTCTGGAACCTGTAGTGCAAAATAAACTGTTATCTGTCAGCTTGTTTATATTCATACGAATGTGAGGGATTGTGGCCAGAAAAGTCTGCTGGCTCGCATTACAGCAAAATCTAACCAGACATAGTACTGGATCATACACATTTTTATCCTGCCATACTACAGGGTTATTCAGAAAGAACGAACCGATTTCGTTACATAATATTTTAATAGGTAAAAGCAACAAAAAATTCCAGCCAAGTCGCAAGTGTTCTACTCACAATCACCTTTTATTTCCTGTCTTACAAGTGTTCAACGTGTCCACCACTTGCAGCACGGGCAACATCAATGCGATAAGACGATTCCTCCCTGACGCATATCACCATCCACTGAGTTGATCGCTGTTGTTATTCGATGGCCTTAAACATCAAATAAAAGTGGATTGTGAGTAGAATACTTGTGACTTGGCTGGAGCTTTCTGTTGCTTTTCCTTATTAAAATATTGTGTAATGAAATCGGTTCATTCTTTTTAGTGTGGTTGTATTTATTATACCTTCAAATCTGTACAATTAAAACCAGGGGTGTCAGATTAGTTCCAGATTAGGTGCCACTGATTTCAGCTTCATTTGGGAGTAAAAGATGGAACCTGACTGATTTAAACCCCTGACATCCAGTGTCTGATGTTCTCTTTGCTGTTGCCACGTGTGGTGCCATCATGCCGAGATCTAAAGAGCTCTGTAAGGTCTTCACAAAAACAAAAAACTGGTGTGGATGACTCCAAGCCTGGTAATGGATTTTAAAAAAACCATCTCCAATTTATTTGACATAAATCATTCCGCTGTGAATAAAATCATCTACAAGTGGTGCCATTTTGGACCGACTGCCAACTCGTCCAGGACTGGCAGCTCCAGCAAATTCAGCCCAGCAGCAGGCAGTTTGATGCAAAAACAAGCGTGCAGAAATCCTAACATTTCATCACAGGATCTGCAGGTAACTGTTGCAGCCGTTGGCATCAAAGTGCTGCATCCACAATCAGAAGGAGATTGCACAAATTCAACCGGCACTGGAGGCGTGCCAGGAAAAAGCCTTCAGCGTCCAAAAAGAACATTAGAGCAACAGCACGGTTTGCTGGTGTACATATAGGCGAAGAGCGGGCCTTTTTAGATGAATGAGAGAACATGTTCAGGCTAAAGGCGGATTTTCCAGAGAACAACCTCATGCTATCTGTGAAGCATGGTGGTGGAGGTATTATGGTTTGAGATTTCTGCCCTGCCTGAGGGACTGAGCAGCTTGCAGAGATTGATCCAGCTCTGAATTCTGCATCAGATCAGAGAGTACTTGAAGATAATGTGAGGCCATCTGTCTGAAAGTTGAACCGGAAGTGGACCTTTCAACAACATAATGATCCTCACATATGCATTGTGCATGAGTGAGTGAGTGCTGGTTCTAATGCCAGCATCCATTTTCCAATCGGCTGATATGTGATCCCTCAGATGGGAAGGGAGGAGGATCCATCCCATAATGCACCACAAGCAGCCCACCAAGACTGTCTCGCACATTCACCAGCTCCACCCTAACTCAGAGCCTGTTCACATGATCGCCCTATGTGACTCGTGAGAGAAAATAAAGTGCGTGTTGGACTGGCACGGTTTAGTCGAGCCAGGCTCTCTTCAAAGATGAGTGTCAAATCAGACAGAAAAAAAACAGAAGTGTGGAGAAAATGGTTTTTTGAAGAGGAGGGATGAGAAGAAAATAGAACGCAGGTGTTTGGGGTTTGTATTTGTGTGCGACGGGGCAACGCACACTTGATGGCGCGTGCTTGACAGTCATGTGAAGAGTCTTAGCGCTCATTTCCTTCGTTTTTCCAAACAAGCTGCTTACAAAGAGGACAGGCTGAGCAAGTAGGAGCAAGTGAGAAAAAAAAGAAAGAGAGAGACAGATGAGAGCAGAGTCTGCTCCGAGGAGGAAACTGAACAATAAAACAGCGTGACGTTCAGCTGACCACTGAGCTGCTTAAAGATGCAACCTGCTAGCGTTTCTGGCTAACCACAGGCTAACATGAAGAACAGGATGTGACTTCATCATGGCTGGAGTCACAGCGAGTGTGTGCGTCCTGAACAAGCAGTGTGAGTTTGGTGGCAGATGGTCGACCCCCACACCATTAAGTGACTTAATTTATCTTGTCTGGTTTCAGATAGACTAACACATGCTGAAAAACTGTGTCGAACCTCAGAGAGGTTAAACTCCGGGCACTGAGCTGCTCAAGTATTTCGCTGAACCAGTTGGGTGAAAACGCTACAGGAAAACAGATCTGACTAAACTTCAGCGACTCGCAGAAAAAAGGAGCGGCAGGTTGGAAGTCTGGCAGATGATAGTGAAGCTGCTTTTACTCCTCGACTCCTCTCAACGTTGAGAGAAATCGACTTAAAGCAGAACATAACTCAAAAAAGAACATAAAGTCACGAGCAAGAAGGAAATAGCTTGAGCTTCTGTGTGGGGATGTGAGATATTGGCTTTTCTGCCAATGACCAATATGCGAATAACTCTCAATTTCCAGTTCTGATATCAACCGATACCGATATATGTGGGTTATTTAACAAATTTTAGGTAACATCACATATCTCTAGTCATGGAATTAACACATCATGCCTAATTTTATTGTGGTGTCCCAGTGGATGCATTCTCAAATGCAACGAGGCTTTATCGGGCCAAGAATATTGGTGGGCCGATATTATCAGACATCCCCAGTTCTGTGTTTAACTCTGGGTAACCCTGACCAACTTATTTTATGTTCTTTTTTAGAGTTCGAGGATGTAACACGGCACAAATGCACGCTGATCTTCCTGCAAAGCTTGCCTCTTAGCAGTCATTTTATTCTTTAATATTGCATTTTTCGACACACTTTGCTCATTGACTGAAGACAAAGGAACTTTACTGTTTGCAAATACGTTGCATGAGACAAGTGCAGAGGGACAAGCCTTTCCAAAAGCTACAAAAAGATTCGTGCACGCTGTCTCACCTGCAAAAAATGAATTTATTCATGAGGTTTCGGTGCTAAACCTTCATCAGGGAAGTGGTTTTGTGCAAATAAAACCCATCTTAAATAGACAGGAGCTGTACCTTTGCAAAAGTCAACAAACCCCACATACTACAGGAAGGCATGGATTGCAAACCATCATTCTACCAAATGACATCTTTAAAAAGCATACAGAAAAAAAGAATCACACAAGTAGGTCAAGCATGCTTACATAGAAAGAGTAAAGCTCGAGGATATGAATGCTTAAAACCCCCTAAGGCCCACAGGCACATTCTCCAAAAAAAAACTTGCCCTACAGGTTGCTTATGTAGGTGAACCTGCGATTGCAATGAAAAAATAAAATAAAGCCTTATACTGCATTGAGTAAAATATGCGTAAACACACAGAACCAGAAGGTCAGGGGGGTTTGATCTTCTTCCCTCGTGGATCCCTGAAAACTTCAAGTGTCTCAGCAGAAGACTAAATCCGGCTCTGCTCCAAGACCTCACTTGAGGTAGATTCTTTCCCAATGCTGCCGTCCTCCATTAGAAATGCAAGATGTTTAAATGAACTGAAAGCCTGTTTAGAACACGGTCATGTGCAGGTTTTTCAGCAGTCATGTGGGAAACACTATAATACCGCATTGTGCTGCATCATCCTCACCGTGCACACTGGCTGTTCTGTGAAGCCTGAGCATATGTGATACAGAGACACAAAGGGGTTCACGTTGGGAATAACATTTGCAAACGTCTTTGTTCCGTCTATTTTTCCCCCTGCTCTAACAGCCTGATCCTTGAAGGCGACGTTTCCTCTACAGAACTGACAGCCACACTGTTACACTACGGTGTAAACAGTTCTAGTCAGTAATCACACGGTGGAAATGCGCTCCCTCCAATCAGCACAAAAGCTTTTCATGATTGCTTAGAAAGTTGCATCCAGAAGCGCCGAGTGATTGCTATGTTTAGATAGGACTAGCACATGTTAAACTTGAAATTAAAAAGAAAAAAAATTAAAAGAAAAACCAGCATCCACTCAGTTGTAAATGCTGGTGTATTAGATGAGATTCAAACTTAAGATCATTTTGAAATATGTAGTATGTGAATTAAACTCCACAGTGTTACTCATAATTTGTCTCCATTTATATAGATGACAATAGGGCACTGTCATTAATATAATTAATATATAACCTATATTATAAAGCCATGATTTATTGCAGGGCTACTGAATTAACCTGTATTGGTTTAAGTTTAGTTTATTTAATAAATGTAGTAGCCAAAATGGATGAATAAAGTCTATCTTATCTTATCTTAAATATCAGGCAGAATTTTGACAAAACTCTCAATTTAATAACATGTTGAGCCCTTATCCTGTTTTGTGTGTGTTCATGTGACTAAAACGGCATGTACCTCTAGCCTCATTTTTAAAGCTCATAAAACTGAATGAGAATCTAAACAGCTGTTCTTTAGGCTTCTGAAAGTGACCAGCAGTGACAGTGAGTGTGTAAACATCCCGGTTGTAATCATTTTGTGTTTCTGGAGGTAAATCATCAGTTTTAGAAACTTGGGTAAGTCCTTAATTAGGAACGTGTCAGCTACTCCAAAAGAAAAGAAGATACTGTTGAATGTATGTCTCTTACCCAAGGTCTGAAAGATTTTTCTGGTGATGAAAGCACTAAATATGCTTGGTGCATTGAAATCTCCAGACTGTCTGTAATAAACAGGAAGCAGGTTTCCCAACACATACAGGTCAGGTCAGTTGACACATCAAAATGACATCATTATAATGCAGCAAACTTTAACCTGGATGCTAATATTTGTAATGTACAGACCAGATTCCTGCATGTCCAAGTAACTATTATATCTAAAGTATGATCAGCAGCCTCATGACCAGGCTACTGAAGTCCACACATGTAAACTCGAGCTGAGACAATGTTGCCCCCAGTGAAGGAACAACAAGCCATCAGTCAAATCTATTCAAAGCTCAGGAGGGAGATTCCAGCACAGCCTTACTTGGAAAGAAACCTGACATTTCCAAGGTGGCAACTGGGCTAAACTTGACAGATGCCTGGGTATTAATGGGTTCAAGTTTGTTTGTGCGACAAAAGACCCTCCCACCACTACCACACACACACACTTCCTGCAACACACATTAAAGCAGGAATGTGCTGAATGCAAAACACTCCGAAGTTTCTCCTTTTGTTTTCTCTCGCTTTGCAGCTTCTCTGATCTCCCTGTTCGTGTGAAAGATCGCTCCATTCACGTCTCGTTCACAGTTACTCAGTCACATCCATTAAGGAGGGAGGAGACGTTTATGTGCACCGTCATCATTCACACGCACACTGCTTTTCTCTGTCCTTTTGTTTCTTGCATTTTGTTGCCCAGACAGAGAAGGGAGTCAGCTGATATTGTGTTTGTATGTGCAGTTTTTTTCTTTACCTTAAACCTTTTGTCTTGCAGGACTTTCTTGATGGCCACCAGCTCTCCGGAGTCGCACAGTTTGGCTTGGTAGACGACGCCGAAAGACCCGTTGCCGATGACCTTAGTGTCCGTGTAGCTCACCTCCTGTGGCCGGTCGGGGCCTTGGCCGGGGGTGGCCACGACTGTCGTTACCTTGCTGCCATCTTTATCTCCTTCAGAGAGACGCAAAGAGATAAAAGACAAGCTCAGAAGAAAATAGGCACAAAATCAGGACTTTCTGTCAAGCAGTAGCGTGTGCAGTCATCGAGAACGAGCATGTAGGGCTGCAGTCAGCTGCTTGCTCGATATGTTCCCAATTTGGTTGGACGGTTCGCAGTGCTGCTTTCATTGGGAAACATACCTAAGCATAAGCGGTACATCAATCGCCTTCCAGGATTAATCCACTATTTTTGGAGGAACAGACACTCCTGTATTTTCCCCAACTTTGAACTTGCTGATCCCAGTATAGATTGCGAACTAATTCAGCATTTATGTTCACTGAACCTTTACTCGAATCCAAACTAAGTGGCATCCTGTCAAAGAGGCACCGTGTGTAGTTACCATCACTTCACTGAAAAACAACTGATTTAATGTGTTGCAAATACTAGCTTTTTATGTTTATGCATCGTTTATTTTGGCACTGTAGCTGATTTAGCTAATCTATTCATAACATGCAGATGTTTTTCCTCCTTGTGACCAATCAATTAGTTGAAAAGTGGGTAAAAATTTGAGGTGACAAAGGTTTTTTTTGTTTGTTTTTTTGGTTGACAACACCTTTACCAAGGTAATTTAAAGAAATGCCACAACTGACAGTGATTTTCTTGGTCTGTAATCGTGTTTTCTAATAAGCAATCAGTCGATAAAATGTCAAATAATAGTAGAAATGGCCAGTCCATTCTTCAAAGTGTGAAAAAAAATAAGATTTTTTGCTTGCTGTACATTCCAAAAGCCAACAGTGTACCATAGAAAACAAAGTTTGGACTCCAAACTCTAGACCAGGATATTCTTCATCCTTTTATGTGGCCTCTGGTGGTTGCTTGGTTTGTAGATGTGAATCATAGGAGCAGACACACTGTGAGAATTTGGTTCTGAACAGTCTGACAATGTCACTTTTTTGTTCTGGAGGCTGTTTTGGACACCGAACTTCCAACAGACACGTCTCATAATGTGATTTATTTCTACTATTTCTGACTTGTGACCGAAGACTTCCCCAAGTTTCTCAACTTTTGTTTTATACAACCCAAAAATCCCACATGTAAATGCCTCACACTGCCTCTCCCTTACTCCTCTCTGTAGTAGTATCAAGGGCTAAAGTCCACACCAGCTGGCTGTCGAAACAATGACCGGGCAGGAGTGTGCGTCACAAGTTACAACTACAGCTTCTGCATCTCCACTCTTTGAATGCCTCTGGAGGTAACCCCAACACCTCCGCACAACCAACAACACCTGAATCCTCTCCAAATCAGCTTCTCATGAGCATATCCTTTCACACAAACACCAGCAGAGGAGCCTAAACAAATGCAAGAACACTGAACATAGCTTTACCTCTAATTTTAAGTGAGTTTTGGAGATCGTCAGCAGCAGCAGCTCATGGTGTGAGCAAAATCATGTTGATGGATGGATTAGAGCTGCCTGGCTGTTCCAGATCCTGGTGTTATTTAGCAGCGAGCTCATGCAGCGTGCAGTGTTAGCAGGACACCTCCACATGGAGGACGCTGGCAGGCCACGGTGTCCTGTCCACGACGGGTGGATGTGGCCGTGTCATGCCGGCTTCTGGCAAAACACTAGCTTCTAAGTCGTCTGCGTGAGTGTTTTCGTTAAACAATCTGCTTATGTTGATTAACGCTGCAGGGTTTGATTTATTTTAAAGCCGTAATTTTGACTCGGATTGTAACAGATAGAGTGGACGTTCCCTGGTCTTTTCCATCTCATACTCACTGGCTGGCTGGGCTTATTTTCCAGCAGGATTATTGATTTTCATGCCTGCACGTGCACATGCTCGCTCAAGCGAAACGCTCAGGGTTCAACCAGGACAGAAAATAATAATTTATGCAAGTGTGTGTTGCACTATTCGTGTGTTTTCCACCGTTTATTTTGAAGAGTCCAGGTACTGAAGATCACAATCAAAGAGCAGGGAAAGGATGTGGGAAAACAGGTGAAAAGGCCTGAGGAAGCAGAAAGACCTTCTCTCTCCAGGACAGAGTCTAGAAAGAGAAACCGAAGAAGGATTCTGTAACGACTGAAATAGACTTTCCAAGAGCGTCTGCGTGTGTGTGAGAGAGAGAGAAAGGAATAAAACTCTGCCTACATATTCCAGCAGGGCCATTTCTATGACGCCTCTGCACTTCCTCAAACCGTGAGAAAAGTCTGCACATTCTCTCACGCACACAGACGAACGCATAGAGCTCACAGTGAGATCCAACACTGGTGTAAAACGGCAAGAAATAAGAATGTATTTGAAATTGCTTTTTTCTTTTGCATTGTCACTGGTTGATTGTAAGCCTATACGAAGCGCAACCTTTCACACACTAATCTGGAAAAGCCTCAAATCCTTTTCATTATCTGTCAATCTTCACACAGACTTCTCTTCATTTTATAATAGTAGGAAACTGTCATGGGAAATAAACAGCAAATGAAGGATTACCTTCTTTAGAAGCCAGAGACGCCTTTTTATTCTAATAAATAATCCTCAGGATGGAACCATTAGAAAATTAAATGTTAAAATCATCCCCTGGAACATGGAAAGCGTCCCCTAAATCATAATGAAACAAACATGAAATTCACAGCAGTTACTGAGAAATCACTGAAAGCACAAACACCTTGCACCGTGAGCTTGCGAGTGTTGCCATGGTTACTGTCAATCAGCCTGCCGCTGGAATACAACCGGTGTAAGAAATCACAGAGCGTTGCTTCATGTGCATATGCCGTGTTGCTCAGATGCAAAGTGGCACAAGAGAGATGGCTGTTGCAACTTTTAGCCAGAGGCATCAATATTCAATTCAGGTCACCAGACTAGTTCAGGTCGCAACTGAATATGGCTAACGCGTGCACACAGTGGGGCAAAGCAGCGCTAATGTCGAGCAGCTAGAGGATAAAAGCAGGGCTGGGGATCATTTTAAAGGCATTATGGAGGATGTGTTTTTTTGTTTAATTTGTCTGATTCACATAAAATGAATATACTGACCTTCAGTGGACTTGTATGTATGGTCTCTAAAAGAATTAAAAAAAAAAAAAAAAGACTGTGGACATGGCAGGACCTGAAAAACATCAGCCAATCAAAGTGCTCGGACCGAGGCGTTTGTTTTGCTCCCTTTCCTGTCAATCAAAAATCTTCCGGCTCAGGCCTAGTTACGTAGATTACGTACGCCTTGGACTTACGCGTTTTCTGTATGTGTTGCTTTGGTATAGCTTCGTAGTTAGCTGGCGACTTGTTTTGCTCATCTCTTTTTACATAATGGCAGCTAAAGATCCAGGGGGACCCAGCCGTAAAAGACAACTTCACGAGTGCTACGCAAGTTTCTGGATGGGGGCGTTTCTTCGTAAATGTTAAGAGGGGGGAGGTTAGAGTGGGGTGAGGGAGAGGTTGTATGTGGGCATGCGCATGCTAGGTTCAAAGTCGTAGGAAATTAAATCTCCTCTAATGCCTTTAAGTTTGATACAGACACCGCAATGTCTTTCTATAAAGGCTGTCACTCAACGACGCATGCAAAAAGTCTTAAATTCATCTGTGTTTGTGTAAATATGAATGGCTTAAAGCAGAGGTGTCAAATTCATTTTAGTTCAGAATAACAAGTGGGCCGAACCAACAAAATCACAGCATAATAACCTATAAATAACCACAACTCCAAATCCTTTCAGGGTATCTGCAGGTTTCAGCAAGTCAAATTTAAGACTTTTTAAGACCTTTTTAATGCCGTCTTGAATTAAATTTAAGACTGAAATTTTTTTTTAAAATCCTATAAATACAAGCGATGGTTAGGGATCCCGCTGTACTAGAACCTCAATGAAACATCACACGAAAAAGATCGCCAATCCCCTCATTTGAGGTGTAGGATTGATGTTTCACCACAGTGTTCAAGATCCATAACACCTCGGATTTGAGTGTTGCTGTCCCACCAAAGATAACCGTCAGGTCAGTGCTGCTAGCACCGGCGGTAGCAGCACCGGTAGCAGCGGCGGTTGTTGTTGTTAGCTGGGGCGCTGGACCCACACAAAAATGAGAGATGCCCGGCGTTTGTTTTTGACTCTCTGTCGCCATTTTATGCTTAGCGCCCTGCATGTGCGATTCGACCGCTTTAATTCCCATGGTGCCGAGTTTGAAATCCTTCTTGCAAAGAATGCACCTGGCCTCCTCGAGATTGGCAACGGGTTTCAACCAGCTTTGAAACCGACTGTCCTCCAGCCAACACTGCTTAAACTTGCACTTACCCATCCTGACTGACCGGTGACGCGAAGAAGAAAGGAAAAAAGGAGTCTGCGCGCGACTGAAATTAAACTTCCGGCGCAACTTTTACGTTATTCAAAGTCCCCCTGAGTAAAAAAACAGACCCGACAATTTAAGACCACTGACTACTGTATTTAAGGAATTTCTAATGAATTTAAGACATTCTAATGCCTTAATTTTAGATACACGAATTTAAGACTTTTTAATACTTTTTAAGGATCCGCGGGTACCCTGCCTTTGTTTTAGTGCAACATGGTACGTTTTGAAAATGTTCATGTTTAAGGAATTTTCTTTTTACCAAAACATTATGAACAACATGGAAAATAAGTTCAATTTCAATATTATTATGCCTCAGTTTATCATTTACACATTACAACTACCAGATTACAGAGTATCTAAAAATTAATAAAACATTTAGTCACAGGTATCTGGAAATGAATGATACAGTATGACAAAAGTCAGACAAAAAAAGAAAAAATGCAACAAAAATGGACAAAATAACACAAAAATGAGATGCAAAATGACACTAAACAACAAAAAACAAGACAAAAGGCACAAAACAAAACAAAGAACAGCCAAAAAATGGGACAAAAAATGGACAAATGGCACAAGCGAGACAAAAAAAGACACAAAATGATGAAAACAAGACAAAAAAATGACACGACAAAAACGAGAGAAAAATGAAAAAGCGAGAAACAAAATGACAAAAAATATAGACAAACAACACAAGCAAAACAAAAAGGAAACACAAAATGACAAAAATATGAGACAACAAAACAAGTCAGACAAAACAAACAACAAAAAGACAAAATATCACAAAAATGAGACACAAAATGACAAATGAACCATAAGCAATATAGTATATTTTGGGAACAAAACAACTTATCATAGTCTACAAATTATTTTAAATTTATAAAAAAAAATTTGAATTTGCAGTTGATGTCTTTTCTGTAATTTTTACACTTTACTAAGTCGTCCAATCCGGCCCGTGGGCCCCATGTTTGACACCCCTGCCTTAAAGTATATTCTGCACTTTCTGCCATGAATTTCTGCTCACACAAATAAAAAATAAGGTGCTACAGATTCTATGAAGTTTATTACATGCTCGCAAAAGTACAAGTTTGTGAAATGATGTCGAAAAGCTTAAAACACTGAAGATAAATCATCATTCCTCTGTGATGGAGTGTGAACTGTTTGGTGATTCAGATTCTGGGTGTACTTCAGTGACACACACAGCGTGGGAACTTTTAAGTGCCGAGTCTCACAGTTTTCTGCCTTTCTGCCAAGTCTTGGTGTGACCTGGCAAATTTTTATTCACACCTTCATTCAGGATTTTTTTTCTGCCACAATTACAACTTTTCTCCAGGCGCTGACACACTCAGAGCTCAGAATCTTACTCAAACTGTGTTTTGCTGTTCACTCATTCTGGCATGTACGATCCCACAGTTCAAGCTACATACCTAAATAATGCAACATTATTGAAAACTGTGCTGAGATACAGTGTTGCCTTGACATAGATGGTCATCATCTCAGTCGAATGCTTCACTTTTCACTTGCAAGATTCTGGATCATTAACTTTCTGGGTGCATTTTTCACATTTGTATGGCACAGAAGACAAAATAACGACATTAGGTTGTATAAAGTCAATGAGCGTCCCATTTAGAAGCACTATAAGGGTAATAATTTACCATGGTAATCATGTAGTGGTAATAAAATTCATCAGATATTTACTGCAGGGTGAAGGAAGGTTTTCACACCATTCATGTGGCATCACTACAAGTGAACGTCACACAATGAGAACCTGCCAAATTAATTGCCTGCCACGTGTTCACTGCTCTCAGAAATATGGCATACAATCACTTCCATATATAATATTACATGTACTCGGTATCAATCGAAATTAGACTCTTTTTTTCCCCCTCTCTTTATGTAGGGCCAATACCGGTGCAAATTATTGGTAATCAGGGCGATATTTGGAAAGGATACACATTAGATGTGATATTTTAAATGGGAAATGGTCTGTATTTATATAGCGCTTTACTATACCTGCAAGGTACCCAAAGTGCTTTACATGATACATCACATTCAGCCATTCACACACACATTCATACACTGATGGCAGAAGCTGCCATGCAAGGCGCTAACCACGACCCACTAGGAACAATTAGGGGTTAGGTGTCTTGCTCAGGGACACCTCGACATGAGCACGACGGGCCGAGGATCGAACCGGCAACCCTCCGGTTGCAAGATGGGCACTCTATCCACTGAGCCATGCTGCCCCATATTTTATTGGCCCACTGATATTAACTGCATGGCATTGGCATAAAAATGCAATATCGGTCAATATCATTATCGGGTGTTTTTTTTTACCTATCATGAAAACTGATATCTGAATGTCTGGATTTTGTCGGCATTTATCGGTGCACAAATTTTCCAACAGCATTGTGAAACCTGTACCACATATATCGGTATTAGTTGATATCAGAATCAGAATTTGAGAGTTGGCCAATATCGGCATATCGGTTATTGACAAAAAAGTCAATATCGGGCATCCCTAATAACTAATTTTCTTCATTAATAAGAATGACTATAACTGAATATGTAAAACACATACAGGACTGATTAAATTAGGATGCTTTTCTCTGTTTATGTGGGATCCACCAAGATTGATCAGTTTGTCTTCTGCAGTCTTTTCTATTCTCTTCGTCTTTCATATGTTCTATCACCTTTATTGTCCAATAAGGTCCACATTTTAAAGCATGATTAATGACTGTTTTCCAGACTCTGTTTCAGGGTGTAATTTGTGGCTGTCCTCTAACTTAGCCGCTAACTGTTAGCATAGCCTTAGCCACTGTGAGAGCAGCTACTGGTTTGTGACAACGGCTCGTGTTTCTTGTTCAGTTATTGTTCACATGGCTGCATCAGACCTGAAGTAGCACATTTAGTTTATCAATAATCGGTTCATAGAAATACCATTAATATAAATAGATAAAGCATAAAACCATGCCAATCACAAAAATGACAAATATCTGTCAAAATATATCCACCATACTGATCGTCATTCTATCCCCAACATGTACTATAATGTGAATTCAGACCAGAGGATGACATTATAAATAGGGATGTCCAATATTCGCTTTTTTGCTAATAACCGATATACCAATATAGTCCAACTCTCAACTTCCTATTCTGATATGAACCGATACCGATATATGCGGGTTATTGAACTAATTTTAGCTAACATCACATATCTGCTGTGGTGGAATTCACACATCATGACTAATTTTATTGTGATGCCTCATTGGATGCATTCTAGAATGCAACAGAGCTTCCAAATGTAAACATTGTCTTTGAAAAATAAGAAAACTACTTCAACTTAAGTCATGGAAAAAATGCCATATCTATGTTATTTTTTTAATCATCTAATAATTTCTCCCTCCCTCAATAAGTCCAATGAATGCCAGCAAAATCCAGGCAATATTTTACCGGTTTTCATGACAGGCAAAAAATAAATAAAAATCGATAACGATATTGACCAATATTACATTTTTATGCCAATATCACTGGGCTGATATTATCAGACACTTCCTTAATTATAAACAATTCAATCACTTCAGAATGTCATAACCACGTTCACCTGGCTTATGACAGCGGACACATCTACGGTAGATAAAGGATAGAGAAACAATTGAAATGGTTGCTGCTATCAGATCTAGATGACATTAGTTAAAATTGTATTTAGACATATTTTTGTAACCTTCATTCATTCGGGGTAGTTTCACTGACATGCATCCTCTCTTTTGACAGGAACACCCTGATGACATTCGCACCAGGATGCTGACTAGTCCAACCACAGCCGACCTGCTGGTCACTGAACAGCTTCCTGCCAGTCTGAGGAATCTCACTCGGCCACCACTGCCCACATGCCTGGTCTGTGCCACCAGCAGAAGCATGTACACACTGTGTCGGTGCACACCGTCACGCAAAGTGCAAAGTGTCTGGCCCCTGTCGTAAAGCTGATGAGATAATTGCTGGAATATCCAGTCGTAGGAATGCCACCACTGATACAGAGCAAAAAGCAGCATCGAGACGGGAGAGTTTCTATGACCAGACACGATGTGGGCACAGAGATTTTGGAGATGAGATTGGCGTGCAGCCTGTAGAGCCTCAGCTCCACAGTCCTGCCACCACGCCGACTACACCCAGCAGACTGAGCGGAGATTGATCATCTTCCTCTTACGCTTCCCCTCAAAACTCAGCCCTCTGTTGAAAATCCTGAGCGATTCTGGTGGCTCTTGTCTTGTCTGCGAGCCCCGCTGTTTCATTTGGAATCAAAGAGTATAATTAGTTCATTTTGTTCCCATCATCGCTTTCTGAAATGTGAGAGAGGGACAGAAAGAGGCAGAGAGATCTGCAGCTTTGAAATGCTAAACAAGCCGCTCATTGTTCTTGGCCAGCTGCCTCACCCCCCAAAAAACAAAACCTAAGAGTGCTCATGTGGGTGTGTGAATATAAGTATGTATGTATGTGTGTGTGTGAGTGTGTGTGTGTTTCCGTCTGCATGTGTGGGAGGGGTCGGAGTGTTCTCTCCAGGATCATACAGCTGCTTAGGATCATCAGCCAAGTTATTTGCACACAAATGAGCATAAGTGTGTGTGTGTGTGTGTGTGTGTGTGTGTGTGTGTGTGTGTGTGTGTGTGTGTGTGTGTGTGTGTGTGTGTGTGTACGTGCTATGTGATGGTGGAGGTCGGGGTGATGGTAGATGACATACTGGAGGGAGAAATAAACAAGTCAAGGTGGATTCCAACAAAGTACCATGGTGCTACATAAAAGTCAATCATGACTGCATATTTTGTACCTATGAAAGAAAAATCTGATTGATTTAAATTTAAAAAAAAATAAAAAGAAAATACCAGAAGTAGAACTAAAGTTTCTGAAGCCACTTGTTTCAGAGAAATCCACTATTTTCACAAAAGTAACCATTTCTCTACATTACAGTAGAGCTGAACATGGTATGATTCTGATCAGCTTAAAGAATTTATCCGGGCAAAAAGGCCCAAAATTAGCTGGTTCCTTCACCCAAGATGTGAAAATTATACTTTTTAACAGCAGTGAACTCAATAAGTTTGCAATTAATAGTCAGACAAAACAACCACACTGAAGACACTCATCATCTCAGCTTTAAGGAATCTGTCATGGGGCATTTTTCACCATTTGTTTTTTTACAATTTGAAGATCTAAATGATAACTAAATATTACCAAATAAACTGTTGAGCAGCATCCTTAAGCCTCATAATCTTGCCTAATTAGTCGCAAAGTGCCTGCTCAGAGGACGATTGGATTCTTTTGTTTTTTTTGCTGAAATATAATAGACATCTTCCTAAAATTGAACCACACCAAACCAAACCTTGGCCTAGGCAGGGGTAGAACCACATGATCTGGTCAGCTGAGGATGTAGGCGATTTTACCAGAGGTGGGCAGCATCATGAGGAGAGGATTTAGGCAAAAAAAAAAATCTTTGACAAAAACTGACATCAGCCATTATTTTAGGAAGGTGACGATATTATATTATCTTGACCTTACTGTGCCCCGAGATGGCTTACACTGGGTATTAGATAAATAATACTTAATTGCTACTTAGCGATATTATTTGGTGATTTTATGCTGCTTTTAGACTGAACTTTGATCCATTGATTGCCATCAGATTGCCAAGCAGAAGAAGAATGAAAATCACTGTCAGTTCACTCAGAATTTCAAAAACTGTACATTTAACTGGAATCCAACCTTTGAAACCAGACGACAACAACATTTATACTGGAGTACAACACGTTGCTGTCAACTTTTCAACCACAATCCATTATTATGATGGCAAAACGGAGCCGAACAAACCCACAACTGACAGCTGGTGTTCCCGTTTTCTTGAGTGTCACCAGCTACTTTCCTTGTTGTACATCATCCCAATGCCTCCTGTATAAAATCCAACTTGAGAGATCATCGCGTGAACTGCTTCATGCATTGACATCTCACCAGGAGGGACATCTGAGCAATCAACGGCTGCACTTTCCTCTACGGGGCTGGACGCCACCTGTTTGTAGAAATCCAATTATTTAACGCTCATTAAATTGGGCGACTCCAGGTTCAGCCTTTTAAGACTGGTAATTATGGAGTGACGAACCAGATGAGCCTCTAGGAGTAAAAGGGGAAAAAAATCAGGCTGAAAAAGCATGGCAAAAGAATAATAACTTCTACAACGTTAAACCCAGCAAGGTCAGACTCGCATTTTCTGCTAATTCAGTGGCTTATGTCTGAAAAACAATCAGGCCAAACACGTGGTCCTCAAGTTCTTACACATAGCTGACCTACTGACAAAACATTTCTATACACTGAGAAGCATTTCCCCTGCCCTTTTCCATTTCGATCACACTGACAGGGACGCTCCAGAACCTCCATACTAGTATCTGGGGCAAGGCGAGTATTAGGTTTGGGGCTGGAGTGCATCTCATTGCTTCTGTGTGTGTCATCATCCACTAAGTGGTTTCCAGTGCCAAGGCCCAGAAGAGAGCTTCAGCCTCGGGCCTCACCCCAACACCACACATCATGATCACATCACAGCCCTGGAGCACCACCGCTATTCCTCGACATGCACGTCTGTTCACCTCACACACACCCAAATGTGTGCAAGATAAGACAAAGGTGCTGTAAGTGTTCAAATTTCATTCATTTGTCTGATAAATTAGAATTGAGGTCACTGGAATGCAGACTTCTGGACAGGTGGAGCAGTTCCTGATGTGAGTAAGCTCCTATCTGCAGCCTCTGGCACACACACACATTAATTAGATGGGATTCTGACACAGCAGCAGAGGTGATACAAAGCAGAAATTGGATGAACTACATGTGTCCAGCGTTGACAGCCTCCCTGGTAGGCCCTGACAGTCGCATGGCTCCATCTCTGCAGCCGGTCTATAACCAGCCTCGGGCTCGGTGCCACTGAGGCTTCACAGAACAGGATACTGTGTGTCACACTTCCTCCGGGCGTCGCGACGTCTAATTTCGACATAGAAACAGGAGCAGCAGAAACCAGCCCTTTCC
Organism: Acanthochromis polyacanthus; assembly: GCF_021347895.1. Classification (NCBI taxonomy): domain Eukaryota; kingdom Metazoa; phylum Chordata; class Actinopteri; family Pomacentridae; genus Acanthochromis; species Acanthochromis polyacanthus. The sequence goes on along the minus strand of NC_067126.1, from coordinate 34,211,156 downwards.
AGGATCGCGTCAGTCAACCACGGGCGCACCTTCCTGCTTTGACAGTTGCGTAATAAACCGGCCCTATCGCTTTAACTCCATTACGCATACGTGTAGTAACGCCGCTATGAGATCTACTGTAATCTACCTTCAAGTGGAACAATAATCACAAAAACAAAGAAAGGAGAGGGACTGAGTGTTTTTGTGTGTGTGACCTGGGCCGGTGCCAGCTCTACCTCGCTGTTGGCCCGGCCCTGCCCGGCGCGGCCTGCTCACCCTGGTCAGGCTGACCGGACCCGGGGCGGCGCGTCAGAGCGCGGCGGTGTGCGCTCACGGCACCGTCTGTGACACAGATACATGACAGGGCTAGGCTACCGGGGAAGCTAACAGCGGTGCTAGCTTGACACATTTCCAGCCCGGTCAGCGAGGAGGCATTTATCAAGCCTCTAGTAGCCCCACGCTGGGCCTTGGTGCATGCAGAAAAAGGTGCTCTAGAATTACATGGGGGTGTACTTACTGCTGACTTTCATGCTGCCGAAAGCGGAGGGCTGCGGCACTGGTTTGCAGCTCTCCGCGAAGGATGTGGTCCTGGGCCGACCCGACATGATCCGATTCCTTTTCAGATTCTCTCGACTCGGAGACAGTGACTCGCTAAACGGCAGGACAGGACGACTCGCCGAACCTTCTCATCCAAAAGGGATGACAGTAAATGAATGTGAGCGGAATTCACAGGGAGGACAGGCAGAAAGAGCTCCCTTTATTCCACGATCCTTCACTCTGCTTGGTATCGCCTAATAAACTACCCTTTTCTTTATTAGCAGACGGCCGATCAGAGCATCATTTCTTCCGTGTATTCCAGGTTTTCTTTCTTTCAGCGGGCCTCTGAAGACACGTCTCCGACTAAAATAGTCATGAATCTGGCCTCTCCCTGTGGCCCCCTCGGTTTAAAAGCAAAAAAAGCGATTTCTTTTCAGCACGCGGAATCAGTTTGACAAAGAGTTCAGATACGGATCCGGCGCGGATCACTGCTAAATGCGGCGTTTTCTGGATGAATCGGGACACATGCAGCTCCTCTTCATATCCCGATGTTGAGGCTCAATGATCCGACTGCCATGGCGGCTCCCTCGCTATACCCTAGCCTACAGACCGTCCAACGGAAAATCTGCCAGTTGCCACAGTCTTGAACAACCAATTCTCTGGCCCAACGCAAAATCCGGCCACGCTGCTGTCAAATTACGGCGTCTTCAAGGAGCCCCGGAGGCAGCGAGCTCCTCACAAAATGATGGTCTTTAGGTACAGATTGCGACGATACTGAATTTCTTTTTCTTTTTTTATTCCTTCCCCATAGGTTTCGGGCTCGCAGTCTTTGTCGCTGCGCATGTGAGCTGCGCCGTTTGCGTAAAACCTTCGAAGGACCGCTGCGTCTTCATCCAAACCGGTTCACGCTGCTGACGCAAGCCGCGGCTCAGAATTGGAGAACTGTGAACGCGCAAACGGTGAATCTGGGGTGGCCGAATGAGCCAATCAGAGAGGGTATCCTTCAGAAATGGGCGTTAACAAGGGGGTTACGACGGGCCAATCAGAGCGCCGCTCCGGAGCACCACATGGCATAATTTGCTCGGTGCCGCCTTCCCCCGACTTCAAAGGCTTTTCCCCACGCCGCGACAGGGACACGGAGCGGATCCGCGCCCAGGATTGATGGGTTTCTCCGCCAATGGAGCTCCAGCGGCAGACTGTCAGTTCAAATGGACCCAGCTGTCACAGAGCACCGGTGGTCATGCAGCACTGTTGCTATGTTGGTTACAAACGCCAATCCTCCACCTCACTCCAACACTTTTCACTGAACGCATCCCTCTGAGACATCCATCTAATTATGCTGCTTCTTATTTCTGACCATGTGTACCTCTGCATGGCTGAGCTGTCACTGCAGCTCTTCATCCAGGTTCATTTGTCATCCTTATCTTTCCATTTTAACTGGTTTATAAATGGTCTTGCTCAGTTTGTAAAGAACGTGAAGCTGCACCGTGTTTATGAAGAATCCAAATAGTAAAGTTTTGTTCAGCCCCAAGCTACCTGAATTATGTATAAATACATATTGCATATATCATTGGCTACTGAAGGCTATGTAGTAGCATTGCTGAAAGTTATGTTTTACATTACATTCTCTATTACCAATCCCATTCTAATTTAACATATTTGATTTATTTGTTCAATTTATTCTGAGTTTGTAGCACAGATTGCAGAGAATATTTCATTGTGCAATGCTGGATAAAGCTAAACCTTAAAAATTCCTTTGGCTAAGGATTTCTATCTCTAATTTGTGCTTTTTATCTTATTTATTTTTATATACATTCTATTTTTCAATTCACACTGCACTTTAAGCTGCACTGTGTATAAAAAATGCAACAAATAAAGTTCTATTGTGAAAATTCAGTCCCACACTACCTCAATTCTTTGAATTATATACCGCACGTATAATTTGCTACTACAGGCATGTGGTATTGGTATTATGGCTCAGAGTTCAGTTTTGTTTTCACACTACCTGCTCTATTTATGACAAATTCTGTTCTAATTTAACACACTTGACTTATTCGTATATTTTATTTTTAGTTTATAACACAGATTGCAGAGCGCATTGCTGAATAAAGCTGAATCTTAAACCTCGAACCTCTGAAAAATTCCTTTTCTTCACTTTTCCTCTCAAGCATTATTTGGTAAAAGGCATTTTAACATTTAAATTTTTGGCTGTTACTGAAATGTAAATCCTCTTTTTCAATTTGCAAAGCAGTTTCTGAAATAAAAAATTAAAATAAAATCACAAATTTCTGTTAACGGTAGGCTATAAAGATTGCTATTACATCATATTCCTTATTCGTAAACAATATTTAATTCTGATTTAATATCTTTGCCTTATTTGTATATTTTATGCGTGTAGCACTGGTAGTTTTCTTTTTTAATATTTGGTAAAAAATATTTTGTGAATGTTTAAATGGCAAACCTTTGATTCCAATCAGTGAAATGGCTTTTCAAGTCTAGAAAGGAATATTATTTACAGGTTTTAACTAATCTATAAGGCGTAAACCATTAATATAGCAATCAGTTACAAATTCTAAACCCTCAGCAAAGGGTGATTTATTACCGAGTTGTACATTTTATGCCTCTCTGGTGACCTAAACTCATTTGTGAATGTCACTGCTGTGCAACTCATTTTATAATGTGCATCAGCTTATTTACGGAAACAAATGTACAAAATAAACACAGGTGATTGATTGCCAGCAGTTTTTTATTCCTCGGTTATGCCAGTGTTGCTCATCTGAAACCAAATGCAGGTCAGTTATCTTAGCTTGGCAGGAAAGTCTTCCCTCCTTCACAGTGATAGGTGGGCTGCTGGTCTGTCTTTTGTGCGGTTTATTTATACTTTGCAATGCTCCATATCAAAGGGAATTTCTCCCAGGCTGCCCTTCAATGGTCCATATGCAGAATAGAGAGCAGCAGCATCTCAAAAGCAGGCAGCCGAGCAGAAGTAATGCAAGACGCTGTTTTTCCCTTCAGAGCAACACCTCCCCCGGCAAACACACATTTTCCCCATTTGCGGAAGGAAAAAATACAGATAGTGGAAGGGAGTGAGAGTGAACGGCAAGTTAGGAAAGAGAAATCTGAAATAAGATGGAAGAGAGTTTCTGTCTGTGATGCAGGAATATTATGGGAACTAGTGAATCTGTCTTCATGAGCCATTTTCCTGATGATTAGAGTCTCATGATATGGAGGCCGGAGCTCTTCTTATATGGGAAAATATTGCTTTTAACACTAGAAGTCAAATGAAGGCCAGCGAAGAAACAAGGGATGCAACTATGTCAGATGCTCTAGCACAGTTTCTTTTTGGTAATATGTTTGCTTAATGACACATTTGTGTGGCACAATTAAAAACTAAACTGATGAAGGTCCTGTAGCTTTCTCACAATATTGAAGAGCAGTCGTATGATGTCCAAATTAATGCCAATATAGTATACAGCCTTAAATATATAAGTTTGAGGGACCCTGTGTGAAGTGCTTTGGGGAAACGTGATAGTGGGATTTAAACAGGGTCCCATTTTTGCTTCGTGGCCCCCGAGCACTAATGCAGGCTCCTATCCAACCACCGTTTTCCCCACTTTCTGTTCGGCTGTTCATGCTGAGGAGGCACATTTACCGTAAAACGGGAAAAGATGCAGAACGAGCAGTGTGGAGTTTCTTTCACTGCCCTGAGTAAGGATTTAGAAGCCAAAGGTCAGCAAGTCTCTCTCACATCTACTCACATCAGGTAAACACTCCAGCCGACTGCCATCTTTGCATATTAAATACTCTTAAACAAGACAGGACATGATACTGAAAACACAAGCAAACAGAGAAAAGTAACTAGACAGAGCCAGTGAATTAAGACAGCTCAAATTCTGCAACAGAATGGCATTACATCAGTTTTAAGTATACGTATGATAATGTAAAACAGTAAAAAAAAATGAACCATAAAGTACACTAAAACATCAGCAAATAAATATCAAAATAAATACAGCTAATAAGGTACATAATATTCTGTGAAACTCTTTGATTTTGCATCATTGTGCTTTTACTTGCTACTTCTTTTTAATTTAGTTGCTTCTGTCATCCCATTTTTTAAAAATTAAATTCCTCGAAAAAGCACTTTTCGGAATGTCAAGGATTTTCATCTGTCAGTAGAAATGTACAAATAATGCCATACAAAATATTTAAAAAATAAACAGCAATGTGTGCCTTTGAAATACAAAACTAGTCTCATGAGTAAAATAATGACCGTCCAGTAATGCAAGATTGGAGAAGACTGAACATCTTTTCATACAGTATGTATCAATTATCAAATTATCTCTCATCATAGAAGCACAACATTTGTGAGGACATAAATTCAAGTGGTGGAAATGGATAGATATGTAAAGTGCAGTAAATGTGTTCATACAAAGGTGGGTTTGAGGTCTTCTTTGAACACTACAGGCCGCGGGGAGCAGTAGAGGTTCGTATAGTCGTCGTACTCGCTGTCGGATGAGTCTGAGGAGCTGTCCGAGCTCAGGAGCGAGCCTCGCTGCAGGCAAGAGTCACAGTAAGGACGGTGGTAGTAGCAATAATCTGTCGAGCTGCTCGAGTCCGAGTCCCAGTACCCACAGGAGTCTCTGATATGTTTATGACGCTGCTCCTTTTCACCACCCACTTCCACTTCATGTTGCTCTGCACATCTGTGAGACCTTAAAACACATCTTTGACATTTTCTTCTAACTCCATGCCCTTCTGCATCCTCCTCCTCCTCCTCTTCCATATCAAGGTTGCTGCTGTAAACCTGCAGAAGGGTGTCATCCACAGTGATGCCTTCAGGGAGCTTTCCCGGGTTGTTTTGGTGCTTACAAGTGTCTCCTGTCTTCCCACATGTAGGAATCTCTGATCCTGTGTAGAAGCAGGGAGGGGACAAGCCTCTTCTGGGGGAGTGAAAGGGCGGCCGACGTTTCCTCATGGTGTAGGGGGAGATGCTGGGGTAGCGGAAGAGAACAGGTGGATGAGGGGAGGAAGGCGTTCGTAAGGAGAGAGGGGAGAGTGCAGATGTTTTAGCCAGTGGTGTTCTGGAAGCTTGACCCGGAGATCGAAGTGTTGTCTCCATGACTGCATCCACGCTGAGCTCCTGGAGGATCTCCTGCAACTGTTCGCTGCTAATAAAACCAGTTGGTCTTGCGTTTGGTCCCAGCCGAACTGTTAGGCCACTCTGAGTGTCAGCCTCAGAGGGGTTTAGGCCTCTACGGGACTGTAGAGAAGTGACAAACTGCACCGTCTCCTCGGCTGTCCCGAGTAAACCAGGAAATGGGAGGGACTGCTTAAGATCCTCCCCTGTTCTAGATTCAGCTGTGTCTCTGCCTGAAGCACCAGGAACGGTGACATCTCTCTGAGTTTCACTCAAGAAAACTTCAATGGGAAGAGGGGAGGAAACAGAAATAGGGGCTGCAGAGTTTGGAGCAGAGGGAGGCTCAAAGGACGGTGAAACCACAGATAATGAAACAGGAGCAGCGGGGGGGTAAGGAGAGAGGTGAGGGGGTGAGAGTCTGGATTTAGAGTCTCTCTGAGAAGAGGGGCCTTCAGACTGAAGCTCAGTGGTCTGAGTGCAGGAGGAGTTGAGGTTGGTGGCCGAGGAGTCCATGTCCGGGTCCTCAGAGGGCTGGCTGGCTGACATGAGTCGAAGGAGTTTATCCTTGGCGTTGTTCACCTGCTCCTGAAGACTGTCAATCACAGCATTCTTCTGAAAGATTGTGTTGAGAAAGACAAGCGTAAACATTTTGGGTCATACAGAAAAAATGCTGTTTGGAATATCTGCTTCTGAGGAAAGTTTGCACATTGACTTCTTGCATTTAGAATCAATACAAACAGAGCAGTGACAGAAACTTGTTAACATATCGTTAAACAGCTGCTGTCATTTAGATGTGAAACTAAATCTGTCCTGTTTCCTCTAAATCTCTCCTATATGCACAATATTGCTTACTAATTTAAAAAAAAAGTTCTTCTATTAACCCTCTGAACCACAAATATGCATTTTATCTTTTTTTTATAAAAATCACCAAAATTACAACATTTATCAAAAGCAGAAACTGCAAAAATGAAAAGAATCTTTAGATTGGTAACATTCTGACAGTCCTTAAACTAATGACATGCCATTCAAGCAAAAATGTAACCAAAAATAAGCTTATAATTATGACATTTCAGCAAAATTACTAGATTCTGCATTAGTAATGCAAAAAATTGCTAAAATTAAACCATCTCATCTAACCAGAACATGTTAGATAAAAACACAACAGTAAAACTGCTCTGCTCGCTCATTTAAAATTTGCAATTTGAGTTACCTTGAACTTTTAATATGGGATATATCATTGAAAATGTAAATAATTCTGACCTTTAATTGCAATCTTTCACCAAAATTACTTCATTCTATGCACGCTACGTAAAAAAAAGGCCAAATATAAACAGTTTCTTCCACTCAGATTATGTAAAAAAATAAATTAAAATGCTGAGCTCTTTGACACAACATTGGAGTAATTCTTTAGATTCTCTTCTTTAACCTTGAATTAATCATGTGTGCCATGCCATAAACAATGAAACCAACAAAATCAAGACACTTCATGAAACTACTTTACCCTACATGTGCTGTGTAAAAAAAAAAAAAAAGCCAAAATTAAATACTGAGCAGATTCTCTAAAAAAAACAACAACAACAAAAAAATCTGCACTTTTCTGAACAACTGTGAAGCTTTTAGTGACTCAGCTGTGAGCAGCAGTCATGTGCCTGTTTGTCACTCCTTCTCCATCGTGCTGCTCTCTTCAGCTTCCTTCATTCACCTCCATCACCTCCCTGGAGCCCCACAATGAACTAATGTTACCTGTTGCTAATTTGAGTTCTACTCTGGGTTCGGTCGAAAAATACGATGAATCCAAAAATATACCTTAAAATAGTACAACTTTTATCAACCAGCTGAAAAACTATGCAGTGTAAACGCCACTATGATTGATATTAAGGAAAATGGAGTGACAATAAATCAAATTTCAGTTTAAATTGTTTTCATGTTTTTCTTACTGAATGGATTTTGTGAAAAGAAAGCAATACAGCACCTCATTCAGGAGTTTTTTCATGGAGCTGTTTTCCCCCAGCAGGTAGTAGATCTCATCCTGGCTGTACACAGAAGCCTGGCTCTTACTGGGGCTGCTGAAATATTTGGCCATCTGACTTGGGTTGTTCTGATCCTCTTCGAACTGCCGCCACTGGGTCAGCTGCATGGCAACAAGTGTGATATTTTAGAGAGGAGAAAAAATGTAGTAGGCTACACTAATTTCCAGCAACAAGGAGAAAATGTCATCATTTGTCCTGGGATTGTGACCAGGTGTGTTTGAGCGTGATGCTCATTGTTCAAGTATTTCCTTCCTTTCCACCGGAGATGCATTCCTTTATTGTAACGTAGACTCTCTGCCAGACTCTTAGAGAGTCATAAACCTGTTTGCAGCAGCCTACGTAGGTTTGACTCATAAACACCTTCTGTGTGAGTCATGCTCCATTGACAGACATGGAAAACCGACACACATATGGAAACTTCAAGTGCAATTATCTCAGTCACTCATAGAACCTACTAGCCTTATCCAAACAAAAAGAGGTAAGTCATCCATGTTCCTGTCATTCATCTGTCATACATCTGTCTATCTGCAGTCTCTGCCTGGCCGATAGATTCTCTGTATTTACAGCCAGTTTCTAGACATTGCATCGTATCACTGCATGACAGTTCTAACTATATGATGAAGCTACCAAATTGGGGAGATGTTAGAGGTGTTTTTCCAATCAAAAAGAAAGGATCCAAAGTAAGAAACTTTGGTGCAGAAATGTGGGTATGATGCATTTTTTTCTGAGATGCCATTTTCACAGCACTGTCATGCATCTTGAATGTGCATCTTGTGGTGTTTGCTTCTAACCTGAGGCACAAACAGCATGCAGTTAGTGGCCAGTGTGCAGATGAAGATGGCTCCGGCCACGGTGCTGTAGACCAGGTTGGGCCAGGCCTGCAGGAAGACGGACACGGGGATGGCCACAGCAGAGGATAAGGTGACCAGAGAGACGGCGGTTATGATGGTGGGAGACTGGTTGACCGGTGGATGGCTGACGTTGCTGGTCAGTCCAGCCAGATAAGTCCCGTAGAGGAGGAGACAGCCCTAAGAGAAAGATATGGAGATGGAGTCAAGAGAAAGACATTTTAAAGAAACATGGTTAAATATAACTTTTTGTTAATGCTGAGTTCTTGTCGTTTGTAGTGTCTGCACAAGGAATTATCTATAACTTGTGACTATCAACAAAAGGCTAATAGTTATCATTCCTTACAAAATAAAAGCTGTGGTTGTAGACAGTAAATAAATACACAAGTTAGAACAAGCAGTTTAAACAGTCGACTTAGCGGAAACTGTTGCATGTCCAAGCTGAAAACTAAACTTAAGACCTAGATTTCCAGTATTAAGTGGCTTAATGGCTTCTGAAATGACAGAAGAGGATGCTAACTCAACAATTTGAACTACTTGTTACAACATGCACAAATTATGCAGCACCAGGAAAGTCCTCTGTCACGGCATACTAATTCCTTTTTTAAAAATTTTTTTACAATGAAATTAAGCAATTTTGCATGTAAAAAAAATACATAAAATCCAATATAAACTCATACATGTTGTCATAATTACAATCAAAAATCTCAAAATAGTCCCTTACTTTATTATTGCATTAGAGTAGTGACTGAACAGAGGCTACTTACCTTCTGGACCACAATAATGATGACCCACAGATTAGAGTATACAGAAGAACAAGAGTCCAGCTGAGACAAAGAGTAAGAAATGTCTCTCTCCACCACCTATCAAGAGAAACAAACACTATCAGTGAGTTGTCACTTGATTTATTTGGCTCTGTCACCAACAACAACTCAACAGTGACATTTTAGTAGGAGGATGAGTTTGTAATGTTGCAGTCACAATCCTCCAAATCCCGATGATTCAGTTCAGATGAGCTAATCAGTCATAAATGAAGTTCCCCATGTCACAGCTCTCACACTGTTCTGTACTCCGGCAAAACTACATCCCAGCTTGTTTTCTAACTTTTTTTTTTCCCCCACAAAATCATCAGTAAATCCTACCTTGACAACAGCTCCAACAGATCTTGAACACCTGATGGGGTCTGCCAGGTTCCAGGCTGTGAGGACCAGCATGTCCACCAGGATCAGCAGAGCCACCATGCCCATGAGCTGGATGTCACGGATGATCTGTGACAGAAAGCAAAGTCACCAAAGAAGGTTAAAAACACTTCATATGTACAGGATATTGATTCCTGTGCAGAAACACTAGTTAGACACCAGATAGGGAGTAATAAAAAGGACAGAAAAGCTCACTGAGTGTTCATACCAAGGTTCATACCATCTAAATCATAAAGGTGTCAGCGGATTTTCTTCATTTAAATGACAGCAGCTATTGTTAAATATCCATAATTTCAGTCACACAGTGGTAAAAAGAAAGAAACAGGTGTGACAAAAGCAATCTTGGTGGATTTAGGTGATGGTAGAAAAGTTTAAGACGTTTAGATAATGCATGCTGAATTCCATCCATCCATCCTCTATACACCGCTTTATCCTCACTAGGGTCACAGGGGGTGCTGGAGCCTATCCCAGCTGACATGGGCGAAGGCAGGGGACACCCTGGACAGGTCGCCAGTCTGTCACAGGGCTACATATACAGACAAACAATCACACTCTCATTCATACCTATGGGCAATTTAGAGAAACCAATTAACCTCAGCATATTCTTGGACTGTGGGAGGAAGCCGGAGTGCCCGGAGAAAACCCACGCATGCACAGGGAGAACATGCAAACTCCATGCAGAAAGATCCCAGGTTCAGGCTGGGATTTGAACCGGGGATATTCTTGCTGCAAGGCGAAAGTGCTAACCACTTATTCCACTGTGCAGCCTGAATAACAGGAAGCTGGAAATGACAAAAACTATAAAAGATCTACACAACTTGGCCAGAAAATGTCAGTCATGCCTGATGTTTTTCTGTCTTCATTCAAAGCTTTCTCAACATTACTTCTTTTAATCCACTTTAACCCGTATCTGAATTGCAATGTGGAAAACCAGTTGCAAACTAAAACTGATAAAACAAATTATAGTATAAAATAAATGCAGGTAACTTGTTGAACTATTATAAAATGTATCAACTTGCATTAATTCTATTATAATATATTAAGTGTAGGGTAGAAAATTACAAGCTTCAGGCAACAAAAGTCAGTTTAGCTGCAATAACTGCAACAAAAGTGACAAGTTATTTCCATTTCATTCTCGCTGCAAGAACAAGGTTGTAAAAAAAAAAAAATTCTGTGAAAGCTTTCTCAGCTGTAGCCTGGGTTGTGCGTACTGTAACACTGCTCCACATGGTGAGGAATTCCCTCAACAAGTAAGAAACCAGACTGTAAGACTTGACAAAGATGCGAGAGGATACAAGAGCATCAGTGAAAGCTGACACACAGTTGTAGCAGCGGATAGGAGGTTTAGGAAACTCAAAAAAACAGAAGGCGCAGCAGGTGTCTTCAAAAAATTACAACCACACACAAATTTGCCATTTAGGCAATCGTGCATTGAGAAACAGACAGATGAGTGCATCTGATTTGGCACCAGTAATGTTTGCAGAAGCCGGTGTTTCGGTGATGCACAGACAGGATCACTGAAACAGAGCAGAGCACGCTGCACAGAGTCAGCTTCTACAGATGGTGCCCAAGAAGAAAAGCGTTGCTCACAAAAACTGCAAGTCTAAACTTTGCCAGGGAACATTAAAGGAGGCTTGATAAATATTGAAAGCTGATTCTTTGATGCTGACTGTGAAACCTGGAGGTGTGAATGTGCAGATATGGGGCGGATGAGTGCAGACGGTGTAGGAGGGATGACATTATAGATGGCATGCCGCATACAAGCTGTACACCCAAACAGTGAGTGAAAAGATGACTCAATGTTTGAAAAAAATGAGATGACAATGATCGCAGACACATTGCAATGACCACACAAGAGTTTTTACAGAAGAAAAAAGTGAAAATCAAGACAACTGGTCAGGACAAGTACTGAACCGGACTTGAACACCTGATTGCAAAGTTGAAAGTAGAGCAACAAATGACTGCAGCAAAAAGTAGCAGAAATCAGTCATCTGTGAGGATTGTGTATTCATATTTCAAAATAAAAGACTAGCATCTCATCAACGAGGGATGGATTAATGCTTGTTGCGCTTATCTAACCTGTTTGTCTTAATTACAAATATAATCAAATGTCTGGCAATTCAAGTTGGAGATAATGCAAATAATGACTCATTTGGGTCAATATACAATTGGGGGGCTTTTGACATCCAGGGGATATATCTTGCAAACATTTTTATTAAAAGTAAAAAAAAGAATGTTTTTTTATGTTCATTATGATCACATCTTTACAAATTCCTAGGACTGGCCCGAATAGTGGTTTCTGGCCTCCGAATATTTGGGCCCTATTAAAGATGAATATCCGAATATTCGTTCCGCCCCGTAACGTCCGACGGAGGGGGGGATTGGGGGGGGGGGGGGGGGGCACGGTAGTGGTGGCGGCGGCGACTTGTGACACAGACGGCCCAAAAATTCGGATCCTTTTTCATTTTTAGAAAGTTCTGGCCAACATTTCCTGATGACAGATTGAACCCAGTGTAACCGACCTTCGTTGCCTTCGTTTTGTCTTCAGCAGAGGTCTTTGGCATCTTGTCTTGTGTTTATGCAATGAAGTGAAGCACGACGTCAGAGTCGGCAGCCACCCGGCCATTCAGGTGGTGTTTAGAAACGGGAATGGAGGAGCCGAAATGAGCCGAAGAACACGGCAGGATGAGCCGAAGTGGGCCGAAGGCGCAGGGAAGAGACGAGCTCCGAATATTTTCGTCTGGGGGGAGGAGGGAGCGATCACATAGACATATGTGTATATGTTATATACATATATGTTTATGTGATCACATGTTGAGATGAGCTGATAAGTGCTGTTGTGGGCCGAAGGCAGACGGAAGACAGTAATGCGGCATATTCTTTCCACCCGGTAATGTCCGACGGGGTGGGGGTGGGGGTGGGGGGGCGAATATTCGGATACCAAATTAATATCCGGACAGTGCCATAGCGAACAAATATCCGGATATTCGGGTCCAGCCCTACAAATTCCATAATTATTTACTGTGGAAACAATCACTGCTTACCACTCTCTTGTCAGGCACTCGCTGGGTGAACACTCTGTACAGTCTCCATGTCTTCCCCAGAATTGGGCCAAAGACCAGAGTACTGCCGACACAAAGCATCCACATCCGAGCCTGTAGGGAGGACACCCCGTGATTACCTAACAATCTATAACAACCAACACTATAATGAAGTACTGAGTGACGATTTGGATGGATGCTTACTTGTAGCACAGCTATAGAGGCTCCAGATTGTGAGTGAGCTCGTTCATCAATAGCAAATAGGAAGCCGCTGCTGTAGGTGAGGACGCTTCCAAAGAGAGTCAGGACATTCAGGTTGGGGCTGGACATCTTCACTATCCTGATCATATGACACACATGACAGTAAACCAGTTAACCTCCGGAAATCTTTGGGTTTATACACTGTATATGCTTCACTTTGTACTCTACCTGTTGTTTTTGAAGCGCAGGGTGAAGAGGAGGAAGCAGAATGCCAGCAGGATGCCACAGGAGAGCAGCGTCCACACCACAGCACTCAGCACTGGAGAGAGGGGTCGCCTTGGGGGCTCCACTGCCATCTGTATGCACACACATGCATGCAAACTGCTCAAAATCACAACTAAGATACTTCAGAAGCAGCTTGTATACATGCACAGTCCAAAACTGCTGTTTTTTTTTTGAATGACAGATGTAAAAGCAACCAAAAGAAGCACATGATTCATGTCAGCAGGCAAAATTTTATTCAGGCAAACAGAGCATCAAGTATCACACTGCAGGTTTGTAAGTTTATATTCAAAATGCTAAAAAAGAAATAGCTGCAAGGATTCAAGCAGCAGAAAGAGATCCATTTTCAATATCGACAGGCGAGATGATAAGAGGGGCCGAGTTGACCCCGTTGTGATTGCGTCGGGGGTTAAAGTAGGGGAAAAGTCTTTCACTGAAAGAGCATCCAGTAAACGTGTAGATATGGGAATGAGAGTCCACGTTGTAAAAAGAAACCTGCCCCCACCCCAGATCCACGTACACCCCGACCCTCTCGGGCTTCTCGACCAGCGGCACGCAAACAGGAGGGCTGTTGAGCGCCCAGTAGCTCCCGTCTTTCCTCATCCCCAGAGTCCAGTAGCCGTTTTCTGGGTTTAGTATACTCCCTCCTTTTCTGTTGACAGATTCAAGTCCAACTCCGATATCCCACTCAGTTTTCCCTTTCACTTGGACCTCATAGTAGAACCTGCCAGAGGAGAAACCCTCCTTTCCCAAAACGCTAACACCGGGGTAAAATCTCTCTGGGTTGTCAGGGAGATTGAGGGCTACATCACTGTGATAAACCTGTTTCTTGTTCTCAGAAAGCACCAGCTTGGGATGAGCTGTGTCAGGATCCAACGTCACTTCCACGGCACACCGCTGAGCCCGTTGAAATTCAGTCTCACAAAGCCTTTTCACCTCAGCCTTTACTGTCTCCTCCAACTGACAGGAGACTCTCCTGACCGCCCTCCTCAGTGTGCCCACGTATTCAGCGCTTTCCATGCGGGTGTCAGACCAATCTTTGGTGGCTGGAATTGTGGAGAAATCCGGAAAGCGCTGGAGGACGTAAAGATCGTCTTCGGTGTGGGAGAACTGGCTCATTTCGGTGCTCCTGTGCCTCAGCTCATCGATCTCCTGCTCCAGCTCCATGATAATCCCTCTTGCCCTGCTCTCCACTTGCTTCTGCTTTGCACTGATCACCTGAAGCACCTCCTCTTGGCCCCTCTGGACAAACTGGAGCAGTTTGTTGAAGATTTGCCGACTCTCTTCGATCTCTCTTTCTGTGTTTCTTCTGCTGAGTTGAACAGTTTGGTTGATTTCGCCGATTTTCGTCTGTCTGCAGTGGATCATTGTTTCCACTTCTTCATTCATGTTTCTTATTTGAGCTCTCCTGTCTCTGCTCTCGTCCTCTATACGAACAGTGCGATGAGCCTTGTGGTCTTTCTTAATGCACAGCTGGCACACATACGTCTGATCCGTGGTACAGAACAGGTCCAGCAGTTTCTCGTGCTTCCTACACACTCTGTCTTGCATGTTCATCATGGGGCTAATCAAGCGGTGTTTCTTAAAGGTGCCAAGGACAAGATGGGGCTCCAGGTGAGTCTCGCAGAATGAGGCCAAACATTCCAGACAGGACTTGAGAGCCTTGACCCTTTTTCCAACACACACATCACATGAAACCTCTCCTTCGTGGCCTGTTGATCCATCCACGGTTTTGATTTCATTTTCGTATCTCCTCTCTGCCAACTCCTTGAACTGAGATGCCACCTCCGATATGAATGTGTTTACTTTGAGGTCAGGCCTCATGAACAGCTTGTGCTTACACATGGGGCACTGGGCCAGATTAGCGTTCTGCCAGTATCTTTGTATGCAGTCCCTGCAGAAGTTGTGGCCACAAGGAGTAGTGACTGGCTGGTTGAACAAATCCAGACAGATGGGGCAAAGAAGTTGCTCCTTAGACAGCACACTGCCAGCAGTCGCCATATCTGGGAACACATCCAGAAAGAAAAAACAGGTGGCATTTTATGGAACATGTTGGCTCAGCTCCTTGTATTTTTGTCCTTCCACTACACTGTTAGGCTTAGAAACACTTGTGCCGGGTGAGCCGTCTACATCCCCAAATAGTCACAAATGCACGGTGTTAGGTTTCATCAAAGGGTATTTCATTCTAGCTAAACACTTCTCACGTCATCTGAGTTCAGCAGATAATGAAGCGGGTTTGCAGGGATATTAAAATAAATTAAAACAGTACATTAAAACTTTATCTTGTCCCATGAAACATTAGCACAACAAAGCAAACAGTGCGGCTCACTCTTCCTTTCTCCCTTGGGTGAAGATGCTATTTGCTCTTTGAGACTGATTTATGCATAAATTAACATCATAAAGCATGAAAGAAATCAAAGAGATAGCTCACCTCGGTTCTGTGCGGTGTGGCAGAGAGAGAAAGGCTTGTTTGTGTTCCTTGACACAGTGTATAGTTTCTGTTTGGAAAGTCACATTAGACTTTCTCGTGCCCGCCTCATGCTGCTGATCTGCTCTGCTCTTAAAGGCACCGGCGACTGAGACGGTACTAAACATAGCTTCAGTTGTCCATCCCCATTCCCTTTCTGGAGCTTTACTATTTAAATGGCTTCTCCAGTGGAATAGTACCACATTTGTAGTATGTTCTCATTTGATGCATCTTTTTACTGATTAAATACAGAAATTCCCAAAATCCTACACTGCAAACCCAAACAGACAAGCAGACAAAAGACACTTTTAAACGTAATTCACAAACGTTCATTACACTGTTTGAGTCTTGTGTCATTCATCACTCTTTAACTAAATGTGATCAGTTTATCAGCAGCTAAAATAATAGACGACAGCACATATTTGATCATAGCATTAAAACAGCATGTAGACACTTTAACCTTTCACCTATATTCTGTTAACCAGGTGTGACCCCTGATGTAGCATGTGTGCTACATTTTAAACTCTATCGTTATGAGTTTGTACATTAACGTGGACAAAAAGAGCAAGAGATTACCGTGCTGAGGCCACATAGTCTCTGCAGAATGTCAAGGCCGTCTTGCCTGTTGACTCCTGACTGGATGAAGCAAAGCGGGGAATCACACTGGGAGCTGCAGTTCAGCTCAGGCTCCATGATCGGCCCCAGTCTGTCCACCATCACACACACATCCTGTGGAAGAATCGGCAGTAATGCATGAGAATACAACACATTGCTCTGAGCAAAATGACCTACAGCAAATCAGAAAGAAAATTCATAAAATCTCTTATACTCTGTTTAGTCATAGCATGTATTGTTTAGTCAGAGAAAGCACCAGAGAGCAATGTGATGGGTATTATGTGAAGTCCTAGTTCTGGTTCCACTGTTGTAAAGCACTAAATAGCTGTAAGACTTGGCGCCACCACAGTGTGGTGCTCTGACAGAAACCTCAGAGAAGAGGAGTGACAGGGACATGGAAGTAATTCTGCATTTCACAAAGAGTGAACCAACAAGGGAAAGCATTAAATCTGAAGCACTAAAAGGCCTGTTGGACACTCAGACGTGTATAAAAATTTAAAAAAGAATAAAATAAAGGTAAAGCGTTAAGCATTTCCAGCCATAATACCATAAATGTAACAACCAAAACACCTGTGTAATAGGAAGCCTCACTAGCACGATGCCATGAAGGCGTTACAGCAAACACAGGATCACACTCTGCTGCAACAAACATCTATCTGCACAAATCAAGAGACAAAGTCAAAGGAGAGAAAATCTTTCAACTCCAATACATCAAACCCATCATTTACAGTTTCGCTAAGGGCCCACATAATCTGTAATCAGCGCAGTTACTTAGCGCTGAGATTGAAGAGGTAAACTTTATCACCAAACAGTAGTTTGTCACTCTTGCCACAGGCATTTTTATGAGGCTACGTTGCACTGACATGTTGCAGCGCTAATTATGCGGCATGGTATCACCTGATACTCTGAAACTAGACAGAGTCTGACGATCGTAGTCGCTGCAGTGACTCAGCTGCATGCTGCTGAAACAATGTACGACCACTTGTATTAATACAAATTGGCAGACAGGTGTGTGTTTATGAGCGTGTAATTAGGCAGGTCTCGACACTGTCTGTAGGATGACTAAGATGATCTGAGAGGCTCTGAGACAGTTTATCTATGGAATCCTTCGAAAACCTGTGGGAATTCTTTAAATTGACTGAGACATGAGAAGAAGAAAACACACAATACAGAACGATGTCAATTATTATATGAAGTTCACAGTGACCCATTTCCAAAAAATCCTGGTGTTAATAGAACAATGAGGCCCTCTAGGCAACATATCTGGGAAATGTCTGGAGTTCCTGTTCATGGCCTTTCGTCACTTTCCAAGTTTAGATCACACAGTTGCACAGTTCAGCTTCTTCCCGCAGGAAAAGCCGGCAAAGAGAGGCATTTCCGCCTTTTTTTTTTTTTTAAATCCAGCCTTCGTAGGTTTCTGCTTGGAAGCAAACCCACCACCCTGCAGAGGTCAACAAAGGTTGGCCAACATCCAGCTGTGGGGGTCACTGTGTAATCAGCGAGAGCAGGGCTCGACTTCAAGCCAAGTTAGATTTTATGGACATGTTTTGACAGTTCAGAATAGTCATGAGGAGTGCCTTTTGAAGTCCTGAAGGCTAAACCGCAAGTAATACCTGAGCTACCTGTGGCCTTGGATGTCGTATTTAAATGTGGGATGGGCCTCATCTCTCTGCAACTTCGCTTTCACTTGTTCACTTACTTCTAGGCTTCATTTTAAGCCTCATTTTCATGGTTTTAGTACATATATTTTTTTTACCTATCAGGCATAGTTACCCCATTTCTGGCAGACCACTTAAGGACAGACTGGATGGACGGCCTGTGACTTCAAAATTATTAAAAAATGGAGTAAAGCCATTCATTGTCCTGTCAATCACTCCGTTTATCTTTTTAAGATTAGAGCCTTGTAACAGCCAGATGTAAAGCCTGGATCAGGGGGCAATATTGAAACATTCCTTCTGGGTCAGTAATCCGTTTATAAGTTTATTCTTTAAGCTGAGTTAGAATGCAATTACTGGCACTGAAATCCCGCCTCAGGCCTGGCGCATGCCATTTCTGGGCACATGGTGCATTTTGCAGCCTGGGTCTACGAAACAGGCTGCATTTGTCAAAATTTGATCAAAATATTTGGTTTGAACTTTGGAGCTTGCAGCAGTGTTGTGTGGAAGCCACTTCAGGAAGCATCTTGTGTGGTTAGAGCTACATAAAAGTGTCAGTAAAAAGGAGAAAATACACATTTTTGGAAATATTATAGAAGTAAAACAAAGGTGTTATGAGTAGACTTAATAATGTTGGCATTTAATTGTATTTTATGAGACATCTACAGCCTACAAATGATGATCCCAACCGTAGCACATTTATCAGAGGTGAATTTGGGTAAAAGAGATGCTCAATCATTGAGGCGTCCCTACAGCTACAATGTAAAACACTCAGTTTGTCAATCAAAATTAGGAAGAAGAAGGAGAAGGAGGAAAAAGAAAAAGAAAAGTAGCTCATATAATGAAGCTTAAAAGTGCAAACCTCGGTCTTCAAAGCGCACGGAGGATCCCATCGCCCCGTCCGGCTTCAGACTCCATCGCGCACCGAGACTCAAAAACGTTGCGATAAAAATTGAAACTAAATCAAAAGATAATTCGTTGTCTAACATCGCGACATAGTTCCCATGGCTGCAAAACCTGGAATGAATCCCACTACTTGATCTCGCCGTCAAAGTGTCACTCCGGGAAGATCCTGTCACTCAAGAAAAGTCCACAAAACTGCAGGAGTCCTCCTTTGCGCATGAAGGGAGGGAGGTGTGCGAGAGTGTCATAGGAGAGAATAGGAGGTGTTTGCGCGCTCTTTCCCTCCCTCTTTCTCTGTCTTTTTAAGCTTTCCAACTCCAAATGAGCCACAGAGGGGTTTCAGAGTGTGATGTGGCCACTGTGGTTGTGACAGGGGCTCTCAGGAGGGCTGGGTGGCAAATTACGGCACAGGGCGTCGCACTCCATGTCCAAATAAAACGCACTGAAAACAGCGTTTGTTTTGCTGGAAAAAGAAACACACATCATCTCTGTTTTGTCATGTATGGGAGATGGTAGATAGATTGCTCTGCAGGCTGATAAATTACATCAAAAGACAACAAAAAAGTTTCCGCTGTGAGCGCAGCGAGTCAGCAGGAATATTTCTGCATTTGTTCCGCCAGCTATAAGATTCATAAAGGTGTTATTAAGACGTCACAGAGATTTACAGTGGGAGCCTACACTCAGGGTCATTCCTGATGAGGGAGTGCCACCACTACCGACAGCTGTAACAGACACTCGGGGAGATTATTTCTGATGAAAAGAATATGCGGTTTTTCATTCATCCACTCATCAAACCCCCCTTTCAGTTTTACGCACACACGATTTTCTTTATCCTGGGTTTAGCACGAGTTCTTTCCAGGTAGTTTTCCACAAGCAAACATTTTCTATTCATCTTTAGCCCTGATTTTACATGAGATCATGTGCAGCCTATTTTTTTTAATGCTCAATCAAGGATATTTAAAAGTACAAAAACAATAAAAGACCGATATTGAACAGTAATAATATATAGATAGATAAAGTTATATATGATAAAATTTATTATTTCAAAGATAAACAATGCGTATGAGCATTATAAACTGATAAAAACACATTTATTCTACATTTTTGTTGTAAAGCTTCTCTAATCCCACATAATAGCTCTCATTTAACAAACAAATCAATGTGAAATTACAGAAAGAATCAATTTTTTAGTTGTCACTAATTTTAGACACATCTTCACTTTTAAACCTGTGAAATAAACTGGAGAAATGTTGTAAAGTGACCATTTTCTTTACAGTGCACTTCGTGTTTGTGCATTGCTGGAGATTGCTTCAGTTATGAAGAACTTTGTGCTGCAAAAGATTCTCCCTGGACTTAAACACAAACTGGCACACACAGAAACCCCTTAAACAAAATGTAAACTTAACATCAGAACAGGAAGGCCTGGAATGAAGTCAATCAAAAGCTTCATTTTCAATTTCAGATTAACTGTTTTGTCTTTGGCTGGAAATAAGGAGCCGACTGAAACACAGAACACATACCGACCTGCACAGGCTCACATGATTAACAAAAAAATACTAATGGGTGGACTGACTGTATTTTGCACAATACTGAGTTTCTAAATGCTCATCTAACGCCTGATACTATTTGTGTGCTGATGACTAACAACACTGACATTAAAATCTGACAGCATGGATATATAAATTTTAGTAAATTTACTATGGTCTGAAGAACTGACTCAGTGGACCGTCTTCATTTCGAAGCTTTAAAGGAAAAGCCAAATCAAACAGAAACGGATAAATTAAATCAAACATCTGTTTACGTCTAAATGTAAAAGGAAATGGATGCATGCCATAAGGTCAAGCTTCAAGACCAAACTTGTGTCTATGTTGGATCCATACTACAGCTTTCTTTCAACACCTTCCAAGACACTCCTTTTGGAAGGTGCTGAAAGATGTTTTAATGTAGACCTGGTGCTGCCACGCTCTGATAAAGGGAGAACAGCTGATCATGAAGTTACAACACAACCACAATACAGCATTAAGTAACTCAGAACGGACTGTTTGATGTTCATTAGTGGCCAGGGCTCTGGGTCATTTGCAAATGGAAAGTCTGACTGTTACAATCATGTTATAAGGTCAAAAGACCCCACAATATTTAAAGTGGCAAATTCCTGCAGGATTTTCAACAAAAGCCCATAGACTCACCATTTTTACATGTGAGTTAAGATCAAATGACATCAGGTCAGTGCCCTATTGAAGGACTGAAACGCAGCTCTGTTACAGCCAAAGCGTGGCAATCACTCTCATGTTTCCCTAAAGATCAGGTTCAAATAGACCGCAGCAGCAGCAGGTTGGCTGCACTGACACTCAGATTACCAGGAGCCTGAATATTTCATCTCAGGACACGAGGCTGTTACCCAAAAAGCAGGAGTCAAGGAGGACAAGTTGGCTGGGGGTTGAACTGGATGAAACAGGACACACGTTGTTCTGCTGATGTTACCAGGGATCAATCGTAACATTCAGATGTTATAATTACCAAATGCAGGTGTCAGTAACGGTCTCTATCTTCCATGTTGTGGACATGCAGAGGCTGGAAGTCCACCAAACTAAACAAAAAACAAGCAATGCTTTCAAAACGCCTGACATGCCATTTCCTGTTGAACCACTCCTGACAGGCCGCACCACCGTTTCCTGACATGGAAGCATCTGCAACGGTGATTCAACATCTGACCAAAGAGCCAGTGAGTCCCACCGTTCTGTAATGTTGGAGACCGAGTGTGTGGGTGGAGATGTATTGTTCTCCGTGTGAAGCATCATAAACCCCTTCCAGCGCTGTGCTGTCCTTGCCAGAGCCTGGACGCTCCCCTGTGACATGCCCAGGTTTGCCCACTAACATACCCGCAGACAAATCCCTCTCTGGAACGCTGCAGCTTCTCCTGCAGTGTTGCTATGGACCTGGATTAGCAGCATTGGATCAAAGCTCTTTAGCAGGTTCCAGTCGTTGTGTTTCTAATGCAGGCAGTGATTAATATGGTAAATGTAGGGGGTAAAGCATTAACCTACTCAGTCTGTTTGCAAAAATGATTTTATAGTCTTACTGGTACAAAGCAGCAGAACAACTGATGATGTAACCACTGCTAGATCATGTGAATGATTAATGAATAGACAGTTCTGAAGGTTTATGCATAAATAAGCTCATACGCAGCCTATCATTAATTTGGATTTGAATTTGGAAGACAATTCCACCCTTAATCCAACCCTTTATTCCATTATTTTTACTCTGTTTTGGTCTCCTCCGACTTCAAAGGGAACAATCTTCAGCTGCTAAATGCACCGTGTTGTTTATTAGTTGGTTTCCAATTTAGTCTGTTGGCCTTTTTATAGCAGGATTTGAGATCTTGAAACAAATTCTACTCAAACAAAGTTAAACTATGACTGATTGTTGAAGATAATTCATGTTCCAACACTGATTCAGCTTCCAGTCATTCAAAGTCCACTCACAAGCATCAAACATTAGATGCCACCAAAAAAATCTCAACTTAAGGGCTACTCACTCTCCTTTTTCAGAGCATTCCACAGTACTTTGTTCCAATAAAGACAGAAATAAAGGCCCTCTTTCAGCTGAGTCTTTGCTGCATCACCTCTATGTCATCTTCAGCTCCAACAATATAGCAAAGAGATGCAATTACCCGTCTTGGAAAAGCTGCCGAAAATTATAGTTGAAAGCTCAAAGAAAACTAGAAAATTGATTTTATTTCTGGTTCAGTTTAAGCAGGTCATCTCCCTCTCTCATTCAGCACTTTCCATGTCTGCTTCTCTACTATACACAACCAATGCAAGGCAAAAATGTCCAGAAATACCCTTTAAATACGATGCAATGAGGGTACAATCAAATGTTTACTGTCCGATGTGGTCAAACTTGTTCATGAAAGTTTCTTCTAATGTTCTGCACAGCTGGGGGACAATTTTATTACGACCTCAGTGACTACAAAGAGATGAAGGAGGAAATGATGTGGGGTCAAGACTGACTGTGACAGCATGAATAGCAGAGGAAAAGAAAAGAAGAACTTACTAACCACAGCAATTAAACACAGTTAGTCATCAGCGGTTGATCTTTCGCCCACCTCTCCTCTCCTCAACCCTACATCCACTACTTCCTCCCTCCAACCAGACTTTCTGCTCGTGGGATTAGCAGTGTAACTTTAAAGACAAGGCTTGATTGTTATCGGGGTGTCTGCAGTGTGCGGCTGTCGTATGTGAAGGCTCAGCTCGGTGTGAATGTGGAACTAGTCATGTGTGAGGTCTGGCACGCATGTTGCAGCACACTAGCTATACTGTGAGCCGATATGGGCTGGTACGCCTCCGACTGAGGGCCATAAGAGGATTAGAGTATCAAACACCCCTCAGCATCGAAGCACTTTGCTCTTTGATGTGCCGATCACCTGCAATACTGTATGTACTGTTAGCGTCAAAGTTAGCAGAAGTGTGCCTCATGAAATTCAGTTTAAATGGTAGCAATTTTCAAAAACAAGATCAACCACTGTATAGGAGAATTATGACCACACACACACACACACAACAGTTACCTGGCTCAGTTGTATGTGACTAAAGCAGGGGTGACATCTTCCCACTTCAGGAGTGCAGGGTCCATGTTGAAGAGCAGAAGCTGCTTTGACTCCTGGGTGTTGGTGACAGCTCCTCCCCTCATCTGCCAATCACAACTCGCTGCACTTCATCCCGGCTTCCATCTCAGGTTGCATCTGTGACGACACCCCCTTGTTTGACACACCATGTATACCAAGAGTGTGTATACGAGTGCATGCAACTCCACACAGTGTGCTGGAGTGTTTCCTTGGTGCCTGCTGTTGGCAAAAGGCTCCCGTGTGCAAGAGTTGAGAGCAAAAAAATGAGGGAGAAAAGACACAGTAGAAAAACACAGGAACCCAGCTGTGACTTGGTCAAAGACCATTCAAAACAAACAAAATATGCCAAACTCTTGCCAGCCGGGTTGAAAGAAACAGCGAGGTGGAAAGAAAATGAAAAAGACGCCGAGATCGGACCAGAAACTGTGCAAGGAGACGAGAGAAAAGGAAACAGACTAGTTAGTGGCTCTTGGCGGGTAATGTTAAAGGATTAGCAGCAGAATGTATTCGCTCTGGCTCCTCTTACTTCAGGGTTACAGAAAACATCTCTCAGCATTCAGATTCAAGAATTAACTCACCTTCATATGCAAATGAAACCTGGACAGATTCAAGCTACAAAGTGGATTGGCTCATGTGAAAACGCACAAACACATCAAACTAGCTTCCCTTCAAACAACTTGCATATAAACATTAAAATAACATGAATGCTACTTCAAATGCAAAAAAAAAGTGTCTAATGTCACACGCTCACGTGTGTTTAAACTGAATCACAAAAAGTCACAACACAAACTAAAGATATTACAATAAGTCTTTATTATTGTATTTTAAACTATACATTCTACATACATTATCTGAATGGGGCAAAAGTACATATAATTAATATATCTCAATATATTTCTGCTTAAGTGCAATCTATTCTGCAGGTCACTTATAAATGTAGAGAATTTAACATTTGAAAAAAGATTTGTAAAAAAGCAGTTTATTATAAAAGGTTACTTTGTCTCTTTACTGTGGTTACGCTGATGAGTACAAAAAACTGTTAAAAAGGACTTTGTAATTCATAACGTTAAATTTGTCACATTTCTGGGTGCATGTCACAGATTTCCCCTCATACTCATACATGTTTTAATGTGTTAGAAGTCACCATTAGTAAGGCACTTATCAGTCGCTGTATAGGTGCTACTGTAACATAAATGTTCTTCTGTTTTCTACAGATTAAGGTCTAGTGTGAAGCCAGCGAGGATTTCTCCTCCTCACTAATGGACACAAATTGTCTGGGATGCTATAAAATCTCCCAGCTTTCCACAGAAGCAGAAAGAAGAAGCAGAGATGTAACCAGGAGCGTTGTCTCCTGTTTGAAATGATTCAGCTTCTACCTCAAAAAAAATAATCAACTCAGAGCAAAAACCTGTCTGCCTGTGGGCTTCATTCACATGCATTTGTATGTTTATGCACAGAGAAAACTCACAGCTCTGAACACAGACATGAAGGCTGCCACTGTGCTGTGTGAATAGCTATTGTTTCTGTGCTAACACAGTGAGTGGTTTTCCCTGGTCCGCCCCACATCCACTTCCTGTGAGTGAGCCTGGACAAGCATTCTTCCACATACACAGCCCTTATTCTGAGTTCATTTCAAACAACCAAGCCGTCACGGCAACATTTTTGTTCAAGGGTGGTGTGCCATGAACACTGCTGACAAAAACACTGATAAAAAATTGCCACCTTGCTCTCTGAATGTTGTGTGGGAAACACTAATTACCATCCAGTGTAAATAGGGCTGTCTACCACGTCATAATCAATTCAGCGTTTACTGTAGTTGAAAAGCTTCTCTTGGCACACTTTAAAGAAATCCCACAGGCTTTTTCTAAGCTAGGATAACTGCTTCGATGCTTTCTTGGAAATGTAAATGTAAATTGGCTAAGTGTTTCCAACAGCTGGAGAAAAAACTAAATCTCCATCTCCAAAACTGAAAATGCAGAATAATGTGGGAGTTACTAAAAAGCATAACGTGTCCTATGGAAGATAAAGTATGCTGGCCTGAAAGGAAAAGAGAATCCTGTTGCTCCTTCGGTTTCACAGTCCAAACAGGAGTTGTACTGCCCTCCTGTGCTCGATCAGGAGACCAGCATGTTTAAGAAGACAACACTGGCAGATGGGGCTTTTTGTGGCGACATGAGAGATATGAGCCATCCTTTAGTCGAGTTACCTGGGATGACGTTTGGTGAGACTAACCAGAGAATTCTTCATAAAATGGATTTAGCATCTTTTCAAGGCTACCGTAGGTTGTCTCACATTCTGTGCGTTTATGTGGCTGAATGTAAAAAAAAGTGTGTGTTTGGCTGTGTGAGAATGGACATCTGGTGAAGTCTGGAGCAAGTTCCACTCTGCAGAATTATGGAACACAGTGACAGACTGACTAGACGGTGCTCAGCCGCTGGCTCAGAGGTTCCTCCGTGTCGGATTATCCCAGGAGCACCCTCTGAAGGCGGTCCGCCGGCACGCTGCTCTCGTCCTCGGACTCTGCGTCGCTCTGGGGGTTGGAGCTGCAGGGAGAGGTGCACTCGGGGGAGCACAGGTAGTGCATGAGCGGCAGCCGGTACTTTCCACAGAAGTCCACAAATTTGATCTGGCGCACGCATGAATCAAAGTACACACCTGGAGGAAGTCCAGAGCAACAGGAAAAGCAAAGCCAAGTTAAAGTGACAGGTCAGTGATTAGTACTGTTGTGTACGCATTACAATAACAAATACAGTGGTGGAAAAATGTTTTCAGAGACCCCATATACTTGCATTAATAATCACTCTTAGGTCTTCAAGTGCAATTTTTTGTAGTACAATCACAGCCATAATACTAAAAAAATCTAAAAACAAAAAATTTTTTTAAAAACTTAAAACTGATAAGTTCCAGAAAAATAAGACATTTTGAGTATTGGGTCATTTTGGTAGAATTTAGTTTTGTTAGATTTTCTTGTAAACAATAAACTAAAAAATATCATTTTGTATTTTTTCGTGTCTGTCTAATGCAGCCACACCTTTCAAAACACAAAAAATATTTTTCCACAAATATTTCATGACAATATTTGAGATTGTGTAAAATCCAACTGGTCATAGGGCAGGTTACAAGTGCAAAAGGCTGAGCTGCATATCGAAAGAAAAAAAGCAGACTAGTCCTTACATTTTAGATCTAGAAACAACCCAATATGAACGTGCAAATTCACTAAGAGGTAAAAGTCTTACCAGCACACTTGGGGTTGGGACACTTGCTGGCCAGGTCCAGGTAGCGCAGCAGGTTCGAGGGCAGGTCGCAAGGGTAGTAAGGAATATTCCGGCTCTTGATGGTACGTCCCGCCAGCTCTAGAAGCGACGGGGGGTCGTAAGTCATCTCCTTGACGAAGCGCACCACCAGCGGGTTGCCTCTGAGACTGAGCTCCTGCAGGTGCACCAGGCAAAGGATCTCTCTCGGCAGGTAGGTGAGCAAGTTGTTGTGGAGACTTAAAGATCGCAGCGAATGGAGCCTAGAATGAGACACAGAGGCACTTTGAAATGCTTTCAACTACAAATCAGGACTACAGGAACGGGGAGCTAGCGGATCTGTGCAGCTCCGTCTGTGACGTTTTCTTTGAGGACAGCGTTCCTTGGAGGTTGTGACAGAACGATGATGTTACCTGGTGAGCTGCGGTGGGACGCTTTGGATGCGGTTGTCACACAGGACCAGGTAGCTGAGGTAGGGCAGGTTAGCGATTTCAGGAGGGATGGCTGAGATGAGGTTTCCGCCCAGATACAACAACTCCAAACTGACAAAAAATACAAGAGAGAAGAAAAAGACTTTTTAAAAAAATCAAATTGCGTTTTGAGAAGTGCATAGCGTAACAGTGATGTTCACATGCTGTTGCAATTTATCACAATTTTTTTATTCTGTTCTTTGTGCTGCAGATGGTCAGTTTTGTTCACAAATTCATTCTTTCCCGTCTTTATAGAGCCTCCTACTGTTTTGCCAGTGTGTGGGCAATCTTTCTATTACCTGCCTCTCTACCTTGAACATGCAGACCAGAGGCAACATGTTTGTTTTGTTGGATGTTGTTCAATGTAGATACATTTATTTTACTACCGCAGATGCTGAGTTGATCCTAGTGAACTTGAGTTTGAAGAAAGCTTTTGATTTTGTATATCTGATATCTTGGGTCTTTAATAATCTCTAATGAATGAGGAAAAGGTTCCAGTCCACACTCTGTCTGTAGTGTACAGCATGTAATAATTAATCATTAATGATTATTATTTTAATATGTGTGGCAGTGATTTACAGTCATATGTTTAGAAGTTCAGTGCAAACAGTTGAAATCTCACTTTGATGTGCTGCAGAGTCAGCGTTGATCACAGCGCTAGGCTAAAGATGCAATTAAAGTGCATTATTTTAACCAACAAAGCTAAGTGACTGCATTACACTTACAAAACGTGCCACAAGGTGGAGCAAAAGATGCATCATATCCTGTTCAGGAGTTCAAGCAGATGCATCAGTCTAAATTTTTCTCAGTGTGTGCTTACAAAATATCAAAAAGACAAATGACAGATAGAACAAATGGGTCTTTTTCGTGCTGTGCATGCATCTATGCATCTCCTACACACAGTAAAGTGCACAAATACATACTTTTCATTTTGAGATAAATTAGGTCATTTAGGTGCTGATCTGAAAAACACTACAATCAGTTTCAGCAGACAGCAAAATTGATTGTACATGTTTGTGTTATCAAGACAACAAATAGCCCTGGTGGGTTAATGGAGGTATGGAGTACACAGGGGGGTAATTGGGAGTCAAAGAGAGAGACAGGGAGAGGGCCATGGATGGCTGGTCAGCGAAAGTAAGCTGTCAGGCCATCTGCCCGCTGGAACTGATGACACAGCGACTGCGAGACAGGAAACCATTATACTGTCCTTGGTGGCTGAGCACAGAGCAAGCCCTATCTGTGAGGGGAACTGAGACATTCAGGGTCTGCTCACAGCCCACGCCGACACAGTGACACAAATCAGCCAAACTGGTTGGTTATAGGGTTGTATCAAGGACAGGATAAATCACTCAAAGTTTTCACAGCTAAGCACAACTGTAGCCTTTTTTGTGAAACTCCATCCAAGAAACATTGGGGAAGTTTTCTCCTGTACAAACACCAAGACCTATCACAGAGATCTTACAGTTTTACAGATTTGACCCATTCTTAGATTTTAAGTCAGTAAAAAGAATGCTGAGAAAAGTTCAAACTGATATACAAACAGACCTCTTTCACAATAGATCTTTAAGGTAAATGAAAATCAGCCTCATCCATTGTATTTTTTTCCACCTGTGCTTTTCCCAACTGTGATCGGATGAAATATAATTTGTTTTTTAGAGCACTGAAGAGTGAAATGACAATCTCCTGTGTATAATCACAGCATGACAATTAATTGAATACTCCTATAGGTCATTAGAAAAATTCCTGACACAATCTACATCACAAAGAGGCCTATGGACCCTTTGAAAGAGCTACAGGTTGAAGTAGCTGGCAACTGTTGCCACGGGGCTTCAGGAGATGCCGATTAAATGTGGAGGCACAAAAACGAAGCAAATGCTAAAGAAAACGAGCACCTTGGCTGGTAATCATGGAGCCTCTGAAAGCAGAAGATATCCTTACATCTGCTGAGTTCAAAGTTGGCCTTTGCAGCTTATTATACTAAATACCACACATAATCTGAAGGTGAGCTTGAAAAAGCAGAGGATCGGATGAACGCTAACAAACATTAAGAACAAGATGCACAGGAATATTTTAAAAGAACATTGCTAATGATCTGAGGGATGTTTCATTACGCAACCTCATAAGTTAGGCCATGCTCACTGTAGACTGAATGAAAGACAATCAGATATTTTCAAAATTTTGGCCCCACTTTAATTGCCATTTAAGTAAAATCTAAAGACACTAAAAAAAAAAAAAACGTATGTAGAGTCAGCAGTATTAAGAATGGGTGATTTCTCCAAAAGATCCTGTGATGTATGATATTTTGGGTTAAAATCAGTCAACAATCTAAATTACAACTCAAGACTAAAGGCTCAATTCATCCTGTTTTCACCATGATTTTATTCCAAAACATCTGACTGAAAGTGCTCATTTGTATCTGCTCCACTTTGACGCTTCTTTTAAAGTGTTTGTCCACCTCTGTCACACTTTTGCTTACTTCATGTGGAACAGAAAACTGTGAGCAAGACTGTAGTTAAATTACTTATTTGATGATACAATTCGAACAAATCCTTTGAAAAGAACATTATATCTCAAACTAACATCTTTTGTGATACAAGATCACTAGATTACGAACCTTTAATATCTATTATTTTAAAAATAGGAATCCGGTTTTAGGAAAATCTGTTTAATGACATTACTGCACCCATATGGCTCAACAATGATGACTTTGTCAATCTGTTATGTGACAGCATTCAGTCATTTACATCTGAGTCACTTTCATTTAAAGTTCACTATGGCTTCCTTCAGAGCCACAACAGTGATGAGAGTGTCACGGCACATGCAGCACATTTGTCATGTGTGAGAATGGACAGTACATCAAGTGGCACATAATGCTTTAAGATTGTCTATGCATGCGTTCACATTTGTGCGGTGTTGAAAATTATACGCAAACATTACTAGGTTCAATCTAGTAAGATTTTAATTGCAACTTAGAAAACTAACAGGGTTCTCATTCAGAGATGAAGCCAATCGATTCAGATGCTGGCAAATGAACGGGAAAGATTTTAATTATGCAGGTCATTTAAGTTTAGAAAGCCAGACTTTTCACAGTAAAACCCACCATTCCTTTTTTGCTTCAGAAACAACCCTCAAAAGCAGCACTGTCCGAGACCAGACCTCAATCTATTTAAGAAACTGTGGCTGAGTTTGGCAGCTAAAGCGAAGGAGAGGAGGAGATTTTAGTTCCAAAATACTAAGGCCTGGTTCCATGCAATTCTAAGTTAAGTGGCTTTTTCTACCGTCTGCCTCTTGCACCACTGTGCATGTGTTTTGATAAAACGGGTTCGATCTTTGCCCTGACAATGGGTCACTGTGACTTTCTAATGTCAAACTCAGTGCATGCCAAGATTAATAACAGTCTCATAGGTGGCACCCTTTTTCTGCTTTCTACAGTCTTAACAGATAGCAGAAAGGTCAGTGCCCTTTGTGTTTTGTCGCGAGTCACATTCTCCCTATTTTGTATTTTCTTCACAGGAAATTTCCTGTATGACAACATAAAATTATGTAGCCACGTCTCTCACTATTTAATATATAATAATGAATATGCCTCAAATATACTCCATGACACTGCAGCTTTCTGAAACTACAAACAAGTGTTACTTGGAATATCTCAAAAACCACAACGGGATGTTTACAGGAACACTGCAAGTAGAAAATTACCCTGCCCACACTGTGACTCATCAGGTGCACACAGTGAACTGACTGGAAGAGGCAGATGTTAAGAGCTGGTTAACTTGTAAATATTTTTAAATGCACAAAGACACAGAAAACAAAGAAAATCTGGCCGCATTAAAACCCCTTTTAGAAGTGCTACCAGTTACCTCAACGGGACTGAAAACAGAAAAATTGCTAGGAGAATAAATACGTGGCTTAACTAGGTTAAGTGGGTTTATAGTACTTCATACGTCACGACAGCAATAAAAAAGTGACTCATGCCAGATCCTGCATGCAGATAATGATTGCTAAAGGTAAAATCTGGCAAACTGTGAAAGAACACATGGCACTTCATGAATAGAAATTAAGGACAAATGTTTGGCTGGATTCTTGATGTGATAACAACAAATAAGTAGACCACATCCCAAAAGTACCTTTTGCCCAGATAAACACAGCTCAAAACCTGAATATGCAATATATAATTATTATATTCAATAACTAGTATTTCCCCCTTTCACTTCGATCACGGCTTTCAGGCTTTCAGGCATAGCATGTACGAGGTTCTTGAGTGTGGATGCTTCAATCTTCCCTTAGTCATGCTAAGTCCTGTAGTTGAGCTGTGTCATGGAGGTCGGTGGTGGACTGGTAAAAAATAGGCTATTTAGGATTCTCCAACAGTCCTCAATTGGGTTGAGGTCGGGTGAGTTTGGTGATCATTCGTCCTTATGCAGACAGCCAGGTAGATGCTCAGAACACCATTGCTGAGTCATGCAGTGTAAGAAGGGGCACCATCTTGCATAAATACCAATTCCAAATGTTTGTTAATCATTTTCCATTCAGTCACAGGCCCCGATTTTGCCCTCCTCGCCAAAAGTGGAAGCATTACCTTTACTAGAATGTTGTTGGTATAATATTGTCCATTAACAGTGATACCTTGAGGCACAATGTGCAGCTCTAAGAGACTTGAAGCAGACAACTCCCCAAACCATACTATAGGCACTGAATTTCCCTTGCTCAGAAGATGGTACTTTTTCCATAATCTTCTGTATAGATACAGCCATTTTGGCTGTTGGGTGTTAAATAAGTAGAGAGTTCATTCATCAGAGAAAATCCAGTTCTCCCAGTCTTTTGGAATCAGAGTGATGTACTTCTTTGTAAAAGCCAGTCTCTTCTGTTGCAGTTTGGTAAGTCGTTGGGTACGTTGCTTCTTGTAAGCTTTCAGCCCCAATGTTCCTGTTAAATAACGATGCACAGAGCTCCTACAAATGTCTTCTCCAAGATTTCTTGAGCTCTGATTGAGTCTCCGGCATGACGGGTGTCTTTTACCCTTGGCCTTCCTCATCAAATCCTTGGCTCTTGCAGTTAGGCCAGATGGACGTCCTGAATGAGGCAAGTCTTTGAAGGATCCTCCTTTGTTGTTCCTTTGCCACCACTTCTGCACCCAGCGGATACTTTTGCCAAGGACTTCAGCTACCTGCTGACTAGTTTTGCCTGCATTTTGAAGATCAACGGCCTGTGCACAAATCTCACACTCTGAAAGAGTAGCTTTTCCACCCTTTCTCTTGGCCACACTTTCAAATTTTGCTTTGAGTGGTTGGAGTGTAATGCATTTTGGTCAAACAAGAAACTGATATACTGGGACCTGATAGTTTGACCAGACAAACAACGAAACAGCACCTGATTGATCAGGTGTCACCTATCAATCAAACATGTTGTCCAGTGGGGACAGCAAACTTTTGGGACAAAGTGTATGTGCTCAGAACATGCATGATGCCATCAATTTTATTACTAGTCCAATGCTGTAGATTATGCATTCAGAGCCTCCGTGATCAGACCATTAGGAACCACAGCATTAAAATCAAATTTATCAGCACCCCATTATCACTATGCCACAAGGTGAAAAAAAACAATGTGGGTTTCTTGTAATTCTTTAAAACAATGACAACTGCCTTGTGATGTGAGCGAAGGATGCAATAAGAGCGTCCCTTCAAAGCAGAGACGGAGGAATTGCTTTGGGAAAACATTTGGGCCCAAGGAGGTGAGCACAGCCATTAAAATGACTAAAAGAACAACTAGCAGGACTGTCTTACTGTGAAACTCAAATCCTCTGCAAAATTTGAAATCTCAAGTGTGGGAGGTTGTTGATCTCCTAGTGATTTTTTAATGCATGGACTGAAATACAGGGGAGAACGACTCGTGAAATGAACAGCCAATGGCAAACTTACACCCAGAATCTACATTCAGTCAGTGAGACTAATGTATTCATTTTTTTTTTTTATTGCTTAGCTATGTATTTGCAACATTGTTTGCTCAAAAAAAGTCGTTTGTAAAAGATGCCGGTCAGAATTTTATTAGGTGTAGTAGATTGTTTTCAGAGTAACAAACAGTTCAAAAAAACAATATATTTTCAATTTACCATCACTCAAGACAAAGAACATCATCAAATCCTCACAATTTAGAGTTAATTGTTAACCATTTATCAATCCGTTGATTGCTTATCTACCTATGCACTTTAGTGTCATATGTGATGACGAGAACAATCCAATTATTTCAGCAATTTAGACCTCCAGAAAAGTATTATAATTAAAATTGTTCCTCAAGTTTATGTATCAGGTACTTTATGTCTTTTTGGTGCCTAAGTAGACCTTTCAAGAAAACAACCCTCCACCCAATCCCCTCATACATCCAAAACACCAGAAATCTACAGATCACAATAAAATCCCACTCACTGACCTAAAATGGGAGAGAGGTATCTTTTTGGTGCTTGAATGGCTTTATATTACTTCAAAGTACGCATTTATGTTCTTTATAACATATAAGGAAAAAACAATTTCTGTCACCAAACCGAGTAACATGTATTATGTTCTGGGTCAATTTGAACCCAGGAAAAATGAACACAATGTCAAAAAGTTTAGGGCCCAAAAGTTATTTCAAGATGATAAAACTGCCTGACATAGTGACCTCAATATCATGCAAAACAACCAACACTAAATTCTGTAAAAATGTTGATATTTCTTAGATGTTTTATACAGCTAAAAGTCAAATATTGAGGAAAAAAAATGCTGTCAATCATTTATATTGAATGGGGTCAAATTGACACCAAAGAAAATAGGACGGTTAAGACTATTGTTGTTGTCAGCTCACTAATGGAATTACTCACCTGGATATATTCAGCTCTAATTTGGTCTCGTTACTGATTAGCTGGTATTTTTGGTTAAAAATTCCAGGAAACAGTAAATCACTGCTAAAGGCTAGCAAACAACTGGTTGTAACCATAGCAACAACATCTGGGAACCACAGTTAGCAAATTGGTTAAATCGACTGAAAACGACACAAAAAATAAGTCTAACGTCTATAGTACATTCCAGAGTGTCTTAATATTAAAAGTTGACTTTAAAGACTAAGTTCAACTGTTTTATAATTTCATTATGCAATATGATCGATTAGGCCAACAAGCTAGCTACTAAGAAAATAGGCTACGTGTGTTTACGTTGCTGGACAGACGCCCATGAATCCAGCCTTGTTAGTTGTCGGTGCTAAGCTTGCTGGTGTGTTACCCACCTGGTTAGGTCTTCTATCTCTGCGGGTATACTTTTCAGTCTGTTTCCGCCGAGTGAAAGCGACTGCAGGCACTGCAGTTTCGTGCACTGAAGCGGGATCTCCTCGAATCGGTTCCCACTAAAGTTCAACACCTCCAGCTGCAGAGAGCCGAACTCTTTGGGCAGCGAGAATTCGTCTAGGCGGTTGTTCTTCGCTACCAGCGTTTTCAGCTTGGTTAGCCTCGTAATGCCCTCGCAGATGGCCGTCAGTCCGTTGTTGCTGATGTCCAAAAACTCGAGGTTGCAGAAAACGCTTACCGACAACGGGAGCGAAACTAGTCGGTTGTAGTTCAGGTACAGCTGCCTGGTGTCCCTCTTCCTCTCTTCGCTCATGCTGTCAAGGCTCAAAGTGGTCAAACTCAAACGTGAAAAGTCGAGCACACCATCTCCTACCGCCGCTGCCCCTTCGTGAATCTCCATTTTGGCGATTTTAGCTTGAATTTCTTTAACTCTGTGTGAAGTCCGTACAGAACTTTTGCTGTAGGTTTAAAGTCCCCCGTAAAGCGCAAGCTAGCTCCAGGACTCACTATCTGTTGTTAGCATGAACAACGGAGAAGTTTCTATACACTTTCCAGCACCATTTAGTAGCATCTCTAGCTAAATCTAGGTCACTAATTTTGCTCTGTCGACATGCTTCTGTAGCTACATTTATCTACTCTGCACGCTTCAACAATGCAGGCGTTCTTTGAGGGCGAATTTTGCAGCCATGTTTACAGATTGGCTGATTCTGGGGTAAGCCCCGCCCACTCAATCTCTGATTGGATGCTCCCTCAATCTGTCACATTACCAAAGTATTAACTGAGGGGAGGTGGAACCACTGAGTGCAGGTTTATGGCAGTTTATTTACATTTTACAGCTATACATTACAACTTTCCTTTATATAACTGCATGATTAGGTTGTTAAGTATTCCTGAGAACTGTAGCCGATCCATCCTTTCAGCTGCAACCCCTCTTGAGCCATTATGCAACACCCTGCTTCTGTTACATTATGCAATAGTCTGGTGACTTGATGTGCACAGAATTGCAAATACGAGGAGGATAGTTGTTTTTCCCACTGAAGTCAGATTTCTACATATTATTGTCAAGGTTGTAGTCAGGCAAAATGCAGAAGTGAATACTTTTCCTGCTCAGTTTTGAGGAACTGGTTCTGCTGTAATAAGTTGTTATTGTGTAGCTTAAGATTTTAGGAGCAAAACTCAACATGTTTGTGTGTACTAAATTGACTTGTGCCAGCTGAAAGACACTATAATGTTACGCCCAAAATGCATATTGCCAAGAGAATCTATATATTTTTTAATATTCAGAAGCAAAGACAGCAAAACTGAATGAAACGTCTTTCAAAGTCGGACCTGACAACAACCAGCAGCCACTAACTTCCTGAACTGAATGGCTTAAGGTCACTATGTGGGCAATGCAATTCAGGAATGTACTCAATGCTCTCTCTGAATACCGCCTGAGAAATAATGGGTACATTTTTAACTTTAATTCTAAACTGCACTGGCAGCTCCTTGCACTTTGTCTTTGTTAGAAAATGTAATAGCTTCATCTAATGGCTTCTACTTAAAGCAATTATTTTCCTCCAAGAGAAACCTTTTTCTTCTCCTTCACTCCTTTCAGTATTTTTTCCTAGTAAAATTTTGCAGATAAAAGCACACACAAAGTGACAAGGCTGTGTTGTGGTGAATGGGCTTTATTGGCATACATACATACTCCTTACAGTCTCCGCATTCTTAGTGGAATATAAAGATTTAGCCAGGACTTAGCAATGCAACTTTCACACAGACATTTATCGGGGATAGAGTCACAAAGCACTAGTTCACTGCTAAACGTCAGCAAAGCGCACTCGTTCTTGCGATGCCATGTGACATGGTAGCCTACATGCAGGCAAAGGTAGAGACCTGGACTGTTTGCAGGTCTAAGGCACTGATTTTTTGACTGTCAAATATCCCAATTTCAATACAAGATTCGAACAAATGAACACATTTAACAAACCAAACTACACTCAGCATCATATTTTAACAGCACACACACACACACACACACACGCACACACACACATTTTACTTGCACCCAGTTATTGATGCATCTACGCTACCTTAGCTGACAGTGAGGCTAGTCCTTCTGTTAGAGTGATTTTGAAAGCACAGGTATAGTGTTGTTGCTGGGTCCACGGTAATGTTTTACCTGGAGAATTTTTATACATCATTCAAATACTTCATCAAGACTTTGGTTTCAGGTTTCTCCGTGCTATATTCAGATCAAGTCTCAGCTAGTGTCGTGTAGTTGTGCTGCTTCACACCGGAAGCTGGACCACTGTGTCATTGTCAGAGATATGTTGAATCAAAAAGCACCAAAGAGACTTGCCTAAATACAACACGGGAACAAGGTGAGTTCCAACTCAAGCCAATAACATATTGTACATAGAAGCTAACTTTCTATTTTTTGCAGCAAACGTATTACTTTTAGCAGTAAGATGCAACTAAATTTCAGCCTTGTGGTAAACTAGAGCCTACAAAAAGCTAAGGAGAAAGAAAGTGAAGTGCAATGGTCAAGTAATGGCCTACTGTGGCAGTTCTAAAGGGCAACATAATCAAAAGCACTAGTAGCTTTACCCTCTTATCCCAGCTTTTTCAAACAACCTGCTGACCAAAGATGTGGAGAAACACACTGCACCAGATGTCAGATAGTCAGGTTTCCCTCTGCTCTGTCAGCTCCCTCTTTTCAACAGTCTCCTAACCTCACTACCTTCTCAAACAGTGACTTCCACAGCCCAAAACAGTGACAACTTGACAGTATTTTTTTCATAATAACTGTAAAAAATATAAGGATTGTAGTAAAAATAGCCCCAGGGCTAGTGTAGGGGCGCAGTAATACAATCAAACATGACAGTACTGAACGCAGGGGAATCCGATTATACTCTTGGATTGCCCCTGAATCTAACAAACATCAACACAAACACATAAACACTGTAAAAAAAAAAAAAAAGTATAATAATTAACATAGCAGAGAAACATGAAAAAGTCAGTTTAGTAACACGTAGCCGCAAGGCAAATCAAGTAATGGAAGAAGGGGTTGATGGCGTGCATCCTCTCCTTCACTGCATCCTGACTTAGACCTCCTTTGTGCTGGCCTTCATCTTCTCAACTGTTTCCTGTATTTGAAACAATGAAAAGCAAAGAAGAAAACTTGAGATACAGCTTAATATATAACATTCTGAATAAATAATGCCTTGAGTACATGTGTCTAAGCATCTACAGGCTTCAGATTTTACACATGAATGCTTTTTCCATTAACATTGTAGTTTGAAGGTGTATTGCATCTAAGGGGAACTTTTACCCGCAGCGCTACATTTGTTTAGAGTGGCATTATAAGCTGCACCTCCGGGACACAAAGTACATGACCTTGCTGATTCAGCCGTGGCCTCAAGCCAGATCCTTAGAGCTATCTTGTCATTCACACACATAAGCACACACACCACATTAAAACTCTTCTTTATGTAAAGCATTGCTACTGATCTCTGTCTATTTTTAGGTAACTCAGTCTTTGAATTACACATTATTAAGCAATGAGTAACTGAGGCGTCCACAGCTTTGGAAAATTCTATAAGAACATGAAAACTGGTGCCGATGATCCTTTCTTATCTGAAATCTGCCCTCTGTGTCATCACCACAACATGGTTTTATTGATCTCACTTGCAAAACTTTTGATTTTTTATTTCACATCTTTAGATTTATTGCTTTACTTTTTTATGCCAGGAGTGATAAAGCGGCTGATACTGAGGCTCACCGGGCTGTGTTAGGGAGGTACACAGCCACATAAAAATTTACACCTACCAATTCCCCTGTGAATTGTATTGTGCTGCCTGAGCGGTTTGATTCAAATACTTTTTGTCCAGAAACACATTGCAAGCAATCAAGGTTATATCCTGAAGGAATCTAAAAGCAGACACCGAACCTATGGCGCACGTTTGGGATGTTGCATGGACTTTAAAACTGAGTCGCGGACAGTGATGGATCTTTGAAATACACTTTAATAACCATCAGAGCAGCAACATGGTGTGAAAAGTTAAATTCTGGGAAAGACTTTCAGGATGGGGAGACAAAGGGGAAGGGCTTCTGATTTTGATTTATGTCGTCATTAATATGACTGATATACTTTAGGTAGATTTTCAGATTAGAAATCCAGACCTGGTGCTTGTTGAGCTCAGCCACACGGAGGTTCCACTCCTCCTCAGTCATCTCTGCTCCAGCATCTGCTGACTCATCTGCAGTCGCCTGTTTGTCTGGACAGATAAAAAATGGTCAAGGGGCATTTGTTTTGAAGAATAACTCACTGAAATGTTTCGTAGAATAGACAAAATAAAGATGGCTTTCAGCACTTAAACCTACCAGTGCAGGTCATGGCAGTGCATACCCAGTTACCGCATGCACAAACGCAGCGGTTACACTCAACT
This sequence comes from Acanthochromis polyacanthus, assembly GCF_021347895.1. Taxonomy (NCBI): domain Eukaryota; kingdom Metazoa; phylum Chordata; class Actinopteri; family Pomacentridae; genus Acanthochromis; species Acanthochromis polyacanthus. Next base: position 34,172,172 of record NC_067126.1, on the reverse strand, counting down.
TGGGTCTCTGCTCCATCCTCGTATGTTTCATCCTCCAAGGCACATTCTGAAGGAAAAGACACATGACAAGTTATCCATTCAAGACCACAGATAATAGGCCATAGCAGCACGATAAGGGGGAACAGCACGACACTGATACCAATTTCCATGACATAGACTTGTCAGCATTTCAAAATACCACATTATGCCACACAGCTTAATTGAACTATGACATGCCTTTAGCTGGTTTTAGCTTAGTCATGCATCGTCTGAAAATCTGCCAACACCCACGATAAGCAGAACTTTAGGAGAAAAATAGAACAAGACATTTTTCAAAATGTCTGAAGATGTGCATCATTCTGTTAAAATCTCCTGACTTGAAAATCTTGATTTCCGTGACCAAAGGAATGCTGTATGTGTTTAAAACCAGAGTTTTAAACACATACAGATGTAACAGTCAGATTGCCAAATGTGTTTGTGTGTGTGTGTGTGTGTGTGTGTGTGTGTGTGTTTGTGTGTGTGTGTGTGTGTGTGTGTGTGTGTGTGTGTGTGTGTGTGTGTGTGTGTGTGTGTGTGTGTGTGTTTGTGTGTGTGTGTGTGTGTGTGTGTGTGTGTGTGTGTGTGTGTGTGTGTGTGTGTGTGTGTGTGTGTGTGTGTGGTCAGGTGCTGGCTATACTTGTATAACTGTAGGAAAACCGAAAACAATGTAACTTGTGGGGACCAAATAAACATTGTTTTCTTGGCCATGTTGTTGTTACTGAAAAAAGTAAAAGTGCAAAAACGTTTCTTTAGGGTTAGACATTGTTTTGGTCTGGGTAAAGGTTAGGGTTAGGGGTTAGATATGAATGGGAGTCAATGGTAAGGCCCCACAATGATAGAAAAACATAGTATGTGCGTGTTTGTGTGTGTGTAGTTGGATCTGGTGAAGCTCCAGGGTTCGGTACTTCATAAGTGCTGGGCCACAGAGCAATGCCTCCGCTTACTGTGAACTTTATCCCAGATACATCGGCACCAGATGACTGAGCAGACTGAAGCGAATACCATGAAACCGTCTCAAATTCCTCAGAAAAGAGCAGCAGCTCAGCCTCATTTCCACAGTTTGGGCTGCACTACTGACGTTTTATCATTGCATATATATAGTATATCTAACAGTGCGTAACTTTATGTTCCACTATGTCAAAGCATAGGAAGTATTGCTTTAAGCTCACTCTTCTCTGGTGGATTGAAGCCAGGCTTCAAGCAGTTCAGGAATTCATCAAAGCTCAGCTTCCAGTCGGCATTCTCATCAGAGAGCTCAATGAGGGCATCAACACACAGGCTCCTGGGAAGCACAAACACACATGCAAATGCAGAACAAATATTAGCTGCCATATACAGTGACGACAGGAAACTACAGAAACAATAAGCGCGCTGTGGAAATGATAATTAGATTAGAGGTTATTATTCCACAGAGTACAGGTGTTTACGCCAGCATAGGCTCCCACAGGAGGCCTTCAGTAATGTTTGCTCTGGCCCAGATAGCGTTTAATGGCTTATCCAACGTGCCTTAAAATAGCACAAACAGATACGAGTCTGTATGTACAGGCATTACCACAGAAGAAAATGTTTGACAGCAAGTGAAAAAAAAATTGCAAACAGTAGGAAACTGCTGCTCTTTCACCCCGTTCTCTTGTGCACACTCATGAAAGTGCGAAAAGCCACAAACACACGGACCTGAGCAGCTTGTTGCTCTCCTGGTCTGCGTAGGACTGCAACTCCACAACCGAATCATTGTGCTGGATGAATTTGAGCAGCTCAGAGGAGTCCAGCTGAGAATCACCATTGTCGTACGACTGCAAAACCACGGAAAAACACAACAAAGTCACAGTTAATGTCTTTGTATTGTTGAGCAGGACTCAACAACAACATGGTTGAAAATTCACAATGAAGTATCAGATTCAAACTGGATGAAAATAATACTCTGAAAACAATTATTGGAGGTTCTGATAGACAAGTCAGTCCAGGCCTCTGTTAAACTTGCATAAACATGAAGAGCACATCGCCTGCTGTGACAAACCATCCTATAATGCTGGCGTCATGATGAAGCTCCTATTTTAGTTTCAGTTTTATTATTATCATGAAACACAAGATTGTATAGTGAAGTGACCAATGTAATGCTCATCTTAAATTAGAACTAATTATTTAAAGAATAAAGACTCAAATAATAAAATTAAAACTATTTTCTAGTGAAAGAAGTCTGGTGATACAACAGTGGATGCTTCTGTATGAACTACCAGACAACAACAACATCAGATACTGGATCTAATCATCTGCTGCAGAACCTTCCTGTTTTGACACGTGCACACTCCATACTATATAACTGGTGTTATTTCCAGTTAAAATGTTTTTTATTGCTCCACTGTAAAAGTTAACAAGAACTTGGCACGGAAGTTTAGTTTCCAAGTTTTCTTAAGAAGTTATTATTGAGCTTGCTAATGACCATAAAAGCATCTCTGAGATATTAAACTGTAACTGATACCACTTTAGCTCTACTAATACAAACAGGTGTGTGTCTCTTTGCTTCATTTTTTCAAAAATCAATACCAGCTCTTTGGTTTTATTGAGCAGTGGGTTGTTTTTTTGTGTACAAGACTTTACAGTTGTTGCTTTAATCCTGACATACATTCTATTCATTGTGTGTAATTTGGCTGATAATGGTGGTGTCATCCAAAGACTTCACAATAGAGTTCTCTCATTGTCTGGGAACGCAGTAATTTCTGCACAGCATGAGCACCAGGGAGCTGAGCACATCCTTGTAGTCTGTTTCTTTTTAGCATAACGTGAAAATTCTGTTCAAATAGTTGCTTTTGGCATTTATATTGTGCATCCACTGAATTAATACCAGGAGTTGTGCTTTGTTTGTATGTCTTGGCTCTGCAGGACAACTTAACAAAGGCTTTACAAACAGTGTGGCAGTAGTAGTGCTTGACCCTTCAGATAGTTTACCCATTGCATGACCTATTTTTGTTGTTTGTGCACGACAAATGAACTGAAAACATTCATGAGACACTATATAAAGATAGGAGTAATAAAAATAGCCATAACATTTTTTATTCCGGGGAAGACCGGACAAATAAATACTGTTGCTTCAGCAAACTGTTCAGTGAACCATCTGCTTAAATGTCATTCATGTCAGACCATGAAGAGGCAGGGGTCCTCCTCTGCAGAACAGAGATCCTCATTAAACTGAATTACAACCATCAGCTGGCACGCTTGAAAGCTCTGTCACATGAATGATTAGACACAGTCCCGGGCTGCTTTTAAGGATCAGGACGGTTGGAAAAGGCCAGCACAGACAAATAAACTGGGGTATTCACTAGAAAGAATGGTGTTGGTGTCGTGGTGTGCACAAATACAGACAAGGGTACATTCTGTCTTTCTGCACCAGAGAAAAATAAAAGCCCACCTTGAAGTATCTGAGCAGGATGTCAGAGAAGTTGGACCCCTTGACAAACCAGCCATCTGGGACAACCTCAGTTTGCAGCCACTGGATCACGCGACTCCTGAGTTCATTGCGGTCAGCGGCGTAGCACACAACTGCAGGGGTGGGAAAATTTCCAAAGGTCAACAGCGTTAATAAATAAGCTAAATGATAAAATTTATCGTGAAAGAGTTGACAGACCTCTGTCCTTGTGTGCATACATCAGTATTTCAAGGTTTGTTATGGCCTTTCTGTTAGACTATAAACTACGGTTTGTGCACATGCTGAATAGCAAAATGTACATACTAAACCCATCTCATCTATGAACTATTATGTAGATCTTTATTACTTCACAAAAATTGAAAACACTGTTAGTTAATTCTCTAAACATAAAGAAAGAGAGCAAACATGCAAACTCACCTGGACTGGCAGCGGCCTGCTCTGCTTTCTTCTCTAAAGATGATTAAAAAAGAAAGAAAGAAAATTGCATTTGAGACAAAATCAATTGCACTGCCTTGATTCCGCTTATTGGAGATGAGCTGGCTGTCACTGAGCAATTGACCAAAGGTCTAAAAAGAGGACAGTGTGACGTAACGGTTTTTCTCTGAGTGCCTTTTCTGTTACTGATCAATGTTCAGGCCAACAGGGACACAAAGTGTATGACATTGTCAAGCGTGACAAGTGAAAGTTCACTCGAGATAATAGAAGTATTCAGAAGATGAGTCGAGGCCAGGGGTGTGGATGGAACGGCAGAGCAATGTGTGTGTGTGTGTGTGGGGTCATATATGGCTGTCTATCAACCCAGTCACCTCTGATTATCAGCTCCGAGAATATGTGCTATTTCAGAGATCACATACTAATCAGTTCAATTAACTATGAGCAGAATTGTCAGCACTTGCACCATTTGTCAGGTAAGTCGAATGGCATTACTCACAGTGTGGCAGACAGGCTTTCTGGCCTTTCTACCTCACACACACTATAAATCAGTGAGTCATTAGTCATTACTCTGATGGAAAATGATTGTGTCGTGGTTTAAAGTCAACGGTGAGTCATATTAGAACAATAAGAGGTTGCTGTTGACAATAATAATAAAGTTGGAATATTTAAGTATGATAAGTAGAAAAAGTGATGCACCGACAGGACTGTAAATGGCATCAATGCCATTCTTATACATGCAGGTTTTTAGTCAACAACATCACAAAAATTCATTGTTTGCACTACCTATTTAACCTAACTTTTAGTTAACAATGATGTAAGGTGTTCCAGCAGTCTTTGGCTTCATGATACTTTAGATAAAAATCATTCCACTGAGGTCTTTGCAGTAAAGTATTTTGAATTTGGAAAAAAGGGGAACTGGTATTGACTTGGTGCTTGGTACTGGCAGATAACTTGGGTTGAGGAACTTCTATCGAAAGACTTCAATCGCTATGTTTACTCTCAGGGTTTTTCTTGGCTCAGAATGCACCTTTGGGGGGTGACTATGCACAACAGTAAGCATTCTTAGTCCATGTACAGTAGAAGAAATGAGTTTATGTCACTTTTTTTGACAGAAATCTATGTACTGCCTTGTTTTTGTGACTATTTAATTAAAAATATCTATTGACAAAATGGTTGAAAAATTGAGATGTTTGTGTCACTATTAGTGCACTAGTGATTTTCCTCTGGTGCTGGCTTAAACCTCTTTGGGGAGGCACCAGGAAATATGCTTCTATTCAGGAAAAATCCTGCTTCTTAGCTATACATATATCACCAAATAAAATGCTGTGTTTCTTTTGTGTTTTCCAAAAGCAGAACAACTAACAGTAAAGTGTTTCAAATGATGTTTATAGTACCATTGTTCAGATTTGGCAGGTCGTCTAGACAATCAAAGCAATTTACAGACTATCAGAGCACTTTACAGCCCTTGATAAGAACATCTCTTTGATATGAAGACGATAACATGATTATGGTCTTAACCTCACTCATGTGTGGATAATTTACAAGGAGTGTAAACGTGACATTGACAAAGCCAGGTGTTACTTAGTTCAAGTGGAACGTCATGTGACAGTGGTGTTATCATCTAGTGTTTTGGCGCTTGTACCCTGGCAGTGTCCGTCGTGGGCCACTTGGATCTTCAAGCCGGTCAGACAAGCATCTCTGTGGAGCTCACAGTGATTCCTGTAGGTCTTGCCATTGCTGCCACACACTGACCTCTTGTGGGGTTTACAGCTCTGAGCAGAGAGAAGAAGAAGAGTGAGAATTGGAGTGAAGTGAGCTCGAGGAAATCTTCTTTTGCTGCAGGACCACAGACCCGACACTCACCTCTATGCACAGACAGCTGGGCTCCCCCTTCTCGTTGACAGCACACTCTCTGCCGGCCCCACAGAACACGTTGGCGCACACTTTGCTTTTGCTCTGCAGCTCCTGAAAGAAATGAAAACACATCATTGGCGCTTTAGAAATAGTTTGTACTGCTTTCACACACAGGGCGGCGCTGTTGCTCTTCTAACTGGACTACTTAAGAGCACTGAAAACATGTTGAGCACAAAATTTAAGACACAAATGTGCCTGTAGGACTCAAATTTTACTGTCACATTAAACGGTGTGTAATCAAGTTTGATTAGAATGCTTCCTCTTCATTCAATTCACAGAACACCCAAAATGACAGATGATGATCCACCATGAAATCCTGTTTCTGTATTTGTTTGTCTGTTAATTAGCAAGATATTTCAAATTACTGCCCAGATTTTTTTGAATTAAAATAAGGAAAAAATTAACATAACTACTTGCGGTTCTTCAACATATTGTTTCATTGGAGCCACCTGCACGTATTAGTTCTGAGTCATCCCACAAAGTTTGATAGCATTTCCCCTCCAGGAGATGCTCTATCCCCAAATGATGAATTAAAAGCCACAGTATGTCTGGCCTTCATTTACACTCCTGGTTGCTGCTTTGTTCTTTAACAATTAATTTGCATTTCAGTGTCTGTACTTTTATTGAGGTCTCCGTAGACGCATTCATAGCCATCCTATCAGTGATGGCCACACTTGGATCAAGAAGTCGGAGCAAATTAAACAAGTCAGCGATGCAGATTAAAACAGTATCTGTGCAGAGGGAACAAAGAACGAAGACAGGGCGAGAACCAGCGAGCCGGAGTGTAGCCGACCTGTCAGCTCCAGAACACTCTTTTCTTGCGCTAGTTTTTCTCACTCGGCTTAAACTCTTTTGCGTCGCATCTCTTGCTGACACTTTATCTTTTGTTTGTACATTTTAGCAAACTGCCAACAGATTCCAAAAATGAGTTCATCGGAGCCACAAACCCACCAGTCAGAAGACGCCAAGCGGAGCCTGCAGAGCTGTTTATGACCCTCATTACCTCCTCCTCTCCCCCCTTGCCTGTGCGCCTCTCCACATGTGTGTATTTGTGTGTGTACTCCAGTTTGCATTTGTATACAGGGTGTTCCCACATCTGGAGTCTGAGCTGTGTTTTCCTTTGGGCCCATTCCCATGCTATGTGAAATCTTTTCTCCTCCCTGTTTCTCCAGACTCCCCCTCCCTCCTCCCTAAGCCGCCGTTTCCTCTGAGACAGAAAGTTGGCCTTGTGTATGTGTGACTGCACGTGAGCTGGCTTCCAAAGTTTCTGTGTGTGTGTGTTTGTGTGAGCACGGTCTGGTATGTAGGTTAAAATGGAGGTGGATTGTTGTCACTGAACCTTCATGAGCTCTAATGATAAAATATAACAGGATGGAGCTTGAGGGTTGAGGGGAGGAGGGGGAGCAGTCACATGCAAGCATCGCAGCGGAGCAAACTTTAACTCAAAACTGGTGAGAGGAGAGGGATTGTAGGGATTTACTTCATTTCTATGCACGGTTCAGACACACACATACACACTTGCGCTCCTAAGTTGAGGTCATGGAAAATCTTCAAAGCGATCCTTGTGGCCTTGAGCATGTTGGACAATTCAGTTTGTTTGACACAGATGGGCTAGAGGCCTGTTGAAACCTGTGGAAACCTCCAACAAGAACATGAATAATGGATGAGCGCCTTAGATGAAACTGGTAAAAAAATGTAGGAGCTCCGTCTGTCCATCTCCCTCCCAGCAAAACCGGCAGAGGATCCCTGACATTTAGCTAATGAATACAGAGGCAAGAGGTCCTCTTCTTCTTTTTTTTGTTTTTTGCAGTCGATTCAAGTGGATTGTTGCCATAGTGAGCGCATGTACAGGCTCCTGTTGTGGCAAGATCAAAGAAGTGTCAATCACGCGAGGCGAATGGTACCGGTATTGCAATGAGATCACAAAAGAGCATGTTGTTCAGATGTCACCACCGACACAGACATAAAACACAAAACTGTAGAAAACAAAGGACAAAATGGCCGCATGTCACCTTCACCAAACAACAGGAGATTTCCTTATGTGGTCATAAATCATGCCTGCATGTGGCCTGGAGCCTTCAGTGTTGATATGAGCAGAAGCGGGCAGACATTCTCCATTATTACCGAGCATGTTCCCATGCACAATAGTATCCCAGCTACGAGCCTCAATCTGCGGAATAATTTGGTATTTACACCGAACCTTGAGAATTATAGTCCTACAAATGTTTCCAACAATATCCAGCTTTGACTTTCATCTTTCTCCGTCGCATCCCTTCCATTCATTCCTAGAACAAGAGCAATAAGAAACACCAGTAGAGAAATGTTCAAGGTATGCCAACTACCATATAGTATATCCTCAATAATACAAACTCTGAAATGGATGTTTTATCAGAAGATTAATATCAAATCGAGGTCTGTAAGCTTGGAGAGTGTAAACTTAGCTTAGCACAAAGAAAAAGCTTTAAATATAACTCTGAGGTTAACAGATAAATATGAAAAAAAAATTCAAGGTTTTCTCAAGCATTTACATTCATTTATGTGCTATATACTGTTTCTGGGCCAAGTCGTTTCTTTTTTGCTGGTTGCTTGGCAGCTGAGTGCCAAGACAAGACTTATATGATGTGACAACATAAAATGTGCTACTTAGTAAGCTTTAAAGGTGTTGGCTGATAGATTTTTTTCTGTTCTGACAGAGCAACAGTAGCTGTTTCATCCTGTTTGAGTCTTGCTATGCGATGTTAAGCTGAAATGTGTTTTGGCTGCAGCTTCATATTTAAAGTCTGTCTCTACAGTCAATGATTAGACATCTAAAAATCATGTCTGTGAATTAAAGTTACATATTAAGAAGTTATTTGCATAAAAATAATCCCCGCTTGCCTTAAAATGCTTTTGATGTTGCTCATACTTCCTGGAGAATGTACAGATCTATGAAGGCCTCCCACCTTGCTGCAACTCGAGCACACCAGCTCACCTATGACTCTGCTCAAACACTGTGAAACTATTCTTTACACCACCAAATGGCAACTTATATTATATTATATCATATTCACAATGTAAACTACACTTCATTTTCATCTTTAATCTACAGATTTGAGAGTGGTATCAATGTTCAACTATCTTCACATATCCCCAATTTTCAGGCTCCTCCTTTGAGATACCCACTTCAGACCACCACTGCATTTTTAGTTTGCACATGATAAAGATCATCAATGGACAGCGAGAGAGGTGCGGATCAGCATCTCCAAGTCTGACACCATGGTTCTCTGCCAGAAACTGGTGGACTGCTCCGTCCGGGTTGGGGGAGAGTTGCTTCCCCAAGCGAAGGAGTTCAAGTATCTCAGGATCTTGTTCACGAGCGACGGGAGGATGGAGCAAGAGATGGACAGGGGGATTGGTGTGGCGTCAGCAGTAATGCTGGCGTTGTACCGAACCATCGTGGTAAAGGGTCCATATATGTTCCAACCCTCAGCTATGGCCGTGAGATCTGGGCAGTAACCGAAAGAACAAGATCACGGATACAAGTGGCCGAAATGAGCTTTCTTCACAAGGTGGCTGGGTTTGGCCTTAGAGACAGGGTGAGAAGCTCCCGAGAGCTGCTGCTCCTTCGTGTCCAAAGGACTCAGTTGATTTGGTTTGGACACCTGATTCGGATACCTCCGGAGAAACTTTCTTAGGAGGATTTCCAAACACGTCCAACTGGGAGGAGACCCCAGGGTAGATCTAGAACCCACTGGAGGGATTATGTATCTCATCTAGCCTGGGAATGTCTTGGGATCTTCCAGGAAGATCTGGGAAGTGTCACCGGGGGAGGGACTTCTGGAATGACCTGCTTCGTCTGCTGCCTCCACGACCCAACCCCGGATAAACGGAAGAAGATGGATGGATGGACGGATGGATGGATGGATGGATGGATGGATGGATGGATGGATGGATGGATGGATGGATGATAAAGATCACAAACCATTAGTAGAACTCATGTAAACACACTCGTTAACCAAATCACCAGCAGAGCTGACATTAGAAAAAATGCACAAGCTCAGCACAAACAACACACCCACTGTGGGTGTCCTAGTTAAATGATATGAATTTTTCACTGACAACAAATGATGTCTTCTCTCCCATTTAAAACCAATCACAGAAGCCAGTGCTCTGCTAAATGACTAGTGAATGATAACAGAATAAACACAGTCCTCGGTAGAAAAGTCTGCCTCAAGCATATTACTGATTGCATACATAGACACACACATTTCACAGCTTATGTCCCTCAACTCTTTAATTTTTTCCATTTCAGTCTTTCTGTCAAGAGGATGAAATTATATAAAGGTTTTAAGAAGATTAAAAGTTATGTGATTTTTGTCTAAACCCTCAGCGCACGATTTCCATCTTTCTATTTCTGCATCTCTAATTTCTGCTCTTCCCTCTGTCTTGCCATTTTATTCCCAGTGCCGTGGCCTTTTACAGCTGCGAGAGATGTGCCGGTGAACCAAGACGAGGCCTTGCAGCGCTTCAGACGTCAGAGGAGGAAAATAAGCAGGCAGTGAGGGGAAGAATAATAACCGGAATTTATGAAGACAGACTAAGTATTAGGAAACAAGGAGATGGTGAAGATGTTGGAGGGAAGGCGGGGTTGTGCGCACTCGTCAATTTCTCTCCTGCCACATGTTGAATGGCTGCATGCTGAGGCAGGCTTGAGTTAAAGGGCAATGTATTCTTGCTTCAGTGCGGAAAAGCCTCTTCCGTTTTCAGCTGCTGATGAGGAAACAGGCGGTAAGCAGCAGCAGGGCAGATATCTGCACAGACTAACACATAAACATCATTCGAACATCTGCCTGCTCGACCTTCTCATCTCCGTGTCCTTTCACACATATTCACACTCAAAACAGTATGTGCATTTTTGACTTTTGTGCACATTGCGTGCTCGTGAGTACAACTTGGAGATGCTCCATTGATTCCAACGAGCCAGTCAATGCTTCTCTCCCGTGGATGTCACTTTACTGCCACTGTGAATCCATTCTCACAATGCACTCTGCCCCTCATTAGCATAGAAAACATTGATTTACAGATTGCAAACACGCTGCAGGGGGATATGCTTACACCAGCAAACAGCATAATGGAAGTTGCTTAAAAAATAAGTGCATTAAATGGTGAATGTTGCTTTTCCGTTAATAAAAAAAAATAAGTAAATAAAAAAAGATCAGTTTAAACAGATCAGTCCATTTGGCACGCCGAGCCTTAGTTAATGCAATCCGATACAACAAGCCCGCAGTCCGATCCTTCTCACGTCGAGCTTTTTCTTCCTCTCTGCCGCTTTGGAGAGGTGTTGATTCAGCGCTATGTTCAATGTGGAGGCTGTGTTTTCTGGTTCTGCATTATAAAAAGGTGAAGAGTGGTTCAGCTTCAGTTGCATCAACACCTCTATGACACACAGAGTTGCAACAATAACTGAATGCAAAAAGCTTCAACAGGACAGGATTCATTGCAGGGGTGTTGCACTGGATTTATGGCATGTATCTAGATGTGTCTAGTAAGCATGCACCTCGCTGTAAAGATGGGATATTAGACCGCTTGAAACACTTAAATATTGAATAAAAATAGAAAACTCCTTCACACTGCCACACTTAAAGCTGTAGAATTATTTAATTTACATACAGTGTCAGAGAGCAGGCATCCTTTTAAAATTATTTCATGTTTTCTAATATTCTTCCACATTACTTACAGTGCAGTTACATCTACATTACTAATTTCTGACCTTTCAACGGCAGAAAGCTGCGACAAATTTGAATAAAACCATGACAACCATGTTGTGTGTTAATTTTATGAAAATGGAAAAACACTGGCAAACTACTGACTGCTGAACTGAGAGTAAAGTAGAGGATTTAGATGTGATGTTTTGACAACTTATCTTCACAAAGGAATCGTATTTGGGAACTCATTAGAGACTTGGAATGATGATTCTGACAAAAGCATGAAGCAGTCAAGTCAAGACAGGCATTAAAGCTCCCAGCTGTGGCCTGAAGGCACCAATCTGTCTCCATTTGCAGATTTTGAAGGTGTTTTTTATAATAATCTAAACTTATTGTTTAAACCTGGGTGCTAATACTGAACATCGTATTGAATGCAGTTGTTTTAACAGCTGTGGGGACACTACATGCAAATGAATGGATTAAAGGAGTAGTTTGGCATTTTGAGATTATTTGTAATGATATTTTTTAGCTTTCTTACAGAGAGTTGAGGAAGAACATGAGTCAAACTCTCCAAACTTTGCTTAGCATAAGGACTGGATGTGTAAAGGTATACACAAAGGAAAAGAACCAAAACCAAAGAATTAAAGAACAAGTTGAAGCTTAAAGTTGGATTGTTTGTCAGTAAGTACATGCACTTTAATTTAACTAGCGTATTTCCTGAAATGCTTGTCGAGTGTCCATATATGTCTAAACAAATGCTGATTTACAGATGTGTGAAACATCTTGTTGTTGTTCAAAGCAGAACCGACACAGACAGAGACACTCCGAGTGACAGATGGACAAACAAATGTGGAAACTTCACCCTCACAACCTCGAAATGCAGCCCAGCGTTTTACAGCTCCAGGATGTGGAAGCGAGGGAAACAGAGAAGAGACAGAATCAGGAGAATGAGAAGGTAAGGGAGGGGATGCATTCCTGAGCTGTGTTGTGCCTCAGCCGGGGTCCGACACAGTTCATCTTGAAGCCAAAATCTCCTCAGTATCTGGGTCACAGAGGTGCCCCAGCTCTACCCCTCTCAAACATTTCCTCGCTTTATTCCTCGTGGTCTGTCTCTCCAGCTCTAAACTGTCCAACACGCTCCAGCGTCATGAGACTCATGGACTCATGCCAGGAGCAGAAAAGGACAGGGAAGGGCTCAAACTGAGCAGCTTGTTTCCTCCAGTCCATAAAGACCTCCTTCTTGCTTCTCCTTAACCAGGCCTTACCAGAAAAGAAGTGGAGCGTAGCCAAAGAAGAATGAGAACCACTCGTACTCGGCACACACTGTAAGCTTACGATGATCCAGCTTCCTCCTTTAAGGAATTCAGACCAGCTTGTGGCTAAATCCACCACACGGGGGAAAACATCACAGACTATCACCGGCTCTAGTTTTGAGTCGTTATAGAAATCTGTAGTGTTTGTCCTCAATAATTCAAATCCCACAATTCTCAAACTCTCCCTTTCGAATCTATTCGCCTGTATCTTCATTCATATCAAATCAGTTTCAGCCTCTTCTCTTGAGATCAGACATACAGCAGAAACCAGCCCACAAAAATGACACAATCTACCGACTCGAATCCTTTGAGATCAAACGCCCAGATAGAATTTCATGGATTATATGACAACTGATTGACAGTCGAAAGCAAAAAAGAAAAGACGAGTCCTGTCCTTGGAATAATGAGGCCAAAGGAAGACTAATTTGAGTCTTTTGTAAAGATATGAGCGCATTCTCAGAGCTCCACGGGTGGTCCTAAACGCTCTCCCAAGAGGCCAGGTCTGAGATTAAACCTGCAGAAACAAAAGGGACTCTGGGTAACGGCCAGTTTACACTGATCTGCCTTGTTATTCTTCTCCCTGTTTCTTATTCAGTGTGAAAGGAATGCACCAACGGACGGGATGATGTCACCCCAGTCTGCAGCTTCTTATTTTACACCCACGAGACCCGTTGTTCAAGAGCAGAAATGCAGCAGCTACACCCTGAAAGAAACGAGGAGAAGAAGCCAAAAGCGGACGATAACAGAAAGACGAAGTACAATGAGGAAGGAAGAGAAACAGAGGGAGGAAGGAAAACATGGAGAAAGTAAGAGTGAGGGAAAGAAAAGAAAAGCAGGAAATTAAGTCACGGTCCAGACTGAGCCACATCTGCTAGCAGTTAAAGCTGCTGTGAACCAGCCCCCGCTTGCTCTCCAATGTTCACCCTGTTGTGACACTACCAGGACAACGGTGTCCCCTGTCTTAACCACCTGTTTTTGTCTCACACTCTATTCATTCAAACCCTCCACTCTTTGTTTCTCTCTTGTCACCCTATAAAATGAGATCTTGTCATCTGTTTCAGCTTCCTCCCTCTTTCTTGACCAGATAACCTTCTTATTTCCCCCTAATCCTTTCCTAACTTTCCCTCTCTCCCCACTTTGTCACCTTTCTCTCCTCTCTGACCCACACCCTGCTCTGTTCTGGGCATTTTTCCACCACCAGGGGAGGGGAAGTGAGGGCGAGAAGGAGGGAGGCTCCGACTCATGCCGGGGGAATGAGTAGATTCCCTGCCCTCCTCTCTGCTCCCTCTCGGAGGCCAGTATTGGGGCTAATAGCTGGAACGTGTTAGTAGAAGAGCAAAGGCCCATTTACAGGCTGTAGGATTGTGTTTGTTGTGTGCAGCCATTGGAAATCTGTTGCCCTACAGACATGCATAAGACCAAACCTTTGTTGTCTGTATGTGCTGTGACGATATTATACCCACATAATTTTATCTGGGACCCATGCCAGGTCTAATGAGCTCGAAGTAGGCATGTTTGTACTTTACTTGTCCTTGCTGTTCGTAGAAGGCTTTGACAAAATGTCAGGATTTCATGGGAGCTGAAAGGATGGATTGGCTGATCAAATTAATCAGCAACTGTGTCAATAATTGCAGGACTTTCTGTATCATAGTTGACATTTTTGCTGTTTTCAGGCCTAAAATCAACATGGTCGCCTATAACCAAACACCACATAGTATTTTTACAGAAAGATTCTTCTAAAATATTATATATAGAATCAAGTAAAATTGAAATTGAAAGTTATTCATAAAGATGTTGTAGTAAACCTGTTGACATGTCATAAATCCATACTTGACTCACACACTACTTTATATTAAATAACTAAGAAAGTCCTTTCTTCAGTCTTTCTTCAGTCTTTTCTTCAGGAGGAAATGACATCATGTGGAGCAGGTCATGTGATCTGGAATTAACACACTTCACTTGAGAGGTGTTTTTGGAATGGGATTTCCATCTAAAATGTGACATATTGCCAAAAAAAAAGAAATATCTATCATGATTATATCAACTAAATAATAAAAAGAACACAATCAAAACTCTTTTTGAATAAGCTCATTTTCTTATTATTTTGCTAATTAGAAGGTGGTTGTTATCAAATTCAGATGGTTATTCAGTTGACATTTTAGTGATATCCAGTCATTTTTTTATGAATAAGTGATTGCTTCCATAATAAATAATTACGGAATTTGTAAAAACATGATCATAATAAACATAAAAAACATTAGTTTTTTTTTTTTTTACTTTTAACAAAAATGTATGCAAGACATATCCTATGGACTTCAAAAGTTTCTCAATTATATATTGACCCAACTACTCTGATAATTAATGAATTGCATCAGTTCATTAACACATAAAAACACCAGGTATTCACTAGTGCCAGCTTCTTCTACTTGTTGCTTTACTAACCTGAATATATTTGGGTTTGGGGCTGTTGATCAGATAAACTGCATTAACTTACAGATCTTGCAAATCCAATTCTTCATCATCCTGTCAAATTTTTTCTTTGATTTTGTGCTGGGTATTCAAAGCCATCCCTCTGCTTCACATCTTTTCCTCATGCATACTAAAGCAACAATAAAACGTCCAATACAATAACCCCAAGCTCTAAGACTGACATCTCCATTCCCTGGACGAAGACTGTCATGTGCAGTTGAAGCTTCAAAAAGCTGCTACTTGGGCCTCTGAGCTTAGATTTTGTGCTACTGCTCAGTGTTTGACATGTTTTTCTGAGCACAAGGCTCACCTCTGCTGAACTCTTTCACACCAGACCTGACAACTGCAACACCCAGATGCAGGTGTGGGTCACATATCGGCTGATGCTTTATGTGATGGGAGTGCAGTACCTCTTTTTTAATAATGTGAAAATAATCTGATTCTGGTCATTTAAGCGGAGAAAGAAAATCAGGCTGTAGCTGAGGATTATTCTCTCTATCATTGGATGTGAAGATTGGTTTCTCAGTGAACTGTTTGTTTTATAAAAAGCCAGAAAACAGTAAATGAAAAATGTCCATCACTGTCTCCAAAATACACCCTTACAATAATTATATTCGGTTTAGTATTACAGGGGCAGCAAAAAGCAGCAGATCCTCACAATACAGGGAATGGAACAGGGAGATGTTTGGCATTTTAAAAGCAAAACAGTTTCAGTCAACTTTGGTGGGTCGATAATAAAAACCACAAACAATGCAGGCTGTGGTAAATTGTAGATGATTGTTTTTTTCTAATTTCTTCTGAAATGTAGCAAACAGCTCTGATTCATTGCACTGCAAGAAAACTAAATTTGTTCCATGTGGCAGCTACATCAGTTCACACAAGCCACTTTAAACCTGTGGTAGTTTTATGGACTTTCTGGTTAATGATGGAAGAGAACAATAGCTGCCAGTTAATCGCTCATCCTACAGTCAGCCCTTTTCACAGAGCAAACGGCATTGCAGATGTAGGACCTGATATCAGAGCGCATCTTCACAGGTCACTGAGCACAGGGCAATCTCTGGTGGAAGTAAATCAAGTTTATGGCTTCAAGTTTCAAGCCTTGAAACATTTTTTTTCACATTGTCAAACATGTCCATGATATTTTTCATATGCTGGGAGACGCGTAATAAGCACAAAAAAAGCAGTAATTCTACAGCTGGGTGTTTCCACCTTGACACTGCATCATACAGATTCAGACATTTAGGGTTTCACTTGCAAAGTGTGACTTTCTGTGTCATTAGTCTTCTTTCTAATTGATTTCAGTGAGCTGGTGTGCTCCAGCTGCAGCGAGCAGGAAGTTAAATGGGAAGAGAGGCAGAAGCTTCAAAGATCTGCACGATAACAGGAAGCAAGTTGCCTCTAAGAAATTTAAAGGCAGGCAGGGATTATTTGTTTGTTTATAGAGGTTAAATTAGTGACCAGACAGAGACTTCATCATGTCCCAGTAGTGATGCTTTCATTGCATTTGACTGCAAGTTTATAGGAAGAATTAAGATGGAAGCTGTCGTCATCCATAACTCCAGGGGGTCTTATTGAATGCACTGATTTTAAGCCTTTCTGCTAAAACACATGTTTAACTTTTAGTGCGAATGAGTAAGATAGGTATGTCACATATTCATTATCTCTGTCTTACAAAGTCTTTGAGTAAGACTTTAGTGCCCGCTCTTTCTCATTTGTGTGTGTGTTAATTTATGTGCGCAGTGCCTTTAGTGCAGAGCGCCGATAATGATAAGACACCAGTACAGCTGGTAAGCTAAATGAGGACTCCTTTCAAGCCAAGCCAAGAGTGAAGAGAACACACTGCAGGGACATGAAACACAGCACACCCTCTCTTTTTTTTCTTCTTCTTTTCCTCTCTACCCCCTCACTACACAGCCAAGTCTTACCTCACTCCCAATCTCCCCTGTTATAATTGCATGACTGTGGCTCCATCTCCTCTCTGTTTTACATCACACTAGCTCACCGCCCTGCGCAGGATCCATGACTGGATGTTGAGCTACAGTAATTAGAGCAGGCTGATAGAGACAGAGGACACAGCGTCCCCTCATGCTCATGTTCCCTCCACCTGGGCAGATATTTTTAGCCCACCTTGAATGAGAAAGAACAAGCATCAACATGGCAACATGGCGGGGTGCCTGAGAGGCCGTGGCTTAATCAGAGCATGCTACAAATCCAGGGCCACGATAAGGAAAGCCAGCTACTCCTTCTTCTGTTTCTTCTTTATCCAGTCAACTGTTGGACTAGAAGGCAGGAGTCTGGCTGTGTTGTTTTGATTACTTCCTCTTGACGTCTGCGTTTTCTCAAAATCCAGTGCGCCCATAACTAAATTAACCGCTGTGTCATTCCACCCTGTCATCATGGATGATGCAGGATAATACAATAACACTGCATGCCATAAAAAAAAAAAGGGAAATATAAACAGTCCTCTCTTCCCCTCGCTCTCGGTTTGTATGCGGGTGTGTGCGCACATGTCCCCCGAGGCCACAAACTCTTATGACTTTCACTACGCCTGCATCCGACCTCCTTTGCATATCAAGCTCCTGGTGTGTTTGAGTAAAACATCAACATTTTACTCACAAGATGCATATCTCATTTCCAGCCTGCAGACACACACACACACACACACACACACACACACACACACACACACACACACACACACACACACACACACACACACACACTTTTCCCTGAGTCTCAACCCCGGCCACCCTGCCACACTACATTTCTGAGCAGCTTATCTTCAAACACAGCAATTTCTCACCTCAGGAAGCACACAAACACTCTCCTTCATAATAAATCAGAAGTTAGTGTCCAGATTTTAATAGCCTACACTCGTGCCAGCCAATAAAAGCAGCAGGCCGCGCATTCCATCATCCAAACATGACCCAAATATAAACTCTAGAAGTTCATCAGATTCACTTCTGACCTCTTTAAGACCGGCACGCTGGTATGCCAGCTCAGGCCCTTCCCACGGTCAGTCAACAGGCCATATATTATCAAGGTAATTACCTTTGGAGAATAGATGCCTTTCCTCTCCATTTACTTCGTGGCTACACTCAACAGAGCCTGTTGTGTGCTCTGTCTCCACCACGCCATACCTCACAGAGCATGGTCATGGATTCAATAAAGATGCACACACTGGCACATTTAGCAGCCAGCAGGCAAATTTAGGAACAGCAGTGGAAGGTCAGCGGGGAAGGAACGCATGCCAGGCTATGAGCGATGCTGCTGCATTTGAGACACTAACGGCCATCTGCATTAAGCTATAAAGATAGACCAAGCAGCAGACAATCGGTTTATCTGGTGTTCCACATTTGGCACAGCTGAAAAATCCACACTCTAATTAGGCTACAGTTATTCCCCTGTTTAATTCTTCATCCTGTAATTGTTGTGCAGGACAACGGAAGGAGTCAGCACAAAGCCAGGTGTGCAACAGCTGTGTCTTTGGGGGTAAAGGCCATCAAGAGCCACCTGGTATGTGTGTGTTACTATTTTTTCAAGGAATGTATCCGGACATAAATAACTTCTTTGATGAAGGCTTTTATGAGAAGGTTGATATCACACTCATGTGTGGATGGTATTTATGAAGCTGCAGTGAACAGCTGGTTAGCTTAGCTTAGCACTAACGCTAAAAGTGGGAAACAGCGGATTAGGTGCTATTCCATTTCTTGGCTCGGACCAGTTACCAGGCAACCAGCAGAGACTCCAAGAAATTGCTAATGTTGCTATCATTTTTGAGCTTTAGAGGTGCTGGTAGTTGGACATTGATCACAGTTGAACAGATGGAAAAAAATATTTGTGCCACTTTGCAGTCTTCATGCTAAGCTAAGCCAACTGGCTGCTAGCCTGACTTTAAAATCCCCTTCACTACGACAAATGAGTATGAGTAACAACACTGAAAATTTCAAGTCTTGTCAAAGGTTTGGATCATGTTACAAAGTCGCCCAATTACTGGTGCATACTGTTTTCAGCACCACCCAAGATAGTCATGACTGATTGAAAGAAATACAAACACACAAGAGCGTTTCTCCCCCTTTAGCGCATTTATAATGAGGTGCAGTCAGACCATTCTACACAGCGCTGTGTAGCATTAGAGAATCGTCTGACAATCCTGTAACGACCTGCTCATATTTACCATACATACCATTCTAAGAACACAGCTGATCTTGTCACCTAGCTCTTGGAAACAAAGTTGGGGTCGCCAAAAAATTGGTAAAGCTGATTTTTTTAGATATGATATTTAGCATTTTATTGATTATTGGTTCACATTTTTGCAAACCAATTCCCCATACAATAAGCACAACGTTGCTGTAGGTGCAACAAGTCCGAGAATTGAGGAATAAATGAACCATCTACTTCAGAAAACACATACATTTTAATGGAGTTTTGTATTGGAATTTGTGCTGTACTACATTTTGAACCAAAGATTTTCATTTTCTCTGCAAATGCATACCGATTCCAAATGTCCGTTATCATTCCCCTTGATTACAAATAATCTGTATCGATGTTGACCCTTAAGAAAAATGTCAGTCAACCCCCACACCAAAGCAAATTTGGCAAAATGTCTAAAGCTTGTTCCAGAAGTCCACATATACATGACTTTACATCTGCCACATTGTTCAAGTGCTGAAACTTGTGTGTTGTTTGAGTCGTCCATCTCCGTGTGCCATCAGGCCAGCTAATCTAACAGCACATTACCTCTGTGTTTACTCAAGAGGCTGGACTACTTAGCGCTGCAGTGTGAGACCCACAAGGTGAGCACCCTGACAACCCTTGAATACACTCATCACTTCAGACAAACACACATGCTCTCCCAATGACCACCCAAACATCGTGTTTGTGTGCCGTTGTAGCAGCTGCCAGTTGGCAGAGCGTTTTTCACCACAACATCCTACAATATTGATGAGGTCGGCCATCAACCCGCCCCCCCCAAAAAGCGCAGAGGTTGCGAGATATACACAAACACTCGCCCACCCTTCTTTCCTTTTCACAGCTGTCTGTCACTCCTGTGTCACTCTTGTCCTCTTATGGCAGCTTTTGCCATGCTGTTAACTTCACAACTCCTCAAAAAAATCACTGAGATGAAGAGGAGGGCTCATGTGTGGTCCAGTAAGATGGAAAATGTGAAGGCAGGAGAAAAACTGACTTTTCCAGTGCCTCATATGTGCACTGATTTGAATGAGAAGAGAATGTTCCAGTGGCAATTTAGGCAAACTGTCAAGTTTTCTCTGCAATGAAGCTCATAATTGCGCACAGTGCCAACAATAATGGCACATTTGGTTCTCCTTAAGCAGATAAATATAGCCTAACAACATACAGACTCAATACTGTCTCGAGAACCTGGTATATTTTACACCACTACACCATGCTGTCTCGGATAATAGACTGATTCTGACCTTTTCCAGATGTGTTATGCCGTCTAGCTTCGTGAACAAAGCTGCTGTGTGACTCCAAATGGACAGCTCGGTGCGTAACGGTGATGAAAGTGTTTTCGTGCATGCGTAAAACAACATTTGGTGCCAAATCTAAACCTAACAAAGACAATATTTTCAAAGTTACGAGTGAAAATAACCAAACTTACCTCCGCATTAGAGAGAGCCACAGCCAGCAGAAGGAGCACAGCGACACTTCGCAACATCTGGGCATGAAAAAAAAGAGAAAGTACGGATCAGAGGGGAAAGAAAGAGCAAATGAGCGAGCGAACATCGGTTTTCACGCCAATTTCTCGAGTGAGGAAAACTTGTGGAAAAGCCTGGCTTCGGTCTGCTACGTTACCTTTGTGGAAAAAGCGGAAATCTGCTCGGGAGAAGAGGTCTGGATGTTCGTCGGGACGCGGCCGAGCAGAAGGTCCGTGATTTGAAGAAATTTGAGGAGCGCTGAGGAATTCCTGCCAGTCCGTCAGTCTCTCCTCCTCCTCTGCTCGAGCTGCGGCCAATGAAAACGTCTGGAGTCCTCCGAGGACGTTTACAGAAGAGTAGAGGAGGGGGAGGAACCAAGAAGGTGTGTAGGCTGGATTGTGTGTGAATAAATACATTTTCTTTTTTGCACTGAAGGTACTGCTGGGTTGGATATTCTCTGGCTTTGCGCGCGCAGATCCGTTACTATTCTAATCCAGTTTGACTTTACAGAAATAATTCCAACCTTCCTGTAGTGATCCATTAGATAATGTAAATTCCAAGTGACATCAGTTCTTAAATCATGTGATATTTTTAAATTGGCTTGTTTTTAGATGGTTAAAGCTGTGTTAGTTTATTTCTAGCCACTAGGGGGCAGAAGAACTCCAAAACAGGCTAAATAAGATGTTCTTGAAATGAAAGAAACATGTTTGTAATGTTAATTTTTCAAACTTGATGTGTATCAGTGTGATGTGCAAGTGCAAGAAGGTGTGCAGGCTAAATTGTGTGTGAATAAATGCGTTTTTGCACTGAAGTTAGCTGTTGGGTTGGATATTCTCTGGCTTTTTGTGTGTAGATCCGTTACTACTGTGATCCATCTTCAGTTTACAGCAGTAATTCCAGATATAGTAATTCCTGCCAGCAGTAATCATTACATTTAATGTAAGTTCTAAGTAAAACCAGTTGGATCAATATGTAATTGTGGGACTTTTTACATCATGGTGGATATTTTTGATGTTTTGATGGCCGCCTATAACCAAACACCACATGGCATTTTCACACAAAGATTCTTCTAAATATTGTATATACAATTGAGCAAAATTGAAATTGAAAGTTATTTCTAAAGATGTTGTAGTGAACATGTTGACTACTTTATATTAAATAACTCAGAAAGCCTTGGAGTCTTTCAGCCTTTTCTACAGGAGGAAATGACATCATGTGGAGCAGGTCATGTGATCTGGAATGAACACACTTCCTTGAGAGGCGTTTTTGTAATGGATAACTTAGTTGAAGGTGATTTCTTGGACACAGATACAATTTGTTATTGACTGTATAAAATTTAGTATACTGCCAAGAAAGAAATATCTGTCATGATAGTTAATAAAAAGAACACAATCAAAACTACTTCTGAATAAGCTCATTTTATTATTGTTTAGGTATTTAGAAGGTGGTTGTTATTAACTTTGGATGGTTATTTAGTTGACATTTTAGTGATATCTAGTCATTTTTTTTGAATAAGTGATTGTTTCCACAATAAATAATTATGTAATTTGTAAAGTAATGAACATCATGAATATTAAAAAATTAGTTTCTTTTTTACTTTTAATAAAAATGTATGAAAGATATATCCCATGGACTTCAAAAGTCCCTCAAATATAATATATATTGACCCAGTTATTAAATCATCTAGTATTTTTAAATTGGCTTGTTTTAGATGGTTAAAGCTGTGTTAGTTTATTTTTCGCCACTAGGGGACAGAAGAACTCCAAAACAATCTAAATAAGTTGTCCGAGAAATGAAATAAACATATGTGTAACACGAATTCTCCTTTAGATTTGAATTTACTGTAAAAGAAAGTATGCATTGGTAATGTAGTTTTATATAAATTTGCTTGGTAAGCAAGAGATGCCTTGGATCAATAATTGGTATATAATATGAGAAATGTAATTGTTTTCACACATGTAAACATTATTCATTAAACATTTAAATCTAATATAAAATTAAGACTAAAAAATATATTCTAACTGTCGTTTTTATGGTTATTATTTTAGTATTAGTGTTCTTTTGTTTAGGGGTTTTCCCATTTGTTTTTGCTTTTTAAATATGTGCTGATGTTAAAAATGGAATTAATAGAAGCTCAGTTGAATCGAAACCAACTGAAAACGTGCGCCCACACACACACAAACACAACAGAAACCATGTTCCGATTAGCTCTGCCTCATTTTAAATGTGTCAACTGCTTTTGCAACATTATTACTGACAGACACTTTGCATAGAAATCCATAATATGCTTATAAATATTTGTATTGCTCGTTTTGCCTTCAGACTTTAGAATGTATGCATAAGAGATTTTATACATGTGATTGCAATTTGCATGCATTTATCATTCATTCATTCATTCATTCACTTTTTAGCCTTGTATACCAATCTCTCTACATATTCTGCCTTTGTGCATGTGTCAATGTAGGCATGCATTGTCTGTCTGGATATGAGTGTGTGTATGTGTGTGTGTGTGTGTGTGTGTGTGTGTGTGTGTGTGTGTGTGTGTGTGTGTGTGTGTGTGTGTGTGTGTGTGTGTGTGTGTGTGTGTGTGTAAGTGCAGATTGTGTTTTGCAAATGTGTGTTATGCAAATGTTGTTCACTGTATATACATATTCATCACTGATTTACAAGGCAACATGTCCTTTTCTAGCAATACGTTCACAGAAGTCCTGGGCAGAAAGACCTTTTTACCTTGTGCATTTAAAGCTTTTTCAAAGGCTGCTGATATTTCAGCACTACATACCACTATTGGTGTAGTGGAATGATTAAAGAAGGACAGTGTGAGGCAATGAATGCTACGCTGAATGTGAATAGAAAGAAGAGGATGAATGAGGCCATCAATTATACATAACTTCATCCCCTTTGAGTAAATCTACCTATTTAAATTATTTGGCATTGCAGGCTTTCTTGCATAAGTGTGATTGCATGTGTGTGTGTGCATGTTCTTGTGTTTCTACTGTCATTCAGTGGAAAACATGGGGGAAAAATCCTTGTCTTTGTTTGCCAAAGTTGTTTTTCTGCTCTTAGATGACCTTGTGCGTATGGCGATGGATTGTCAGTATTTTTCCATGCTGTCTCACTTATTCGGTGACCTTTATTTGCCTCCTTACTTGTTTTACTCTTAATACAGGAAGCTGTGAAAGGAGAAGAAAATATTTTTTTCTCTTTGAGATTCCACTGGGAGTTGCAGAAGCAAACTTCATCTGTGAAACAAAGCAACAATGCAACACCAACAAACTTATTTTAGCATATCGGTGAGATGACTCAACTGCTGACATTTGTTTGGCAATTTGCTGCTAACCAACCACGACTCCTATAGAAACTGCTTATGGAGAAAATGTGTTTTGAAGAACGTAATTGCCACCACAGTAAATGTTAATACTTAAAGGGGCTCTCAACGGATTTTACACTTCAAATTCTTTTTTTCACAGGCCTTGGGGACTAGTACTGCATGTGAAAATATAAAATACAAGACACTTTGTGGCTTTACAGGAAGCTGTGTGATGTCTGATAACATGCCTCATGACTGATAGGGAGCCGAGCCAGAGTTAGATGAAGCCTAAAGACTATGATTTTGAAAATTAAAGTAAACATCTGGGAGTGTTGAGATAGAAAAAAGTGAGCCTAGCAGACCTATAACCCACTTCTCATCTCTGTTTTAGGCTAGTGGTTTGTGGCTTTAGTTGCTGCCCTGCAACGTCTGGCCATTCTGTCAACACTCATCTTGCACATTTTAGGACCATGCGGGTGCCAAGGTTTGACAAGAACAATGCAGCGAATAAAAAAGGCATCATCTCTGGTTCTGCTTCATCAATTTTAATCCGCTTCTAAACTGCACACTCTAAATTTGACAAGGTTATAATAGCGCAATGCTAAATCACCAGAGTGCTCTTTTAATGTCATTCCAAAAGCATTCACTGAGAACATATTTTATTCATTTAAAAAAAAAGAAAAAAACAACTGCACTTTTTGTTCGTGGCTTCATGGCACATAATGAAGGCAAAGAAAAGATTGTTGCCTTGATTTGAAGCGTGAGAAACAAAGATGTTGATTAATTTTTAACGGAAACCACAGTCTTGTGTGAGTCCTAACCACACCGGTGACCCAAACACCAAACCCCTGCAGTCCTGCACTTTGTGTTTCTAGGCCAAAAGTATTTCTCACAAGAAACTAGTTGAATGAAAATACATTTTCTTTCCAAATTCCATAATTATTTATTATGGAAACAATCATTTAATGACTGGATATCACTAAAATGTCAGCTAATGACCACCTTCTACTTAGTTACACAATAATAAAATGAGTTTATTCAAAAACAGTTTTGATTATGTTCTTTTTATTAAGTTCAGATATTCATTACAAATATTTATTTTTTGGCAATATATCAAATTTTGTATGTAAAATAGTGACTTGTATCTGTCTGGGAAATAACTTTCAACTAAGTTGCCCATTGCAAAAACACTTTTCAAGGTTGATGTCATTTCCTCCTGAAGAAAAGACTGAAAGACTCCAAGGCTTTCTGAGTTATTTGATATAAAGTAATGTGTGAGTCAAGTGTGGATTTAAGGCATGTCAACAGGTTTAATACTTACAATAATATCTTTATAAATAGCTTTCAATTTTAATTTTGCTCAATTGTATATATAATATTTAGAAGAATCTTTCTGTAAAAATGTCATGTGGTATTTGGTTATAGGCGGCCATGTTGATTTTAGGCCTGAAAACAGCAAAACAACTGTCAACTATGGTACAAAAAGTCCCGCAATTATATTTTGACCCAGAACAGAGTTGTTGAAAATGGATCAAATGAATTACAATCAAGATTTGACATCCACATTCCAAACCTTGACCACCCTCTTCATTGTTACAGGCTTTTTTCCTTATTCATTTCCACATCCGAAATAAGAAAATATATTAATAGAAAAAAATGAAATGTTTCCAAGAGCAGCTTGAGTGATATGTTTTCCAAAAGCTGATGTCATCTGCACACACACACGGCTACACACACATACATACACTCACACCAGCTAAGCAAGTTGTTGTGGAAATGAAAGAAATAGAACTGTAACGTGAATCTTTCTTTGCATTTGACACACACACACACACACACACACACACACACACACACACACACACACACACACACACACACACACACACACACACACACACACACACACACACACATACACTCACCTCAGTGCAGATATGTGTGAAAATTGAAACACTGACTCAGAAAAGGACCCACATTTACATCACATTTCCTTTCACCATGTTCTGGAAGCAACTGGGAGAGAAGATGAGCACTTATGCAGACAAACGGTTTAATCTCTCCTCTTGCCGAGACGTCCAACAAACAATTCATGCTCCCTCTCTTCCCGAGCCATTAGTGTAAAAGCCGTGTTCTTCCACCACTGATTTAAATTCAAGCACTGCGCGCGCACATGCGAGCGGATCGTGCAGTATTCAGAACAGAGGTATTAGATCCTCTGATGTCTCTCTGTGTTCTGCCAGAGGCTTTCGAAGAGGAATCTCAAATATTCACAAACATCCATCAATGCCTGAAAGGGTCAGAGACTAGCCCCAGTCACTAAGAAGCCCACACACTCAAATCCCACACACACACAAATACACCATACACATTCAATTAGTTTTTTTTGCTTCCAGACTTTTCTTTAATCACAGTTTTTCTATCATTTCTTTCACTGAGGCAAAGCAAGAGTGGGATTCAGAGGCAGCTTGAACTGTGTGAGTGTGTGGGTGGGGGAGGCAAAAAAAAACCAGGTCCCCACTGCGTAAATCATTGAATTTTAGGGTGAAGTTTCGGGTAAGGGTTAGGATAAGTCGCCTTCATGTTCAATTTTTTACAGCTTCCTCGCTGGGTCCTATTAGGAGGAATCATTTATTCCCACCTTTAACAGTGGACTTGACCTTTTCACAGTGGAGAAGAAGGACGACGAGGCGTTTCAGAGACATCTAGGATGGATTTCAGCTGTGACACTTTTTGCAAGAAATGTGATGTGGCTTCGTCAAATCCCTTCAGCTGCTTTCAGATCCATCACACAGTTTCCTTCATAACCTAACCTCCCATGTAAGACGTTATTAGAAACACCTCAGAAAGGACTGATCTCTAATACCTACTATCAGATAATGACTGCCGTTGATCATGGCTAGAACTAAATGAGAAAATGAATTAGAGCACATATTGAGGCAGATTTATTTGATGTGAAGCTCTCCATAGTATGCTTTTAGTTGGAGCAGGAAAGCTCAGATATTTTCCGATCCCGTCTCAAGATGCATCCATTGTTTTTACTTACAAGCGGACTTAAAACACACATTTTGGACTTGTCAGATTTGGAGATTTTTGGTGCTATGATCTCTTAGTTAGACATTCTAACCAAGAGAGCAAGGTACGATTATGCCCTCTTCTGGTAGTTTTTGGAGTGCCAGCCAAACCAACAGACGGATGACAAATTAAAGGAGAAAACCGAAGCTATAGCGGGGGGATCTGGGTGCATTGCTATGCTGTGGAGGAAATTTTTCTGGCTTGCTTAAGAGAAACTTGTCCCTCTATAGGGAAAGGTGACTGCAAATCAATACAAAGTCGACCTGAGTGATCACTCTCATCCTGTGATTAATATTTCTATCTTGGTGGGATGGCTCTCCTCCAGGATGACGGTGCCTCCATCCAAAGGGCACGAGGGGTGAGTGAAGGATTTGATGAGTATGAATATTATATTAATCACATGCGTATCTTAACTCAGCTGAATACCTTTAAGGAGATTGAATTGCTTTCTACCACTATCAAAACATCCAAATATCTTCTGGGGAGAATGTGTTCCATCCCTCCCTTATAAGACATACTTGTAGCCCATCTGTAGCTCAAATGGCACCGCAGAAAAACATATTATTGTCTTGAACTACTCTTTTATCTCACAATCTCAGACTGCCTGAAGAAGCTGATGCACTTTAGAGGATGTAATTATGATTTTGCAAAGAAAATGCAATCTTTCACATCAGATTTTAACAAGCAGTGTTGCCTCCTGAATGAGATTAAACTGTCTAATCTAATCAGTTGTATTCATTCCTCTCTCCTTACCCAGTCTGTCTAAATTAAATTGTAGCTTTATAGTGAAGCTACTGTATTATAGAACGTGACTGAATTGAACATTAAGGCTACCCTTTTTGATTTTTACATATACTTCCTAACTTCTTACTTGTTTCTCCTTTTTGTCCATCATTAAGTGTCAAATATGAGCAAAATTGTAAATACTGGAACTTTAAACCCTGTTTGCCATTGTATATATATTTCCACAAACAACTCTAAGTCAGTGCAGTTACCCCTGAGATGATGGAAACAACACCTTGTGCTTGTGAAACTGTGTGGTTAAGGGTTGAGGCTAGAGGCATCCTGTTGTAGCTGCACATGTGTGTGGGAGGGTCCCGCAGAATCAGATGATATGATCACGCTTAAGGGCTCCTGTTTCTCTATATTATGCACAATATCGCTCTGCCCTCATAATTTCCAAATTGCTAATATCAAATAGAGCGAAGGATGGATAATGATAGCAATCAAAACAGGTAATCAGCCCTAATCACGGTTGTGCTCAGAGGCAGACGGTTTGGGGACGTTTCTCTGCCCTTAATGGAATCAAATTGAGATGATGCTGGAAGGACACACACATTGTTAGTGAAAGGCAATGTTCTCTTTTTCTGCTTGTTAGCTGAGGCTCTTCTCACAATGGTGAATATAAGCAGGGGTGCCTGCTGGCTGCTGCTACCAAAGACCTCATTCATGAACCAAGGATTTGGACAAAAGAGGCCCCAGGGTTTGCACACACACACATATACACATTAGTGCCTATGACATAAAGACACATAATACAACAAATGCATACAATACAGCACATGGAAAAGAGGGGAAGTGAATGCAAATGTGTGTGTGCAGCTTGTTGCATCACAGATGTAACACCTACAAATACACGTTCACAGAAGCGCCCACGCACACAGACATACAATAAATTCAAGGAAAGTGCAAAACCAGTAGATATTTATTTATAATTTAGGCAAAAGTAACTAATATTTGACAGGTGCTTTTAAAATATTCCAAAATGAGCATTTGCAAGAGTTTTACACATGGCATTTATGGCTGAAATGTTATCAGAAGCCCTTGAGTTGCTTCGGTTTATCTTTCTAAATGGAAAGCAAAGTGAAAAGTTCAGCAGGCTCCATCCAGACACCAGCAAGGAACGACTGCAGCTCTTAAACAGCTGACGAAATATTATATCATTACCTACTCATGTCAATCTTATCTGATGCAATCCTTAAGAAATAACACCATGTAATACTGAGAATTGGATGACATTTACAGTTTAAAGGGGTGATGCACTTTCTTTGAACATCAGGATATTGGAGACACATTTAAATTGTGTTTCTTCCATCTGTCAGGCAAATTGATGAAGCTTGTTTTCTTTCCAGCCCTCCACAGACCTTCAGTAAGCCTGCACCAGCTAAACAGATCTTGTAATCAAATTCTGCTCCATCAGCTCTGCATTAATCGAGAAAGAGAAGGAGAAACAGAAGAAAGTGACAGAAAAGAAGCCTGTATGGCAACAGTCTACAACAGAGCCCACAATTTACAGTGTAATTTTATTGTATGAATCAGATAACAAAAAATACTTACTGGTTTTACTGGGAATTCAGACACCATGGATGAAAATGTAACCATTCAGGGAACAAGTGAATAACATTTCAGAAGGAGTTCCCAGAGATGCTGAGCCCTTTGGTTTCACTCTGTGGTCCATCTCATCCCAAACCATCTGGATTGTGTTTAGGTCAGGTGGAGGCCAGGTCATCTGACACAGCACTCCATCACTTTCTTCTTGGTCAGATAGTCCTTCCACAGCCTGGAGGTGTGTTTGGGGGTCACTGTCCTGTTGGAGAATAAAGGACGGTCCAACTAAACACAAACCGGATCGGATGGCATGATGCTGCAGGATGCTGTGGTAGCCATGCTGGCTCAGTCTGCTTTCAAATTGGAATAAATCCCCAACAGTGTCACCAGCAAAGCACCCCCACACCATCACACCTCCTCCTCCATGCTTCACAGTGAGAACCATGCATGTAGAGACCATCCATTTACCTCTTCTGTGTCGCACAAAGACATGGCAGGTGGAACCAAAGATCTCAGATTTGGACTCATCGGACCAAAGCACAAATTTCCACTGGTTTAAGGTCCATTCCTTGCCTTTCCTGGTCCAAACAAATCTCTTCTGCTTGTTGCTTTTCATTAGTCATAGTTTAGCAGCTATTGGACCATAAAGGCCTGATTGGTTCAGTCTCCTCTGAACAGTTGATGTAGAGATGTGTCTGCTACTAGAACTCTGTGTGGCATTTATCTGGGCTGTAATCTGAGCTGCCGTTAACTTGTGATTTCTGAGGATGGAGACTCTGATGATCTTCCTCTCAGCAGCAGAGGTGCCTCTTGGTCTTCCTTTCCTGGGGCGGTGCTCAAATGAGCCAGTTTCATCGAAGCACTCGATGGTTTTTGCGACTGCACTTGAGGATACATTCAAAGTTTTTGCAATTTTTCAGACTGACTGATCTTCTGTTCTTAAAGTAATGATGGACTGTCATTTCTCTTTACTTAGCTGATCGGTTCTGGCCATAATATGGATTCTAACAGTTGTCAATTAGGGCTGTCAACTGTGGACCGACCTGACTTCTGCACAACACAACATTAAGAAGGAAAGAAATTCCACAAATTAACCTTGACAAGGAACACCTGTGAAGTGAAAACCATTTCAGGTGACTACCTCAGGAAGTTCATCGAGAGAATACCAAGGGTTTGCAAAGCAGTAATCAAAGCAAAGGGTGGCTATTTTGATAAAGTTAAATATAAAACATAATTCCATATGCGTTTATTCATAGTTCAGTGAGAATCTAAAATGTAAATAGAAAATAAAGAAAAACTATAAAATGAGAAGGCGTGTGCAAACCTTTGACTGGTAGTGCATGTTAAATGGTCTCAAATTATTACAAAATGAGAGTATTTGCAACCTTTCCACAACATTTTTGGCTATAATGTAATGTTTTTGGCATTGCTAGGCCTGAGCGTCAGAGGCTATAGCCCCAAAATAAGAAAGATGAAAATGTGGCCTTGCTCTATTCATCTGTCATTCTAAATGGGCATGAAAGTCTTCTGTTCTGATCCATGTTTTGGGTCTTCTGTGTGTCATTCAAGCAGCGGATGAACTTTGTTTTACTTGGCACGCATGTATTTTGTGTGAGCAGAGACAGACACAGCATAATGGTTGCAGCACTTGTCATTGTTGGTATCTATTGGTGGCCAGATGATTAATTCATTAAAGCAAGAATAGAATGCTTTGAGTAAAAGAAGGTCTTTCAAGATGAAAAAATGAAGGCAACGAGATACAGGAAAGAGATTAGAGGAGGTGGAGGACAAGATATATTCTCTTGTTGGTTAGATTCCCATTAGGCTAAACATAGACAAAGTTTCCATTGCTACAAGCTACACAGACAGCATTTATCAATTAATTATTTGGGGTATTAGGTTTTGAAACTTCATAGGTGAACTTTTTCCCCTTAAAACATTCAAATTACTGTCAGATAAACTCATTAAAAATGAAGTAATAGTCTGTTAGCCATACAGTGCCTATAAAAAGCATTCTCATCCCTTGGAAATATCCTTTTATTGCTTTTAAAGACCCAATAATGCTGGATTTAGTTGCACTGTTTTGTCAAGAATTTACAAAAAAAAAAGACATTTGTATCAGAATGGAAACAAATTCTCGCAAAGTACTGTGAATTAATGAAAACAGAATATGTAAAATGTGTGCATAAGTAGTCACCTCATTTAAAGTGACTCACCTAATTCAACACAGATGCAGAAACTGCAATGGCGCTGGAAGCCTTATTGTGTATTAGTGAAAATGGAGATATTTGAGTGTAGTGAATGTGTTTCAAGTAACTGTATTACAAAGTCACTGGTGCAGCAATGCTCCTGGCTATAACTGCACAGTAAAGATAAAAGAGCTTCCCAAGCAGTTCAATGAAAAGATTATTTTAAAATGTGTAAGTTATAGGATGGATACAGGAAAATTTCCCAGTCTCTCTTTTGAGTACAGTTAAATTCATCGCTAGGAAATGGAAAAAAAAATACGCAAAAATCAAGACAGAGCAGAGAACTGAGTGACCATGCAAGAAAGACACTAGTGAGGGTGGCCAGCAAGACAGCTATGACTTCCCTAATGGAGTTACAAGCATCAAAGCTTTATGGGAGAGTGACTAAATCATAACAAACAAGCTATCATGCAGTTACTGTGATATTAATGTGGATCATGTGCTACATATAGAAACAGGGCTGGATGACCTTATTTTACTTAAAGCTCGGTAACTCACACTTTCTACTCATGTTACTCTGAAATATAAAGTTGGGCTGATCTGAGTTTCCAGTCCTTAATGATCCCACCAGCCCCTCAAGTTGTTCAAATGGAAAACAAAATGAAAAGTTCTCCAGACTCCATCCTGATACAACTGCAACTCTTGCAGAGCATGTTTACATGACTGAAATTCACAGCTGATGCAACCTTACATCATCACCCACCCATGTCAGTCTTATCTGATGCAATCTGTAAGAAATACAGCTATAAAGCTGCTGGAGTTGCTACTATGGCACTTTAAGATGAGATGCACTTTCATTGCACAGCTGTTGCAGCCTTTGCTTTGGTCAGGATGGCCAGTTACGCGCAGTTGACGCAAGAGAAAAAGACTGCTATTGCTGCTCTACACGAGGAGAGATGCTCCACCCGTCACATCGCCAAAAGAGTGTCTTGCAATCAGTCGACAGTGAGCAGATTTCTCTCCAAACTCAAGAACACCGGCTCTGCAGCGAGGAAACAAGGAACGGGACGCAAACGCGTGTCTACGGCTAAACAAGACCGAGTTCTGAAGCGCCTGTTCCTCAAAAACCGCAGCGCGTCTTCCTTCGAGCTCAAACGCGAATGGGAGGAACATACGGGAGTGGTGGCGAGTGCAGTGACGGTCAGGAGACGCCTCCTGAGGAGCAGATGCCCTAAGAAGAAGAAGAAGAAGAAGCCCCTCCTCACAGAAAAAAATAAAAAAGGTGCGGCTAAACTGGTGCAAGGAGCATGTGGAGTGGACGCCTGAGCACTGGAAGTCTGTCATTTTCTCGGATGAGAGGAGATTCATCCTCCGTGTGGCTGATGGACAGAGTGGAGATCCAGATTGTTTGGAGGTGAGATTCCCAACCAGTCAGTTGATATGGGGCTGCATTTCCTATCATGGAGTAGGTCGCCTGCAGTTTGTAGATGGGTCCTTAAATACCACTGGATACCTGGCTATACTGGAGGAAAAGCTGCTGCCAACCATTAAGGACCATTTCAAACTGCCAAATAAGTGTATCTTTCAGAAAGACTGTACTCCCTGTCATCGAGCTAAAAGTGTGAGTATACTTCCAGATGTTTATTATGAGGGGGCCAGATGGAGCCACTAAAAATCTTGGGGTGGCACACAAAAACCAAAACCGAATTTTAGTATTTCAACAAACTTTATACGCTACCGGTCAAAAGTTTTAGAGCACACCAATTTTTCAATTTTTTAAAAATTGGGAATGATGCATGTTTGTGTCTCATTGTACTCTGAAATAAAAGCATAGAGCAAATAAACAAATTAGGTTAAAAAAAAACAATTTAGGAACCAAAATGTATTCAAAACTTTTGACCTATGAAAATAGTCATCAGATATAACAGCTGAACACACTTGCTACGTTCTTTCCACAATGGAAATCAAACATTCTTCAGAAAGTTCTTCCAAACTCTGTTGCAGAAGTTCCCATAAATGTGTGACACTTGTAGATTACTTTGCTTTCACTCTTCTGTCCAGTTCATCCCAAACCAGCTCCATAGGGTTTAAGTCTGGAGACTGTGCCATCCACTCCATGTTTTCAAGCTCACCATCTTGTTCTTCTTTTTTTCCCTAAGGTAGTTCTGGCATAGCTTGGTCTAATGTTTTGGGTCTTTAACTTGCTGTAGGATGCACCCCTGACCAACTAGGAACATACCAGAGGTACTGCAGAATGCTTTGGTAGCCGTTTTGGTTCAGGGTTCCTCTCACTGTACAAATCACCGACCCCTGGATCCAGTAAAACAGCCCCAGACCATCACGCTTCCTCCTCCATGTTTGACAGTTGATGTCACACACTGAGGAACCATCCTTTCTCCTACTCGACAGCGTACAAAAATCCTGCGTGATGAACCAAAGATTTCAAATTTTGATTCATCATTCCGTAATACCTTCTTCCAGTCTTCAGTAGTCCATTGGCAATGCTTCATGGCCCAGGCAAGCCTTTTTTTTCTTATTCTGACATCTTAGCAGTTCCTTTCTTGCTGCAACTCGACCTGTCAAGCCTGCACTTCAAAGTCTTCTCTTACAGTTGAAACTGAGACTAAGCTGTGCTTGAAGCTGTTGTCCTGTGAGCCACCTATCACCAACCTGTTGACTCTTAGAAACTTGTCTTCTGATTCTATTGTGGCTTTGGGTGTTCCAGAGCTCTTCCTGTGAGAGTTTCCTCGAGTGTCAGAGTGCATTTTGATGTTGAAGAAAACTGTACTCACTGACACTTTGACTGTCTTCACAATTTCTCTGTGTTATGATGGTCTGTCTCTCCTCTACTGTTAATTGCCTATTCCTCCCCATTTTCATCGAAAGGCACTACTTTCTGCAGGAAAATGCTGTTCAAATAATGCTCTGGAGGGTTTGGTGCCACGGTGTGTTCTAACACCACTTTATGCAGACAGAGGGGGTTGGAAGTAATTAAGAAAATTCGGAACACCTGTAGGATGTGTTAGCACCAACTTTCAAGGCTTGATCAACCTCCACTGCTGTTCAATAGCTTTAAGTTGTTAACCTATTTCTTGTTCCCTGAAAAAGGCCTTTTTACTGCCCGGCAAAACTGCGTTTGCCGGAAGGTATTGTTTTCAGCTGCATGGTCTTGCTTGCGTGTTTGTCTGTAACAATTTGGTTTCCGCGCGATAACTCGATCAAATATTGATGTAGCCTCACCATATTTGGTACACAGGTGTACCATAATAAGACACAGGTCAAGTTCGAATTTGGTGACCGTGACCTCATTTTCAAGGTCACAGGGGTCATCTTTGTCGCGGGCGGTCCAAGTTTGGCAAAACTTCTTGTTGTATAATTGTTCTCATTATTTTTCAGTTTGGGGTAACCTTACCTTTATTTTTAACCTCAGGCAGTTCACCATTTACCTTTGTTTCATATCAAGCTATTCATTAGACTTGAACTACTTGAACTTCAATAAAAAACTGGAAAAATTGGGGCGTTCTATAACATTTGACCAGTAATGTATGTAATCAAAATGAAAATCAAGAAACTGCTTTATTTTGCAGCTTTTATTATCTAATGTGCACAGACTAATACGAGAACAGTTACAATTTTAGTCTTATATGTGACCATTAGTCAAATTAGTGAAGAATAAATGCTGTAGTGGCAGCAAGAAGTCTGTGTCTGCTCATGTGTGATGATAATTTTGTAACTATACCAACTTATGGTGCAATAAAGTTTATTTTCATTGCTGCTAGGCTGCCCGTTGCCATATTTTGGTAGTTTCTTGAACATAATGTTGCATATATTCTACTGCAAAACAGAAAAATCTTCAAAGTAAAGAAAGCTTAAAATGATGAAGAAATGTTTCAAATTTATGAAAAGGTCAGAGTTTCACAGTAAAAAAAAGGTTCAGTTGTGATGGAGTTTTTGAATCACCCTTCTAACTTTAGTTGAAAAGCTGAGACTCTATGTGGCAACTCAACTATCTGAAGTGTAGAAAAATACACAGACTTACTCACCGATAAACCCTGATCGATCCTGTCTCCAGGTCAGGGATAATTTTTAAGCATGTAATTTATAAAGTTGTCGCTTTGTTGAGTTGTGCGTGAATGCATGCTCCTCTTTTGTTTTGAAGAGAATCAAATGAATCCTATGGCTCTTTGACACTGCAGGTCTCCTCCACTCCTACAAGCAGCTGGACGCAACAAACTAAATTTCAGCTCTTGTGAACACTTTGAGATCTGCGTGTACATCTGTCAACTTTCACGCTCTCTGTGGTGTTTACGGACGCCTGACTGATTTAGGCACTTCTGTAGTTACTCCTGCTTCATTTCTGATTCAGAGACTAAACAGTAATGTGTTTACATGCGTTACAGGTGAAGAAATGGATGGAAGAACGGTCCATTAAAACTCTAAAATGGCCAGGAAGCAGCCCGGACCTTAATCCTATAGAGAACTGTTGGCATCTTCTGACATCTGCAGTTGGCAGAAAGAGACCAAAGACCCTCCATGAACTTCAGGACGCCATCGTTCATGTTTGGAACAATGGAATTTCACCTGATTACCTTCAGATATTGATCTTGTCAATGTCTCAGAGGTGTGCTGCCGTCATCAGGGCAAGAGGTGGTTCAGTTAAATTTGTTCCTGCATGGTGATGTTTACACTGTAAAATGAAAAGACTTGAAGGCTTCCAGTAATAGTCCAGCTACAAACGTTATGTTTACCAAAAATGTTATCTTTGCCTTAAATATTAACTGATGTAGAGCCAAGAGGTGACTCCAAGATGCTCTTGGCCTCTTTAGGCTACAGTCTTGGCAAACTTCTGTCCACCTCACACAACCACTAGTGAAGCCTGTTAGAGGGCTTTGGCTGTACTCATAGAAGTGGAGTAAATAGAAGTGAAAAGAGTGTAACTTTGACTAACTATTCCAAATTTCAGAAATGAAAAAGCTTGGTGTTCTCAAGGTGTATTTCTAAATGTCATACCTGCATAAGGGATCAATAAATGTATCGAAAAAATGTAACTGTTCAGCCTAGAGAGATTTGAGATATTAGTTTCTATCAGTTTAAGCCTGGCCACCCCATAAAAATGTCTGACTGTGTTGCTGACTATTAATAAATATCTTTTGCTTGTTTTTATTTCTTAAACTTGTCATTAATATAATGTACAATCATCAAAAATGCTTAGAATTGCAAAACTCCTGGATGGTGAACATTCTTTAAGTTCCAGAGCACGTGGGTGAGGCAACAGTAAATAATAGAAACACAGTTAAAACACTCCACAGTGACACAACACCTCAAACTGTATCCTCTAAAATGATCATACAGTTCTAACAACACATTTTGAAAATATTTTCAACAAAAACTGGAAACAGAAATCTTTCTGGAAGCAGTATTTATTGCAGAACTGTTACATTAACCTGCATTAGTTCTGTCTATGCCAATCTTTCAACAGTTAATAAAGTGGAACATTGACTTTTACAAGCTCAACTGTGTAATTTTAGATTTCAAAGAACAAAATGAGCTCACAAAAATGTAATTGCTCCAAGCTGAATGAAACAGGACCCATTTTGCTGCCCTGTGTGCATTAAATGCCACAACCTGAGAAATAGTAACCTAAACTCACACCTGCATATGATATATCTGTACATTTATAATGATTTTTTTTTTAAATTTAAGATTGTTGATAATGTTCAAGTCAATGCTGTTGTGAACTGTCCAAACAATAAGTGTTTTTACACCTTGGCAATGTTATTTATTGAAACTATGAGTGGTGAATAGAATTACACACGTGGACAAAATTGTTGGTACCCCTCAGTTAAAGAAGGAAAAACCCACATTTCTCACTGAAATCACTTGAAACTCACAAAAGTAACAATAAATAAAAATTTATTGAAAATTAAATAATCAAAATCAGCCATCACTTTTGAATTGTTGATTAACATAATTATTTAAAAAACAAACTAATGAAATAGGGCTGGACACAAATGATGGTACCCATAACTTAATATTTTGTTGCACAACCTTTTGAGGCAATCACTGCAATTAAACGATTTCTGTATTTGTCAATGAGCGTTCTGCAGCTGTCAACAGGTATTTTGGCCCACTCCTCATGAGCAAACAGCTCCAGTTGTCTCAGGTTTGATGGGTGTCTTCTCCAAATGGCATGTTTCAGCTCCTTCCACATATGTTCAATGGGATTCAGATCTGGGCTCATAGAAGGCCACTTTAGAATAGTCCAACGCTTTTCTCTCAGCCATTCTTGGGTGTTTTTGGCTGCGTGTTTTGGATCGTTGTCCTGTTGGAAGACCCATGACCTGCGACTGAGACCAAGCTTTCTGACACTAGGCAGCACATTTTTCTCCAGAATGTCTTGATAGTCTTCAGATTTCATCGTACCTTGCACACTTTCAAGACACCCTGTGCCAGATGCAGCAAAGCAGCCCCAAAACATTACTGAGCCTCCTCCATGTTTCACCGTAGGGACAGTGTTCTTTTCTTCGTATGCTTGGTTTTTGAGTCTATGAACATAGAGTTGATGTGCCTTACCAAAAAGCTCCAGTTTGGTCTCGTCTGTCCAAAGGACATTCTCCCAGAAGCTTTGTGGCTTGTCAACATGCATTTTTGCAAATTCCAGTCTGGCTTTTTTATGAGTTTTTTTCAGCAGTGGTGTCCTCCTT
This sequence comes from Acanthochromis polyacanthus, assembly GCF_021347895.1. Taxonomy (NCBI): domain Eukaryota; kingdom Metazoa; phylum Chordata; class Actinopteri; family Pomacentridae; genus Acanthochromis; species Acanthochromis polyacanthus. The sequence goes on along the minus strand of NC_067126.1, from coordinate 34,133,649 downwards.
GGTCGTCTCCCATGAAGTCCACTTTGGCTCAAACAACGACGAATGGTGCGATCTGACACTGATGTACCTTGGCCTTGGAGTTCACCTTTAATTTCTTTGGAGGTTGCTCTGGGCTCTTTGGATACAATTCCAACGATCCGTCTCTTCAATTTGTCATCAATTTTCCTCTTGCGGCCACGTCCAGGGAGGTTGGCTACTGTCCCGTGGGTCTTGAACTTCTGAATAATATGAGCCACTGTTGTCACAGGAACTTCAAGCTGTTTAGAGATGGTCTTATAGCCTTTACCTTTAAGATGTTTGTCTATAATTTTTTTTCGGATGTCCTGGGACAATTCTCTCCTTCGCTTTCTGTTGTCCATGTTCAGTGTGGTACACACCTTTTCACCAAACAGCAGGGTGACTACTTGTCTCCCTTTAAATAGGCAGACTGACTGATTATGAGTTTGGAAACACCTGTGATGTCAATTAAATGACACACCTGAGTTAATCATGTCACTCTGGTCAAATAGTTTTCAATCTTTTATAGAGGTACCATCATTTTTGTCCAGGCCTGTTTCATTAGTTTGTTTTTTTAAATAATTATGTTAATCAACAATTCAAAAGTAATGGCTGTTTTTGATTATTTAATTTTCAATAAATTTTTATTTATTGTTACTTTTGTGAGTTTCAAGTGATTTCAGTGAGAAATGTGGGTTTTTCCTTCTTTAACTGAGGGGTACCAACAATTTTGTCCACGTGTGTATAGTGTTACCACTAGAGGGCATTTACACCGGCTTTTGTAGAAGCACGAGGAAGACTAAAGCTTGTTTTAGAAAAGAAAAACAGGAAAAGAAAGTCAAGTCTTCTTGATAGATGTCTGTTCTTCTTTAGCTATGCTAATTTCATCATACTTCCACTTGCACTGTCTGTATTTGCATATGCTGATCTGCTGCTTTGCTGCTGAGTATCAGCAGCAAGAAGAAGGACAGAGGTGATGACAGTATTACCTGCTGGCACACAATAAAATGAAATTAGTTCCTGACTGCTCACAGCCTTAAAACGTCCTTAGATTTTACTTTTCGTGAATGTTTACTGCAGCCATCCTGCCCTGTCTTTAGCAGGATCTACACTGGAGTGCATTTCTTGCCTGAGCATAATGACAGACACTGAGACTAGAAAATAATGTAGACAAACAGAAACGTGGTAAAAGCCTTTCAGCAGAACGTCATGCACATTTCATGCATGTTTTCTGACCGTGTACGAATTGATTTGAAGTGAATTTGTTTATCTCTGAGACCTTTATGAAGGAGGGCGGCTTCCTGTTCCTGTTGTACTTTGACAGTCTAGTCAAGAGTCAAGCCCCTCAGTCTATGTGTGTGTGTGTGTGTGTGTGTGTGTGTGTGTGTGTGTGTGTGTGTGTGTGTGTGTGTGTGTGCAGAAATGAAGGAAATGAGAGACACCTCGTACAGTGGTGGAGACTTTGGGTTTGGTAGACATACACATGCACATATGGACACTTTTATTATTTCAAAACGCACACATTCTTACTTCATCAATTGGTTTTTCATTTCTATATGAACTTACAAAGTCTGCTTACTGATCCTGTCATTAAGTTTCTAGCTTTTTGAGTGCACCTTTTTCTTTCTAGTTGAAGTGTCGCTTGGCTTGTTCCAGTATTTTTAAAAAATGACGCAGAATCTTTCTTCTCGTCTTAATGGGGATGCTTTGTTCATTACATTATTAAGTGTAGCACATTAATAAAAGAACACAATTTCTAATAAATCTTCTCCTAGTTTAATGTGTCATTCAATATTTAGCTGTGCAGCACTGATATCCATCCATACATTATCCATACACCAGGTCACAGAGGGCTGGATTCTATCCCAGCTGACTTAGGGTGACGGCAGGGCACACCCTGGACAGGCCAACAGTCTATCACAGGGCTACATATACAGACAATCACACTCACATTCACAACTATGAACAATTTAATCACAATTGAGTCACAATTTAGAAGTGTGCAGTAGTTCAAAGTCAGAATGTAGGTTTATCAACAAACCCTGATTATAAAAACATTATACAGATTAAGATAAATTAGGATTTTCTCTAATATTTTCATCTGCACTACTTTCCATGTGTAATTTACAGTCAGGTAATTCTAGATGAGGTGTTTTGTAAAAATAATAATATTCGATTTCTTCGAGCAAGGAGACATCTGACTTTTTTTTCTTCACAAAAGTACCATCAAAACTAAATAAAGGGCACCGGAAGCCAGGGATTGACTAGAGTGGAGGGCGCCCTCTGAAGTCTTATGACGGGACTACAATCAATTTGATGTGAAATTTAGTAACAGAACGTAAGTATCACTATATTGTATAAAAAAACAGTGGCGACACACTGATAAAGTGCTTTGTAGAGAAGTTGCAAGAATCAGTCTGAACAACTTCCTTATTCTTGTCAAGACGGCACTAGGGAACACAATTTGAGGTTTCTTATCAGACTTCTGCACAACCAAGTGTGGGTGACGGGAGCAAACTCTAAAATCCACAGTGAATTATGCAAATTTTTAAAAAAGTGATTTCTTAGAATTATTCTGTACACTGTGCTGTATATCTACTGGTGTACAACCTAAAACCTTTTGCTCATTTATGCTATTTGTGTGTTACATTGCTCAGATATCATTGTATATAGTGTAGTTTTATGACAGCTGAGGATTTGTGTCGTAGATTCATGAAGAACAGATGCAATGCAGCTAAAAGTAAAGTCAGGGAGCTGTCAGTTAAGCATCTGCTCATGTCCATATGGTCTCTAAAATGTGTCATATCACCTGCATACTAAGGGAAACAAGGGAAAGCAGTGTTTGGGGACAATATCAGTACCTTTAGTGGATGACAAATGGACTGCCACTTATACCACAACAAATGACTCTGCTGTATTCTGTCATGACAATGCGAGTGCAAACCATGCACACAGCAGAACCCTGATTTTCTGACTTCATGTGAACGTTTTTTGTTAAAAGCATCAAACGGTGTTTAAGATTTGTGGCTTTCCCCATCACGATACAGCATAAAACAAAAGGTGCTTCTATCACACGCTGAGCGACATCAGATAAATGTCATCGGTACCCGTTAATCATGTCTATCGCATAAGAAATGAAGTAGCCAACATGTTGTGCAACTGTAAAATCACACATACCAGTAACACCCTGGATTCACACATTGTGGGTGAAGTGTTTAGAGCACTATGCAGGAGCGGTTTTCCTGCCGTTTAAGATTGTCATTTATGTAGGTGCATTTTACATTTCAGTTTGTCACATCAGCCACTGAAGTTTCAGAGGGAAAGATGTTTGTTCTGTGATCATATTGTTAGCTCATTTTCACAAAGGATTTTCATTTGGTTGTCGGTATTTCTTTGTTGAACTGAGAAATTATAGATAAGATTTTTACATAACTTCATGTATTATCCTACAATAGTTAGTTCTGAGCTGAGCAGAACAGCAACTAACCACTTCCTTTTCTCAGCGCCTCCTCCACAAATACATGTACAAGCGCAACGTGAAGCTCCACTTTGTCTTCCTCTGTCTGATGGACATCATGTCTAGCCTGAACCAAGTAGCGCTGCTCTTCATTCAGCTCTCTGGGATGTGGCATGTCTTTGCAGGTACAGAGCTGATTTCTCTTTGTGATGCATGCTCTCATTTAGATGTAAGTACAGAGTTCTTTTCATGTTTATTGGTTGTTTCCTTCAAGCTTCTTCTCTTACAGTTGACTACAGGGACATGCTGGTGTCCAGAGGAGGATTAGCCGAGTTCATCTGCAACACATCCGACAGAAATGTCACACAAATCAGCTGGATAAAAGGCGGATCTTCTTACACACATAGCATCTTTCACAATCAGACACAATCAAATTTCTCCTCTAACAGAGTGACAATAGACCATAACTTACCTAAAAAGCTGAGTATTATTGATGCTCAACCTGAGGATGAAGGATTTTATACATGTAATGTAACTGACTTTTTTGGCTTACACACTATCAAGTGGAAATTAACTGTGTCTGGGAACGCAGGTTGGTAAAGCACAAAGCAAGGCTAATCATTTCTACACATCACACCACATGCTATTTAATTTAATTCACTGTTGATTTCATGCAGCTATCCATCCACTGCATTTGGTATACATCCTGGCTTCTTCGATTTCATTTCTTCTGTGTGGCATCATGTTGTCAGCGCTCTGTCTTTGCAGGTGAGCGATGCCCTTTAGTTCCTTTTAGTTCAACATTTGTAAATATGAACGTTTTTCTATTCGGTTACAAAGCGGTTGTCAGTACTGGGATGGCTGATTTGATTTTAAAGCACAGTGACGTTGTGATTCCGTGTCTCCCTACGTTGAACGTTTACCCACAATTGAAAAACAAAGCATCATTTCTGACTTTATCATAGATTCTATGAAAGATTTTAAAGAGACTGGCTGTGTTGAATATTTTAAATATCTTTAGTGTGAGCACCACAAACAAAGTCTGAACTTTAATTTAACAAAAGAAAATCATTCCTTTGCAACCCGTTGGCCTTTAAATGTCCTTTGTCTGCACTTTCAGTCTAAGCTTTTTTTTATTTTAATGTAAGTAGGTGGTGCCCTAGTGAGAGGAAATTCACAAGTTGCTGAAAAGGTGGCAATGACAAGTGGCAATGGAAAGTAGCTCAAGGTCACAGCTAGCACCGAGGACACTGAAGCTATTGACTTTGTCTGTTTTCTTGTTTTTTGGAGCAAACCTTGGGGAGTTTTTATTTCAAAAAATTACATGAGCTGGTTATTTATTGGCTGTTTAGACTCAAACTACATCAAATCTAAGCCCTTTATTAGAAAATTACAAACCATAAAAAAAGGACAGCAGTAGCATCAGCTTTAATTTTTACTGACTTAAACAGCAAGTTTCTGAATCATCTCTGGGTTTCTCAATCTCTTTGTCACAAGACTGCATTCACACATATAGCTGAAACAGTTAAGATGCTACGGTCAAAAATGTAAAAAAAAATAAAGAAAAAATTGCTAAAAAAATAGCTTTTAACTCTAACTTTAACAATAATACACTGGTATTTAATACTCTTTTCATTATACTGTTGTTAAATTGCAGGTAATAACTTGTAAAATCACAATAAATAACAAATAAAAAAATCATTCAGATGTTAACCCTTTATAAAAAAATAAATAAAATAAACTGTAAAAAATTTGCACTCAAAAAAAATCTGCATTTCTTATAATAGTAATTCTTTGATTTACAACAATCAAACATAAAATTCCACTGTTTTGCTGTATTTAAATTTTCAAAAATATATATAATTTTGACAGATTTTTTTGTTAATTTAAAAGAATCTTCTGTATATTAAGGACAGGAATATTTTAAATCTTTTTACAGTTACTTTACTTTTTCCTGTTTTGTTTATACTTACAGATAATATCTAATTAATCTAATCAAATATCTAAGAAAATCACAGAAAAAAATGTATAAATGTGGATGTAAAAAACAAACAAACAAGTAAACAAAAAACAGACCAAAACTGTGAATAATATCAGCATCAAATATCTGGATTTTTTTAAACAAATAGTATTTTCAAATTTATTTATTTAACCTCTTGAGACCTGAGGTCTCATTATCACACATTAGAAAATCTTATGTGTGTTTCTTATATTTTTATATTTAAATTATATGTAATATTTTATTTGCATTGTTGTTATAATTATTGTTGGTAATATTCCAATTTTTATTATTGTTATTATTTTTTATTATTGTCATTATTATGAACAATACGATCTCTTTGGGGGAAAAAATGTCCACATATGTGGACATCAGGTCCTAAGAGGTTAAATAGCACAGAAATAATATTACACAATTGTAGTGTACTTAAATGTGTTAAAATTTTATAGATAGTTGGCATTTTCTTCACAGGTTTGCCAGTTTTGAATATTACAATATTCCGTTGTTTTTAATGTGTTTTCCCCTCACTCTTGCTACAAGTTTTTTGAAATTTTTTTACAGAGCTGTTTTTAAACAGTGAATTTGATTGTGTTATGTCATTTTTGACAGCTTTGCTCAGAAAAGGGTGGAAGATGCTAATTGAGATTAACATCTGAGTCCATACTTTATCAGCATTCTGTGCAAAGAGCACATTTTTATTCGTGCTAAGGTTTGATTTCCTGCTCTTGGAGCACTGCATTTCCACACAGCAAGTCTTGAAATGGCACTCAGATGTTCTATCTATGAACTATGTCTCTAAAACAATATAATTCAACATAAAACACATATATGCATCAAAGAAGTATTTAAGCAGCTTTAGCAGACCATGTTTCCGCACAAATGTACTTGAAATACTGATTATGCTCCTGGCAATGCAGAACTTGTACATGTTTCTCCACTGCAGATGCATACGGAAGCTCAAAAGTGTCTAACTGCAGCGTCACAACATGAAAAGAGATATGAGAACGAAAAGATGCACAAAAGTCATTATGTAAATGTCATGCAGCATCATGCAAACAGAATGACCGTTAGTAACTGACAGTTGATGCAGTGGGCTGAGTGATTACATCATTTTCTGTTTTACCAGTGAACACATTACTGCAGTAAACATTTTCAACAGAATGTTAGTAATTGCAAGCCCATTACTATAATAACCACAATTAAAAACAAATACATAAACTTGGACATACAGTGTGAAAATATTATGGGGATGAATGTGTACATGCACTTTAATGAGGAGTATAATTTTCCAATGTTAAATGTGCTGTTACTTGGTAGTTGATGTTGTGTGCTATTGTGAATGTGTTTGCTTTCATCTGTAATGGTTTCTTCTGTTTTGTAAAAAAAAATAGTAAAAAAAAAAAAAGGTAGGAAGGTAGGAAAAAAGTAAGAATCAGAGCTACAAATGTTTCAAATTATTGGTCAGTTATTAACCACATTTCTTTTGTTGCAATAAGATCCATGGGGCTTTTTCTATGTGTGGAACTTTTACTTATTTAGGCTCATAGAGTAAAGTACCTGAAATGCTAAGAAGTCAGGTGTCATTAGTGATTACTGCTTTATCTCTTCAGAAAGTTTAGGACCAGGACAAGGAATCAGGATCCAGACCAGGACCAGTCTGGAGGAGAGGTGAGAAGAACGTTGTCATCTTTACCACTTCTGAGTTTTTCTGTTTAATTTTCTGCCTTAATTTGACTCCATGTCTTCATATGTGCCCTTCCATCAGGGCGGCACAGGCAGCAGGACAAATAACAACAGGAGTCAGTACAAAGAGAGGCTGAATTCAATCTATGGTCACTTCTGAGCTGAAGAGACGTTCAAATGACAGCTTCAAAGATACATGGACAAGAAGGAGAAGAAATTTGATGGACGTTCTGTTTTATTTTGTCACTTTCAAAGCAGGTATTAAAAAGGAAGGCCAACAGAGGGAGGACAGGCGGACAAAAGGATACCTTATCTTTACTTATCTTTTATATTTATGGTTTTAATATGTTCTTATGCATGAATGTTTTAACAGTAGCATTGCACAGTGAATGTCGTTCTGATTTTCAAAATAATTTCCGAACAATATTTGTCATAATGACATTAAAGTTACCTCAAATCAACCCAAAAGTGGGGCCTGGCCATCGTAGAGCTTCGTAATATGAAAGTCTCTTATGTTTTAAACTATTTACTTTTCATGTACAGTTTTATTTTCAGTTAGTCCAGCAGAGTAGACAAATGTGAGCTGCTCTGCTGCTTTACACAAGGAGTGAATGAGGTTTATACTGTGAATATACAGGCGCACAAAATGGTGTAAAACTTGATGGTTAACATCGGTCGGAAGTCAGATCCGGTTTGTGTAACAGTGTCTTCTGAGCCATACAAGCTGTTGACTCCCGCAGGCACGTACAGCTCACTGAGACCTGATTATGTTAAATATTTGACACACTGTGAGCATGCTCAGCAGCAGGTTCACACTACGCGGTTAAGCTGTCTTCACCACTAGAAGTGCTTTTCCTGTTGTGTCACCTCATGTACAGTTTATAATTGAGTTCATTAAATGATTAAGACCAATAAAATCATTGTCAGGGTATTATCAATTAACAAACAATAAATCACACTGCCGATTTGATTTTGACTTCATTTTATGCTCCATTAAATGCGTTTTTTAAACTTCGACTAACCACTTCCGCTTCTTGTCACCCCCGCTACAAAACACATGTAAAACTTCAGTTTAGTCAGACTCCACTTTGTCTTCCTCTGATGGACATCATGTCTAGCCTGAACCAAGTAGCGCTGCTCTTCATTCAGCTCTCTGGGATGTGGCATGTCTTTGCAGGTACAGAGCTGATTTCTCTTTGTGATGCATGCTCTCATTTAGATGTAAGTACAGAGTTCTTTTCATGTTTATTGGTTGTTTCCTTCAAGCTTCTTCTCTTACAGTTGACTACAGGGACATGCTGGTGTCCAGAGGAGGATTAGCCGAGTTCATCTGCAACACATCCGACAGAAATGTCACACAAATCAGCTGGATAAAAGGCGGATCTTCTTACATACATAGCATCTTTCACAATCAGACACAATCAAATTTCTCCTCTAACAGAGTGACAATAGACCATAACTTACCTACAAAGCTGAGTATTATTGATGATCAACCTGAGGATGAAGGACTGTATACATGTAATGTAACTGACTTTTTTGGCTTACACACTATCAAGTGGAATTTAATTGTGTCTGGGAACCACAAAGGTAGGTAAAGCACAAAGCAATCTAATAATTTCTACATATCACATAACACGCCACATGCTACTTAATTTAATTCATTGTTTATTTCATGCAGATATCCACTCGTCAAGGTATTTGGCACTCACATCTGTTATCGGACCACTTCTGTGCTGCACCATATTAGTTCTCATCATCTACAGGTGAGAGATCATCTTCATTTATCGTTAAAAAAAAGAAACGTAGCCTATTAACATTGTAGAGCTTTGTATCTTTATACACTTTGTTTTAAGCTAACAATATGGTTAGCTGAGTTAGCTGCAGTGTTATCTATTTTTTCTATATAAATATTTCTATCACATGTCTGAGATCATGTTTCAGCAGCACATAAACACATTTCACAAAGGATATTTTGATGTGTCAGTGCAGTTAGGCTAAGTTTTAACAACATTGACACCCATAAAGTGCCAGGGCTCCAGTGAGACGTCAGTGAGTGTGCACAATACTAAAGCCTGTCTCCAAACCAAAATGCGTGTAGTATCACTAACAATAACTGTGCTCTTCCTGCTTTGACGAGCCGAGATGTTGGCCATTAAAAATGTTTCTGCAGCTCCCGCAACAAGAAAAAAAATAGTTGCTCATAATTTGAAGGTGTATTGTGAGAAGCTTCTACTTTTGCTAAGATATTTTTCAAGTTATAAGAGTTTCTTGTCATTAAGACAAATTTGTCTAATTTACACAAGATTTTTTGCCAGCTAAGACAGAATGCATCAATAATATTTCAAATTATGATATAAATATCATCAGTCATTACTATGGAAGTAATACATTTGTGTGTTGAATAGCATAACAAAAAGGAATGTGGTGTTTAGGAGTTGACCCATAGGAAGCATGTAAACATGGAAGTGGCTTAAAATTGCTCTTTCTCCGTCAGCAGATCAATTCAGTATGTTTATAAATGTCATCTTCACAAACAGGATGTGAAAACAGGAAGAAGAACGGTCTAAATATCAACTATTACCAGTAAATTAATTATTTGATCGTAACTCACTACATTAACATCCAAAACATTTTAAACAGCGCTTCCCTTCACATCTAAATACCATTTTAACAGAGATGAAAACACGGAGGAGTAAAAGTGTAGGCGTCATCTACAGAGGGCAGAGATGGAGAGAGGGACAGGAGAGACAGGAAGGAAAGGCAGAGGGCGACAAATTCACACTATCTAGAATAAACCAGGAAATGACAGAGAAGGGGTCAAATGGTTAAAAAAGGAGATTGTGAGAGATAAGAAAGACGTGAGAAAACATTGGTATAAAAGTATTCTGTACATCTGGGAATTTTTAAACTCATTTTGACCTAAGAAGCTATTTGAGGAAGTCAGATGTAATGGGTGTTTTTGACAGAACGGGTTAATCAAGAAAATAATCAGCAGATTCACATGAAATGTACTGTGTGCTGCAGCCCAACAACTGTAGTAATAAAATTACATCGTGGTCTTCTGCAGAAAGCGTATTTTTTCCTCTGAAACATTCAACATACACTATCAATCAAAAGTTTTAATTCAATTTATTTTATACATTATAAATACTGAAGACATCAGGAATATAAAAAATGCATATGGAATTACATAGTAAACAAAAAAGTGCTAATCTTCAGTATTAATCTACAATCTAGAAAATAATAAAAATAAATAAAAAGCACTGAATGAGAAGGTGTGTCCAAACATTTAACTGGTAGTGTACTTAGTTGATAATACTGCTTCGTTTTTACTTTAGTAGGATTTTTCAAGGCAGTATTTTTACTTCAAGCAGCTTTTTTGAAACTTAGAAAATGTAATAAAAAATATAACTTTCTTGTGCTCCCATCTGTGAATACTTTCCCTGTGTATTATTATATAGATAACCACTAAATAGTTTCAATAATAAAATGCAGTGTGGTGTCATTATTGGTCTACATGTTGTCTTTGTAGAGGACAGTGGAGCAGGACTGCAGATGAGAACCTGTACAACAGCAACACCATGACCTGGGTCCTGTATCATGTTCCGTTAGGAGGAGAGGTTAGAGGAACTTACGTAAAACCTGTTCTCATTTCTTAGGAAGTATTTCAGCACAACCTTAAATTTCCTGTCCTGTTTTTTGCTTTTTTTTTCTTCTTTTCTATGCATTTACATCACTTGTATTTCTAACCCATATAGGTGACCCCTCCACAACCTCAAAGTTATGCAGTCTATGAGGACAAATCGCACAGAGAATGAGAGACTTTGAGAAGCTCCATTCAGTCTGCTGGGCTGACGAAAGGGACTTCAGGTCAAAGCTGAGTAACAAAGAACAGACATGTTGGACAGGAAGCAGAAAAGGCAAATAGAGCATCAGTATCAGTAACAGCCAAGCTTACTTTTCTGTTTCTGTAGAATAATGCCACCAGTTCTTTAGCAAACTCACAGCAGCTTACTCTTTCTGGCTTGGTATGTAACCATAAGATAATATGTTTTATTGTTAGTGATTATTCACACATTTGGGGTTGTTTGTAGTTTATCTGCTTTGGCTTTTGTGCATGCAAAACATCTGTCTTTGCACATATTTTAAGGTTTTTTTGTGTGTGTCCAGCTTATTATTTTAAAGATTTTCTCAGGTTCTTGCAAAAATATATAAAATGTTTAAAACCATGTTCTGATTTTCTACTATTGCAACACAGGTATTAAAACATCAGCAATCTGTCATTGATGCAAAACTGTTTTGCAAATGTGAGATTTAATTGGCTCGAACTTTGTAACCTTGTACAAGTTATAAAGGAAATAAACAACAGACATTATCTCACAAGTATGGCTTCTGAACCTCCTACTTTGTGGTTTTTCCGTCTCATCATTAGGGAAAAAAAAGTGTCTCATGCATGGGTGTGTCACCTTACGATGTTTTGTTGTAACAAGATGTGTTTGATTGTGTGACACAGGAGTGTTGACCAAATATTTGGTGGTAAAGTGCTGCTGCTTAATAGACAGATCTATACACTAGTTTCTATAATGTCACATTTTGTTGTTGCTAACCATGTGACTGATCCCATATCAGATATAAGACTTGCATTCCTCACTTGCAAAAATAATTATATATTTTTCCCCTCATTAGGTTAAATTGGATTTTGAATACTTTACAGTGTTTTGGATTTTTTCAGTACTTGATCTCCTTCATATAAACACTACCTAAAGTTTGGAGACACATTCTTAATCAATTGTTTAATTTAATTTTTTATACATTGTAGATTAATACGGAAGACATGAAAACTATAAAACAATACAGATGGAATTATGTGGTAACAAAAAGTGTTAATGTTCAATATGAACATACAGCACACCACCTTCTTCTTTTCATAGGAAATTTATATTTTTACATTTGTGTCCCAATTTTAGGGATGCACAGTCTTTTTAATTATTATTATTATTATTGTGTGTGCATTTTTAATTTGATTGTTTTGTAGTTATGTTACAGCTCATTTTGGAGGGCTGATGACTGCTGAAAGCAAAATTGCAACTTTTTACAGAAGGAAGGCGATATAGTTACAATTACAGCAGCCAAGTAAGGGAAAAATAACAAATAGAGGGAACCAATGGGCCAATGATTGCTTCTCAACACAAGATATAAAGCAGATGGAGAGACTCAATCTGGTGCTTTTCTTTTACTTTCTAGCTGATAGTCACCCATTTTTCCATCTATTAGCTGCACCACCCTTATCCTGTAGGAGGATGTCGGAAGCTGGAGCCTTTCCCCACCCCGGACAGGTCACCATGGAGTCAGACAACCACTTCTGCTGACACCTACGTCCAATTTAAAATAGTCAAATAACTAACTATCCATGTTTTTGAGTGTGGGAGGAAACCAGAGCATCCTCATGAAAACACCACACAGAAAATCCTGTCAACCAGAGTATCTGCTCATTAAATTACCCAAAACGACAACAAGCAAAAACAAAACAAAACAGCTGTAATCTTACCTGAACAAAACAAAGACACAAACCTGAACAAGCAAGATCCTGTTTGTGTGGGAGGACATGTGAGGTTAACTGATGCCTGGCCCAGTCTCCAGGAACAGAGATTGAACATGAGGGTTATATTAAGCTACACAGTGACAACATAGTGCATGGAGGTACAAATGAGTAAGCTAAAAGTGCACAAAGAGGACACAGAAACAAAGTACAAGCATGCAAAACTCAGTCGCAAGAAGTAGTTTCTAACCAGTGAAAGGAGAAGCTCCAAACACAGCATTCACATAAAGTTACAGCTGCTCTGACTGCCACATTTGCTTTTACAGGAGGCAGGTTGTAGATGCTGCTGTGGAAAAAAACTGGGTAACATTCCAACCCATCAGAGGAAGTCAGGACCAGGACAGCAGGGAGGCAGGATGTAGAGGCAGAGCAGGAACTAGTCCTGGCCAACAGTTTGCACAAAATCATTAGCATAAAAAACAGAGAAGTAAAGAAACCAAAGGGCCTCAGTGGAAGGTTTGAACAAGATCTGAAAGCAACTGACTGTTGGTTGTTATGAATATAAAATCCCAGCAGGTGGAGTTAAAGTTCATAGTTACTATGAAACTGGCAACTTGATCACAGTTTAACTTGGAAAGCATGTGTTTTTAAAAACTGAAGGCAGACCTGTTTAAGGTGGATATGCTGTGTATCATTTACAAAGTTATAGACTAATCGCTGCTGGTTGTTGACATTTTCTGACATAACAGAAAATGTATTGACAGGGGACAAAGTCCAGATAAACTACCAGTTTTAAAGGATGTAGACTGTTTTTTTTTCATTGAAGTAAATGTCCTTGCTTCATTTCTTTCCTGGATTTAAAACAGAAATACTTTAAAGGTAAGTACACGTAGGCTGAGCACAGAAACACACAGTTCCCAGACAAAAACAAAGACACACTGTGGGAGCAGAGTGGAGGGAGGAGTCTATCTGAGAACAGATCTGCTTTGTTCAGGCTGTGGTTTACGTCATATTTTTCATAATTTTAACTTTAATGATGAAGAAAACAACAAGCCTCCTTCAGATTACTTCAAAAAGCTTTGTAGCTACCCCCAGTATTCCAGGACTGTATTGACTATGTTCTCTGGAGGCATATCTTCAGTCAGTCATGGAGAAATTTGAAGAAACTGACAGATGATTTTTATTCCAAAAGCTCATGTGCTGCTGCCAGTGATGACCGTGGTATGCGTCTGCATTCCTGGAGGATGGCCCGTTCTGCTACGTTCAGCCGCACATTCACAGCCTTTTTTAAGACATCTATCACAATAGATGATCACTAAAGTGCGCAATTTACAATTTAAATGCACAACTTACGGTTTTAAAGGATGATTTCACTCAAAATGTGCTTATAATTTAAAATGTTTATTCAAGGAGGATTCCACTTTTGTCTACAGAGGCTGCATTTTCAGGACCATGCTGAGTATTCTACACAAAGTATTACTTCATATCCTCCCGAAGATTTTTTTTAAGGTTTAGTTCACCCAAATAGTACTTATGATAAAATCATAACTTGATTGCTAAAACTTGCATTTGGACAAATTGTGTAATTATCAAGTAAAATAATAACAGAATGATCTGTAATGGCCTTTGTGGTGTCTAGAGCTGAAACAGCACAGTCTGAAACACACAGAGGTAAATTAGCTCTGACTCCCACAGTTAAATCTCTGATCTCACAACCTCCTGGTAGAGACACATAGACAGACATTAACATGCATAAGTAGATATAAAACTGATATATCCCATAAACTGTGCATATTTCACTTTCTTACCTTGGTAAAATACATTACATTTTTAGCATTTCATGTCACTACACTTCTGTCTGAAGTGAGCACCACCTCCCAACTGAATTGTCTTTCTTCTTCAACTCTTTCCAGCCCTCTACAAAATTCCTCCACTTCAGTGAAATAGCAGACAGACAAAATTATCTCCGCATGGTTCCAGGAATACTGTTAACATTTATACTTTGCTAAGAACCTTTATGGACCTCATAAACAGCAGCAGCAGCAGCAGTAAGGGCCCTTTTGACCAGCTGGTTCCAGTGCTAGTTCAAAGCCAGTGCCTGACTTGATGCATGTTTAGTCTATAATCTACAGAGACTTTATTCAGTGTTCAATGCACACTTCTATGTATGCACATTTTGACAGATTATCAGTTGTGCTTTTCAACCAGATTTTAGCTTTAAATATCAGGAACATGTTTTTTTTTTTTTTTACCGTCACACCAAACTAGGAAGAGAAACTGCACTACACACGTGGACAAAATTGTTGGTACCCCTCAGTTAAAGAAGGAAAAACCCACAATTCTCACTGAAATCACTTGAAACTCACAAAAGTAACAATAAATAAAAATTTATTGAAAATTAAATAATCAAAAACAGCCATTACTTTTGAATTGTTGATTAACATAATTATTTAAAAAAACAAACTAATGAAACAGGCCTGGACAAAAATGATGGTACCTCTATAAAAGATTGAAAACTATTTGACCAGAGTGACATGATTAACTCAGGTGTGTCATTTAATTGACATCACAGGTGTTTCCAAACTCATAATCAGTCAGTCTGCCTATTTAAAGGGAGACAAGTAGTCACCCTGCTGTTTGGTGAAAAGGTGTGTACCACACTGAACATGGACAACAGAAAGCGAAGGAGAGAATTGTCCCAGGACATCCGAAAAAAAAAATTATAGACAAACATCTTAAAGGTAAAGGCTATAAGACCATCTCTAAACAGCTTGAAGTTCCTGTGACAACAGTGGCTCATATTATTCAGAAGTTCAAGACCCACGGGACAGTAGCCAACCTCCCTGGACGTGGCCGCAAGAGGAAAATTGATGACAAATTGAAGAGACGGATCGTTGGAATTGTATCCAAAGAGCCCAGAGCAACCTCCAAAGAAATTAAAGGTGAACTCCAAGGCCAAGGTACATCAGTGTCAGATCGCACCATTCGTCGTTGTTTGAGCCAAAGTGGACTTCATGGGAGACGACCAAGGAGGACACCACTGCTGAAAAAAACTCATAAAAAAGCGAGACTGGAATTTGCAAAAATGCATGTTGACAAGCCACAAAGCTTCTGGGAGAATGTCCTTTGGACAGATGAGACCAAACTGGAGCTTTTTGGTAAGGCACATCAACTCTATGTTCATAGACTCAAAAACCAAGCATACGAAGGAAAGAACACTGTCCCTGCGGTGAAACATGGAGGAGGCTCAGTAATGTTTTGGGGCTGCTTTGCTGCATCTGGCACAGGGTGTCTTGAAAGTGTGCAAGGTACGATGAAATCTGAAGACTATCAAGGCATTCTGGAGAGAAATGTGCTGCCCAGTGTCAGAAAGCTTGGTCTCAGTCGCAGGTCATGGGTCTTCCAACAGGACAACGATCCAAAACACACAGCCAAAAACACCCAAGAATGGCTGAGAGAAAAGCGTTGGACTATTCTAAAGTGGCCTTCTATGAGCCCAGATCTGAATCCCATTGAACATATGTGGAATGAGCTGAAACATGCCATTTGGAGAAGACACCCATCAAACCTGAGACAACTGGAGCTGTTTGCTCATGAGGAGTGGGCCAAAATACCTGTTGACAGCTGCAGAACGCTCATTGACAAATACAGAAATCGTTTAATTGCAGTGATTGCCTCAAAAGGTTGTGCAACAAAATATTAAGTTATGGGTACCATCATTTTTGTCCAGCCCTATTTCATTAGTTTGTTTTTTTAAATAATTATGTTAATCAACAATTCAAAAGTGATGGCTGATTTTGATTATTTAATTTTCAAAAATTTTTTATTTATTGTTACTTTTGTGAGTTTCAAGTGATTTCAGTGAGAATTGTGGGTTTTTCCTTCTTTAACTGAGGGGTACCAACAATTTTGTCCACGTGTGTACTTGCAGATATTACAGTTTCTCAGTTCAGCATGTTAAGAGCAGAATGAAAAAAGCAGGAATGTTTATAACGTTCAACAAATAAAACGCTTCACAATGTTACTATTATAACTAATAAAACGAGTACCCGAGTGGTGGCAGTCCTACATCATGGGGATAAATGTTGATACTTTGTTTAACATTAACCAAACACCAGTTAGCATCTTAGTACTGCGTCCGGGTCTTCAGCCATATCCTGCTGCTCAGTGACGAGGCTCTTTGTGTTGTGTCGTAAATGGAGGGTAATGGCGTACACGATGCTGCTGCTGCTGCTGCTTCACCAGGTTAGAGAAACAAAAGGTACGTAGTTTTGGTTTTCTGGTTTTTCCCACCGGTGCTCCTCTTCTTGTCACAATTGTGGTTAGCAACAAACACTGTAGTATAGAAAACAGTTTGTAAACGCCGCATACATCCATAGACCACGTTTAACAGACGTGTTATGCAGCCTAGTTTTATCGTTGCATTTACCCACATAGCTTTGACTTCGTAGCTGTTTTCATTTTTGGAGTTGATGAGAAGGTCTGTCAAATGAAGATTCAGATGCTGAGATGGTAAGATTCTAATGACGGAGATACATTATGATACATTATGATACATTATTCAAACGTGATTAATGGCTGGAGGCTTGACTCAAAGGATTGTAAGAAATGACATCACTGCTGTTATTTACTTATACATGTTTAAAGCAGGCATTGAGCTAAATTACTGTTCACAGAAATAAGACAGGCAGTGTGTATTTACCAAGCAAGACCTCACAGTGTTATTTATAATGTAATTTAAACATGACAGTTAAAACCCTACAAAATAACATAAAATAAATATCTGATTATTCTGATTGTGATTCTATTCGTGGTGACCACTGTGGTGGCTGTGCATCCAAAACAGAAAACAATGTTCTATTGTCCTAAAAAAAAAATTAAAAATTGTTATTTATTGTAATATAAAATTTGTTAGCAAATCACAGCTGTCAAATGCTGCCTGCACACTGATGCATAAAAGTTAATCTCATACTCTGGTGTGTTTCAGTAACAGGGGACATTTTGTGCTGTAGTTTTCCCAGTCTGACTACATTTTACATGTGATACTTATAAACTCATGTGGAGGATTTTTTTCTTGTCTTTTTTACATTGCTGTATTTGAATGATTGCTTATAAATCAAGTGTCTGAGAATGTTTTACACCTCTGGGTTAGGGTTATCATTTGTAGTCAGACCACGTTTTAACCGTCTATTAATGAATAAACTTTCCAACGCCACCGTCATAGATGAAGATAGACAATCAGCAACACCACCAAAGGTCCAGTTTGCAGGTCGTTGGGGATCTATATGCAGAAATGTGTTCTTTAGTGTGTAAGAATCATTGTGTTTGTTACTTTAGATTTAGCCCTTGAATCCACAATTTTGTACTACCGTGTTTCTACACTGACCATGAATGGACGAATCAAACACTGGCTCTAGAAGGCCTTTTGCATTTTTAGAGGACACACACTTGAAGGAAAATGTGAGATAAGCAGTATTCAGTTTGTTGTAATCTCCAACCGCAACACACCTGCTAAACATTTTGAAGATCTCCATTGTGTTGCCAAAATAACTGTCCTCTGAAGGCTGTCCTGTTATCAGACACCAAAACATTAGCAGCAGGTCTTCTGAATCCTCTAGGTTGGGAGGTGAGCCCTACATTGACTGGAACTGTTTTTCCAGCACCTCCCACAGACGCTCGATAACACTGACGTCTGGGGAATTTGGAGGCCAAGCCAAACTTTAACTCTCTGTTATTCCCAAAACACCATTCCTTTCATCGGTGTGGGAGTACACATTATTTTCATATGACCAAGGAATAACATTGCCACAAAGAGGTGTGCATGGCCTGCAACAATGTTTACATGGGTGGGAAACATCAATGTAACATCCACATACCAGGACTCAAGGTTTCCATTGCAGAAAGCACCAATGCTGCCTCTACGAGCTTGTCATTTCCAATATTGCATTCTGATCACATGCTGATCTATAATTTGGAGCATAACCTGGTCCAGAGCAGGTTATGTTCCAAATAACAGATCAGGGTGTATAAAAGCGCTTCAGACTCATAAATCAGTCCCTTGGAAAATGTCACCAGCATTAGAAGCTCAGTGCATGAATAATAAGAGGAGAAGATATGAGTTTTTCAAAATGGAAATGATGTCAAAGCCATTTTGTTGTTCTGTTTGCCTTTATAGAGAGAAATATTCCTGAAATAGAAAGTGATTTAAACATTAAAGCCTTGTAGCCTGATTGGGGACCTTTATGAGATTGGCAGTAAGGCTATTTAGAAATTTAAATTATGTTTTAAAATATATCCTTTACGTACACCCAAAACCATGTAACACCACTTGTTTTTGTAAAAAAAACAAAACAAAAAAAACACACATAGTGGTACAAAGTTCGTTTTTGGCCTTCTGAACCATATGAGTCAGTCTGGTTCAGGCTTTGGCTTAATGTTTTACTTGTTCTCAGGCAGTGTAATATCATTAGTGCTGCAGCTGAAGGAATAAAACTGTTTCACAAGGCAGAAAAACACATCTAAACGACACACTCATTGATCACAACACACAGCTGTAATGCTAGATCTACTGATGCCCTCATAATTTAGCAGCGACACTCTGATACACCTGTTAACGTCCACATAGTCTGAAGCACTTTGCAAATTTTGCTTCTGCTATAGCTGCTGCATCTGTGAAACTGTAAGTCTGTATTATGTGCTTAAGATCTTTGGATTTCTCTATTATATTTTGCCTTTCTTGTGTAAAATACGCCTCTGTGGTATCAGTAGACCTGTCCATGTTTGCTATCTGTTGCGGATTCCGTTCACATGTAGAAAACTTTTGGTGGACTTACCGAAGCTCATACCAGCTCTGTAGAACGCTTATCCTCACTGCAGCTGTTAGTTTAGGTAAAGCCCAGGGGTGTAGTCTACGTGATATACGCCGTATACCCACTAGAAGCGAATTTACGTATAACCACTTAAAAATGCACAAATATACGTATCACTGTGCTTTTTGACATAACGTTCACTTTCCCGTTCATAAATTCGCCTTCTCTATGTTAGGAAGCGGTGAAGTTGTATGGGGCGGGGGAATGTGTATGACTGAGAACAGGACACACTAAATGACGGTCCAAATCCCGACCCAGACGCCATCTGAACCGCTGCAAATTTTACGGGTCTGATTTATTTTACCATCCCAGGCTTTCCACTATTTATCATTGGTTTATCAGCTCAGGAAACACACAGACCAATTACGTACGAGTTCAGCCATCCCACGTGACGCTACTCAGCCAATGAAATCTCTGCATTGCATCGGAGCTTTGCCTTCAAAAAACAGTGGAGAGGAGGCTTTCTCAACTTCGAACATAATCAAAACTCGTTCCAGACTCCCCAGTGAGCTCCTCTAAATATGTTTGAGAATGGCCCTGATACCATTCAGGCCACGATTTAAAGTACTGGCAGGGCAAGCAGCAGCTCAGTTCTCCCATTAGGAAGCAGGGGATGTAAGGGGAGTGATATAAGACAGGAAAAGTGTTCAGTTGTTTACATTTTTGAAATTTGGCTATTGTTAAAGATGTATATACGGTGGTTTAGGTTGTTCAGTCATTCTTTTTTCAAGTTCTGCACTTTATTTTAAGATATAGCCTAAATTTATATCAAATGTTAATTAATAAAAGTTGTCAAAATGCTTTTGAATCATACTGAATTTATTTGATTTGACGGTCAGTTATTGATTACAGGCAGAGGCAAATAAAACTACTTGGTTACATCCACATATATCACACTAATTCAAGTTAGACATTATGACATTCTGGACCATTGCTTTAATACATTTTCTCTGGCTGAGCCTCTTTAATTTCTCATCATCTTTAATTTACATGTAGGTTCTCTTGTATTTTTGATTCATGATCTGAAAGCCTGATGTAATTTCCTTCTCTTTACAGCACTCCAGGTGATTGGTGGAAACACAACCGTGGTTCAAGATGGAAAAGCTGTTTTACCCTGCATACTTACTGAAACTCAGGAGTCCCTCAGTCAGATTTCATGGCAGAGGAGGACCAGAGAAAAACCTCAGAACGACAACTTCTTTACTATCCTACCCACAACTGGACCACAGTTTGTCGGTGGAGAGGACAAAAGATTCACAATCATTGGGGATTTCAAAGACAACAATAGAACTCTTCTTTTATCCAGTGTTACCTTGATGGATGAAGGGATTATTATCACTTAGAGCTCGATGACAAAATCCGGCTATGACTCCATGAAACAAATCAGCAAATAACCTAAGTTGGCTTTATAGCAGCTGTCACTACATAAAATTGGTCGTTTTCACAGCTTTAATGATGAGTTCAAACACATTTTGTTTCTCAGTTTAGCAGTTTAACAGCACAATGAAAACACCAGTTAGCATCTCCCTTAGTCCTGCCTCCGGGTCTTCAGCCATACACTGCTGGTGACGAGGCTCTTTGTGTAGTGTCGTAAATGGAGGGTAATGGCGTACACGATGCTGCTGCTGCTGCTGCTTCACCAGGTTAGAGAAACAAAAGGTACGTAGCTTTGGTTTTCTTATATTCCCCACCGGTGTTCCGCTTCCTGTCGCGATTGTGGTCAGCAACAAACACCAAAAACGGTTTCTAAGAGCAACATACATCCATGGATTCAGTTTTACAGACGTGCTGTGGAGCCGAGTTTTTATCGTTGCATTTACATAGCTTCGACTTTGTAGCTGTTTTCATTTTTGGAGTTGATGAGAAGGTCTGCCGAATGAAGGATCAAATGCTAAGATGGTAAGATTCTAATGATGGAGATACCAAAAAAAATGATACATTATTCAAACGTGTGATTAATAGCTGGAGGCTTGAATCATTCCATTCTCTCTATACACCGCTTCATCCTCACTAGGGTCAAATGATGGTAAACAATGACATCACTGCTTTTATTTACCGTACTTACAGATGTTTAAAATGGGCACTGAGCCAAATTACTGTTCAGAGAAATAAAAGAGGGAATGTGTATTTACCAAGCAAGACCCCGTAGTGTTATTTATAACATGAGTAATTTAAACATTACAGTTAAAACCCTCAAAATTACAAAATACAAATTTAATTAAAGCTGCAAGCAGCGATGGACGGGTCCTCGCATCCACGCTGGTCGTGAATCCACGCACGTCCACCAGGTGGCGCTGTGACTGAGAGTGTATGTCGGCCTCTGAATCGCATCTGGACCAGAGTCCAATCATACATGTAAAATTTCAGCCAGACTGTAGCATGTTCAGAGCAGTTATAGAGCATTTCCTGTCCATCCACCAGGTGGCGCTGTAACTCAGAGTGTATTTCACACAGTGGATGTGATGAGGGTTGGACTCTGATCACTCATGAAAAGTTTCAGGCTGATTTGATCATGTAGAGGCCAGTTATACAGCATTTACTGTCCCTCCAACAGGTGGCGCTGCGACTGAGAGTGTCTGTTGGCCTGTAGATGTGATCAGGATTGGATTGTGATCACACATGGAAAATTTGAGGCAGATTGGAGCATGCAGAGGAGAGTTATACAGCAGTTGATGTTTCATGGCGAAGCATCAAAACGCTGATGGTCGCCATGGCCACGCCATTTGGCTTCTGGTTAAACTTTTGATAACTTTTCATCACCAAGTCCTGCTGTGTGGACTGACAAAATTTCAGGTCTCCTGGAATTATCCCCTAGGAGGTATTAACTCTCAAAAATGAGAAAAATCATCAAAAATCTCACAATTAATCCAAGATGGCCGACTTCCTGTTGGGTTTAGGACATGGCTCCAAGAGGCTTTTTTGTGCGTCCTGATGTGCTCTATAAGCCTCCCAAATTTCATGGATGTAGGTGAAACGTGCTGGGGGGGCTGTTTGTTAAAAATACTGTAGGGGGCGCTATAGCATGTGCAGTGCCGAGATGCATACAGTGTTGTTCCTTGGGTCAATGGTGATGTGTGTGGTAATTTTTGTGAGCATTGGAGTATTCCTAACCTGTCAGAAAGGGCTTTGTTTTTCATGGCGATATTTGGTTGCTACGGCAACAGCGTTGCATGAAATGTCACACCCTTCACAGTGTGTGATTGTCAAGAGGTGAAGACTCGACTGACCAATTTCCAGCATGATATCACCAAGTTTGGGGCCATTGTACCTGAAAATATAAGGCCTTAAACTTACTATTACCAACAGGTGGCGCTATGACTTTTTCAAAATTTATGAGTGTGGATGTGTTCAGACTGGACCTGGTATCCAGCATGTGAAGTCTGAGGCAGATAGGATGTTGTTCAGCTGAGATATGAATCGTTAAATTTTCATGGCGAAACATCGAAATTGGTTTGGCCGCCACAGACACGCCCTTTGATGACAAGTCACCATTTTCACTGGGATGCATCATCAATGTGTTTAGGCTGTTGTCACTGCATTTGAAGTGAATATGATCAACCGGGTAACAATAGGGCATGAAAGTGTAAAAGATGTCTATTTCCTGAAACCACAAGGTGGCGCTATGACTGTCAATGAATATCCCTATGTGGATGACATCAGGACAGGACTGTCATCATACATGTAAAGTTTCAGGCAGATTGGAGCATGTTGAGAAGAATTAGACACCAATTCCTGTTTCATGGCGAAGGATCAGTTGTTTGAGGCTCCGCCATGGCCACACCTTTTGGCTTCTGGTTGAGTTTTTGATAACTTTTCATCAGAAAGGTCTGGTGCATGTACTGGCCAAATTTCAGTTCTCTCAGACTTATCCACTAGGAGCTATAAATTTTGACAAATGTACAGCAAATTCAAGATGGCCGACTTCCTGTTGGGTTTAGGGTGTGGCTGTGATTGACTTTTTGGTGTGTCCTGATGTGGTGCATATGCCCACCAAATATTGTAGCTGTAAATAAAACATTGTGGAAGTTGGCCTAATGACCACTTTTTCAATTTTGCAGGTGGCGCTATAGAGCCATTTTTTCACACATATGCGCAACTCCCATAAAATATCAAATTTTTCGCCAGTCCTGATGTGCACGCCAAATTTCACGCGTTTTGGTTCATGATAAGGCCGCCAAAAAGGCAAGTCATTTCCCGAGGAGCGATTAAGTTTGAAAAATTTACAGCAAATTGAAGATGGCCGACTTCCTGTTGGGTTTAGGGCGTGGCTGTAATTGACTTTTTGGTGTGTCCAGATGTTCTGCATATGCCCACCAAATATTGTAGCTGTACATGAAACATTGTGGCAGTTGGCCTAATGACTACTTTTTCAACTTTGCAGGTGGCGCTATAGAGCCATTTTGCCACGCACATGCGCAACTCCCATAAAATATCAAATTTTTCGCCAGTCCTGATGTGCATGCCAAATTTCACGCGTTTTGGAGTATGATAAGGCCGCCAAAAAGCCAATTTACTTTACGGGAGAAAAAAAAAAAAATAATAATAATAATAATTAAAGCTGCAAGCAGCGATGGACGGGTCCTCGCATCCACGCTGGTCGTGAATCCACGCACGTCCACCAGGTGGCGCTGTGACTGAGAGTGTATGTCGGCCTCTGAATCGCATCTGGACCAGAGTCCAATCATACATTTAAAATTTCAGCCAGACTGCAGCATGTTCAGAGCAGTTATACAGCATTTCCTGTCCATCCACCAGGTGGCGCTGTAACTCAGAGTGTATTTCACACAGTGGATGTGATGAGGGTTGGACTCTGATCACTCATGAAAAGTTTCAGGCTGATTTGATCATGTAGAGGCCAGTTATACAGCATTTACTGTCCCTCCATCAGGTGGCGCTGCGACTGAGAGTGTCTGTTGGCCTGTAGATGTGATCAGGATTGGATTGTGATCACACATGGAAAGTTTGAGGCAGATTGGAGCATGCAGAGGAGAGTTATACAGCAGTTGATGTTTCATGGCGAAGCATCAAAACGCTGATGGTCGCCATGGCCACGCCATTTGGCCTCTGGTTAAACTTTTGATAACTTTTCATCACCAAGTCCTGCTGTGTGGACTGACAAAATTTCAGGTCTCCTGGAATTATCCCCTAGGAGGTATTAACTCTCAAAAATGGGAAAAATCATCAAAAATCTCACAATTAATCCAAGATGGCCGACTTCCTGTTGGGTTTAGGACATGGCTCCAAGAGGCTTTTTTGTGCGTCCTGATGTGCTCTATAAGCCTCCCAAATTTCATGGATGTAGGTGAAACGTGCTGGGGGGGCTGTTTGTTAAAAATACTGTAGGGGGCGCTATAGCATGTGCAGTGCCGAGATGCATACAGTGTTGTTCCTTGGGTCAATGGTGATGTGTGTGGTAATTTTTGTGAGCATTGGAGTATTCCTAACCTGTCAGAAAGGGCTTTGTTTTTCATGGCGATATTTGGTTGCTACGGCAACAGCGTTACATGAAATGTCACACCCTTCACAGTGTGTGATTGTCAAGAGGTGAAGACTCGACTGACCAATTTCCAGCATGATATCACCAAGTTTGGGGCCATTGTACCTGAAAATATAAGGCCTTAAACTTACTATTACCAACAGGTGGCGCTATGACTTTTTCAGAATTTATGAGTGTGGATGTGTTCAGACTGGACCTGGTATCCAGCATGTGAAGTCTGAGGCAGATAGGATGTTGTTCAGCTGAGATATGAATCGTTAAATTTTCATGGCGAAACATCGAAATTGGTTTGGCCGCCACAGACACGCCCTTTGATGACAAGTCACCATTTTCACTGGGATGCATCATCAATGTGTTTAGGCTGTTGTCACTGCATTTGAAGTGAATATGATCAACCGGGTAACAATAGGGCATGAAAGTGTAAAAGATGTCTATTTCCTGAAACCACAAGGTGGCGCTATGACTGTCAATGAATATCCCTATGTGGATGACATCAGGACAGGACTGTCATCATACATGTAAAGTTTCAGGCAGATTGGAGCATGTTGAGAAGAATTAGACACCACTTCCTGTTTCATGGCGAAGGATCAGTTGTTTGAGGCTCCGCCATGGCCACACCTTTTGGCTTCTGGTTGAGTTTTTGATAACTTTTCATCAGAAAGGTCTGGTGCATGTACTGGCCAAATTTCAGTTCTCTCAGACTTATCCACTAGGAGCTATAAATTTTGACAAATGTACAGCAAATTCAAGATGGCCGACTTCCTGTTGGGTTTAGGGTGTGGCTGTGATTGACTTTTTGGTGTGTCCTGATGTGGTGCATATGCCCACCAAATATTGTAGCTGTAAATAAAACATTGTGGAAGTTGGCCTAATGACCACTGTTTCAATTTTGCAGGTGGCGCTATAGAGCCATTTTTTCACACATATGCGCAACTCCCATAAAATATCAAATTTTTCGCCAGTCCTGATGTGCACGCCAAATTTCACGCGTTTTGGTTCATGATAAGGCCGCCAAAAAGGCAAGTCATTTCCCGAGGAGCGATTAAGTTTGAAAAATTTACAGCAAATTGAAGGTGGCCGACTTCCTGTTGGGTTTAGGGCGTGGCTGTAATTGACTTTTTGGTGTGTCCAGATGTTCTGCATATGCCCACCAAATATTGTAGCTGTACATGAAACATTGTGGCAGTTGGCCTAATGACTACTTTTTCAACTTTGCAGGTGGCGCTATAGAGCCATTTTGCCACGCACATGCGCAACTCCCATAAAATATCAAATTTTTCGCCAGTCCTGATGTGCATGCCAAATTTCACGCGTTTTGGAGTATGATAAGGCCGCCAAAAAGCCAATTTACTTTACGGGAGAAAAAAAAAAAAAAAATAATAATAATAATAATAATAAACCCTAGGGTTTCAATAGGGTCCTTGGCACCGCTGGTGCCTTGGACAGTCGGTGCCCTGGCACCGCCTGTCCTTCGCACCCTCGGTGCTCGGACCCTAATAATAATAAACCCTAGGGTTTCAATAGGGTCCTTGGCACCGCTGGTGCCTTGGACAGTCGGTGCCCTGGCACCGCCTGTCCTTCGCACCCTCGGTGCTCGGACCCTAATTATTCTGATTGTGATTCTATTCATGGTGACCATTGTGGTGGCTGTGCATCCAAAGAAAGAAAACAATGTTGAAATGTCCTAAATATAAAAAAGCTGTTATTTATTATAACATAAAATTCGTTCAAAGCTCAGAAACCTGTCACTCTCGGGTGTTTTTTTAGCTGTGAATGCGGAACTAGAGGAGTAAGTATGAAGATGAACTAATAGGTAGACTTGTTTTTAATTATTAACACTTTTATTACCTTAGCTAATCACAACTGTCAAATGCTGCCTGCGCACTGATGCATAAAAGTTAATCTCATACTCTAGTGTATTTCAGTAACAGGGGACATTTTATGGTGTACTTTTCCCAGTCTGACTACATTTTACATGTGATACTTATACACACGTGGACAAAATTGTTGGTACCCCTCAGTTAAAGAAGGAAAAACCCACAATTCTCACTGAAATCACTTGAAACTCACAAAAGTAACAATAAATAAAAATTTATTGAAAATTAAATAATCAAAATCAGCCATCACTTTTGAATTGTTGATTAACATAATTATTTAAAAAAACAAACTAATGAAATAGGGCTGGACAAAAATGATGGTACCCATAACTTAATATTTTGTTGCACAACCTTTTGAGGCAATCACTGCAATTAAACGATTTCTGTATTTGTCAATGAGCGTTCTGCAGCTGTCAACAGGTATTTTGGCCCACTCCTCATGAGCAAACAGCTCCAGTTGTCTCAGGTTTGATGGGTGTCTTCTCCAAATGGCATGTTTCAGCTCCTTCCACATATGTTCAATGGGATTCAGATCTGGGCTCATAGAAGGCCACTTTAGAATAGTCCAACGCTTTTCTCTCAGCCATTCTTGGGTGTTTTTGGCTGTGTGTTTTGGATCGTTGTCCTGTTGGAAGACCCATGACCTGCGACTGAGACCAAGCTTTCTGACACGAGGCAGCACATTTCTCTCCAGAATGCCTTGATAGTCTTCAGATTTCATCGTACGTTGCACACTTTCAAGACACCCTGTGCCAGATGCAGCAAAGCAGCCCCAAAACATTACTGAGCCTCCTCCATGTTTCACCGTAGGGACAGTGTTCTTTTCTTCGTATGCTTGGTTTTTGAGTCTATGAACATAGAGTTGATGTGCCTTACCAAAAAGCTCCAGTTTGGTCTCATCTGTCCAAAGGACATTCTCCCAGAAGCTTTGTGGCTTGTCAACATGCATTTCTGCAAATTCCAGTCTGGCTTTTTTATGAGTTTTTTTCAGCAGTGGTGTCCTCCTTGGTCGTCTCCCATGAAGTCCACTTTGGCTCAAACAACGACGAATGGTGCGATCTGACACTGATGTACCTTGGCCTTGGAGTTCACCTTTAATTTCTTTGGAGGTTGCTCTGGGCTCTTTGGATACAATTCCAACGATCCGTCTCTTCAATTTGTCATCAATTTTCCTCTTGCGGCCACGTCCAGGGAGGTTGGCTACTGTCCCGTGGGTCTTGAACTTCTGAATAATATGAGCCACTGTTGTCACAGGAACTTCAAGCTGTTTAGAGATGGTCTTATAGCCTTTACCTTTAAGATGTTTGTCTATAATTTTTTTCGGATGTCCTGGGACAATTCTCTCCTTCGCTTTCTGTTGTCCATGTTCAGTGTGGTACACACCTTTTCACCAAACAGCAGGGTGACTGCTTGTCTCCCTTTAAATAGGCAGACTGACTGATTATGAGTTTGGAAACACCTGTGATGTCAATTAAATGACACACCTGAGTTAATCATGTCGCTCTGGTCAAATAGTTTTCAATCTTTTATAGAGGTACCATCATTTTTGTCCAGGCCTGTTTCATTAGTTTGTTTTTTTAAATAATTATGTTAATCAACAATTCAAAAGTAATGGCTGTTTTTGATTATTTAATTTTCAATAAATTTTTATTTATTGTTACTTTTGTGAGTTTCAAGTGATTTCAGTGAGAATTGTGGGTTTTTCCTTCTTTAACTGAGGGGTACCAACAATTTTGTCCACGTGTGTATATCCTTTACTTAGCACCCAAAACCGTTTAACACCACCAGGCGGCTGAACAAATACAACTGGAATTGTCCTACATGGCAAAAAATGACTAAATTCATTGTCCACATCACCTTGAGAATAGTTAGATTTTTATTGCTTCATTATTGTTAAATAGTGAATTTGTGAGAGTAGCATGAAGAAACAGCATCTGTAATTTTGCTATACAGTCGTGCGATGCATCGTGTTAATTAAACTGAATGTTAAATAAGAAACCTACATTTGAGCAGTTTGTACTCAAAAAGACTGATATTGAGAAGCAGTTAAAGGGGAACTTCGTTTTTTTTTTCAACCTGGGGCAAGTTGACCCATACTTTTCGCTAGCTGAGCTGCGAAGCTGCCTGCCTGGCTAAATACTGGAGCTATGTCGAAAATGCATTTCTCCATCACTCACATGTAAGAAATGACAAATGAAAACAGACCCCAGGTTGAAAAAAAACGAAGTTCCCATTTAACTGCAAAGTCTGCAGGGTTTTTTAGGTTTTCCTTCCTGACTGCAGCAGCTGTGCTTTTAGCTTCTGTTACATTCTAAACTACTCATTTTCGTTCAGGGTGATAATTTTTTCTTTCTGTGGTACACAGTTAGTTTTTGGCCTTCTGATATTAGAGTCAGTCTGGTTCGGGCTCTGGCTTATTTTTATTGTGTGTTAATGTTTTACTTGCTATATCACTAGTGCTGCAGCTGAAGCAAGGATAAAGCGGTGTAATAGAGAATGGATGGATGGATGCAGCTGAAGCAATTAAACCGTCTCACACAGAGGAAAAACACATCTAAATGACACACTCATTGATCACAATATACAGCTGTAATGATAGTCAGATCTACTGAGGCCCTCGTAGTTTGGTAGTGATACTAATACACCTGATAGGATTTACATAGTTTCCCACATTTTGCAAATTTCGCTTCTGTTTTACTGCTGCAGCTGTGTAACTTTGAGTCTGTATTATGTGCTTAAGATCTTTGTATTTCTCTATTATTATAGTTTGTCCTTCTTTTGTAAAATACACCACTGTGGTGCCAGTAGACCTGTCCATGTTTGCGATGGGTCATCTGTTGTAGATTCCGTTCACATCTAGAAAACTGTGTTCAGAAACTTTTGATTGACTTACTGAAACTCATAACCACTTCTGCAGAAGCTTATCCTCACTGCAGTTGTTAGTTTTGGTAAAGCCAGATAGCTAAAATATATCTAGATAAGTCGAGCTAGCTGCATAGTACAGGCCACAGGCAACACTGCTCTGTTGTCCAGTTCTGACTCTCACATGTCCACTTTTAGCATTAGACAGAGTCAAAATTAGCACTCTGAGTGGTTGTGCAGTAAGCAAGCTGTGATAAATAAAGACCGACTTCTTGTTTTTATTCTCCAGAGTCGCTTTTTTAAACCTTAAATTGCGAGCAGCTGCTGTAGTAAGGGTGTGGTTGTTATGGTGACAGTAGCATAGAAACGGTCCCAGTAAGTTGAGTTTGAGTAATCTAGCCATGACTTTTGGAAATTTGCTCTGGATAGTCATGCCAGTTATGTTATAAATTATTATATCAGGAATGCATGCCCTATATCTGAAATAAAAAGTTGCGTAATATCAGTAGGTGTCCATTTATTATTGAGGTAGATGTGTTTATAATTTGGGTGATTTCTTGGATTTTCATTTAGTAAAGACACTGATAATGAGATGAGACGCTTCAGGAATTGTCAGATTCAGCTGAGCGGGTGATTATCTTAAATTGATCTCATCGTACATTGGCTTTTTCATCAGTTTTACTTAATTATTTTTACTAATTCACTAAGGCTTTATGCATGAATGCCTTAGTGAATTGTTTGCAGTTTCTGGATTGTGTGTATCATGGTGCCTGAAGGTTCATCGCGGGTTGCAGAGCCCTCACTCACCACTGCACCTTATATGATCGAGTTGAATGGCTCTCTTTGACGATGCGTTGTCTCATCCATGGGTACACTTTTATTTATAAAGCAATCCTAGGTCTACTTCCACGTTATTGATGTGACTACATTTCCAGATCTCACAGCAATTACTGCTTACATTCCAAAGATGTATACTTGTTAAACGTGCCGAAGGCGCATTTTGAATCAGGACAACACTGTTTTAAGTATTCTGCACCTGCTGCCTGGAACTCACTGCAAAAGACACAGAGTCTGAAGGGTCTCATGACTGTTGGAATTTTTAAAAACCGTGTGAAGGGTCTTGCAACAGCTACTTTTCCCACTTGTTGTTTTAATGTAACTTAATCCTGTGCTTTAATCTAGCATGGATTCTATTTATTTTGTTGAGAGAGTTGATGTCTGTTTTTAACTGTTGCACTATTCATGTTTCTCTGGCTGCTGTCTTGGCCAGGCTTTCCTTGAAAAAGAGGTCAGTGTTGGGCACCCGTATAGCTCAATGGGTTAAGCGGGAGACCAAGTACAGAGGCTTACGCAGCGGTCTGGGTTTGATTCTTGCTTGTGGCCGTTTCCTGCATGTCTCCCCCCCCCCACCCCCCCCACCCCACCCCACCCCGTTTCCTGTCTCTCTTTCACTATGCCTATCAATAAAAGCCGAAGAAAGGCCAAAAAAATTACTTGGAAAAAAAATAGGTCATTGTATCTCAACAGGACCAGCCTGGTTAAATAAAGGCTCAATAATTTTTTTTTTTTTAAAGTTATTTCTAATTCGGCAAGAAGACAGTCCGCACAGCGGTGTGGTTGCCTGATTCTCTGCTTAGGTTCTCTTGTGTTTTTGATTTTGGATTCATGATCTGAAAGCCTGATATAATTTCCTTCACTTTACAGCACTCCGGGTGATTGGTGGAGAAAAAACCGTGGTTCAAGATGGAAACGCTGTTTTACCCTGCATACTTATTGAAACTCAGGAGTCCCTCAGTCAGATTTCATGGCAGAGGAGGACCAGAGAAAAACCTCAGAACGACAACTTCTATACTATCCTACCCACAACTGGACCACAGTTTGTTGGTGGAGAGGACAAAAGATTTACATTCATTGGGAATTTCAAAGGGAACAATGGAACTCTTCTTTTATCCAGTGTTACCTTGATGGATGAAGGGATCTACACGTGCATCTTCACGTTGTTCCCCAGTGGCAGTCACAAGACGGAGATACCTTTGAACGTGCTTGGTACAGTGTGAATTTGTACTTAAGATCCTCTGGATGCTTGTATGTGTGTGTGAGAGCGAGAGAGAGAAAGTTGCTTTTACCTTCTTGCACGCATGTTGACCCTTTTTGTGTACGGTGACTCTCCTAGTGCCTCCAGTGACCAGTCTGGAATCTAATACTCCCACTGTGGGTAAAGACGAGGTGTTGTTTGCTACCTGCACTGCTGCTGTCTCCAAACCTCCTGCAGAAGTGAAGTGGAACATCAGTCCTCTTGGAGAAAAAGTACGTGCGGCAACCAGCGCCACCCAGTATACCAACGGTACAACTACAACCATCAGCTCACTGTTCGGTGTGCCTACCTTGGAAGTTAACAATCAGTCGGTCCCATGTGTCGTCACCAGTGAAGCCCTGGCGAACGAAACTCTGCCCTTCACCATCCAGGTCCAGTGTAGGTATACACACACTTCCATACATCAGTGACTTCTACTTTTCTACCATTTGTGTAAATTTTATAATTGGCAATTTCAGACTTTGTCATTAGCTTAAAAAATATATTAAGTACTATTAAGGTAAGACACACAGACACAACCAGGAGTACAATCAGCAGCAGTGTACTACTACAGGGGTCAGTCAGCTCAACTATCTCTGTATGAAGTTGCCCTTAAAAGCTTACATGCATTGCTTTACCATAGCAATGAATGGTTTTATGATAAAATCATCTTATTAAAAAGACTAATGGCTGTGCACAGACTGTAAACAATATCTAAATAGTGCTGATTCTTGCACTTGTGTTACCATCAAATAATTTTTTCAGTTGCCTTGCATGTCATTTTTTAAAACTTGGATAATTAAATTACTTTTTTTGTTTTTGCAAAAATGAACTTTTTACTCAAAACATATAGAAAAATAAAAAGTAAATAATAAATCAATTTGTGCTTGAAAGGGCACCCGCTTTGTACAATATACTGTGCAGTATAACGTGTTTAGTTGAAGCTGAGGAAGGCGGGTGGTATTATTTTTGGTATAGTAGACATTTCACACTATCCTTTCAGCTTATTGTCACGTGTCTAACAAGAAGCAAGACTTTACCTCCTCTTTGTTCTGTTTAAAGGCTTTATAAAGCCTAACCTGTAGTCTAACAGGAGTTTTTAGCCAATACTTAACAGATGAGAGAGTACAAATTGCAACAAAGTCTGTGGTGAAAGCAGCATGTGGTGCCAAAGGAGGACTGCATATTGTCCAGTTTTGGCATTTTATTTGATTTTTGTCTTTTTTTAAATTTCATCCTCGCCTTAACGGTGTACGTTTTGTGTGATTTGCTTTTGTCTCAACGGCTATAGTTGAGAATTTCTTTTCTCTGCTTAATGATATTGTGGCTATCACTGTTCTTGCAGCTCTAACCCCAGAAAGGCAAGGGTCAGGTGATGAAAATGAGGAAATTAGGGCAAATGACGCTGTCACATGAGAAACTGACAGAGTGCAATGCTTTCTTACTTCACTGCTAAAGACCTTTTCCTGCAACAAAGTAGGTGGAAGTTCTGTTTTTCCTGTCTAGACTCATATTTAGCTTCACATGTGGGCAGTGCTATAGGACACTTGGACAGATTTAACCATTTATTTTGGAATGACATACATTTATGTTTGGCTGTGACTCTGCTCGAGTGATGCTCTGGAGCAGTCTGAGCAAGCATGACACAAGACAGTCCCTGAGATCACAAACCCCCACACCTGCACTTCTGAAGGTAGCAGATGAGCAGAGCCACCTTGAAATGACATGGAATTTAATAAAATTAGTCTTTGTGTAGCAACAAGCGTGTTGCATTTCGTTTGAATTCTTGCAAGCAGCATGACCTGCTCATCTGAATGCACAGACTCAGCTGTGTGCTAAATACAAACAGATGAACGTCTGGCAAGACATTACTATAGAACCTTGATATGAAGGAAATGGAAATATGCTATAATTGGAGAATGGACAAGGGAACTGACATGAAACCGTGTCCCAATTCTGTGTAGTTATGGCATGATTTGATGGCATTCAGATCGAAAATATGTTCATACGCTGCGGAGTATGAGCAGAAAGAGTAGGTTGTGAAGCTCGGGGAGAGACCACAGAGTTGGTATGGGATGTTGAGGCGAGCAAACCAAGGCCTAGACTAGGTCTTCCCAGAGTCCTTGTTGAAAAGAGGCTTATCTATTTTTAGTTGCCACTAGTTAAGCATTCCAGCCACCGAAAGATAGAAGAGAGGGAACAGAAAGCACGTGTGATGGCAATGAAGGTTGGAGCATCTCTTATTATAATGTTAATCAGCTTTGAAAACCAAAGGTCAATGGATTGTTTGTGCTTACCTTGAGAGAAAACCGATATATTGAGGTCATGCAAGGAATAGTACGTTTCAATGAGTGAACTGAACTTCCTACATCTAAGAAACAAACCAAGCCTCAAAAAAGACTGTTCCAAGAGAGTATCTACATGCGGACTAAGTAAGAATTGACCTTTAACCAACAAATGCAAGAGTAAGATGTTTGTTGCCTTCTGGGTGACCTTTATACACTGTCGAGGAGACAGATGTGACAATATCCTTTCTTGTGGTCTAAAGGTCTTAAAGCCTCAATAAGGGAAGGAGCTGAACAAACAGAGAACTAGATTATGTTTGGACTCGATTTGTTTGGTCAAATGATAGCGAGGAAGACTGCGTTTGGGGCACAGATGTGACTGAGACGTGCCGTCAATAAGGTTGACTGATGCTTTGTAGTCACACAACATGGCATTTGTTTCCTGTACCATTAATCTTCCTGCTGGAAGAAGAATAGATCCTTACAGAGTGGTAGGCTGAAAGCTAGTGGGCGAGTATGAAAGCTCCTCTGCCCATACATCTGCCAAACATTAGTTATTAAAGAAGACCCCTGTTACCTGTTTCTTGGTGTGGTTTTGAAGGTATGAAACTGAAGTAGCTGAAACACATCAAAATTTCTTGGTGACTCGTGCAACTTGGATGTTGGAATTAACTGTTGAGAGGCTCTTAATGGCTTATAAACATTAGCAATGATTTGGGGATCTGCAGAGGCAGTGATCCAGCGATGTGGTGAATGCAGAGCAGCAAAGTGAATGAATGCTGCCTCAGCTGAAGAAATGTTGAATGGACGGACTTACGAGAAAACAGTTGGACACAGAACGTCATTGTGATGAGCTGACATTGTGATAAGGCTCCATTTGTACTGATACATAATTACACTGGCATGCCATGGTTGTGTCGTGGAAATACTACAAAAACTCACTTTTGTGAATTTTGTGATGACTTCCTGTAAGTGGAGGAAAATGCATAGTCACACTACATCTTATTGTCGAGTTTGTCTCTCATACCCATTCCAGGATTATGAACAAGGTGAGCGTCAGTCTTTCTGGGTTTCACTTGGCCGTTTCTATAGAGGTCTGTCAGCTAACAAAGCAAACTCTCTTTTCACAGGCATGCCCGGCATTTCCTCCTCCCTGCCAATTAGAGAGAGAGAGAGAGAGAGAGAAGTCAAGCTTGACATCCATCGAGGTCGAGCTGCCCGCTGACACAAACTACAATTTGACGAGAGACAGACTTTCACATGAAACAGCAGACTTATTTTAATCAGGAAATGCAGTTTCAGGGAGGAGGAAATGAGAGGCTAACTCTGTGAAGTGACAGTTTGCTTTGTCACTTTGCCAGAAGCATTATCAGTTTGTTTGTCAGTTGTGTTACTCAGATGCAATGTTTTTGTGGTGCGGAAGGGAGGAGACTGCACATAGCAAACCTCAGAGTCAACCCAGAATTAAACAGCATTAGCTTGTACTCATTTTTCTAAAACACACTCACATTTTTTTAGCAGAAAAAAACCCTCAGCAACCCTAACCAAACTGCAGAGCTGTGACACTGTCTGAAAAATAAGTAAATACTTGACAACAACAGTTTTAATTGCAAAGTGCCTCGGCATGAAAGTTCATTCTGGATCCCTGAGGTCCACTTCCTTGCATTTATAGTTTTCAATTGTCATAAATGAGCTCAATTCAGTGTCATTACAGTGTATCATAATACATGCAATTCCAGTAACTGGTCACATCTTCCACCCAGATGATTTCAACAGCATAAACCATTAGCATAAATCCATTGCCCTGCCCTGTGGCAACAGTCTGGTTTGTTGATAAAGTAACAGTGGGAGGAGTGTTTTCTTGGTACACTTTGAGCCTCTTCACTCCATTCAGTTATAATCTGAAGGCTATGGTTTTACTGAGTATTGCTTGTGACCGCATGATTCCTCATATGGCCAAAGTTTGCTTTCTTCTAATGGCTCTGTCCACTGTGATAATGTACAAAGTCGCAAAGAAAGTCATCTCAAACTCCATTCACAAATATGACAGTGAGTTCTGTGCACTGGACAGACGTCAGATTTCATGACCACGGAGGAGAATACTTTTGAACCGTGGTACAGCTGGAGATGTGCAGCTGAATCTCACATTTGTTCCCAATGTGTACAGTAATCAAGTAGACTAAATATTCAGTCTTTCAGGATGTTACGCTTTGGGTGGTATTTCCCTGCAAGCCAGCACCTTATCTTTGTGCCAGGCCTGCTGTGGATGGATAACAGCAGCAGTTCCTGCTTTTCATTTGAAGGTGTTGAAAAACTGCTGGGCCATGTATCATTTTGACCTTGATTTTCTATATTTGTGTTGATGAGAAACTGGTTTTTGTGTTTTTTTGTTTTTGCTTGAAAGGCTCCACTCACAGCGGCGGCAAAAGAAACTCTTATAGAGATGCAGAAACTGAGAAAAGCCATTTTAATAATTTAATATCTCTAACATCTGTCTAAACTTCCAAGAGTCCCCCTATCGTAGAGGTTTTAATATTGCAGTCTTAAATTATAGTTTCCTGTAATCAGGTCTGTTGATTCCTGTAATCAGCCAGTGTCAGAAAGCACAGAGACAGAAAGTTTGTGTATTTTATTTTTATTTTATTTTTTTGCTACTGTGTGTTTATGTGATAGCTGCTATAGTCATGATGAAGTCAGTTACAGAAATAACACATTCCCCTTTTACCTTCCTCTTTCGCAGTCCCCCCCATGGAAGTGAACATCATTAAAACATCACCAAACACGTTTGAATGCGAGAGTAAAGCAAACCCCCCAGCAAATTTTACCTGGAAAAGGTACAGTAATTTGAATTTCAGTTGACATACCAAACAAGATGTTTTGTTTGTTTTGTATTGTGTTGTGTAGTGATCACAGAGTTGTGCCAGTAGTCAAATGAAGTCAAAGGATAGTTATGTGGTCTGGTTTGTGTGTGCTGAAATGGAATGAAATGTGTATTTTAGCTCCAGTGTTAAAATACTGAGTCCTACGCATCCCACAGAAAAAGAGTGGAAATGGTGCTGAAAGTGAATTTTGAAAAATAGATGTCAGAACACAATACCAAATCAAACATCACAAGTGTGATAACGTGGCAAATTGAACTTCAGCT
Source organism: Acanthochromis polyacanthus (assembly GCF_021347895.1). NCBI lineage: Eukaryota > Metazoa > Chordata > Actinopteri > Pomacentridae > Acanthochromis > Acanthochromis polyacanthus. The sequence continues at coordinate 34,096,365 of NC_067126.1, read as the reverse complement.
TGTTGGTCTTCCGAGAAAATTTGTCGAATAGAAACAGGCCTAGGATAAGCCTCCACAGTAAAATATGAATGGAATCAACTTACCTTTTGTCAAATTTAAGATAAATGTGTAAGTAATGTTTTCAAACCACTTGAGAGCTGGTAAACATGAATATTTCTAGCTACCTTTGAATGACTGTACTCCTGAAAATCCACTGTCTCATGAAATCACCATTTGCTCCATTTCACTTCTTAACATTTGCCTTTTTGTTTTATTTGTTGCTAAACAAAAAGGTTAAAAGAACACATAAAAGATAAGAAAGTACCATTTTGTCACACATGCTCTTCTTACAAAGTAAATGACTGTTGTTGCTGCAGTTTTAGCATCTTATAAAGCTTATACAGTTGAATTATGAGGTGTTATGCATTCAGAAGAGGTTCATTCAAAGCACAGGAGCAGAACATCTCTGTGAAAGGGACAAAGAAAGGTGATAAATAGGTAAGCATACTTCCCAACATTTATTATTTAAGAGTTCAAACCTTGGAGATATGCTTTTTTGTATTTAGAACCGCGCCCATATAATGGAATATTGTTGGTGGGTTTTTCTCATAATAATAGGCACAATAAAGGGCAGCATTGAATTGAGCTGTTATGTATGAATGGAACAGAGAGAGAAAACTGAAAGTAAGCAGAGCTTGCTATAGGGTCATTCCGTGTGGTTTCACCAGATGGTGGTTGTCGCACCATTTTCAAATTAGTCCTAAATTTGCATGCCATTAGACAGTCACAAAAGTACTTACTATGCAAAATTGTAGGCCTGTAGCTCAAATAGTTTCTGAGTTGTGGGGGTCTGAAATTTTCAGAATTTGGGCTATAAAAAGCCTTGCCACCGTTTTTTGCATCTTTAAGTGGTTATTTCTCAGTACATGTAATTTGTATGTGTATGTTATAACTACATGTATGCATTGCAAATGGGTGTCAACATGTCATTACACTTTTTGAAGGTAGTCACCTTTAACAACTAACATTTCAAAAAGAACAAAACATACATAATACTACCATTGAAATGACTACCAATACTTGTATCCCAAAAAAAGCAAAAAACGATTTTGACATTCCCCATGCCATTTTGAGTAAGAATATCTCAGTAACTACAAATATAACCCTGCTGCTTTTTTGTACAGCGATAGAAGACAGATGGAACTGTCTTGTAGAAAAAGTTAGGGTCTCTGGTACCTGTCACACACTGAGATTTTTGCCACCAAAAATAGCCAATTAAAAATCTCGTCCAACTTTGGGAGCTCATGTTTTCCAAACTGAGGTACCTAGAAAGCTCCAGTTTGCTAAGTTATGACACAAGTTTGTGTAGAATGGAACCCAGGGGTGTTAGAACGCTTCTGTGCAGTATTTCCAGTACTTTTAAGGTCCCAAACTCCACTCGTGAGTAGGTATCTCTTAATTTTTTAGCATTTTTAGCAAGCCCCCATGGCCTGCAGAGTGTAGGGAAACACCTGGGGATGTTTGTGGGGCACTAGCTACATGCAGAGGCCTTGTTTACCAACTCACAGCTCTCTGGTATGTCTAGAGGCTGAGAAATAACCACTTAAAGATGCAAAAAATGCTGGCAAGGCTTTTTATAGCCCAAATTCTGAAAATTTCAGACCCCCACAACTCAGAAACTATTTGAGCTACAGGGCTACAATTTGCATAGAAAGTACTTTTGTGACTATCTAATTGCATACAAATTTAGGACTAATTTGAAAATGGTGCAGCAACACCCCCAAGGAATATCTGATCATTTCACCTGGAATGACCCTGTAATGTTTTTAGCATCACTGAATGAAATCGGATTCATATCTCATGGAAATGTCTGTCTTCTCAGGTTTGGTAGGTTTTCCTCAGCTGGTTTTACATCTTCACATTTGGATTAGTTGTTCACATTTACTGGGTTTAGCAGTTGAGCTCAGGACTTGGTTGTTCTCCTTTTTGTATCTATGCTTGGATATTCAAAATATCCAGGCCATAAAACAATGTAGTCAAAGATTAACAAAAATGCAAACTGCTTCTGCTGCAGCTGTGATAACAACAGCCAGTAGACAGGAACTTGACCGGCACTGACATTTACAGGTCAGGTATAGAAATACACACGTGGACAAAATTGTTGGTACCCCTCAGTTAAAGAAGGAAAAACCCACAATTCTCACTGAAATCACTTGAAACTCACAAAAGTAACAATAAATAAAAATTTATTGAAAATTAAATAATCAAAAACAGCCATTACTTTTGAATTGTTGATTAACATAGTTATTTAAAAAAACAAACTAATGAAACAGGCCTGGACAAAAATGATGGTACCTCTATAAAAGATTGAAAACTATTTGACCAGAGTGACATGATTAACTCAGGTGTGTCATTTAATTGACATCACAGGTGTTTCCAAACTCATAATCAGTCAGTCTGCCTATTTAAAGGGAGACAAGTAGTCACCCTGCTGTTTGGTGAAAAGGTGTGTACCACACTGAACATGGACAACAGAAAGCGAAGGAGAGAATTGTCCCAGGACATCCGAAAAAATTATAGACAAACATCTTAAAGGTAAAGGCTATAAGACCATCTCTAAACAGCTTGAAGTTCCTGTGACAACAGTGGCTCATATTATTCAGAAGTTCAAGACCCACGGGACAGTAGCCAACCTCCCTGGACGTGGCCGCAAGAGGAAAATTGATGACAAATTGAAGAGACGGATCGTTCGAATTGTATCCAAAGAGCCCAGAGCAACCTCCAAAGAAATTAAAGGTGAACTCCAAGGCCAAGGTACATCAGTGTCAGATCGCACCATTCGTCGTCGTTTGAGCCAAAGTGGACTTCATGGGAGACGACCAAGGAGGACACCACTGCTGAAAAAAACTCATAAAAAAGCGAGACTGGAATTTGCAAAAATGCATGTTGACAAGCCACAGAGCTTCTGGGAGAATGTCCTTTGGACAGATGAGACCAAACTGGAGCTTTTTGGTAAGGCACATCAACTCTATGTTCATAGACTCAAAAACCAAGCATACGAAGAAAAGAACACTGTCCCTACGGTGAAACATGGAGGAGGCTCAGTAATGTTTTGGGGCTGCTTTGCTGCATCTGGCACAGGGTGTCTTGAAAGTGTGCAAGGTACGATGAAATCTGAAGACTATCAAGGCATTCTGGAGAGAAATGTGCTGCCTAGTGTCAGAAAGCTTGGTCTCAGTCGCAGGTCATGGGTCTTCCAACAGGACAACGATCCAAAACACACAGCCAAAAACACCCAAGAATGGCTGAGAGAAAAGCGTTGGACTATTCTAAAGTGGCCTTCTATGAGCCCAGATCTGAATCCCATTGAACATATGTGGAAGGAACTGAAACATGCCATTTGGAGAAGACACCCATCAAACCTGAGACAACTGGAGCTGTTTGCTCATGAGGAGTGGGCCAAAATACCTGTTGACAGCTGCAGAACGCTCATTGACAAATACAGAAATCGTTTAATTGCAGTGATTGCCTCAAAAGGTTGTGCAACAAAATATTAAGTTATGGGTACCATCATTTTTGTCCAGCCCTATTTCATTAGTTTGTTTTTTTAAATAATTATGTTAATCAACAATTCAAAAGTGATGGCTGATTTTGATTATTTAATTTTCAATAAATTTTTATTTATTGTTACTTTTGTGAGTTTCAAGTGATTTCAGTGAGAATTGTGGGTTTTTCCTTCTTTAACTGAGGGGTACCAACAATTTTGTCCACGTGTGTATAGAGCCTGCTGATGTTAGCTGTATCCTGCTAACAGCTAGCATTAAAAGTTTAGCAGCACATAAAGTCATGTGAAAAAATATGTACATCTCATGGAAGCGGTTGACGTTTTGGATAAATTTACACAAGTTTCCTGGCAGAAAAATACAGTTTTCAAATCCTGTCGTTAGCATTTTGAACAGATTCAACTCTGGGCTTTGACAGGACCTTTTCCATATCCATCCATCTTTCATTGGTGGATTTACTAATGTACTTAATGTCATTATTGTTGACAGATTCTAATGGACTTCTTCACTCTTTGACATGATGCAGAATAATAGAGGTAATTACTACAAGCTGCTGAGTCATAGAGGCAACACAGTATAACATTTCTACCACCATTTAAGAATTAAATTATGTAAATAACTGTAAAATGTGTCATTTGTTTGACTGTCTGCAGGGACTCTTTCAACGGTTGAGTTTTTGCCAATTTAAATATGTTGATAGTCAGTCATTTCCATGGAATGGCCTTATTTTTTTCACATGACTCTACTTCCATTTCAGTAATCAGAGTCACACTCAGCCTTATGAAGGTCACACTTTACCAGAAATAATCTGCTTAGCCATCAGTCATTCCAGTTTTTCCATTTTTCCGTTGCTGCTGACGAATGTTTACCCACCACCTCAATATTATTGTAGGGGTTTTTTTTATATGAAGTTCCTACCAATCATGAAAAAGCTAAAATGTTGACATGACACTGAGCTTGCATGTACTGGGAAGCAGCGAGTTAATAAATAAAGGCCTAAGTCCTCTCCAAAGACGGTTGCCTTTGAAATCCAGATTAATTGCTGTTTACACAGTCTTATCGAGACTCTCCCACATGTTGCAGCAATAAACACGATAGTCAATCCTGTCTTTATTGGGATTTTTTATTTACAGTGTATGTATATGTTGCTGCCAAAAAACTGTTTCACATGAGAACAAAGTGGAAATGGGAAGTGGATGTTCAGCTGCCGTTATTTTTATTATGATAGTCATGTGAAAAGTGTGCTCAGAGTCAGGCTGTGCAAATGTGATGAGACAATAGAGAAATGAGTCAGTTAAGCTCGTTGCAGAAGTGCGTCATTAATCTAGAGAACAAATTCAGTTTAGGAATGGAATAAGTAAAATTTATTCTACCTACATTTATTCTATCTGACGACAACGCATAAAAATACTGGTCTATGACATACTGGGCAGAACTGTGTTGTTGCAGATTTGTGACTTGACAGAAAAAGTAGTGCATAAAAAGGTTAAGCACTTATGGTACAATGATTATAGGAACATAGCAATTTTGGAAGACCAAGCCAACTTGTCTCAAAACAAGACAAAATATATCGACTGTTGCTCAGTGCTTGTCCTTGGAGTAATCTTGGTTTTCTGAAAACTCAGGAGGATTGATGTGAAATCTTGAATTGAAGGTGTGCTGGATATGACACCTTTTTTATTTTGAGTGCTTTTGGTCTGTTTTAGAGTTATACATAGATGACCACTGAATAAATTGCATTATTTGGCTCGGTGGCTCCAAGATTTGGCAAATTACCCAATTAAACCAATGATCAACACCACAGTAATAGACAAAACTGTTGGGTTTTAAACTGATGTGTTCTATGAGACAAATTAACCAAACTAAAGGTTAGAATTGTTATATTTAATCAAGGTCAGTTTATTTTCCATGTCTCTTGTCAAATTTAACCAAAAATAAACTGTTAGCAGTGCCCTAACAGGATTCTGTCAAAATGAAAAATAAAAAGTTAATCTATTTATTATTTCTGCGACCCTCAGTGCAACCAAGAAGCTTTTAGTGATTCACCTCTACCAAAACAAAAATTCAGTGACTTTATTTATGTATTTATTTTTGCTAGACTGGATTGAACTGCAGGCAGTGTTGACACAGTACAGATGGGTGAAACAAACTGAAAATCTAAGTAGTTAAATATATTGTATGTAAAGCCACCATTTTTACAGCATTGTGGGTACTTGGATAAATGCTTTACTTGTGGAGTCCAGTTTTTTTAAATTAATTTATTTCATTTTTTAATAATTAAAGTTTTATCTTTTCTTATTTATGTTTCATGGCTTTATTATCACAGTACAACCAGCATATGGAATCAAATGCACGACTCCAAGCTTATCATACAAAAAGCACAATAACTAGGCAGCGGTATCCATATCACAAAAACCGCAGAGCTAACACTGGGAAGACGCTTTGATGCTGTTCACACACCTCAAGACATATTTACAGAGAACATGAGGAGAGGGGTAAGACCATCACACAAATGGAGCACATCACGGCAGGTAAGATGATAACACAGGCGGAAAAGCAAAGAAGCCTGAGCAGTATCAAAGTTCCTAAAACGAGACAGAGGATGAGTATGCACAAAAAACAGGACATAGTGACATAAAACAGGAATTAATTAAAACATGATCTATGAGCGGAACATGGACAGGACAACTATGCCATTGTTGTACTGCAGAAAAGACATTTTTGAGTTCTCCAAACTTGTTGCCATGGTTGTGCTGTTTCCATAGCAGTGCAGGACTTAATATTTCTGTGAAAAATTATCCCACAGGAGTGAAAAAACAAAACAAAAAACATGTTTGGAGTTCAGAGGTTAATGGGAAGTTGTGGAAAATGAACTCACATTCTTTACTTTATTAAGAAATGCTTAACTCAATGTAATGCTTAAATAAAATGTTTAGTGGGTACATATGATATCAGTAAGGTATTTACACCCCCTGTCAAAAGTTTCAGGATCATATGGATGTGATCAGGGCAGGACTCTGATCAGACATGTAAAGTTTCAGGCAGATTGGAGCATGTTCAGGACATTTACACAGCATTTGAAATTTCATGGCGAAGGATCAAAATTCCAGAGGCCGCCACGGACACGCCCTTTGACTTTGGAAAAAGATTTTGACTTTGGTTCATTAAGGCCTCCTATGTACTGGCCCAATATGAGGTGAATTGAAGTTTTCCCCTAGGAGGAGTTCGCTCTAGAAAAAAATGAAAAATGGGCAAAATCTGACATTCAATGTAAAATAGCTCACTTCCTGTTGGGTTTGAAATGTGGCTGTCACTGACTTTTTGTTCAGCCTGATGTGTTGCATATGTGTACCAAATTTGGTAGATACACCCCCTGTCAAAAGTTGTAGGACAGGTTCTACTTTATATGAATGAGAAAGTGTCCTAAAACTTTTGACAGGGGGTGTATGTGTAAATGTTTTATTTGGTTCAAATGGAGCAGATTTTATGCACTGGTTGGTTGAGAAAAACTATTGTGTTTTATAAGAGAGTTATATTTTTTTTAAAGTAAAATCTGTTATTTATTTGTTAAAATTAATTTGTAAGTCTTGCTGTCAAATACATGTAGGGGCATGGAGGAGTATTCCGCTCTTGCAACTGCATAGAATCTAAGGTACAAAATACGACAGAATAAAATGGAAATAGGCAAAAATATAGAATTTATGTAAATGAACACTGTTACTTTCAACCATTGTCGCCAGCATTGATAGCCTTACTGTATTAACATCATTTAAATGATTACCATGGATTCTTCAATCTATAAGTCACCAGTTCTCTTGTCTACTCCCTGTTCATCTATGACTGCACGCCTGTACATGGTTCCAACACTATTATGAAGTTTGCAGATTCTTGAACGACTATGAGCCTACAGGGTGGCAGTATGGTGCACCAACAACAACCTGGCCCTCGACACGAGCAAGGCCAAGGAGATCATCGAGAGAGAAAGACGAGGTTGCTCACTCGACCCCGTCTACATCAACAGAACTGAGTTTGATCATGTTTCCATCTGCAAGTGTCTGCTCATCCACATCTCCAAGGACCTCTCCTAAACCTTCAACACATCGACCCTAAAGATGAAGGCTCGCCAACATCTCTTCTTTCTGAGCAAACTGAGAAAATCAACTTGTCTCAGAAATCCTGGTGAACTTCTGCTGATGCAACATTGAGAAAGATGGAAAAATACTGAGGATTGTATCACTTGCTTTGCAGGAACTTTAAGTCTGTGAGAATGTGCAGGTGGCCTTGAAGAGAAAGTTACATACCAATGCCAGATAAGATTTCAGAACAAAAGACTCACTGTCCAAAACATAGAGAAGTTGCACGTTGCTAAACAACGTGAGACAATTGTTTAAATACTGTCATTACTTTTGTTCGTAGAGCTCCTCTCCCATAGCCCGGTGTTGTGTGAGATTCTGTGCACTGCCTGATTAAAGAGACCCTGACCTTAAGATCCTCATTTTGAGAGTGGAATTCTTTTTCATCCACAGAGAACAACCAGAGCAACTGCATCACAGTCTGGTACGGAAACTGCTCTGTCTCAGACCTGAGAACACTGCAGAGGCTGGTGAAAATTGTATTTGCTGTCTGCTCATTCTTATAATTCTGTTTATACTGTAATGTCCTGTCTATACCATACTGAATATAATGCACTTTACTGCTGCTTTTGCACTTCTATATGATACTAAGCTGCACTTTGTTGTCTGAGTACTTGTGCAATGACAAATTGAGTCCATTCTAATCCACTCTAATTTTGTTTAAACAGAAAATTCAAAGCTTCCTGGAATTACTGCTATCAGTATACATTTAAGTGGTGCCGTGGCTTAAGTGATTTAAAACCTACATTGTGAAATTTTTTGGCTACTCAAGTCAGCAGAAACAAGTTGTAACAAAACTAACAATAAGCACCGGTTAGGTATTGGAGTGGAACTTGTTAGTAGCAATAAACACATCCTGCTGAAATAAAACAACTATAGTACTCTGTTGGGTGGCTGGGCTCAGCCTTAGAGATAGGGTGAGAAGCTCGGACATCCGGAGTGAACTCTAAGTAGAGTCGCTGCTACTTTGCATCAAAAGGAACCAGTTAAGAGGGTTTGGACATCTGATTTGAATGCCTCCAGGGAGACTTCCTTTTTAGATTTTCCAAGCACTTCCGCCTGGGAGTAGTCGCTGGGAAAGACCCAAAACCCGCCTGAGGGTTATGTACCTCATCTAGTCTGGGAACGTCTTGGGAAGCCGGAAAGAGCTGAAAAGCATTGCTGCTTCTGCCACTGGACCCCCGAAAAGTAGAAGTGGATGGATAGTACACACGTGGACAAAATTGTTGGTACCCCTCAGTTAAAGAAGGAAAAACCCACAATTCTCACTGAAATCACTTGAAACTCACAAAAGTAACAATAAATAAAAATTTATTGAAAATTAAATAATCAAAATCAGCCATCACTTTTGAATTGTTGATTAACATAATTATTTAAAAAAACAAACTAATGAAATAGGGCTGGACAAAAATGATGGTACCCATAACTTAATATTTTGTTGCACAACCTTTTGAGGCAATCACTGCAATTAAACGATTTCTGTATTTGTCAATGAGCGTTCTGCAGCTGTCAATAGGTATTTTGGCCCACCCCTCTTGAGCAAACAGCTCCAGTTGTCTCAGGTTTGATGGGTGTCTTCTCCAAATGGCATGTTTCAGTTCCTTCCACATATGTTCAATGGGATTCAGATCTGGGCTCATAGAAGGCCACTTTAGAATAGTCCAACGCTTTTCTCTCAGCCATTCTTGGGTGTTTTTGGCTGTGTGTTTTGGATCGTTGTCCTGTTGGAAGACCCATGACCTGCGACTGAGACCAAGCTTTCTGACACTAGGCAGCACATTTCTCTCCAGAATGCCTTGATAGTCTTCAGATTTCATCGTACCTTGCACACTTTCAAGACACCCTGTGCCAGATGCAGCAAAGCAGCCCCAAAACATTACTGAGCCTCCTCCATGTTTCACCGTAGGGACAGTGTTCTTTTCTTCGTATGCTTGGTTTTTGAGTCTATGAACATAGAGTTGATGTGCCTTACCAAAAAGCTCCAGTTTGGTCTCATCTGTCCAAAGGACATTCTCCCAGAAGCTTTGTGGCTTGTCAACATGCATTTTTGCAAATTCCAGTCTCGCTTTTTTATGAGTTTTTTTCAGCAGTGGTGTCCTCCTTGGTCGTCTCCCATGAAGTCCACTTTGGCTCAAACAACGACGAATGGTGCGATCTGACACTGATGTACCTTGGCCTTGGAGTTCACCTTTAATTTCTTTGGAGGTTGCTCTGGGCTCTTTGGATACAATTCGAACGATCCGTCTCTTCAATTTGTCACCAATTTTCCTCTTGCGGCCACGTCCAGGGAGGTTGGCTACTGTCCCGTGGGTCTTGAACTTCTGAATAATATGAGCCACTGTTGTCACAGGAACTTCAAGCTGTTTAGAGATGGTCTTATAGCCTTTACCTTTAAGATGTTTGTCTATAATTTTTTTTCGGATGTCCTGGGACAATTCTCTCCTTCGCTTTCTGTTGTCCATGTTCAGTGTGGTACACACCTTTTCACCAATCAGCAGGGTGACTACTTGTCTCCCTTTAAATAGGCAGACTGACTGATTATGAGTTTGGAAACACCTGTGATGTCAATTAAATGACACACCTGAGTTAATCATGTCACTCTGGTCAAATAGTTTTCAATCTTTTATAGAGGTACCATCATTTTTGTCCAGGCCTGTTTCATTAGTTTGTTTTTTTTAAATAATTATGTTAATCAACAATTCAAAAGTGATGGCTGTTTTTGATTATTTAATTTTCAATAAATTTTTATTTATTGTTACTTTTGTGAGTTTCAAGTGATTTCAGTGAGAATTGTGGGTTTTTCCTTCTTTAACTGAGGGGTACCAACAATTTTGTCCACGTGTGTACTGTACTACATTCATTTCCATCATTTTTCTGGACTCTTTGTGATGCCATTTAGCTCTGTAGGTTTGTTAACTGTTAAATGCTCCATGGTAATCACCAGCTGATTGTTTACTTTGTATTTTGGACGATTACTGTACAATGTTCTTTTTTGAAGTCGTTTTTGGAAACGTCTTATTTTTAATGTAGATGATTATGACTTATAGCTCATGAAAATCTGAATTCCTATACCTCAAATGATTAGAATATGTCTTAAGATCAATCAGCAGAAGTATTTACAATACATCCAGCTTCTGAAAAGTATGATCCTATATACCACTGATGAAGAAAATAGCACATCCTTTTTGCTAGAGACACTCGTTACCCCTAGAGTCCCTATATTATCAGAGTAGCGACAACTGGGGATTTGAAGCCATTTTGTTTCCATTCACTCAATATGGGACGCGCAGCGCGAGGTGCACATTCACGAAAGCTAGCTATTTGTGGATTGTTTACTGATTACAAGACATGTTTTGGACAAAATATTTTGCTGGCTTGTTTTGTCTGGATGTCCAAGGTTGGATTATGGCCGTTTTTTGTGGAATATTTTCATCCGTGACTAGTTTTGAGCCTTCAAAGGTGAGTTTTGCTGTTTACGTTATTTGTTGGACAAATATGTTTATATTACCCGCTGTGGTAATCACATCTGAAAGTGGTTTATACCGGCGGATTCATGAGAATCTAAGTTTTCCATGGGTGTATAATGTTTCTATCATCGAGTTTGCAGCTTCGGTCAATTTAGGAAAATACGTTTGCACATACGGGCCGCTTAAGTTTAATGGGGTTCGTGCATCTCCATGCATGAAAATGGTCAAAGTCAAAATAACCACAACTGCCTAAAATCACATCAAACTTTTCTATCTGTCATTCACCCATACATCATAACATGAAAGCACATACATGGGACTAACCTGGCACAAAAATGATGATGAAGTCGGTTTCCATCCCACTCTCCGGACTTTATTTTCCCACAGTTTCCTTCTTTCACTATTACTGGGAAATCTAAACATGTTGAATCCCTTCTCCGATCGATTTGCGCACCCAAAGGCACAACAGCCCATCATTTTTCAGGTATTTAGGAAGCGAAAAAGGACCTACAATTACTCTCTGCGGTGTAAACAACGTTAACAGGAAAACCCCACGTTCATGAATAGGAAACAAAATGGCGCCTATACATCACGTGACCAAAATTTTTTGGACCCCTCATGTCGATACTCTGATAATATAGGGACTCTAGTTACCCCTAGCGTCACTCTTTATTCCATTACCTGTGCCACTGATAACTCACTTACCATATGTTGCCTGCCAGAACTCCCTTTCTCTTTTCTTTTGTTGTTCATCAGACACCTTGACTCCATCACCATTTGTCTTTAGTTGGGAACCACATGCAAACTGACCAGCGTTCTCTTTTGTATTTACATAGTGTCACCTCCCAACTGTCATGTCACTGTATAAAATGTTTTACTCTGAAAATGTTCTGGTCGACTTAACAGACTCACGCTCTGTGTTGGCAAGCTCTCCATATACCCGAATGCTAATAACCACCCCACTATGGCAAACTTCACGAGGACTTCAGGCAAATTTTTTTCAACACCCTCAGCACTCAGTCGGGAGTACTTCACTTACAAATCAATCATATCAATGAAGTGTGGTATGGGGGTGATCTGCCTGTGGCACTGCTGGGATGTTGTTAAAGCCTAGGTTGCCTTGAAAGCAGCCTTCAGCTTTTCTGTAAAATTGGGCAGGTGTTTCTCATTTTCCTTTTTACAATATCCTGTATAGGATTCTATGGGGTTCAGGTTAGGTGAGTCGGCTGGCCAATCAAACACAGTAATATCAGCCATCTACCATTTAATCATAGTTTTTCTACTGTGGGTAGGTGCTAAGATTGTCAGCAGATTGAAGTATTAAGTGCTTTAAAATCTCCTGGTAAACAGTTGCCAACACCAGTAGATGACATGACACCTCAAATCGTCATAGACTGCAGAATCTTCACACTGGACTTCATCTTGGATTCTGCTTCTCAAGTCGTACTACAGACTTTGATACCTTGATTTCTAAATGAAATGGACAATTTATTTTTATCTGAAAATCAGACATTTGGACCACTGAGCAACAGTCCAGCTCTTTTTCTCCTTAGCCCAGTTAATTTGCTTCTGACATTGTCTCTGGTTTAGGAGTGGCTTGATATTAGCATTGCAACAGCTGCATCTCCTTTCCTGAAGACATCTGTGCTTGATGACACTTGATGCACTGACGTCAGCCTCAGTTCACTCCTTTTAAGGCTCTCCCAAGTTCTTGAACCCACTCTTCTTGGTAATCCTCTCAAATTTGTGGTCTTCCCAGTTGCTTGTGTATGTTTTCCTACCATGCTTCTCTCTTCCAGGCCACTTTCCATTGATACTACACTACTGTACCATCAGCCAACCTTGACTTTCTGTGGCCTAAACTCTGTGGAGGTGTTCATGATCTTCTTCTGAACAACTTTCAAGTCAGAAGTCTTCCCTATTATTCTGCATGTACTGAAATAAACCAAGAGATACACTGTATTTATATTTTTTTAATCATAATTTACGAAACTCGAAATGGAGTATTTTAATAATTTGAGATACTGGATTTCAGATTTTCATGAGCTAAAAGTCACAAAATATTGCACAGTATGTATAATCAGTACAGAATATTTTCACTATATATGTTCACTTTCTAAAATAACTAATGGGAAATATTGAACTTCTTCATATTTTTTTGAGATACACTAGTAAACCTTGAGGGCTTCACAGTCACTCTGTGGTTAGCACTGTCGCCTTGCAGCTAGAGGATCCTCGGTTCGCGTCCCGGCCTGGGATCTTTCTGTATGGAGTTGGCTTGTTCTCCTTGTGCATGCATGGGTGTTCTCGGGGATCTTCAGTCTCCTCCCACAGTCCTAAAACATGCTGAGGTTAATTGATAATTTTAAACTGACCATAGGTGTGACTGTTTGTCTTTATGTGTAGTCCTGAGATAGACTGTTACCTGTCCAGAGTGTCTCCTGCCTTCACCCTAAGTCAGCTGGCATAGAGTCCAGCACCCTGCCACCCTAATGTGGATTAAGCAGTATATAGATGATGGATGGATGGATGGATAGATAGTAAACTCAAAACTTTCATTCTTCACAGACTCATGGTCAGTCGTGCCTTGTGTTGGCAACAAAGAAGAATTTCACTGTCTTTGCTCTCCACCAGCAACGGAACTCCATCTGCTAGTCAAGATATTTCCTTATCACGAACGGCTGTTAACTGCTAAATGCACCACATGGTCTTGTGGTCGAGTGAAATTTCAGACTCAGCTGCTAAAGTCATTTTGCATCAGAAGTGCCTTAGGGAATTTTGAACACGTTTCTGATTACACCACAACTGGGCAAACTCTTTGTGTTGATGTAGGTCAACTGATGGGAGGCTGCGGGGAAACTGGTTTCTAAGCTGTTTGTTTCAAGGGTTAAGAGTGGGTTTTTAACTGAAGGAGTTTTACTGTGCGAGAAGTTGAAGGAAGACGTATTACACCTGTAGGATTTGTGTATTTATTGCAGCTCACTGAGACCTTTTGCTAGTCCAACATCAGAGAGTGGAAACCTTAAACCGAATAAATTTTCCAGTGTTTTGGTTCAGCTTTTATTTTGCTTGTGGCGTAGTTACATGACAGTAAGGATAAAATCTGCATATCTGTTCATCAAAATGAAATTGCATCAACAGCTGTTAGCTTAGCTTAACATAAAGACTGGAAACAGAGTGAAATTGTTAACCTGGTCAAATTGCCATCTAAAACTGGGGTTATTGTTACGCAGACTGAAGGAACAGGATTTAAAATGTTTATAAGCGAGCTGTCCAGATGCTTATTGTTTTATTTTGTTGCCTTTATGTAGTATTTCAATAATAGTTAACAGCTACCTCGAATCAAGATTTCTGAATTGAAAATCATTTGACTTTTGGTACAACTCTCGTTTGCAATGTTGTTCTGCTTCATTGTTATGCTATAAGGCCTTTTTGAAAATGTGCATTTAATGCTGAGCCTTCTTCATCTCTTCCAGATCCGGCGAGGCTGTGTCTCAGCCTTCTGTCACAGTAGATGGTGCAAAACTACAATTTTTGAGCTGGACCCCTGATCTGAATGACCTCTATGAATGCGAAGCATCCAACCAGCATGGAAACAACAGTCACAAGCTCTATATTCAGGTTGTTGTGGTAAAAGGTTTGTTCCTGTTTTGTATTTTTGGAATCTACTTTAGAATAAAATCACTGCTTCTTTTTGACCTTCCTGGCCCTCTCCAGACTTGTCCAACTGAGAGGGCCGACAAGGAGCACATTCCAGACCATGGAAATTCTGGAATGCAACTGGGAGCTAAAAAAAGTAGTAGGCTGGTCCGGTTTGCTGAAAACACACCCAAGTAAATTCATGGATATCGCCCACCATCCACTCAGAACGGCACTAACCTCAGCTGCTTAAAACTTGGAGCATGTCTTGTCTTGTGAAAACTCTTATTCATGTTCACATTCATTTCATACCTCAGTTACTTTAATGCTTCAGTGCCTGTAAGCACAAGAAAGTTTCTCAGGAAATACACTGGTCTACAACCAAAAAGCTTCTCAAATATAAGTAGTCATTTCTTGTGTTTTTTGGGTCACTGAGAAAGAATCTGATGTTTAAAAGTGTCAGTTGGCTCTAGTTTTTGAGATACGCAGGAGGTCAGTATGTACGAGCCTTGGTTCAGGATAATACATAAGTTACGTTGTGTTAAACATAGAAGAATATCTCAGAAAAGTAGAAATAAACTAAAATGTATCTCTGAGTGGAGCTCTAAGTAAAAGTGACAATAACTCCGTACAGAACATGTGAAACTTGTATATGTTGCAGGTATAAAGTGACATGATATGCAGCAATGCCTCGCACATGCATCAATAATCCCGACTGCTTCCGCTACATTTGTGGCAAAGTGACTTTTGCATCCCAAAAGCGCAGCATAACCCCTACGGTTAAGAAAGCCTACCATCTTTATTTTGGATGTAAAATTGGTGATCAAGATAAAAACTGGGCTCCACATAGATGTTGCAACACTTGTGCAACAAATCTGCGACAGTGGCTCAGTAAGAAGGAGAAATCAATGCCATTTGCTGTTTCCATGGTATGACGTGAGCCAGTTGACCACACCAATGATTGCTACTTCTGCATGGTCCCTCCAGTTGGGAAAGGCTTGTCCAGAAAGAAAATGTGGACTGTGCAATATCCCAATATTCCATCTGTTTTGCGTCCAGTGCCTCATGGAGGAGGACTGCCAATTCCTACACCTCCTGAATTGTATTCACTAGAGTTTGATGAGGAGGAGGAGGATGAAACACATGATCAACAGCCATCAACATCATATGATCCAGATTTTTTTCAGCCATTGTCACCTCACCCTCATTCTTCGACATGGAAGGTGACCCGGTCTACTGCAGCAAGGAAGCTGATTCATAAAACTGTTTGATAAACGTACAAAATTTGTATCATCTTGCTGCCATGTTAAAACAGTAACTTAAGCATATTAAGTAACTTTAAGCATGTTAAAAAGCCGTAAGTAACAATTTTGTTGGGAAATTTCACTGTTTGCACATTAAAAAAGGTTAAAAAAAACACGTGTCAGATATCTCAACAATGGTAGCCGATCTTAAAAAACGGTCTTCATATTTGAATTCAGCACATCAAAATACATAAGAATTGATACAATTTATTTCAGAAGCTGGCAACTTTTTAAAAATTGTAGACCAGTGATATTAAACCCTCCTGTCGTCCTGCTGGTCAAATTGACCCGTTTAAAGTTTTAAAAATGTGGAAAATATATATATATATATTTTCACAGTGAGAACTTCCACATTTTCGTAAATTTTTTGGTGTAAAAAAAATAAAAAAATTTTTAGGAACATTCAGAAAAAAAATCTACCAAAATCCAGTGAATTTCGCTGTCAAATTTGGGGATTTTTATTTAAAAAAGTAAAACTTTTGAGGGAAACTTTTCAGGGATTTTCTTCCTGAAGATTTTGCAAATTTTTGAAATTTAGGGAAATTTTTTCTGAATTTTTGGACTTTTTTCAAACAAGGCAACAATATTTTTTGGTAAGGACAACACGAGAGTTAACAAAGGTACATAGTGGTGCCTGATGTAAGGTGTAATATGAAAGTACATGCCATGAAACAGACAAAAAATACAGTAACTGCACATGTCGACACACTATTTTGTTCAGTTAAAATGAGAAAAAAGAGACCTTTAATAATTGATAACAGTGATATCAGTGTTTCTCCTGACTGTGTTCTTTTTTCTTGTGCCTTTGGTTTCGTAGATTGCTGCGTTGCTGGTTGGGTCTTATTTGCTCTTTTGCTTATCCTGAATGCATTGTGGGCCTGCTATAAATTTGAGCTTTTACGAAGGTATGATTTAAAATACTTCTGCATACAGTTGAGTGTAATATACTATCAATATGTGAGCATGTATTACACATATAATGCAAACATTTTGCTGTCTGTTAATTGGTGTTTCACTACACAGAATCATTGCATCTGTACGTGGCCGTCAGCCAGTAGCCACATCTTCCAACTCACCAGTACGCGCTCAAGAATCATTACAAGTTCAAGACCAACAAGCAGAGGTAGAGAAAATATCTAACTGTGCATTAAAGACTTTATTTATGGTCATAATATTTCTCATGCATATTATGTTATTTGAGGTGTATTATATTTTTGCACCAATAATTTCAGTTTATTTATGTTGTTGGCTGGCAACAGCCATGTTTTTGGGTTGTTCATGCCATTTTTGTGGACTCAAAAGATCAGGAATGCCTGGAAGGAATTTCACTGTATTTTACAAACATGCCCTCTTGGATTCAAAGAAGAACTTACTAGAACTTGGTGGTCAAATGTCAAACAAGTTTAGGGCGAACTTAGGAATTCATGCATATGTTATGCTAAAATTTCACACAAATGTCTAATAGAATAAAATGATGAAGTAATGATGATTATTACCATAAGTCAGGAACAGAAGGGCAGAGTGTGAGCATATTTCACATTTGCTCAGATACTGAATTGGTGAATCATGGTTGCCAAACTTCGATGACTGGATAATTCTTAAATGCTGCCAGGTGAAGCATTTTAGAATCTTTAGCTTCTTTGCAGAAACATCCATATTGTCTTGTTATGTCAGAGTGTTGTGTTCCATCAGAAGCAGCCTTATTGGCTAAAAATGTGAACATATAGGAGGAGATTTGTTATTTTTTTTGTTTTCTCACTGAACTTACAATCTTTACTATTGTAGATATTTATATTGTGTTGACTGACATGGATGTAAACTACAGCTTGACTGGTTGATGGAGATACTGTATACAAGCACCAGGTGGTATTTCTATTTATGTCTGCTGCTTTCGACACAACTGGTAAGCTACAAAGTAAAAGTCGTCTTTTTTTAACTTTGTGTTGTGCGTTCAATTATACAGCAGAGTTTTTTTTTAAATGCATTGTCTTCTTAAAAAGTTTGTTCTGGATTTGAAATGAAATCTTGTAATCAAATGCTTTGAATTGTCTGCCATAGGAACCCCTGTGACAGATGCAGAAGCAACAGGACAGACAGCAGTCAGACTGTGGAATGCAGAGACTTCACCACAAACGTGCGTCAACAGCAGCTGAACAGATGGAGAACAGGTGCAGGAGTCATGTCAGTTCAGATTCCTGGTTTCAGTTAAATTTTTTTCTTGTAGTTTCCATCTTTAGCATGAAGTTTCTGTCTTGCAGTTGTTGTAGGTGGTCCCTGATTGGCTGCTTGATGCAATTATCAACAAGTACACAAAGCAAGTATTATACTAAATAAGTGGCAGAAAATGAATGCAGACTCCATAACCATCAAACCGAAAATGTACGCGACTATTTTGACCTAAGAGGGAAGTCTTCTTAACTGACTTTCCCTATCATTCACATCTGTATAGGATGTGGCTTCACTGCCTGCTTCCTTAACATCAACAGATTTAACGATAGTGAAGTACACAGGAGGCCAGGTTACTCTGATGACCCAGAAACACACAAGCATGAACCGTGTTTATTGTACATTAGCATATGCACGCAACACGTCTGTTTTCCTGCGCCCGTCATGTCCTGAATGATGTCAAAGCGATTTTGAAGCTCATAAGTTTACAGTGTTTTACGTAGAAGTTAAAAGTTTTCCATTTTCTTCCAGAGGGATCCATGGGAGCAGTCAGTGTTTGACATTTGATGTGGCACTTATTATTCTCTTCAAAAAACCAACGTTGACAGTATTTTCTCAGTGGTTGTGAGGACAGCTGGTTTCATTCCACGTCAATTCAACAAATGTTTTCAAAATAGTTCACACCTGTGCATCTTTCAATTTCATATAGATGTAGATAGATATACATATACAGATAACATAGCTATAACATGATGAGTAAACATGGATATGTATGAATATGCTTATGTACAGGTATGGCATGGAGGATGTACCCACATTTTGGTTATTTCCATCAAAAATTTATCATTATCAAGGGGAAAAGACCTGTATTAAACGTGATATTATTACACGTGAAGAGAGAAGTGTCATGTTTTGCATGTTTTGCTGATCTGGGAGAGCAGTTCTGCTTTCTCTTGTTTTGCAAAAGCAGCAGCCTTTTGTTAAAGGAGCTGCTTAAGGTCGCCACAGTCTCATGCAGGGGGTGAGAGGTGTTTTCTCGGATGGATGTCAGTTTCTTCCTTCCTTCAATTCATCTTCTTGGTGGAGTCCATGGGACAGTCCAGGACAGAGCTGATCCTCCCTATCAGTTTGTTTAGTTTCCTTTTGTCCCTGTCTGTCCTTCTGTATCCCCAGGAGAGTGCTGCACAGAGGAATGCAGAAGCAGAAGGTAGTTTTTGACAGTGTCCTGCACACACCAAAAGACCTCAGTCACCCCAGCACTGGACATCTCTATTATTAGAGCTGCAATGTTGCCTTTCAGCTAGAAGATCCCGGTTCGTATCCTGGCCTGGTCCTAGGATCTTTCTCCACCGATTTTCTTCGAGCCTAGTTATAATGTTCAGTATGTCTTCCAGTGGGGAGCACTGGTGGAGTGGTTTAACTTGCCATACCTGCTAATTGATTGTCCTAACATTGATTAGAAATACAAAAAACTTACTTTTTTCTCACTTTCCTTCAAAAAAATCTGCCAAATTGAAGATGGACAGGCAAAAACTTTTTTTCTTTTATTTTGGCGAACTGAAATGGAATCACTGAGCTGTACTCACAACCACTGACAAAATCCTGCCAACTCTGGTCTTTTGAAAGGAATAAAAATGTCTTTGCTTTCCTTTCTCAAAAGGATTTTACAATCAGTGAGGTCAAAAAGTTCTTTATTGTCATATCATTCCACATTTACACATGAATTAATACGAAATTGGACCCTGGTCCCGGTTTCAGCCATAAGACAATATAAAAACACTTTCATAAAAGACAATATAAGCATAAAGAGACTACAACAAACACTGACTGTTCCCATGGATCCTTGTAATAACATTTATTTTACTAGGAAATGGAAAACTTGACTGAAAATAAATGATTTTTCATGGATCCTGCTGCCTAGCCGAAAACAGTGCCTTTTGCTGGATAAAAATGTTCTGAATGTGCGTAGCATGGACAGTAATGTCTCTTCAATCAGTTACCTTAGTTACTCTGTTTATTATTCAACTGGATGCAACACGTGAGAAAACTTGAGAATATGGAATCAACATCTGACAGTATTGTGGTAGCACACACACACACACACACACACACACACACACACACACACACACACACACACACACACACACGGTATTGTTTAAAATATTTGCCCACTGCAGCCCTCTGCTGTTATATTTTTGCATATTTTGCATTTTCGAGATTTTACAAATTCACAACCTCTGCCTCAAATTCTCTTTTTGTCAAAATGTAAAATATTTAATTCTTTTCATTTTCATTAATTTTCAGATTGTTCAAAAGGTTAATGTTTTTCTAAACTCCCAGCTACAGAGCCAAAGTATTTTTGTGTGTGCACAAATCATTAACTCAGCAATCATGGGATCATTATGTTGTGCACAAGGTAATGACTTGTTAGTACATGTTAATAACTTGTGTGTACATGTTAATAACTTGTGTGTACATGTTAATAACTTGTGTGACCATGTTAATAAATTGTGTGTACATGTTAATAACTTGTTAACACATGTTAATAACTTGTGTGCACATGTTAATAACATTTATGAGGCTTTAAAGGCTCAGTACTTGACTAAGGACCATACAGCTTCAGAGTTTGGTTCATTACTGTGGTCCAACCGTATGTTGGCTAATTTATTATTATTTTGTGTTTGATTAGGCTGTTGCCACCAGATTTGTCATTAACTTGCTCATTCTGATACATCACAGTGATGTGTGGTAGGACAATAGGCAGGACGTACATAAATGAATGAATATGCTACATAATAATCCATATTTCCACACTCACATTCACTTACATATTCTCAAAGTTTATACCATATTTCCCAAGTTTTCATGCCTTACTTCAGACTAACTTCATAAAACAATGAAGTAGCTGTGCTACTACAAAGAAGAACATACGTTACTTTGCCAAGCACCTTTATTATTATTTATTGCAGCACTTGAGTTTACATCTGTTCATCCATTTATCTGTTCATCCATTTATCCGTTGATCTATTTATCCGTTCATCCATTTATCCGTTGATCTATTTATCCGTTCATCCATTCAGCTATGTCACTCTACTACACAACACTATAGAGCAGGGGTGTCAAACATACGGCCCGCAGGCCAAAACCAGTACACCATACAGTCCAATCCTGCCCACAGGATGACTTTGCAAAGTGTAAAAATTACAGAGAAGACATTAAGTACAAATTTGTAAAACTGTAAATCTGAAGTATTTTCTAGACCTTTACAAGTATTTTTGATCATATAGCAAAATACTATATTGTTCAATTCCAGATGTGATATTTTAGTACTTTGTGCCTTTGTAGATGCACTCGTTAATGATAAACTGAGGTATAACATTGTTGAACTGAACTTATTTTTCTAAATACATTTCAGGATGTACATAATGTTTTGTAAAAAGGTAGTTCATAAAATGTGAACATTTTCAAGATTTCATTTTATGTATTAAAACAAAGAAAAAATTTGGAGTTGTTGTTATTTATAGGTGATTATGCCATGATTTTACTGGTTCGGCCCACTTGAGATCACATTGGCCTGTATGTGGCCTCTGAACTAAAAGAAGTTTGACACCCCTGCTCTAAACATGCAATCGCACTGAGCATGCATTCTGTGCTCTGATCTACTGAACCTCTGAAAAACTAAACTACTAACTGTTCTCTGCATAGTTACTGCTGTTATTTTTTTTCATAACAATGTTGGCAAATACCCTCTGATAGCAGTGTTACTCACCAGACATCGTATTCTGAGGATCTCTGTTATGGTTATACACACTGAAGTAGAGACTAAGCAAAATGTGATTTTATGATATGTTGAAGATCATCAAAGGTCAAAATGAAGCACAAAGAGTTTCAAAGGTTGTCGTATTATTTATCCTCAATAATCCGAATATCAGACAAGTACTGCAAACTCACCTGCTAATCTGTTTTGTATGCCAGCAGATCTGAGAAGATCCAGGTTGACAGCGGGCAGGTATATTTAGACAGTGAGTCATTCCTCCCTGCTCAGCACAGAAACGTGTACGTAATGGAAACAGGAGGGCTTCAGCCCAACAGGCAGCTTTATGAAGTTAAGGTATAACACTGCTTTGATCCAGTAGCTTGTGCATAATTGCCATGTTTACCATCTGACAATAAATTAATTCAAGTGTCGTAGTTATGTCACAAGTATAAAGTGTTGATTATATTTGTGGCTAAGACTAAGGGGCCGTTTACACGAGGACGCTTACAGGTAAAAACGTCAAAATATTGCAACAAAACACCCTATCGTTTATACGAGGACGGCGTTTTGGGGGCTTAAAAACGCAAAAATTTGAAACCGGCCTCCAGAGTGGAAAAGTTGACAACTCTCCGCTGCTACGTTTCCTCTAAACAGCAAAACGCAAAACTTTGCCGAGATCTGACCACGTTGTGTACGCAGTTACGTCACATACGTGCGCCGGTGCTTTGGTTTGCCGGCCGGTACAAGGAAGTAAACAAAGATGTGTGATTATTTCCATCCTTCGTACCTTCAAGCAACTCTGGCAGCTCTATGTACACTACAGGAGTCGTACCACCAAACATGCAGAATCTGTACAGATTCCATTCATGAACATTTACCGCGGCGGAGATCCGAAAAGGGAGACAGTACGCATGCGCGTAGACATGGCGGAGTTTTATCACAGCGCCACCCAGCTGCCTGGCATGCATATCCAATCGAATTCCACACACTACAGAGTCACCGTATATACGCAGATTTCCTTCAAAACCGCTCGTCTAAACATGAAATGACAAGACGCCACTTTTGCGTTTTCTGTTAAGATGGTCCTCGTGTAAACGTAGCCTGAGAGCCAATACTTTCAAGAATTGGTTGTATTATAATCAGTGCAGTCAATGTATTGTCAAAACCATTTACTCTAACCAATAGATAGCATCAAATAGCATTAAACTACAAGCATTAGAGTCTACACCATGACTTATATAGTAGATTTCACTTCACTGTTAGAACTTTTACCTGCTCCACCATTTATCCTCTGAGGACCATAGATGTGTGTTCAAGGTTTCATCCTGAATTGATTTTCTTAGACTTAGCCTGAGGTTAGACGTCTTTTTGAGTGTTTATTATGGACCAGGTTACATTTATTAGAATTCATCTTGCATAGGTTATATTACGCTTGTATAAACACGCGTTTTCTTTAAACTTGAAACCTTTGTTAAGTGTGTCCAGTCAACAATATTTAGTCAAATATGCCTTATATTTCCTCTCATTCAGATGCACCGCTCACAAACTAATCAGTAACATAATGTGACTAATAACGCCCTTCATCCTAACCTGAACCATTCCAATAAGATGCATAATCCAGACCCCTAACACTAGGTCTTAACCCTCAAACAGCCTGTGGAAAGTATGTCAAAGTGAGAAAAGTTCTGGTTTTGTTTAATTTTTTCACTTAAACTGGTTCACATGAAGGCAGTCATTCCAGTAGACACACTATATGTTGACGATGCAATCCATGTCGGCACCAAGATGAATATTATATTTAATTTGTTATGTTGTTGAAAATTGTTCCTTAAATGAAGAAAATTGGATGTGTGCTTCTGAAATTGTCAATTTGTGTAATTTAACAATGAGGTCATCAGTTGGCTTCTGTTCACCTCAACAAATGAGTAATGTAATTTAATTTTTTGATTTTTTTTTTAATAACTTGAGGTAATTTACTGAGAAACTAAAAGATGTAAACAATACATGGGGAAAAACAGTATATAAATGATCATTCATTTTCCCCCACTGATTTTTATCCTTAAATTTAAATACTCTTTGCTTGAATACAGCTTCATTTTAAAAAATGAAGAGTTTGTAGTGCTTTTTACTATAAATCTTTTTTTTAATCATTCTAATCGGTGTGTTTTCTTTTGCCCTTCAGCTCAGCCCAAAATAATTACGTTCCTAGCCAACAAAACTGCATTTTCAGTTATATTTTGACAGGAGACATATTTTCTCCTGGGTCATTTTTATGCGTCATAAATATGTTCATAACAAAGATACCTCTGTCATTTGTTGTGCTGCATGTCTGATGGGATCAGGACTCATCACAGTGACAACCCAGAAATCAGAGGAGTCATTTTGATAAACATGTTGTGTAAGTTTTACCCAAAGCTGTGATGTTGTCCATGATCAAACATACTGAGAATGACCAACTCCACTGTAATTTCACCTGGACAAAGGATGGTCTTTTGGCATTGGGACAATGAAAAAGAGGTTACAGGAGGCTCTAGTGCTTCCATTGGGGTTAAATATGCATATGCAGTTCTTTGTCAGCTAACAAATACGGGGGCAAGTCCTCAACCTTTTTCTTATTGTTCTACGGCCCATTCAGAGGTGGAATTGGGGTTACCCTGTGACAATTCTTACCCATTATAGTCTCAGAAATCTTTTGAGTTATGGTAAATATACACTGACTATGTCTAGGCTAAGAGAAAGGTATTTGGTGCCTAAGTTGTATTTGAAAATGTAAATGAGAATGCAGTTTAGTCGTATAGGAACATAATATTTGAGAGGCAGGGTTACTTTTATAGTGTGTACTGAAGGTTTTTGTATTTAACGTGTGTGCATTTTTAAATTTTTGTGTTTTTTTATTATTTACTTAGTTAATGCAGTGTGTTCTTTACCTTTTCTTTACCAAATCAGCATTAGTGCGCTCAGCTGTTTCTAGTCTAAAGTTCATTTGTCAGATATGAATCTTTGGGTTACAGAGAAATCTATCAGCTGCTCAGACTGAAGGAAACATGAGACTGGAAAAAATGACTGAAACATACGTTGTGTCTTATCATTCCTACCACACACTCCTTTTAAAGGACAAATTATTTTCCACTGTGTTACTTACAGACACATAAAACAGCTACTGCTCGCTGTATTTATTCTGTTGTCATATTGGTAATTCCTTATTTGCTTTTTAGTTTCTTATTAGCTTTGATTTATACAGGAGAATGGAATAAAAAATTTGGGATATCTCAGCTCCTGTTTCTTTGATTTCTTCAACTGTTGTTTATTTTTATTTAATAATCTGTCTCTTGTGAGTCCCTTCCACTTTATAGAAGTGAAATGTGAAATGACCAGAGCATCCTTATGGCTAAATATCACAAAAACACCAGATTTACATTCAAAAATGTTCTACTCAATGTACTGCCGCTCTCTTCTGCAGCACCTTCATCGTGCATTTCCTGAGTTTGCATTCACTTTCCCAAACCTTTGAATTAAATAAGCAGCAGCAGCACACCGTTTAACATTTCACAGTTAAATTTAGTATAGAATATAAATCTGGTGGAAAATAATCAGGAAATGCCATTTCATCGCTAGTTACCAGTGAACACGTTAAAACGCACCAAGTTAAAAGCGGAATTGGAGATGTTGTGACAAACTCAGTGAGAAAAACTGTGGTCTTCTTGGGTAGATTATGGTTTATTTTTAGTCTTGACATTTCACACTTCTAACCACAAATACAGTTTAAATGCTCCGTGTACCCATGAAATGTCTGTTTAAATGCTGCGTTCAGTGTCAGGTTTTCTCATTAAAACTCTTCTGATAATTGTTCCGTGTTCCTTCGCAAGCATTTAAAGCTGCAATAATCCATGAAAAAAGGTCCACTTCTGCTCAAAAAGACTTTTTTTGTCATTGTTGCAACTTGACACTTTATAATTAATCTGCTGATCTTTGACAGTTTTAGACGAGTACTGGGAAGCAACCGATACATGTGTGAAGCCTGCAGCCTGCATTGCACAAACAGAAAGTATTGACTTTCAGAGAAGTATCTAGTACTTAAACTAGTGAAATGAAACATGTTTGCAGTTTTAAAGATTCTGTATTTTTTAGTGATAGGGGAGGCGTGGGTATTATTGCAGAAATTCTGGTCCCAGCTAGGAAATGTAAGACCGGAAATGATTCAAAGTACAGTACTTTCTTAAATGTTCAGACATACATCTTTAAGAATGAGTGCAAAACCTGTTAGTGACAAACCTACGGAGGATTGTCATCTGTCTCTGCAGAGCTTTTATCATTTCGAAGCACTTATTTTAAAGTTCAGGCCTACAGTTCTGCCTTGGTTATCCAGTTTCAAAGTACCTGCACAGCATTCAAGCAGTAGACAGCCGCCCACACTAACTGTGGTTTAGTTCAGGTTACTTCTTGTTAAAAGGGAATTTTTCTTCTCCACTGTCACGGACACTTGCTTCAAAGGAAAAACTGAGTTTCTCACTATAATATTTTTAGGATTTTATCTTACTATTAACGGTGCGCCAATGACATCTTTTATGATTTCATGTTGTATAAATATAACTCAAACGACAGACAAGGTGTCAGACGTTTCCCTCAGTAGTTTCACCTCACAAGCCCACTACATTTACTATAACAGCTTTAAAAGATTTTGCTCTTGATTGCATACAGTACATTGTTTTAAATAGCAGCTTAAACCAGCTGATAGCATTACAAAAACACTGGTTTTCTTCTATAATGTCTGCTACACATGGTATTGGCTCGGTAAAGGTTTGCTCAGCTGGCCATGCCTTTGATTATATTGATGAATTTCCAGGCAGTTTTCATAAATATCTCCTGTTGGCTGCTGCTGTTAGAAGAAAAAAACAAACAAGAAGAGAGCAAAATGTAAATGTAGTGACCATAAAATGCTAATATTTAAGTCTCAAGTGCAAAACAGTAACTCAGATATCTACAGATTGTGTAAAAGTTGTAGCTTCTCAGTGGACAAGATGGAAATGATTATATTTACCGTTTCTGCTATGGTAGACGGCCCGCTATTTCTGTGAAGAAAAGGAATGTTTTGTATTTTTAATATTACAGTGATGTAAAGCCATTAGCACAGCATTAAGTTTTTCAAAAAATGACTGGAGGCAAATGCAACTTACCCTCTCCTCCGTTTGTTGCATCTTATTAGAATGGCCAAACCAATTAAAAAGATCAGGAGACACACAGAAGAAACAGTAGCTATCATCAGAATGTCCCAGTTTTCTGTGCTTTCTGGAAAAGAGAGCAGTTTGTTACTCATTTAACTGCAGGTCTAATATGCAGTTAAATTCAGCTGAGATGGTATGATTATTAGGGCACTGATAATACTGATGATCATTATTTTTACAGGCTGTCTGTCCGTTCTAGTCCTGTGCATGCAACGTGTTTGAGAGAATTTCTGCAAATTTGGCACCAACTTTCTTGTAGACTCGAGGAAGAACTGATTGGATTTTTGTGATCAGAGGTCAAAAGTCAGAAGTCAGGAATTCATTTGCTCATCGTGACAGAATTTCAAACAAAAGTCTAACCGGATAGATAGTAAAAATTGATTAATCAATGCCACTGATATCCCGAAAGTACCCGTGTGACATGATAAGGTTGTTCAAAAACCACTGTAGTTATAGCATGATTCAATGCTCTAACTGCAGTGATGGAAAAACGTTTTCAGACATCCCATGCATTTGTGAAATATTGCATTAACAGTCACTCTTAAACGCATTCTTCAAGTGCAATTTCTTTCAGTACAATCACAGCCATAATACTAAACAAATCCTTAAAAAAGCCATTAAAAAAATTAAAATTGATTGTTTCCATAAAAATAAGAAATTTAGAGTATTGGGTCATTTTTGGAAGAATTTCGTTTTGTTAGTTTTTCTTGTCAAATAAAATCATTTGTATTTGTTTTTGCCTGTCTAGCGCTGTCTAGCAACACAAAATAGATTTGTCCACAAATACTTCATGATAGTATTTGAGGTTGTGTAAAATTTTAAGAGTGTCCGAAAACTTTTTTCCACCACTGTAACATGAATTTGGTTACACTAATATGAGATGAACACTTTGAAACCACATTGATTGTGCAGATCTCCCCGGTTGCTGGGTTGAGGGTGTGTATGAAACATCCACATTTGAGATTTTTTAGCTTCTCTACAATTCTACAGTCTCATTTCGCCGATGCTTTTATCTAAAGCGACGTACATCAGAGAGTAGATACACCAACGCTCTGCACCAACATCCATATTTGAATTATTGTCTGCTATCCCAGCTCCATCAGAATTAGTTTAATTGACCAAGCATGTGAGCACATGCAAGGAGTTTCCTTTAAAGCTTTCACTGTATTTATCACTTGAGTCTGGACAGACATGGATTTAAATTGCAACTTGAGGCGTACAGCTCCGGCGGTGAGGTAGATCTGCATGTAAGCTGTGTCTAGACACTAGATGAATGGGTGTGTTGGAGTTTACAGTATAACATAGTAATTGTGTTGCCTTAAATAATCCGTTCACTTTGTTCCGTGGCCACAGAAAATTCTTGTTTTGCCGTATCATAAAACAAATATAATTGCACACCTCTAATTATCAGACTCCAGGTCTGATCCACGACTCCGCTCTTCGTGGAGACTTCACAAGTGTAGTTTCCCGTGTGATAGATCTGAGCGCTCTCTATGATGAGCGCATACAGCCCATTCTGTAATTTAGACGTTTTCAAGGTCAGGTTGGTAGCTTCTGGACTGATGAACCTTTCCTTAGAGTGAAAGTGAACATGACATCTCCATTCATCGTCCATGTCAGCTGGGTGAACGTGCTCTTAGACTCATTGTTACATTGCAGGGTTACTCTGCTGCCAACCGTTTCTGAAATGGTTTCCCAAGCTGCTTTCCCTTTGGGGGAAAAAAAAGAGAAAAGAATGATTTGCATGTTTGTCACATCCACATTGTCACCATTACAGGAATAGGTTGACTTTTTTCACAAATTCCTCTGTAAATTCTGTGTAAATCCTTCTTCCCTTCAGCTATGTGCTATTGGTTTCAGATCCCTTTTTAATGACGTTGGATTGTGCAATAACACAGACCCACTTGGTTCTTTCAGTTCCACTAGTTGTGGATAAGTTTCTTTTTCCAAGCTAAACAAGTTCACTATGAGAATATATTGCAGGGAGCACCACTGCTACGTCCTGGTCTTAGCATTCCTCAAAAGGGATTGGGATTGGATTAAATATAGGTTGATGCTACAGGTACAGACCCGTACCTGTAGCATCTGTACTAGAGGTACGGACCCGTTAAGGTCACTGAAGAGCTGGTGCCGGTTAACTACTATTTGCTGCACATTACAGGCAGTTTATATGAATGACTTTGACGGCGAACATTGTATAATTTAACCAAAAATACACCGTCTCCTCTCACACTTTAGACATTGCAGTTTTTACGCTTTTAGACGCCGTGTCTAAATTGTTTGAAGTCCAGCTCCTATTAATTAGTTTACCGCGTTCAGTGGTGGAAGCGGCTGACGAACTCCATAGACACTACCTTAAAGATGGTTATGTAAACCAAGCCGGACAACTTTTTTCTTCCTATTGCAGAATAATAATAGGAGCAGCTGAACCGTCCTGCTGTGCTGTGCAGGTCTGGCTTTGCTAAACTCATCCAAAAGTAACGCAGTTCTGATTGCAAGCCTTTCCAACAAACAAAACTATCAGATAAAAACAACCAGTGGTTCACATTTAGCTTGTTTCTGTCTTTACAGACACAAGAGTCACCTAAAATGTGCTAATTTAAGCAGGAAAAAAATGGTCAAACTGTTCCTGTAGCTGTGTCAGAGTGTCGTGTGGATAATTGTTACCTCCTGGCAAGAAGATACAGAAGATACAACATATCAGAGTCAAGGTCCCATTGATGCTCAGTTGTCTAGAAAAGTCGTCCATCCCACCTTAAAACAAAGATAATGTTACGATAAGCATCACTTTTATGTGGGTTTATAGTATTGGTAATTGGTATTTTTGTATACACTGTTCAGAAAAGTAGCACTGAGATTAAAAATCTCAAGTGCTCTGGTCAAGTGTAGACATAAAAAACAGACTGATTAAATATAAAACGTAACACCAAAGAGGACATGGTCAAACTTCACAGCACAACGGGCTTGACAACCTGCATCGGCAGATATTTCCTGTTTTTTTTGGTTTAGTCAAAACCCACAAATACCTCTAAAAATCCCAAAAAACCAAACACCTATTTGTGAAATTAGAATTCATCTTGCGAGTGAGAGTCATGAAGAAGATCACATCATGTTGAAACCGGGTTAGTAGAGTGACTATCGTAGCTTACCAATAGTGAGAATCTCCAGCTCTTCAGTCTTATCTTGTTGTGCGTTCCACCAAGAAATCTGTAAGAATCTCAGTATTTTTACGCAGCAGTCTGTAGAACTTGCACACTGGTGAAGTGGTGAGATTAAACCTGACCAGGAGTGCCTACACGCAGAACTGAAATAGTTTCCATGCAGGAAGTGAGTGTTGCAATGGTGTAGGGGTCTCTGGCCGTGTGCTTGTTTCTTTGAGGTTTGCAGAGGATGTTGTCACATTTAATCTGTTTTACAATGACGGTGTACTGTCGTGGCTTTAGTGCTGTTGGAGTCATTCTGCTGGCAGAGTCACAGCGACAGGCCTTAGATCAGGCAACATGCTCTCATTTTATGTTTCAAGATCGAAAATGCTCAAAGCAACTTTCAGGAAGCTATCAAGTCTTATCTTGAAACTGAATGTTCAGTGGACCTTGCAGCTCACACACCGTCACACAGAAACTGAAAACGTCACCAGAGCCTGAAGAGTGTTGCAGTTCAGTGGAGTTTTCATTTTTCACTCACAACAGTGGCTCCATTGTCACAAGCTGGTTTTGTCAAGCCATCCAAGTGTGTGAAACGCGTAGGATGAAGAATAGAAGCGCAAATGACAGGTCGGTAAATGGCAAAGTTCAGGAATTACACACACACACACACACACACTGTTCACGATAGCCATGTCATCCTGTGACTCCGTGATCTTTCTCACACTTCTTCATTTTCACAATTCATTTGAGGTTTAACTTTTGTCCCAAGGCAGAAACTCAAGACATCTCTGTCACCAGTGACTAATTCAAGTTGAACACCTGCATTTCACATAAAGATAAAACAAACTTAGGTAAACCCAACGCTTGTCAGTTTAATCTGTAAACTACTCGAGCAATCCTCATGACACGTCCCAAAAACTCGTCTGTTGACTCACAAAGAGCATCTGATGTCTTTACAGTTTAGACATATTTGTTTTAGGCTCTGTTTCATCTGGACATAAAATACGTTCACACCCAGAAATGATGGAGCCTGTTCTCAAGCAGGACAGTGTATTTTGCTGCACTTGTGTTGACAGTTGTCTCCGCACACGTGGTTTGGAACTCCTTCTTCACAAATAGCATAAATATTGTTTATCCAGATGTTTGCCTGGGTGCCTTTTGCAGACAGTTTGTTATTGATGTAGGCCGTCTGGATGCGTCATTACCTGTATGACTGGGAATCTTTACAAAAATATTTGCTTTACTTTATCACGCAGTCTTCAGTTTGAGTTTGTTCAAATGCTGCAGGATATCCACTGAAATGTTCTTTTCGGAACAGCTCACAATAAGACGTTTGAACCATCAGAGGACATTACAATCATATGTGAATAAACAAGGGAGCTGCAGACAGGATATTAAAAATGTGGTCTAAATTCAGTTTTCTTCCATAGCAGTTGCTCTTCATAAGAGGTACTCAGCATTCCTCGCACATAACTAACCACACATGGTTTTCTGTATCTGCATAACAAACAGCATCTGTCATTTTCAAACTGTCATACTTTTCAGTTAACTTAACAAAACAAACTGGTTAGATGTTACTGTTGCTGTGGCAATAAAGACTGTAAGTTAATAGGAATCTTAATAAGACTTTTTTGCATGCCAGCATGTTTTGTTGTTGTTCTACCCTCCAGTGCCCAAAAATCCCATTTTAAAATAAAAAGTGGTGATAAAGGCAGTTTTCACCAAGTGATTCGTTATATTACACACATGCATGGATAAATTACGGATATTTCAAATGGTTTCTGTGAAGTCTTACATTGTCGTGAAATATTTCAAATATAAGGCAACATATTTTTAAAGAATATCCAGCTACCCACTTTCCACAGGTTGTTTTTCACACATTGAAATGTGCGGTTGTTTGGACAACAACTTCTAAACATAAAAACCTTAAATTTGTGCTGTTATTTTTCATTGAGTCATTGACTCTTGACAAGCAGAACTCAAACCAAGTTTATGCCAACAGAGTCGGCCCTGAAAATATAAAATATGCCCCTTAAAAAACAAATAATAATACAAACATTTTTCTTAGTTATATTTAAAGAACCGTTTTGAAACTCCAGAATACTGCTGGACTTGGACCAGACTGTCTACCAATCTGTTTGTTTTGTGGTGCAACTTCTCAAACTTGCTCAATCAGTTATGAACTTTGAATCGCCTCGTTGATGAAATGTGCTATATAAATAAATTTGCCTTTGCCTTTATGAAAGTGCAACGAAAATAACTCTCTTTTCACTTTGTGTATTTCATATTAAGAAGTGTTCTTCATGTTTTCTCTTGTACTATTGTGAAATGCAGCTTCCTATAGTTCAGATCATATCGCTAGTTGACTTCTGCATTTTTCATTTTTTGTTCATGTGATCAAAGATGGAACTTTTTGGGGTTTTTTTTCTTGTAATACCCCTCATGTTATTTTCCAAATTACTGTATGTAATAATGCCATACTACATATTCATATTTGAACAGCCAGGCTATAGAATTTCCTTTTACACTGCTGCCCCTTAGTGGTCATACCAATCCTCACAGCCTTTTCAACTATTCTTAAAGCAATAATCTTCATAACTGTGCTTTACCTTATACTGTTTGAATAAATAGTTACCTGTATCTGTTCTTTTTAACTAATAAACTTCTATGTTTTGAGAAGCAAATTTTTTGACTGTCGGCCTTCAAAGCTGAGTTTTCACAGTCCTCCAGTGTTTACATGACCTTCCTCCTACTGTCCAATGTTGTGAAGAATAGGTTAAATGTGAACTAACTTCCCCTCAATGCAAATGAAACCACTTCTCTTTGCTCTAGTTCAGTTCGTGAGAGATTTCCGCCCCCCGTGTGACTCTAGAAGAGTAAATATTATCAGTGGTGGTGTGTCTCATGCCGAATCTGAATTCCTAAATATATATAGAAACATATTTCGAGAAGTAAATGTAGTTTAGTAGAAGTCAGTGCTGTAATTTTTATGTAAGGCATCCTTCTATGTTTAAATTTATATACCGTATTTAATGCAGAACGAAAATACAAATATTATCTGTAGGCTCGGTGCCTTTTTGAAAAATGTCCTACCTCTGTTAAAGTAATATACTTTGCCATGTTTTGTTTTGTTTAGTTATGTAAATGTTTGTGCTCCAAACGAAAAATGGTCGTGAGCCTGAAATTAATAATAAATGAAAATGAAAATGAAATGAAATAAAATAACTAGATACAAATGCCCTAGTACCGGGGTGTCAAACATGTGGGCCGCAGGCCAAAACCGGCCCACCAGGTTTTGGTCCGATCCAGCACGAGGGACGATTTTTGTAAAGTGTAAAAATTACAAAGAAGACATTAACTGCAAATTGTACATTTGTATAACTATAAATTTAAAACAATTTCTAGACCATGACAAGTTTTGATCATAAAGTGAAATATGAGACTGCACATTGTTCTTTTGTTATTTTGTCTCATTTTAGTAATATTGTCTTTTTTTAGTTGTTTTTTGACATTCTTTGTCTGACTTTTGTCAATTGTCTCACATTTTTTGTCGTTTTGTTTCCTTTTTGTCTCGCTTGCGTTTTTTGTCTACTTTTTGTTATTTTGTTTCTTTTTTTTGTCATTTTTTGTCTCATTTGTGTTCATTTTTTGTCACTTTGTAACTTTTTTGTCAATTTTCTTGCTTAATTTTTAATATTGGGTCTTGTTTTGTTGTTTTTTGTCTTTTTTTCGTCAGAATTGACTTTTCTGCACTAAAACAAAGGGAAACGTTTGGAGTTGTGGTGATAAGATAAGATAAGATAATCTTTATTACGCCCCATGTCAGGGAAAATTTCCCATGTTACAGCATACAGTAAGAGCAACAATAAACAACAATATAGTTATAATCATACTAATATTTACAATATGCACAAGAGTGAAGGATGGAAAAAGTGGCTTATGGAATAATGTAGAGTGCAAGAAAATTCAAATAGTGCAAGAACTGTGCAGATTATGTGACAAAGGATGATGTGAGATATAGCTTATTATGCTGTGATTTTAATGCTCCAGCCCACTTGGGACAAATTGGGCTGAATGTGGCCCCTGAACTAAGATGAGTTTGACACCCCGGCTCTAGTAATACAATTGTTCTTCCTTTTTCTTCTACTTTACTCCACTACATTCATCTGATAAATTTATTGTCAGATTAATACCAGGAGATATAATCAAGAAATAAATGATGAATCACAGGTTAAGATACGACTTTATTGATCAACAAATGGAAATTCACAAGCTTCACTAAAATATATGAATTTGTTTAACAGCTCCATCTTGAACAACTGCAACAAGTCAATAATTACAATTTCGTAAAGTCATGTAAATTATTCTGAAAAGGATCCTTCTTCATCATGCATGCTTTTACTTCTTCAGGTACTTGTTAAAGCTAATACTTCTGGAAGATGTCATGAATGCATGACTTTCACTTGTAATAAAAAGTGTACTTCTGCTTTGTGGTAGAGCAAATTTGGCTTAAAATATCTAACTATATCTGGTAAAAGTATAAAGATTAAAAATTAAAGCTTGAAAATAGTTGAATTAGGATGAAGAAATAGTAGCAAAGACTTCTGGACATCTATTCTGATAAATTACTAGTTTAAATAAAAGCAGCATTTGAGTAAATGTTCATATAAATGTCCAAGCTTCTTCTTAAACATAGATCATGATGGACCTTCATGAGCTGTTTTACCCTGTGTGTGTGTCTGGGTGTATGTGTGTGTGGGTTGTTTTTGGGGGTTTTTTTTGCAGAGAAATAGCGACACGACACTTCTTGACCACGTGTGACTTTTTATTGCGTTGCTTCACATTCCAAAAGAAGATACTGCCACACATCTATCAGCAAAGAAGACTACAAGTTAGTAAAAAGGGTTTTTTTTTCTTTCCAAAGATTAATCATGTCTTCTTACAAACATACAGGCAATGCAACGTAAAATCGTAAAATACAAAAATCATACATTACCAGTCATACTGATGTACAAAAGGCCCAGCATCATGCTGTGATCATAACATCTTGTTTTATGCTGTTTAGAAACTTGGATGTTTGACTGAAGGCTCAGACTCCACTGCATGGGTTTAGAGGAGATGAGGAGATCGTGGGGGTCACAAAGGGGTCAAAGTTGTCTCCTCTCTCCGAATTTTTCTCTGGAGCTGTTTGATCATTTCCCCCCCAAAAAAAACCAAGACTGTGAGGTGTCTGACACGTAGGCACATGTCTGAGCGTACATTGTGTGAGTGTGTTCATCCCCACAAAACGCCCGACTTCAGGCACAGATGTCTTAACATTAAACTGTCATGTTAATGCTCGTTATTTAGCTGCGTCACAGAAACACGGTCTTATGTGTGGGTGGGTCTGTGTGGATGTGCCGAGAAGTCGCAGACAGAAATGAAATTATTAATTTAAAAAAAAACAAAAAACACATCAAGTAGGTCACATAGGTCCCAGAGCCATATAAACACTTGCTACAATCTTACAACATTTGAGAATTCACATTTACAGATAAGGCACAGGAGATCGTACAGTGGCAACGGTTTGACTAAACAAAGCCAGAGAATGTGTTAAGAAGATTTGCGATGAACCCAAGACATCATTTCAGGCTTAGTGCATTTGGTATTTAAATATTTGATCATGATTTGCAAAGAAAAGTATCACCTTTACTCAGATAGATGCACAATACTGCTGCATGGGCTTTTCCTGTCTTTACTTTATGGGGTTTGTGGGATTAAATTTATAATATGATCACAATTAAAACTTTTGTGTTTCCTCTAGACAACAGAATAACTAAAAACAGCCATTTTGCATGTTATGTACATTATTAGACATGCGATGGGGCGTTATGTACAGCGGGATTCGCCTCTGGTTGTTTGTTTCTCTCTGATTTTGTAAGCACGCTTCAACTATCGTATTTTCTTGTGGGGAAAGGATCTACTATGGTTGCATAAAATCAAGCAGAAAGACTTTATTCACAGCCAGGTCAAGGATGCTTGTTTTCATTGATGAGCACGGTTTCTTTTATTGTCTCGCCTCCAACAATACTTTGTGCTGATGGTGCATGATCTTTATCGCCCGGACGCCTGTTTGTACAGCACGAAAAGAGAGGATTTGGCCTGAGGTCGCTACTATAGTTCATTCTCTGATAGAGCAAAACGAGCCCTATTCTCTTCCATGGACAGCTGATATCACAGTACATGGTTTCCTTTACGGCTACATAATATAAGCAAATCTAAAATGAAAAGAATCACATTGAAAAAGACATTCAACATGTGGTCTTTTTTTTGTAGGTGGTTTGTTTTTCCTCACTAACTCAGTTCTGGCTCTGCTACCTGGTATATAAACACGAAAAGGAGAGAAATGCTCCGAAATTGATGCACATCTCTCTTCACTTGAAAGAATCCTGTGTAAATGGATGCATAGATGAGGTGTTGTGAGAGTTAAAGGCCTTGCACAGAGTCGAGAACTCTGAATGTGGAATAGAGTAATGCTCTTCTCAACCTGAAATTGGACTTTTCTTCTCCTTTTCAAAGAGCTGGATACCTGTAAATGTACTGGCACATGCGTATTTTCTAATGGAGAGCCCTTTCACCGGCAAGGCTGGCAGCCACATGCTGCATTTGGGAGTAAAAATCAGTGCCTAACTACAGCGAAAGTACTGATTTGCAGACACACGAGTAAATTATAACTCTGTCTCCCCCTGTCGACTCAAACCCCATGTAAAAATGTCTATTCCTCCATTGTATATGATTATAACTCTTTCAATAGAAAAGATGTTTCTAAAAATTGAACATGAATTTTCATCAAGTAAAAACATTTCCCCCTTGCATGTGTCCTTTCCATATTTTTTTTAAAATATAAGAACACACTTAATAAAAAATACTACTCCTCTCCTCTTTAACGTCTACTTTTTATGATATTTCATATTTATCACAAACACTCAGATTTTTATGTAGCTTGGTAGAATTCTCACCTGTGTCTTAAAGGTTTTGTATTCTATCCCTGTTGATTTTGCTTTTAGTTTGTTGACCTGCCTGTTCAAGAGTATGCATTGTCTTGAGTGAGGTGTGTGTGCTCTCTCTTGTGTTGAACATTTGGTGTGTGCAGGTGTACATGTGCTTTGCTCTCACAGGTTCATACGGTGAGATCGTCTGACCTGGCCCTGCTGCTGGCTTTGCTCAGTCGGCTCAGCGGTCTGGTGTCTTCTATCGTATCCGCGGCCTCCATCCCTGCCTCCGCTGGAGGTATCGCCTCCTCGTTCACTGCCTCCTCCACCTGCACATCCTCATCCACAACTTCCTCCAACTTCTCCGCTTCCACCTCTGGCGGCTGCACCTCCTCGACTTCCTCCTCATGTAATGTCACCCCCGCCGTCTCAGTGGTCTGGGCATAGGAGGGCAGAGTCTCGTCGTACACCTTAGAGATGTCCTCCATTGGCATCACCTCCTCTGCCTTCTCCTCCAGCCCTTGGAAGGGTGGAGCCCCTCTGCCGGCCTCCATGCCAACCTCGGCCAGTGGGTAGAGGTGAGTCACGGGAGCTTTCTCCTCCTCCAGCAACTTGTAACCTTTTGCTCTCTGCAGAGACGGCATAGCCAGGGAGGGCAGGCTCTTTGCTTGTAGCGGCAGAGGGGCCGATCCCTCACCTTGGGAAGGGGCTGGAGCTGGGGCTGGCTTGCGAAAGACAAAGCGAATCTTCTTCAGGCCCAAGTGGCTGATCTCCACAAAGTTGAGGAACAGTGAGACGCAGGCGACAGCCAACATGAAGATGATGAAGACAGTCTTCTCTGTGGGGCGAGACACAAAGCAGTCCACCGTGTTGGGGCAGGGCCAACGGCTGCATTTGTACAGCGGCAGGATGCGGAAGCCGTATAGGAAGTATTGACCCACTACAAAGCCCACCTCGAACAGTGTCTTGAAGATGATGTGGCAGATGTAGGTCCTCAGCAGGGTTCCCTCCAGCCGGAACTTCTTGCTTCCTTTCGTGCTGGTCTCCTTAGTGGTGCGGACGCTTCCCTGGTCAGGTGCCAGAGGGAGACGCTCCTCGCTCAGCTCCTGTTGACGGGTAAGTTCTGCCTCCTCGCGCTCTTTACGTTTCTCCTCCATGTGGACATGGTGCACGGCGTGGCCCACGTACACCAGAGACGGCGTGGACACGAAGATGATCTGCAGCACCCACAGGCGGATGTGGGAGATGGGGAAGGCCTCGTCGTAGCACACGTTCTCACATCCAGGCTGCTGCGTGTTGCAGACGTAGTCAGACTGCTCATCGCCCCACACAAACTCTGCCGCTGTGCCCAGGATGAGGATACGGAAGATGAAGAGCACCGTGAGCCACACCCGGCCGATCACCGTAGAGTGCTCGTTGACTTCCTCTAAAATATTACCCAGAAAGCTCCAGTCACCCATGATCGGTCCGTAGCACTGCAGAATGAAGGGTGGGGTAGGGAGGGACACGAAGGGTGCAGACGGACAGGGAGGGTGGGGTAGGCAGGAACAACAAGGGGAGGGGAACAGAGAGTGCCAAAAGTAAGCTATGCAAAAGAGCAAAACTCAAACTTTAGAATCTTTGAAAAACAAACCTAAGCCATAATTTCACCCTGCTGCGTTTGTTTCTAATAGAAAATCTGACGACTTTGAAACTTCAAAAGAGCTGAGCACGTGTTCCGAGTCTGTACGATGAATATTAAAAACTAAATCAGCAAAATGTCCCCCGTTATTAAAGTAAAACTCAAGGTATTCATTTAACTGTACTGATAGCTTCTTTTTGTTCCAGTAAACCATCACTGTTAACGATTGTAAATGAACGCTAAAATATTTTTTGCTCGAGGTCTCAAAACTAGCACACCACACCTCTAATAAAGCCAATAAAAGGAAGATCAATAAGTAGCTTAAAGTTCCCTCTTCTGTATGATAGAGCATAAATGTAATCAAATGGGCAACTTGCCACAGCTGCGGCTCCAGCGAAGTTGAGTCCTGTCCCGTTCTCTTGGCACCCGGCAGGGAAAAGTGAACTTTTTTCTGCCCTCTTTCCCACCTAAAGCCCTGTCCTTGTCGCCCCACTGAGCAGATGTGAATGAATCGGCTCTGATGGTTGGTTTTTAGTTTGCTGCAATATTTAAGCTTGGAGCCAGACGGCCTTTATGTGCCGGGCGACGTGTGGTGACGCAGGAGACAATAGGATCAACAAAGCCAGAGCGGGGATGTATGGGAGCAGGCCTCAGGCTCCCACACCAACATGGACACTGTACTGCCAGGGCACCGGGTCCACAAGAGCAGTCGAGCTCCATGCATGCAACTTCCTCGCACATACATTCCGCATATAGAAGCACAGATACAGTAGATGAAACAACAACAGCAGCATGTGCCTCTGGCTGTGCTGCCATGACCGGCATTAGAGCACAGAGGCAGGTCAGGATGAAGGAGAGTTTGTGTCCTCGTGCTGTAAAACTGGACGCTGTTGTTTATACTATTCAGTAAAGAAAGGATTAGGTCCATTTCAAGCACTTGTAAAGGTCTTAATACAATAGATACATCCACGCTGAGACTTGGAAATTATGGTTTGATTGGGAGAGATGTTCTTTGTCATTGTATTTAACTAAATGAATGACCTTTAATACTGTCAGGCATGCAGCTTTGTTCATTCTGCATGGGCTTTACAAGAAACAACAAATCCAGGTCCAGAATGCGATGCATACATTTTCAAACAATGGATCACTACAAAATAAAATCCCAAATTCTGAATGATTTTTACATTTGTGAAATATAAAAAAATATATATATATACTGGAAAAATCGGAGTAAGTATTAACTAAACAGTCCGTCTTATTTTTTCTTTTGTTTTTTTAGATAAAATAAGCAAAAATTAAGCACTCCAAAATTTCATAGATGTTGAACCATTTAATCAAAAATTACCAACTGTGTGCAGGACAAAAAAAATCATTGATATGCTCTCATAAATCACACAGCTCACATATTCAATTTTCCTCTTTACTATTTTTGAATCTGCAGTTTCCAATAGCCAAAAAACAGAATTTCTTAACAGTGCAACTAAATTTGGCGTGATTAAAGGCACATTTAGTTTAATATCCATATATGTCCTTAATTCTGCACTGCAAACCTTCACTAATATTAAATGTTCACTTTAAAATCAATATGGTTACAAAGGGTGATTTTTCACAAAGTAGAATGTGTTTACCTCTGTGTGTGCATATCATCATATCTGTGTCACTAACTGGAATGTGAAGAATGTGAGCCACTGAACAGGACACTGAAATGTCCCTATTACGGTGGTTAGTCAAACTTTCCCGGATCAGAGAAGAAAAACATTCATTCTTTGATGTCGGAATAACTCCACAGATGTTTGAACAGAAGCTGCTGCAGTGCCCAAAGGGGTTTGTTTCCACTGTCTAAATACAGTGATCCCTACAAAGGATGTGAGCAGATAAACCATAATGTTATTATTTTATATATGTTTCAAATGAGTTTAGAGGAAATATCTAAGCAGTCTCGATGGCTGAGTGTAGTGTCAAAACATTTAAACAAGGAGTACCTGTGATGAAGAAAAAGGCACACGCAGAAAGAGCAGCAGCAGATGGAACTGCATAAAACTGAGAAAAAATCAAGAAAAATGGAATTCACTGAACCCAAGACCATTTGAAACACCATCAAAGATAGAGTGGTACATTAGAAAGCTTATACTGAAAGAATCACGGAAAGAATAACACCCAGACTGCATTAATGGCAAAATAAATACAAGTGAAGCTGTATTTATCGGTGGAACCATGGACCCTAAAGTGTACAGCCAAAAAAAATAGAAGCGACAGAAATGGATTTTTCTTCTGGATATCGATCCAAAGTATACCAGCCGCCTGATGAAGAAATATTTTGTCCCGGGAAAAAAAAAAATCTGACTGAAAGTCTTAGAGTTTCCAATGTTCCAGAGTTCTAACATTAATCCTACAGAGCAGCTCTGCAATCTGAAGGATGTAAAACTACCGACTAAAACAATGTAACTCTGATCTTTAGCAAAGCCGCCATTTGGTATCCAAATACTCCAGTGTCTTTAGTGTGAACTGATACGTATTTAGCATTTAAAACCTTGCAGATTTATTTTTTGTAAATATTTTACATGTAAAATTTACTTGTGCCATTTTCCTATCTAATTTGTTACCTAATGCAATGAAATGCATGCATTTAAAAGTGTGGCTGCAGCATCAAAATACCTTTTAAAATCTCTGTATCTTCATTTGCCATCATAACTTATAGTTTGCACAACTACAGTCACTGGCTTGATAAGCCCATTTATGACTATAAATGATAACTAAAATGCCTGCTTAATGATGGGACATGGTGGCATGTTTAATCTGTTCAACATTAAGCTTTGATATCTTTAAACAAATGGTCTAAACACAAAGACATGAACGCACAATAGCACAGCAGTATTACTTCCTGATGATTTTATAATGCAGTCTAATATTTTATAATGCTGTTTTTTTATTGTAGTTACAACTGATATGGTAAATTATCATTGATTAATATAATATAATTTGCATATAATAACAGTTAATACTTTTTAGAAATACACATGTTAGTACTTTTTGACCGAACGGTAATATTTGTATATTATTTATAATAAAGGTTTGCTTTTTGCTAAAACAGAAAAATGACACAAAATCAATCTCACATTGATGCTTCCAGTC
The DNA here is from genome assembly GCF_021347895.1 of Acanthochromis polyacanthus. NCBI lineage: Eukaryota > Metazoa > Chordata > Actinopteri > Pomacentridae > Acanthochromis > Acanthochromis polyacanthus. The sequence goes on along the minus strand of NC_067126.1, from coordinate 34,054,262 downwards.
TTCATCATCCTCAACATTTGAAAAAAAAAACTGGTGTCATTTTTCAAAATGATTTATAAAAATCAAAAGTTGCAACATCATTTTTTGTTCAACTTGGAAAATGGGAATCAGAACTTTCTGCTCAGCTAATCTTGCTTTTAACATTAACATGTGATGTTATTCAAGTTATAAAAAAAAAAAGTTTTCCTGCATCCATATGTTTCTATATGCATCTATCAGCAAATGGAAACAGGACGTTCTACACACTACACATTGTGTAGAGCAGCAGAACCAAGCCACTAGGACCTGCTGCGTGTCAACAATGAGATTTCTTTGTGCCAACATTTTAATACTTTTAACATAAACCCCACTTGGACTTTGGAGAGGTTTATTTGAAGAAAGCTTTTGTTTGCCTGCTATCTAAACTGTTGAAAACTTGCTCTCTTGGTAAGTCACTGATGCACCAAATTAAAGGAAGGAGCCAAACAATTACATGGCAGTCAGAAACTGTTTATTTGCAGTTAAACAACTCATTTCCCTCTTCACAATCAGATTTCCAGGTTCCACAACTGTTGTGTATTCCCAGGACCCAATGAAATGTTTCTGAAAATTAAATTTTCCTTGAAGGTCTCTATGGCTTCATTAGTGCTGTTTCTTGAAGCTGTTTTGCTTTAATTTATTTAAAGAACTAGAAGAAAATAGTAATAATTTTTAGTTTATGAGTCAAAGAATAAAGACAGAGATGCAGCTTAATTGATTAGTTATTTGTTCAACTATTTTTATTGATTCTGCTTATGGTATAACATAATTAATTTCGTGCTAGAAGGTCACATGTTAGACATACAGCTGTCAAAATTCGCTAATCATTCATCCGTAGAAGTCATCACTCCTTTTATGGATGTGTCTCTACTCTCCCCATATTACAGCCGGCCTTCACCGTCTCTCAGCCAATAGCGTTCACAGTTCAAAGTGACATCACTGGGCTTATGAACCACCTCTGTGCTCTCTGATCTGATGGTTGATGGGAGATTTGGCCTCTGAAATGAGCTTCACGAATGAATGATGTAATGAACCAGTGTTTAAACGCCCCAAAATCCTTTAGCGAGTTTCACGCTGACTGTTAGGGCATTCTGAATGGATAGATACACCTAATCGCCATATATCCAGGAGCCATGATATCTTCTGAAATAAAACCATCCTCAAAAAAACCCCAAACACTCGTTCTCATCTGGGCCCTGAATGATTTTGGGTGCAGCGCGTTGTGTTGAAATATGGAAGCCATGTTGGGAGCTGTGTGGAGGTATGAGGGTGTATCCACTGAGCTGGGGGACCAGGGGACTCCCTTTAAAGAGCTGTGTGTTGGTATAGTGGACGCTTGCATGCTAAGCCCTACGGTGGGCCCGTGAATGGCACCGGGATTTCACACAAAGACATGATGTCATGATGCAGGGCGCGGACTCTTTTGAGCGCGTGCAGTGAGGCATGAGGCCAGATTAGACCTCCGAAGCATGGCACCAACTGGCCGTTAATCAGAATGCTAACACGCTAACAAACATATCGTACGGCAATCTGCCTACAGCGCTATGGTGCCACGTGCTTCCTGCTCGCAGGGTCTTTTCGAGACAGGAAGTAACAGAAATCTTACTTTTGTAACGGCCTTATCAATGTGATGCAATTTAAGACGTCTGTTTCATGTAACAATACGCATTATGTGATTCTAAGACTGGCTGGCAGGGGGGTGGTTTGATTTGGCCTTCTTGTTACCCCTCACACAATGAACATCTCCACCACTCCCTGAGGAAAACACAGAAGTAGTTCAATGTGCTGAAAACACTTAAAATTAATGTACCATATAGAATAAGTCTGGAAAGGGTCCTTGTCTAAACATATGCCTATGCCTTGATCTATCATGAAAGCAGAAGGTAGCTCCTGATAGCGTTTCTCTGCTTCTGGTTTGGCCTCATGCTACACAGCAGAGAAAGTGCACCTTCTGAACTGCAAGCAAGCAGGTAAACTTCTTTATAAAGCCAAAAGGGGTTTCTTTACAAGAGTTCTTTGCTAGATGAAGAGATGGAGGAGAAATGTGATAAACTGACAGAGAACACAGCATCAAATTTATTGCTTCAGGGTCGAGATATAATTGTGAGACTTTTTGTAACATAGTTGACAGGTATCTCAGTAGACATTTTTGTTGTTTTCAGGCCTAAAATCAACATGGCCGCCTATAACCAAACACCACATGGCATTTTACAGAAGGATTCTTGTAAATATTATATATACAATTGAGTAAAATTGAAATTGAAAGTTATTTATAACGATGTTGTACTAACACTGTCGAAATTCCATAAATCCACACTTGACTCACACACTACTTTATATAAATAACTCAGAAAGCCTTGGAGTCTTTCAGTCTTTTCTTCAGGAGGAAATGGCATCATGTGGAGCAGGTCATGTGATCTGGAATTAACAAACTTCATTTAGAGGTGTTTCTGTAATGGGCAACTCAGTTGAAAGTGACTTCTCGGACACAGATACAATTTGTCTTTTTCAACATAAAATTTGATATATTGCCAAAAAAGAAATACCTGTCACAATTATCTCAAGTTAATAAAAAGAACACACTTTTGAATAAGCTAATTTTATTATTGTTTAGCTAATCAGAAGGTGGTTGTTATTAAATTGTGATGGTTATTTAGTTGACATTTTAGTGATAGCCAGTCATTTTTAATAATAACTGATTGTTTCCATAACATAGCACTTGAGTAAATGTACTTAGATGTTTCCCACCATTGTGTACCACCCCCACAATACAAAATCGGACTTAAAGAGACAAGACAGGTCAAATTTTGTCATTTTCTTATTGGCCCCTGGGGGAAAAAAAAAAACCCTGACATTTACACAGCATAACTGAATCATCCCATCCTCATTCTTTAATATAAAATCCTGCTTCTGCTCGACTCCTTTGCTGAGACCTCAAAGTTTCACAAGCAGACAGAAATGCTGATGTTACGAAACAGAACAGTCTTCATGAATTACACACTTTAAACTTGATTTGAATAATCTATTGAAACTGATAGGGGGCATCCTTTACCCAACAGAGAGTTTCCCAACACCAGCCTGATGTCCTCTAATGGAAGGAATGTTCAGTCACTCCATACAACGGAGAATGAGACTGAAAGACTGAGATTATTGAAGTCAGAATAATTTTTCGCCTGTCCTGAAAGTTACATTCACACGTTTATTCTCTGAGCGGAGGGCAGAGCTTAAGGAAGATCCTACAGCATCAGCAATGTAGTTATTACTGCCGGGCACGTGATACAGAAACTGGCATCATCATGTTTAGCTTTTTCATTTCTCTATAGTTGTTGCTTTTTCTTGTAATTTTGGCAAAATTAAAGTCTTGCTGTGAAGGTAAATGTGTTGTAAAATACCTGTATTAATAAAAGTAAATGAATAAATAAATTAAGGACATGTGAATCTGCCCCATAACATGAATTCTTCAATTAAAATGTAACAAAATCAATTAATAATTCACATTATATTGTGTCAAATTTATATTTGTTTGGCAACAGAACTCACATCCATCAAAATCATTATGAATTTACTTTGTTTTATTTTATTTTAAAGAATTCATATTCAACTACAGCCAGTTAATGTCAAAAAGTCAATTTAATTTGTGTGATATAAAGTACATTATTCTATGTCATATTCATTTGGCAACAGAATTCCCATTCATCACTGAGAATTTTTCTCAAAATAAAGCAGGAAAAATGATTATTATAATGACAGAATGAGAAAAGAAAACCACATTAATCTGTACAAATTAGATTTTTTTTTTAAATGGAAGTTTACTGTACAGAAATTAAATTTTAATTAAACTGACTATCAAACAATTTATAAATCTAAATTATTGTAGCCTCCATATCCGGCTTGCATGCAAGGATTATTATTAATAAATAGACTAAAGTAGCATTCATTTAATGTAATACTGGGCTACTTTCACCTAATAATCATCTGGTAATTTTTTTGAAGAAAAAAGCAGGAAAATAATTATTATAATGACAGAATGAGAAGGAAAAGCACACTCATCTGTATATATTCAAATTAGAATTAAAAAAATAAGTTTACAAAGATTAAATTTTAAATTTTAACTAAACTGACAGTCAAACAATTTAGAATCAAAATTATTGTAGTCTCCATATCAGGCTTGCATGCAAAGATAATTAATAAATAAATAAAGAAGCATTCATTTTAAATGCAGGATTTTTAATGTTACTGGGATACTTTTACCTATAAATCAAATATTAAAGACAATATTCCAGCATATAATATTCATAGTAAAATCATCAATTTGCCATTCTGCAAAACTGAGTTGATCACACAGCATTTTTGAAGAAAACCAGGTATTTCCATTATAATAGGTTGTCTTTTTCTCACTTCTTTACTCACATGAACTCCACATGAATCTTCTGTGTCATACGTATATTCACATACACAGAGGAAGCATTCACAGCGGGTTTAAAGAGATGGTGTCAGCGATGCCCTTCACAGATACAGCGTGACCTGGGGCAGCGCTGAGTCCCATGACATAGCACAACACTAAGACCTCAATGGCGTCAGGCTTACGTTTAAAGACAGAGACAAACGTGTTTCTGAACTTGTTTGTTTAGTGTGCAACCATAAGTCCGGACATATTTGTGCAAATGGTTGTGAGCTTCATTTTTCTTTTGTGTTTGGTGACTAGCGCTCAGTGACAAAGCATTCGTTTTTCTTTCTTTCTTTTTCATGAGTCATCTGTTTGGAGTCACTTCTTTTGTTTAAATAGAGCCATTAGCCTTCAAGATACCAACGTTTTACCGGCAACTTTTTTGTATTGCTGCCACTTTAAACGCATATCTTTCTCACTTTCAGGTGTGAATTCTTTCAAGGAAATTTCTCATTTCCTTTGAGAGGAAGCTGCCGTTTCTTTCCTGCAATGGTGAGAAACTGCGAAGCCATTCACAAAGGCATTAAAAATTCCCTGAGTAAACACTGGTGACACGGTGGCCACTCGATTCATTAGCCAACGGAAACCGGTGAGAAGATTGATAAAGGCTGCAGTCTAGGAGCATGACCCAATGATCTCAAACTGAGGCCAAAACGTATACCAGACAGTCAGTTTGAGTTTATATGTGCTCATTCATGGTGATAAATTCAAGGAACATAAAAATTCTTTGTGAGGTTTTAGGCCACAACCTGCTGCCCAGACAGCTTCGATGAGCCTCGGCATTGATTCGCCAAATCTTTTAAAGGACGGACCATTATTCTTCCAGAAGATACTCCTTCTTTTGACGTTTTGATGATGTAGTAGAAATCTCTTTCTAATTACCTGTTCCCATGGCACGCAATTTTTGTCATGTGCAATCGACAGCAAATTAGAACTACAGCTGCCACTGGGTGCATGAAATATGTCAGAACTTAAAAATGTTGGATTCATTCTCTTTGGGGTCAGTGATTAGCCAAACCAAAATTTGGTGTCAGCAGCTCTACATCCAATCTAAACATACAATATGGCACCTTAAGTATTGGTTTATGTATCTGAGCAGTTATCATGCTAAAGAAGTCTGACAAAGGGGATAAGTGAATGGAGGACGACTAGATAGATAGATAGATAGATAGATAGAGATAGATAGATAGATAGATAGATAGATAGATATTTTATTAATCCCGAGGGAAATTCAAGAACTACCAACAAACAACTAGCATTTCCTAATGGTGCTGTTTGCCATGTATGAACATACAAACTGACAACCCGCTTCCAAATAACAGCTGTGAAGATACCAGTAAATATTCATCAATATTCATTTGTGCTGCAAAAGGGACATCATCAAAGAAAATTTTCATTTAAGTGTGAACAGTTTTGGAGCGTTAGAGTCAGGATGAGAGATTATTTGTCTGCGTTTTCTGTGACACATGCAGTGAAACTGTCCTCGTCAGTCCAAAATGTTCCATAGTGTTTAGCTGGGTTGAGATCTGTGGACTGCGAAGGCCACAATGCATTTGTTTCCATAATTTTCGCATACTCATCAAACTTTCACTAACTCCTTCGTGCCCTTTGGATGAGGACGTTGTCATCCTGGAAGACACCACTCCCATCAGGATAGAAAGTTTTCATCACAGGATAAAGGTGATCGCTCAGAACAACTTTGTACTGATTAGCAATGACAATTCCCTTTAAGGGGACAAGTGGGCCTAAACCATGCCAGCAAAATGCCCCCCATAGCAGAACAGAGTCACCCAATGCCCTCACTGCAGGGGTGAGGCATTTGGGGTCTCTTAGTTTACACCACATGTCCCCCCACTTTTTGGGAAAGATGATGAAGGACAATATCAGTGATTACTACATCTCTGTGGGAACTCAAACATGTGCATTCATGTGCTCCTAATTCCACTAAGTCACAAGCATCATGGACATGAAATATGTGCTGCCCTATACCCTGTTCACTGCTGTCTTCCCAATAGATCTGGATGCACATGTCACTTTAGTCACTGTACATGTTCATAGAGTTCCAGCTGAGACACCTATGACTGAAGCTCCCTGCCACTGTGGCCTCAACAACCGTCTTTCAAAGTAACTTACTCCCTTTTGCCATGTTACGACATGATCACAATCAGTGGGCATGTAATCATGCATTCAATGTGTCTCCTACTCATTTATTCTGGTTTATACTTTTATTGTTGAGCCAACCTCTGTATATATGAACAAAAAACATACGCACAGATGCCCACACATAAGCTACATGAATTCACACACGCACACATGGCCCTACAACATGTGTCACGTCTGGTTCTGAGCCATAGTATTGTGTTTTTTGAGGGCTGAGCTCTTGTCGCCCAGCTGGACTTGGGTTCTGCCATTGTGTTTGGGAGGTCAGATTTGTTGAATTTGGACCAGTCCGCTCTCCTCCGTGTGCTCAGCGACCCACACAGTCTCATGGGGCAGCCTGGAAGTGCATAACCAGACCTGCTAGACACACTTTACTACAGGAACTGGCAAACAAAAACACTCACATGAATAAAATTTCGAGCAATAAGAAAGTAAAATGCGTCATTACTTTCGGCAAAGTAGCGGTCAAAATTAATAGTTTGTTTCTCTGTAAATATTTTTCACCGGTTATTGTATGAGGTTTGTTGGAGGTTTTACTACAATTGATCGCTGGTAAGATTACAAAAGAGAGCTGTGTGTTTAAATGGTGGAGAAGACTGGACTGTTTGGACTCACTAACCTGCATTTGTGATAAGGTTTCCCTTTCCATGTCCTGTTAGAGCACCAGCAAACACCACCCTCCTGTTTCTGTGAGGGGGCTGTGCTGTTAAAGGGGCCACTGCTTTCTCAGGTCGGTATGTCTGGTGCTAAGTATTTGTGATTTGGTGAAGACACTGTAAAGCATGCAAAGTCACTCTCGGATACCCTGTTGTCACCATTGCTGGAAAAAAAAAACAAACTGGCAGAACTTTTGGTACAAGTGCCTGATTTTGTGATAGCATCCCCCATGTGCCACTATTTAGTGCAACATCTTACATTGCTGCAGTTTAGTATAATTGTCTTAAAATGTGTCATAGCACCTCTATAGTTCTGATTCAGATTTGTTTTAATAAAATACAATTTTAATTGTATTGGTAATCTGATGATGCACAATAGCAGGGATTTGTGAGCAAAAACATGATTGGCAACAAAGTCATCAAATTAGCATGACATGATAATCCACAGTTCATGTCTATACAGTTAGGTCAATATATAATTAAGGGACTTTTGAAGGGATATATCTTGCATATATTTCTATAAAAATAAAAAAATAATGTTTTTATGCTCATTATGATCATGGCTTCACAAATTAATATACATAGTAATATAAAGTAGTGTGTGAGTTCCTAAGTGGTGGGACTTTATCCGCATCGTCCAACACTTCCTAGCTACACATCTTTTTAACTAGCTTTCATTTCAAATTTTACATAACTGTATATATGATATTGAGAGAATCTTTCTGTAAAAAAATTTTCCTTGTGGTATTTGGTTTAATAAAGGGGGGGGCGGGGGCCTATGGGTGATTTAGGCCTGAAAACAGCAAAAATGTCAACTATGATACCTGTCATCTTATGTTACAAAACTCCTGCAAATTATATATCGACCCAGTTCATGCATCAAAGACATACTGCAATATGTTTTTTCCTTTGTCCCATGCTTTTGGGGGGATTTTGTACATCAACCCATTCAGTGACCTAATCAAACATTGGTTGATGATAGTAAGTACTTGTAGAAGACACTTGAGGATAAAATGACACAAAGAGGGTGATGTTAATGAAATTTCATTGTATATGAAAGTGTGCAATGACAATAAAGGTTTTGATTGATTGATTGATTGATTGATTGATTGACTGACTGATTGATTGATTGATTGATTGATTGATTGATTGATTGATTTGATTGATTGATTGATTGATTGATTGATTGATTGATTGTTCCACTTGTTACCAGGGTTCTCCAGTCAGTTATACCTGGCTGTTTTTTAAAAATAATGGGACCCACTGGCATACTGTGTATTATGGAGGAGACGATTTGCTAAAATCCTGAGGCAGTACTACAGGGCAAAGAGCAGCAACTGTGTCGTACAAAGGATAGTTTTTAGATATTTTGTGCAAGTACTGTATCATTTAGTGTAGGGCTACAGTTGTTTACCATTTGGGATTTCTGATTTCTAATAATCTTAAATGGTCAAGAACTTCATCTTCAGAATATCAGAAGACTAATTTCACTGAAAGACTAACGCGTTTCAGCTTGTGGTTGTCATTACTGTAACGGACAAATTATTCTTCTGCTCCACACACTTTCCTAGAACTTGAATAAGTGCATATTCAGTATATGAGTCACGATCTTTCTACGACTTGAAGCATCAGGACCTGCGTCAGAAAACCAGCTACTCTGAGAGGTTTCAAGGAGACAGAGCGACAGAGAGAGAGAGAGAGAGAGAGACAGGGTGAGAGACAAGGCATAAATTGTTCTCACCACCAAAGGAGGAAGTGGAAAGGCAGCTTCCTCTCTGTGTAACGTCGGGCACTATGGGAGGGAGAGGAGAATTAATGTGCACACAATGGAGAGGGGTTGGGTGGAGGGCAGACAGGAGGCGTTAATGAAGGAAGGATGTAAGTCCTGTGGATTTAAGGACCAGGATGAGAAAGACTGTGGATTAGGATGAGTGTTCTGGAGATCCAGAAGAAAAATTCCTAGACTCTTGCACAGGCAGGTAGTTGAAAAGTCATTTCTTGGACACAGACACATATAAAATTTGATATATTGCCAAAAAAGACATAACTGTCATGATTATCCCAACTTAATAAAAAATAACACAATCAAAACAATTTTTGAACAAACTCATTTTATTATTGTTTAGCCAATTAGAAGGTGGTTGTTGTTAATTTGGACGGTTATTTAGTTGATTATTTTAGTGGTATTCAGTAATTTTTATTAATAAGTGATTGTTTCCATCAAAAAATAATTATGAATCTGTAAAGACATGATCATAATGAATCTAAGAAATATATATATATATATATATATATATATATATAATATATGGCATGTATGGCATGCCGTTTAGGAAATTATATATATAATGAAAGTCGATATATATATAATGAAACTTGATATATATATAATGAAACTTGAATATATATATATAATGAAACTTGATATATATATTATATATATATATATATATATCGACTTTCATTATATTAATATCGACTTTCATATATATATATCAAGTTTCATTATATATATATCACTTTCATTATATATATATCAGTTCATTATATATATATCGACTTCATTTATTATATCGACTTTCATTATATATATATCGACTTTCATTATTAATATATATCGACTTTCATTATATATATATATCAACTTTTCATTATATATATATCAACTTTCATTATATATATATCAACTTTCATTATATATATATCAACTTTCATTATATATATATATCGACTTTCATTATATATATATCAACTTTCATTATATATATATCAAATCTTTTTTCCTACCGAGCCCCGGAAGGGACATGTCCGTATGGCGAAGCGACAATGAAGGACACTCACCCGGACGAGAATTTTATTGAGTTTTATTTTGAAATCGGCCTGAATACACAGACATTCAAGCAGTGCGATGCGCTAAGAGTCTGCCATGCAGACCAGCGATCCTGATAATGGTAAGTTTTATTTCTCCAACATCCTGCTGTTATCCTACTATGAATACGCTAGCTACAACAGTCCCACATCAGTATTATGAACGTTCCGCCAGCTAACGCGGTCCGGACACCGGATCACTGATTAGAGGTTGGGCGTTGAACTATTGTTTGCCAGCCCAGTTAGCCGCTGGTAAGCTAACAAGCTATGAAACAACTCCTTATAAAACCGGAGGAAAGCAGCAGCAATATTTCAGTCCAAGACCTGTATTCAGAACCTCCCACGCTGTTACACAATGACCCATTAATCATATTACTGAACTATATGGTTATCATTGAAATTTCCCTTGAAGAACCAGTGAACTCTTTGCGAACACATTTTAATTTATGTGTTGATTATGTTTCGTATCAGTAATACATGTCTAAAAAACTGATTCAAATGATCAAGTTAACACAATGAAGTAAAGAGTACTGGTAATTGCAGCTATTTTCATAATTTCAAGGTAAAATTCTGATGTGTGATTTTCTAGCTTTGCAGATGTGGAAATCCAATGCACTGATTTCTTATACACAGATGCTTTTGGTGTTTTTTGTTGTAAAATAAAACAAGGCATTTATCACTGTTGGAAATTATTACAGGTATTATTTGTAACACTTTCTAACATTGTATGGACAAAGCAATAAATCAGTTAATGGATAAAATCATTTGTATTACAGATGCTATCAACAGCATGTCTTGTTCATTTTATTGAGTTGTCGGCCTTGGATGATGAGGTCCAGTTACCAGGAGCACTAGTCTGCAGCTTACTGGTTCCGTCCTGCAGCTCCTCCACGCTGTCCTCCTCTCTACAGACCAAATCAAGTAAGATCTGTTTAGACTATGCAGACATCAACATGATCAGTATGTTATCTTTTGACCCATCCTAAAATCACAAAATAGAACATTTACTTTAAGTTAACTGTGTTTATGAAAATAGAAAATAATTACTGACAACTAGTACTTTTTGGTGCTTTTATGCAGGAAAAGGGAACCAGGAAGCTGCTGTGGATCCTCTGCAGTATCTGGAGAGGTCAGAGGAACGGTTCTTGGAACAGATCGGAAGACACCAAGACGTGACCTCTGCCATTCTCCAGAACATCCAGAAGATGAATGAAAACCTTGGTTGCACTGATGGGACGCATGGTGTCGGTGCTGGAGCAACTGTCCCAGAATTAAACTGCATTGTTGACTATTGGCTTTTCTAGAAAATAAATCTTTTTTAGTACTTCACCTGTTTTGTACTTTACCCATGCACTTTGGGTGAATAAACAGAAATTTGTGATGAGATGCAAATTTTGTCTATCATCTACAGAGACTTTATTCAGTGTTCAGTGCACACTTTTGTTACACACATTTGACAGATAAGCAGTTGTGCTTTTCAAGCAGATTTTAGTCAGAAACATCAGTAGCATATGTTTTTTTTACTGTTACACCAAGCTAGGTAGATAAACTGCACTACTGCAGCAGATATATTATTGAAATGTGCTTCTATTATGTGTCTACATACACTGCTCACAAATAGTTATTCAACTTTTGGGTGAAATTGATGGAAAATATAAAAAGTGCATGCTGTAGTGATATATCATAAAAGTAGGGTATTTAACTAGAAACATGCAATAGTGATTTCCTCATCTCAAAAAAATGTATTGAATCAAAAGCTAACAACAGTGGAGGGTATGTCACAATAAAAAATGTCTCAGTTTGGACAGAACAGCAGCCTTCAGCTGAAATCCAGTACAACTGTGTCCCACCAGTGGCGTGATCATGGATGTGTCCAGGCAGTAGCTGACCTCTGCCTCGTAATTAGCCTTAAGACCAGCTATAAAGATAAACATAGATATTATCATTATCATCAACATATGGTGCATGTGTTTAACCTTTAAGCTATGTAGGGATGCAAATGTAGTCGAAGCTAAGTAGCTAAGCTAATGCTAACACGTTCAGTGTTCAGAATCAAAACATCTCTAAAAATTACCTGTTTTCTCAAACGTAGTCGCCGTTCCCTGTGACAACCATGAAGACAGATAGATAATCACAGAAGAGCTCATCTGAAGAGCAAATGTCCAATAAGGTTCCTGTTTTTGTTTGCCATGTCCTTCCAGGGCTCAGTAGGAAAAAGTCTGAATATATGGAATGAAACTTTGAATAGATGGAATGAAAATCTGAACATTCTATATTCCGACTTTCATTATATATATATATCAACTTTCATTATATATATATCAACTTTCATTATATATATATCGACTTTCATTATATATATATATATCAAGTTTCATTATATATATATCAAGTTTCATTATATATATATCAAGTTTCATTATATATATATCGACTTTCATTATATATATATCAACTTTCATTATATATATATATCAAGTTTCATTATATATATATATATCAAGTTTCATTATATATATATCGACTTTCATTATATATATATCAAGTTTCATTATATATATATATCAAGTTTCATTATATATATATCGACTTTCATTATATATATATCAAATTTCATTATATATATATCAAGTTTCATTATATATATATCGACTTTCATTATATATATATCGAGTTTCATTATATATATATCAAGTTTCATTATATATATATCGACTTTCATTATATATATAATTTCCTAAACGGCATGCCATAGGCATGCCATATTTTATATATATATATATGTATATATATATATGGCATGCCGTTTAGGAAATTATATATATAATGAAAGTCGATATATATATAATGAAACTTGATATATATATAATGAAAGTTGATATATATATAATGAAACTTGATATATATATAATGAAAGTCGATATATATATAATGAAACTTGATATATATATAATGAAACTTGATATATATATAATGAAACTTGATATATATATAATGAAACTTGATATATATATATAATGAAACTTGATATATATATATAATGAAACTTGATATATATATAATGAAACTTGATATATATATAATGAAAGTCGATATATATATAATGAAACTTGATATATATATATAATGAAACTTGATATATATATAATGAAAGTCGATATATATATAATGAAACTTGATATATATATAATGAAACTTGATATATATATAATGAAAGTCGATATATATATAATGAAACTTGATATATATATAATGAAACTTGATATATATATAATGAAAGTTGATATATATATAATGAAAGTTGAGATATATATATAATGAAAGTCGGAATATAGAATGTTCAGATTTTCATTCCATCTATTCAAAGTTTCATTCCATATATTCAGACTTTTTCCTACTGAGCCCTGGAAGGACATGGCAAACAAAAACAGGAACCTTATTGGACATTTGCTCTTCAGATGAGCTCTTCTGTGATTATCTGTCTTCATGGTTGTCACAGGGAACGGCGACTACGTTTGAGAAAACAGGTAATTTTTAGAGATGTTTTGATTCTGAACACTGAACGTGTTAGCATTAGCTTAGCTACTTAGCTTCGACTACATTTGCATCCCTACATAGCTTAAAGGTTAAACACATGCACCATATGTTGATGATAATGATAATATCTATGTTTATCTTTATAGCTGGTCTTAAGGCTAATTACGAGGCAGAGGTCAGCTGCTGCCTGGACACATCCATGATCACGCCACTGGTGGGACACAATTGTACTGGATTTCAGCTGAAGGCTGCTGTTCTGTCCAAACTGAGACATTTTTATTGTGACATACCCTCCACTGTTGTTAGCTTTTGATTCAATAAATTTTTTTGAGATGAGGAAATCACTATTGCATGTTTCTAGTTAAATACCCTATTTTTATGATATATCACTAAAGCATGCACTTTTTATATTTTCCATCAATTTCACCCAAAAGTTGAATAACTATTTGTGAGCAGTGTATGTAGACACATAATAGAAGCACATTTCAATAATATGTCTGCTGCAGTAGTGCAGTTTATCTACCTAGATTGGTGTAACAGTAAAAAAAAACACATATGCTACTGATGTTTCTGACTAAAATCTGCTTGAAAAGCACAACTGCTTATCTGTCAAAATGTGTGTAACAAAAGTGTGCACTGAACACTGAATAAAGTCTCTGTAGATTATAGACAAAATTTGCATCTCTCATCACAAATTTCTGTTTATTCACCCAAAGTGCATGAGTAAAATACAAAACAGGTGAAGTACTAAAAAAGATTTATTTTCTAGAAAAGCCAATAGTCAACAATGCAGTTTAATTCTGGGACAGTTGCTCCAGCACCGACGCCATGCGTCCCATCAGTGCAACCAAGGTTTTCATTCATCTTCTGGATGTTCTGGAGAATGGCAGAGGTCACGTCTTGGTGTCTTCCGATCTGTTCCAAGAACCGTTCCTCTGACCTCTCCAGATACTGCAGAGGATCCAAAGCAGCTTCCTGGTTCCCTTTTCCTGCATAAAAGCACCAAAAAGTACTAGTTGTCAGTAATTATTTTCTATTTTCATAAACACAGTTAACTTAAAGTAAATGTTCTATTTTGTGATTTTAGGATGGGTCAAAAGATAACATACTGATCATGTTGATGTCTGCATAGTCTAAACAGATCTTACTTGATTTGGTCTGTAGAGAGGAGGACGGCGTGGAGGAGCTGCAGGACGGAACCAGTAAGCTGCAGACTAGTGCTCCTGGTAACTGGACCTCATCATCCAAGGCCGACAACTTAATAAAATGAACAAGACATGCTGTTGATAGCATCTGTAATACAAATGATTTTATCCATTAACTGATTTATTGCTTTGTCCATACAATGTTAGAAAGTGTTACAAATAATACCTGTAATAATTTCCAACAGTGATAAATGCCTTGTTTTATTTTACAACAAAAAACACCAAAAGCATCTGTGTATAAGAAATCAGTGCATTGGATTTCCACATCTGCAAAGCTAGAAAATCACACATCAGAATTTTACCTTGAAATTATGAAAATAGCTGCAGATTACCAGTACTCTTTACTTCATTGTGTTAACTTGATCATTTGAATCAGTTTTTTAGACTTGTATTACTGATACGAAACATAATCAACACATAAATTAAAATGTGTTCGCAAAGAGTTCACTGGTTCTTCAAGGAAAATTTCAATGATAACCATATAGTTCAGTAATATGATTAATGGGTCATTGTGTAACAGCGTGGGAGGTTCTGAATACAGGTCTTGGACTGAAATATTGCTGCTGCTTTCCTCCGGTTTTATAAGGAGTTGTTTCATAGCTTGTTAGCTTACCAGCGGCTAACTGGCTGGCAAACAATAGTTCAACGCCAACCTCCAATCAGTGATCCGGTGTCCGGACCGCGTTAGCTGGCGGAACGTTCATAATACTGATGTGGGACTGTTGTAGCTAGCGTATTCATAGTAGGATAACAGCAGGATGTTGGAGAAATAAACTTACCATTATCAGGATCGCTGGTCTGCATGGCAGACTCTTAGCGCATCGCACTGCTTGAATGTCTGTGTATTTCAGGCCGATTTCAAAATAAAACTCAATAAAATTCTCGTCCGGGTGAGTGTCCTTCATTGTCGCTTCGCCATACGGACATGTCCCTTCCGGGGCTCGGTAGGAAAAAAGATTTGATATATATATAATGAAAGTTGATATATATATATATATAATGAAAGTCGATATATATATAATGAAAGTTGATATATATATATAATGAAAGTTGATATATATATAATGAAAGTCGATATATATATAATGAAAGTTGATATATATATAATGAAAGTCGATATATATATAATGAAACTTGATATATATATAATGAAAGTTGATATATATATAATGAAAGTCGATATATATATATATATATATATATATATATATATATATATATATATATATATATATATATCAAGTTTCATTATATATATATCAAGTTTCATTATATATATATCAAGTTTCATTATATATATATCGACTTTCATTATATATATATATCAAGTTTCATTATATATATATCGACTTTCATTATATATATATCAAGTTTCATTATATATATATCAAGTTTCGTTATATATATATCGACTTTCATTATATATATATCAAGTTTCATTATATATATATCAAGTTTCATTATATATATAATTTCCTAAACGGCATGCCATAAATATATATATATATATATATATATATATATATATATATATATATTACTTTTAACAAAAATGTATGCAAGATATATCCCATGAACTTCAGTAATCTCTGAACTTACATTGATGATTGATGACTGATGATTTCATTCATGATTTCAGAAGAAAAACTTGAATTTGGATGCTATCAGACTGATCATATCCAAAATCTGAAACTTAGACGGTTGCAAGGGAGATGTGGGCGTGGCAAAATGTCAAAATATCTTTTTGATTTTTAACCACGCCTGATGTGTACGTCAGCGGGGTTACTGCATTCGCGTCAGTATCTGGCTGGCTGGGTAAGTATGTATGTGTGTGTGTGTGTTTGTGTATGTCCGTTCAGATATCTCTGCAAGTGCTGAAGTCAGGATAATCAAACTTGGCACTGAAGATCGGTCTAAGGTCCCCTGCTCAGTTGGTGGAGTTAGAGGTCAGCAGATCAAGGTCAAGGTCACAGGGGTCACTTTGCACATTTCTTGCATATTGCATCATTTGCATTGGAAGGGATATACGTAGGATGATCAAAATTGATACAGAGTATGATGCATGGGTTTGGTTCTGCCATCTACTGAGGGCTCGTCTAGTTTAATATGCGTAAGCTGTTTCCTCTCCAACATGTTGCTGGAGAGAGTTTTGGTCTTTTTTCTTCTCTGTGGAATTTTTCATTCAGTCAAGCTTTTTTTTTTATCTTTAATGAATTTCCCCGTGGGGGTCAATAAAAATATTTCTGATTCTGATTACATTATCACACAATCACAACTTAACAACATACAAGACTAAAAGTCAGGACCCCAATTTCAAAGAGAGAAAAACATATTTTCATCAATACGTCTGCTGTGTAATAAAAATCAATTTTCCACAGCATTAAATAAACAGATTTAGAATCCATATCAACACATTAAACCCTCCTCAGGGTGTGTGTTTTGTCGATGATGAATGGAAGCTTGGGTTCCTGGTTTCTTTGGTAAGTTAAGAGCACAAATACTGATTTATTGTAAACTTTGGTCAATCAAAACAAGCTGTGAACAAAACACTGACAAACCCTTTAAAGGTGATATGGTGAATTTGTTCATGAATAGGTGCTTATTAATAACCCTACATCCAGCAAATATTCATTTACATGTAAGTCCACTATTCACTCTGTTTCTGGCCCTCAATACACTAATATGAATATTTTCCTAGACCGTTATTTTCCCCTCATTCTGTCCACAAGACCCATTGTTTAATGAAATACCTCCCTACACAGAAAAACACCAAAATGACTACAAATGTTCGAACAAGCACGCATTCTTAAACAATCCATTAAATGCAACGGAAGACTGTTATTTCATCATTTGTGTCAGCTTGAAACCAAAGATGGTGCAACTAATTCCGTGACAGATGCAGAGGTTTTAGAGGGCAAAGTTAAGATATAAACCTACAACTGTCAGTGTGGACCAAGCAGAAAGAAACCGGTTCTATCTGCCATTGTTGTTGTTGTTTCAGCCACATCCCACTTCCTTGTGACTCAAAGCAATAACATTTACATGTCACACATAAATCAGAGTTTTTGAAAAGCTTATTTTTACAAAAGTGGCTCTGTTTGAGCAGCCCAACACTGTGTCTGTGTGAGAATGAGAGGCCCAAAAGTTCAGTACAGTGTTTTCTCATTGTGAATAGGTTATGGTTCAGTGTTTCATACCTTGTTGAAAATGCAGAATCCCTCTTTCCAAAGACAAAAAACCTTTCAGGGGTGTAAACATATCCTCTCTGGTTGGCCTCAAACCCAAAGCTTTTTCACCCCTTAGTTAACTCTTCCATAATTAAACTACATGAAAGTTGCACTACTAACAGAAATTTACTCCCCAACAACAAAGTTCCATACATATTAACATGAACAAATATATAACTCATGACAACCTAGGAGCTTATGATTGATTTTACTTTTATAGAAAGAACCCCATAAATCTAAAGGCCTCCACAGGGAACTGCAGCATCAGGTTTGTCAGTATAAGCAACTCCATTAAGGAGAGAACTTTGATTAAAACAACTTGCAGATTAGAAAGCCAGTTTTACTGTTTAACATGAATACCATCAGTTAATGGAGTTCAGTACACAGGTCCAGGGAACTAATCAAGTGCTGTTACTGAATTTGTGAGGAAACAAAACAAAAGGAGGATGGAATCAATGCAGGTTGTTTGTATGTACACTGCATTAAAGGTGACAGAGGTTGTGAGAAGTGCAGCGTAAGAAGGAATACCATGGGTGTCTGTATCGCCCAGGGCAGGAAGAGCCGTCTGAAGGGCTGGAGGTAGATTTCAGAGGAGGGCAACACCCTCAGGGTCTCTATCAGGGGAACACATGGCTGGATGATTTCATGCCTCCAGGTCCCTTCAGTCAGCCAGCTGCCCGACACAATGTTATCAACGGATAGGAGTGCCGGCACACACGGTCAGTCATCCACCGCCAAACACCAACAACAAGACTTTCTCACATGTTCAGAAGGCAATGATTTATACCTTAAAGTTGTTTCCGTCAAGGATTCAGAGTCACTTTAACAATGAGCAGTCAAACAAGACGTCATAAAACACTTCCAGAGTAAAGTGTATGAGACAGAAAACATGCTGAGGTCCCACCAGAAGTCGCAACAGCTCTTGGTTGTTCTATTTAATTAGCCAAAAAAATAAATACCTCTTGCTTTTTTTTTAAATTTGATTTTAAGTCATTTCTGTCAAGGGAGAGAGAAGCCGCACTGAAAGCCTGGCTGGCCCGTTCATTGCTTTTGGCCGGTGACTGCATGCCGTTCTTCTGCTGGACCTGATGAACAATACTGTCCTTTCATTCACTGTTTTATTTTAGGGATCTATGAGGCGCAAACACACATATGCTGCTTTTCTGTCTTCAGTCATCGTGCAAAAGTAAAACATACAGTATACGCTAGACAAAGTCAGTCTGTTCACACATGCATGGACACACACAGCAGCCGTCTGTCCTCGTGTCCAAGCTGGTCGGTTGTCTTGGGTCTTGTAGATATCCGTCTTCCTGCGTTTGTTAAAGCTGCTCCTTCTCCACGGCCGACACTGGGATGCTGTAGCTCCATTGTGGTGGCATTAAGAGTCCACGTTTCCCTCAGCCGGCGCCACATCTTGATAACCTTGTTCCTAGTAGGGTGGGGGAGGAACTGACAAGGTCCATTGCCTTAATTGTGTTTGCTTTCATTGAACACTTAAAACATTCAGTAATCTTCAATAAAAACTCCTGCAAAACACTGACTGATGATTTTTAAGCCTCAATGATATTCAGTATTTGAGGCCAGTTGAAACTTTTCACTGCAGATATTTAGACTTCATAGTCAACACAGGAATTCCCAAGAATTTCCCTTCAGATTGTTCCTGCACAAAGCCAGGACCCTGAAACTGATGCAGATTAATGGAATGAATCTGCAATTAATGTTAAAGCTTTTTCCACAGTGACATGGGAAAATGTCTTCTGTCACCAAGGCCAATATTAAAATTTGTGATTTTATGGTTAAAAAACAAGATATTATCCAGCAGTACTTTTAAACTCTTCCCTACTATTGTGGTGCCAGAGTACGGTGCACAGACTGTATATAATATTATTTTTCGCTATGGTCATAATGAGAGATCAGGTGGCCGATCTTAAAATAAATCAATATTGAGTTTTTTATAGAGCGTTAAAGTTTTGCGAAGCCAGGGGGCGGAGCTACTTGATTTACAGTCTGGTCTAGAATGATTGGCAGGTCCTATGGAGGAGATAGCCGAGACTCTGCTTTCCTCGTTTGGATTAATTCTGATATAATAATTGTGGGTTTATTTATCGGTGGAGCAGTGACTTGTTTTAACCAGTTTTCTACCTTCGACTGATTCTACCAGCAGACACTGAAAGGACTCTGATAGTTAGGTAAATGTTTATTTTCTTATCGGTGCACTTTATGTGCAACTTTGGTGTCAGATATAATGTGTGCCATACACTGCAGATGTTGGTGGAGTTTATTTCAGTGTGTGTTGACCAGAGGCGAGAGTTAGCATCCAGTAAATATTAGCTTTAATGTTAGCGATGCTAACCGAGCTAGCTGCTCAGTCGTATTCGCTCATATTCACTGTGAGGATTTTTTGAGTGAAGCCAACAGAAGGAAAACCTCATCTGGTTGTGAAGAAGGAGACTGAATTGACGACATCCTCAGAAAACCACTTCCTGTTTAGCTTTCAGTTAAAGAAGGACAGACCAGTTGTTTCAGCAGTTTATTATTCTCTGTTCTTAGAATTCACAGATTCAATTTATCACCTTTAACTTCATCCCTGCTGTTGTAGCAGAAATACAACATAAAAAGTGCATGTTATTTATAGCAGATATGCAGCATTAAAACATCAACACATTCAGGACAACAGCTTCATTATTTCCTTTATTGCACATTTAAAAACTACATTGTTTAACTATTGTGAACTGTAAAGATGTTTAAAGACATATAATAAATGGATGAAATAAATAATGTGTTGCTGACAATGAAGTGTAAAAACTGAGAAGTCACAAGACAAGTTTTATTATAAAGAGAGGAGCTGAATCTGCAGCATTATTGTTCTTATTGGAATGATGAGGAGGACATCAGTGCTGCTCGTCCTCACAGCGATGAAGGAGAGAAAACTCTTCAGACAACCACAGCTGGATGTTCATGTTCTCTGTAGTTCTCAGTCCATCAGACTAGAGGTTCCCAATGATCCAGACCAAGGCTGGAAGGAAAAGACACTTACAGCGAGGAAAAGATCTCCAAGGTCCTTTAATTCCAACTGCAGGAACAGTAAATATCAGAGTGAACATATCAGGATATGAATGGAACAATATTGTGTGTCGCTCTAAACATGTGATAGTATAGCATGATGTCCAAAAAACGTCATAGTATAGCATGTCGCCCAAAAAACATCATAGCATAGCATGTCACTCTAAATACATCATAGTATAGCCTTTGGTCCAAAAAATTTCATAGTATAGCATGCCGCTCAAAACACGTCATAGTATAGCATGTCGCTCAAAAAACATCATAGTATAGCATGTCGCCCAAAAAACATCATAGTATAGCATGTCGCCCAAAAAACATCATAGTTTAGCATGTCGCTCTAAACACATCATAGTATAGCCTTTGGTCCAAAAATGTCATAGTATAGCATGTCGCCCAAAAAACATCATAGTATAGCATGTCGCTCAAAAAATTTCGTAGTATAGCATGTCACTCTAAATACATCATAGTATAGCCTTTGGTCCAAAAATGTCATAGTATAGCATGTCGCCCAAAAAACATCATAGTATAGCATGTCGCTCTAAACACATCATAGTATAGCCTTTGGTCCAAAAAATGTCATAGTATAGCATGTCGCCCAAAAAACATCATAGTATAGCATGTCGCTCAAAAAATTTCTTAGTATAGCATGTCACTCTAAATACATCATAGTATAGCCTTTGGTCCAAAAAATGTCATAGTATAGCATGTCGTTCAAAAAACATCATAGTATAGCATGTCGCCCAAAAAACATCATAGTATAGCATGTCGCTCTAAACACATCATAGTATAGCCTTTGGTCCAAAATGTCGCCCAAAAAACATCATAGTATAGCATGTCGCTCAAAAAATTTCGTAGTATAGCATGTCACTCTAAATACATCATAGTATAGCCTTTGGTCCAAAAAATGTCATAGTATAGCATGTCGCCCAAAAACATCATAGTATAGCATGTCGCTCTAAACACATCATAGTATAGCCTTTGGTCCAAAAATGTCATAGTATAGCATGTCGCCCAAAAAACATCATAGTATAGCATGTCGCTCAAAAATTTCTTAGTATAGCATGTCACTCTAAATACATCATAGTATAGCCTTTGGTCCAAAAAATGTCATAGTATAGCATGTCGTTCAAAAAACATCATAGTATAGCATGTCGCCCAAAAAACATCATAGTATAGCATGTCGCTCTAAACACATCATAGTATAGCCTTTGGTCCAAAATGTCGCCCAAAAAACATCATAGTATAGCATGTCGCTCAAAAAATTTCGTAGTATAGCATGTCACTCTAAATACATCATAGTATAGCCTTTGGTCCAAAAAATGTCATAGTATAGCATGTCGTTCAAAAAACATCATAGTATAGCATGTCGCCCAAAAAACATCATAGTATAGCATGTCGCTCTAAACACATCATAGTATAGCCTTTGGTCCAAAAAATGTCATAGTATAGCATGTCGTTCAAAAAACATCATAGTATAGCATGTCGCCCAAAAACATCATAGTATAGCATGTCGCCCAAAAAACATCATAGTTTAGCATGTCGCTCTAAACACATCATAGTATAGCCTTTGGTCCAAAAAATGTCATAGTATAGCATGTCGCCCAAAAAACATCATAGTATAGCATGTCGCTCAAAAAATTTCGTAGTATAGCATGTCACTCTAAATACATCATAGTATAGCCTTTGGTCCAAAAATGTCATAGTATAGCATGTCGCCCAAAAAACATCATAGTATAGCATGTCGCTCTAAACACATCATAGTATAGCCTTTGGTCCAAAAATGTCATAGTATAGCATGTCGCCCAAAAAACATCATAGTATAGCATGTCGCTCAAAAAATTTCTTAGTATAGCATGTCACTCTAAATACATCATAGTATAGCCTTTGGTCCAAAAAATGTCATAGTATAGCATGTCGTTCAAAAACATCATAGTATAGCATGTCGCCCAAAAACATCATAGTATAGCATGTCGCTCTAAACACATCATAGTATAGCCTTTGGTCCAAAATGTCGCCCAAAAAACATCATAGTATAGCATGTCGCTCAAAAAATTTCGTAGTATAGCATGTCACTCTAAATACATCATAGTATAGCCTTTGGTCCAAAAAATGTCATAGTATAGCATGTCGCCCAAAAACATCATAGTATAGCATGTCGCTCTAAACACATCATAGTATAGCCTTTGGTCCAAAAAATGTCATAGTATAGCATGTCGCCCAAAAAACATCATAGTATAGCATGTCGCTCAAAAAATTTCTTAGTATAGCATGTCACTCTAAATACATCATAGTATAGCCTTTGGTCCAAAAATGTCATAGTATAGCATGTCGTTCAAAAAACATCATAGTATAGCATGTCGCCCAAAAAACATCATAGTATAGCATGTCGCTCTAAACACATCATAGTATAGCCTTTGGTCCAAAATGTCGCCCAAAAAACATCATAGTATAGCATGTCGCTCAAAAAATTTCGTAGTATAGCATGTCACTCTAAATACATCATAGTATAGCCTTTGGTCCAAAAAATGTCATAGTATAGCATGTCGTTCAAAAAACATCATAGTATAGCATGTCGCCCAAAAACATCATAGTATAGCATGTCGCTCTAAACACATCATAGTATAGCCTTTGGTCCAAAAAATGTCATAGTATAGCATGTCGTTCAAAAAACATCATAGTATAGCATGTCGCCCAAAAAACATCATAGTATAGCATGTCGCTCTAAACACATCATAGTATAGCCTTTGGTCCAAAAAATGTCATAGTATAGCATGTCGCCCAAAAAACATCATAGTATAGCATGTCGCCCAAAACACATCATAGCATAGCATGTCACTCTAAATACATCATAGTATAGCCTTTGGTCCAAAAAATGTCATAGTATAGCATGTCGTTCAAAAAATTTCGTAGTATAGCATGTCACTCTAAATACATCATAGTATAGCCTTTGGTCCAAAAAATGTCATAGTATAGCATGTCGTTCAAAAACATCATAGTATAGCATGTCGCCCAAAAAACATCATAGCATAGCATGTCACTCTAAATACATCATAGTATAGCCTTTGGTCCAAAAAATGTCATAGTATAGCATGTCGTCCAAAAAGCGTCATAGTATAGCATGTCGCTCTAAATACATCATAGTATAGCCTTTGGTCCAAAAAGCGTCATAGTATAGCATGTCGCTCTAAATACATCATAGTATAGCCTTTGGTCCAAAAAGCGTCATAGTATAGCATGTCGCTCTAAATACATCATAGTATAGCCTTTAGTCCAAAAAATTTCATAGTATAGCATGCCGCTCAAAACACGTCATAGTATAGCGTGTCGCCCAAAAAACATCATAGTATAGCATGTCGCCCAAAAAACATCATAGTATAGCATGTCGCTCTAAATACATCATAGTATAGCCTTTGGTCCAAAAAATGTCATAGTAAAGCACGTCACCCAAAAAACGTCGTAGCATAGCATGTCGTCCGAAAAACATCATAGTAAAGCATGTCGCTCTAAACACGTCATAGTATAGCATGTCGTTCTAAACACGTCATAGTATAGCATGTCGTCCAAAAAATGTCATAGTATAACCTTTGGTCCAAAAAACATCATAGTATAGCCTTTGGTCCAAAAAACGTTGTTCTGTTCCGGCTGTCGGAAGTAGGTGAGGAGCAACACATAGACCTTCCAAACGCTGGTTTCCAGAGGGTTAGAGGAGTATTTATTTGAAAGAGTAAGTTTACAAGAACAGAACATGTGAGGTTAAAAGCAAATGGGTGTTGGTAAAATAAAAGTAAATCAACATAACTGAAAGTGAACTTCACGTTGACATTGATGGGAATTCCAACTAGGAACAAAGTAAAAGATCATCAATTCTAAAAAAAAAATCTTGTTCACCTCTTAAAACCCAAAAACACACCGCAGTAGCACCCTAAACTAAAACTACCAATGGGTTCCTGTTTTCCTTTCTGAATAATTCAAAGGTCCCTCTCTATCTCCTCACACAGGCACCAACCACTGGAACACATCTCCAAAGTTCTGCTCAGAAGAAGTGCCGCCAGATGAAGGAGCCTTTTGAGAGGCAGCTGGCATCATGATTGGATGGTACTTTGGTCTGATCCAGTCCAGCTTCAGCTCCAGAGACGTCAGGCGGGACGAGTCAACGGAGGCTGGGTGGACGAAGGCATGCAGCTGAATACAATCCAGAAAACAACAGAGGAGGACAGCAGCGGCCCAGGGCCAGAACAAACAGAGTAGCATAGTACGTCTCTGAGAAAACATCATAGTATAGTCTTTGGTATGAAAAAACGGCATCATATACTTCTGGATCTCTTGAGTTGCTTGTTGTTAAAATATGTTGCTGGAGGTGCTGAAGCTCAGAAAGTCTGAGATGGTTGTTCAGAATAAGCTCATTCTCAAGTCTGATCAGAACTGTCCTCTTTTGTTTGAACTTTCCCTAAACTGAGGAGTTAATGACAGAGCAGCACATCCAGACTCAGTCTCATTTATGAAGAGATTAAACTTCAGTGTCATTCATTGATGCTAAAGTGCAGCTTTCACATGTTTGTTGCACATGCTCCAGACCAAACCAGTCCAGGTAGAAGACGATGTGAAGAGAAGCTCCAGAGGATGAATATCACACATTTACGTTGGAAATAATGTCCTTTAATTAGACATTGTCATGCAAAAGTTGGATTTCCCTTTAATGATGTTTAAATCTTTGAGTGTTTGATTGATGTTGGTTTCTAAATGTTTTCTGACACTCGGCCCCAAAGATTAAAACATTTTATGGCTCACAAGCTGCAACAATTCACACATTATCAACTATCTTTCTGACTAAACTAAGATAAAAAGTGAAAAACTGTCTGATTCCTGCATCATGAATGTAAATCTTTTTGGTTTTTATGACAATAAACTGAGTATATTTGGGTTTGACATTTTATAAACCAAAACAAGAAATGAATTACTGGAGAAAACAATCAACAGATTAATGGACAAAGAAAATGTGTTTTCCAACATATATGGCTGAATTCCTCCAACATTACAAGATGCATACAATTTAAATTCAATTTTATATAATGCCAATTACAGGTCAAATTCTCCCAAGATGCTTTATTTTTATATTTTTTTGTCGTATTTAAAATATGACAAAGAAAGAAATTTAAACCTCTTGACTAATCCAATTTATTATTTGGATTTTAAGAGACTAATTGACAATTAAAATTAAATAACTTTCTCCACTAAAACTAATAAACATGAGGTCAAATAGAAGGAACAATTTTAAGTCCTGCAGTCCTGCGACGACAAGAATAAAGTTTCTCAACAAAAACTAAATCTGCTGGTGGATTCCATTAAAGTCCTAATAAATAATAAAGTGTGATACTAAATGTTTGTGGTGCTAAAAATCTCAAAGTAAAGATCTCAAGTTGAACATCTGGATGGAGGTTGATAAAAGTTGACCTTCCTTCATTTCTCTGGAGCCGACTCCATGGATTTTGTGGATGCTGGTTAAAGACCTGCTCTTCTTGTCGTCTTCCTTCTAGTCACTGTAAAAAGTCACTCCATCCTCGCAGACTTCAACACCTCTTCATGAAAAGTTCTTCTGCCTCCGACCTGGTGGAAACTGCAGAAACTCGGGAAAACCTGTGGAGACTCGAGGAACTCGTGGAGACTTGAAAAACTCGTCGGGCGGGGGAAGGTGTGGTGGGCGGTGGGGGGTAGAGGGGGGAGGCCGCCACCCACCTCCCCTCCTACTTCCCGCCCTGACTCCACCCAGACTCCGCCTTGGCTCCACCCATGTGGTCACTTTATCAGGAACAGAAACTACGATGTCAAAGGGATGACAAATTTATTTCATTTTGTCTGATCTATAGCTCAGTGAATTAAGGGGTTGCCTATGGAGCTATCGGTTGCTGGTTCAAAACCAAGCCCTTCTGAAATTTTTTGAAAAACTTAGACAAAGCCAATGAAAGAAAACTGCCTATAGTGGGTCTTGAACCTGCTACCTTCCACTTTCTAGTCTCCCTTCTTACCACCTGAGCTACTTGCTCAGATGCTAGTTTTTCTTTTTTTTTGTACATTTATCATCAAATTTTTGTCGCTTTCGAGTTTCTTTTTAATTCAAGTCTTGACTCTACTGTTTTTTCTCAGGAGGTTGGACTTCAGCCTTTGTGCTGGAGGGTTGAACCCTCAGTTCCAAGATTTTCCAAAGCCTCCATACCTCCCGAATTCTCAGGACCTGAGCTTTCACACTGTCTGAGGGCTGAAATTTTCTAAGTCCCACAGTAGGTCTCTGTTTGTTTGAACCTTCAGAAAGTCTGAGGCCTGAAAACCTAGAAGTTCTGGAGCAGTTCACTGTTAGTTTGAACGTTTAGACAGTCTGAGGACTGAAGTTTTAAACGTTTCTCAGGACTTCTCTATTAGTTTGAACTTTGTGGTTAACAGAAGCCTTAAAACTTGTGACCATGAGTCTTGATTTCACATTTAGACCATCCATCTGAGTTCTTCTCAGACCTTAACCTGTGGGTTCTTTAAAAATCCTGAACAAACTTTGATTCTCTTCACTGAACAGTAAAGTTTGTGGAGATCAGAAGGTAACATTAGTTTGATCGATGCCTTCAACTACTAGTAGACTTTATCTGGAAAGCAGTTTTCTGAAATGAGTTCTTAGTAAATCTGTCCACAATTAAACCAAGAACACAGAAAGAGGAAATGTTTGAAGAAACAACTTGATGTTTTCATTTCAGACTAAAAAATGCTTTAAGACCTTTATCCGTTTTTGCTCTTTTTGGTCGTTTTATTGTCTCTCCTGTTTAATTTGATCTTCTAAAGTCTAACTGGTGTCTTTTCAAATGTTTTGTCTTTAGTTTGATTCTTCTTAAATGTTTAGTTTTGCTCTTTTCTCACCTTTCAATATTTTCTAATGTCTGATTTGACTTTGAAATATTTTGTCTTTTAATGTTTAATTGTTGTTTTTTCAAATCTTTTATAGGCTTGTTTGAAAAATTTCCTTTTAAAACTGCCTTTAATTTTTCCTTAAAGCACATACTACAGCTGCCCTTACAACCTTATCACATACTGCTGCATAAAATTGGTACATTTTGAAACCATCTTTTTGTATGTATCTTCAATTGTACTGAGAATTGTGGATTTAAATGGTCAAAAAAGCATGCTGGCCTGCAGATTGCAAAATGATACAAGACACTGTCAGACATCCTGGTATTTTGGCTGCACACTGCATTTGACTTACAATGTATTGGATTATATTTAAATTTCAATGGCCGTACTATACAAAAGAGTAGTATGGATACTGGAACGCAACCATGGTCGTTTTTTAGTTTGGGAAGGTTGATAACTCAGTGAAATAACCCAGAAGTGTTGAAGTGGAAGCCATGATAAAAGCTGGATGAACTGCTAAGAAAAGATGTTTCAGTACACCAGGACACAAGAAAAGAAATGTCATCCCACAGATCCTTGCATGTCAGCAGCATTCTCCATTGCATAGTTATGAGGCCTACTGTAGGTGCTGTCAGCTCTTTTCCATTGTCTTTATGGATTCTGCTTCACATTTTTTCCTTAATCTCATGACATTTTCCATTGAGGTCAAGGAAAAGTGTTTAGGATAACATCTATATCTGTCTTTGACTCTGTTGAAGACACAATAGTGGCAAAACATGAGGGTGTTTGGATAATTCCAGGCAGTAAAATTCTCCTTCAAACATGTAAATGGTTTAATCAGTTACAAAACAAGAAATAAAGACTCCTTCTCTCTCTCCAACTCTCAGCCTCAGGGAGGTGGTGTAATGATGATGTCTTACTTGGAAAATGAAGGGAAACCTAATTTGCTAATATCGTTCAACTGCTTCTTATTTAGTATGAGAAGCAGTTGAAATATGTGGTTACATATAGTTTTGCTTTAAAGAAACTTTATCCAGTTGATACACTTATGTTGCGTTGACAGAAAAACTTTCATCCCTTGACACACATAATAATGCATGTGTGACCTACATATCCATGCAAAACCGACTCATCAGTGTCTCCAGTCTGGGGCAGCATTTCAGTAAGGGTCAGAGATCAGCTGGTAAGAATAGCAGTTGTCTAAATATGTGGCGACTGATGGCCGTCTGCTATTTTGGCTTCTCGCAATCCCTCACCTGTTCTTTCAAAGCTCTGCCATCCTATAATGAGCAATCAGCCTGGCTAATCATTTACTGCCAGTAACCGTGTGCTTCTTGTCTCTGGGTCGGCTTATCAACAGAGAAGCAGAGGTTTAATAATAACTCATAGCTTTCAGGAAAGATGTTGATGAGAAGAGGGTGAGGACTGATGGTGTTGTTGCGTTTCATTCATAGTTTGTGCCACTTGTTTGGAAACATCTTAGTTAGTTGGTTATAGCCAAGTTCCTTTTTTTACTTTACAAATGGTTAAGAAAGATAATTAGTGGTCTTGTAAAGTGCTAAATCACTATAGTCCAACAGTAAATTGATCAGCCTGACGTTGTTCATTCTTTAGCATCCCAAAACTACTTTATGACAAAAGTAAAATGGGTCCCACTGTTGAACTGGGTAAAATGTTCCTTTATACTTTGAACAGATAGTAGTTTTAATCTACAGGAGCCTGTCAGACTATCTACTCCTCTC
Source organism: Acanthochromis polyacanthus (assembly GCF_021347895.1). Lineage (NCBI taxonomy): Eukaryota > Metazoa > Chordata > Actinopteri > Pomacentridae > Acanthochromis > Acanthochromis polyacanthus. The sequence goes on along the minus strand of NC_067126.1, from coordinate 34,024,451 downwards.
TGACTCATGTAGGAGGGTACTTCAAAAACTTTTTGGCCTCACCCATGAATAGGTGGGATAACTCCCATTTTGGGGCATAACTGTATAATAAAAAGCCTTATATTACTGTCCACAAAAACTCAAATGTCTGCAGCAATCAAAGAAATGAGGAAGTTATAGCTTTGAACTGGTGTGCTGTTGCTCCAGGACAATGTCTCCGTCCATACAACACGGGTGGCAGAAAAGCCCAATGTGGCTTCGAACTGTTGCCCCATGAACCTGACTCACCCAGCCTGCATTGTATGACTTCTAATTCCCAAATTGAAATCCTATTTGTAGGATCACCATTTTCAGATTGATGATGGGGTCGTGCATGCTGTTGAAGAGCATCTTGATGTTCAATATCTTCCACAGGGGAAAAGCAAATCTTGAACATCAGTGGACAAAGTGCATTGAAGTCAATGGAGAATATGTTAAAGATGAATGCAAAACAATCATTTACAGTGAGGCCAAGAACTTTCTGAGGCACACTTGTATGCTAAAGGACACAGCTCTTTTAAGAAATGACTTAGCCTTTTCAAAGCAAATACCAAATATTTATGACCCACAGAAGAAAAAGTCATGCAGAAAGGGCTGCATTGATGTTGTTCACCTTTTTTGAAAGATTTCTGGTGGGTGTTGCCAAATCAAAGAACAAAATAAAACCAAACAAAGACTAACAGAGTGTATAACCTTGCTAAACATAAAAAATACTCCCTTGCCAAACTAAAATGCAGAAGCAACACCCACCACAGGTAACAGAAACTAATACAAACAGCGCACAGAATAAACAAAAAAAGGTCAGAACACACACATTTAATACACAAAGACTCAAGTTACAAAATACCTTCTCACAAAGTTGGCGGACTGCTAACCAGAGCCACCATCTCCACACCAAACTAGTAGTCACCAACAAGAGCTCTAAATGTCTATAGTCACCATTTAGTGACCAGAGACCCAATGGACCATACCAGAATACTAGGAAATCAAAGAGGCATCAGGGCGAACTGATCACATCAAACCACCTGGCAAGACTGAGAGTTTGGCTCCGTTGCTTTAGTTTGTTCTTTAGGCGTTGGCTTGCAGCTTCCAGCAGTAAAATTGTCTTTAATGTGTTTCTTGGTGTGTTTTAGGGCTTTGTACTGGATAGTTGTCTTGGTAAATATGGTTCTTTAGTCAGTCACATGGTGCTAATTTGTGCAGTGATTAGCGGATTTGGTGCAGCTAAACTGTGTCTTTATCTTGGCTGTAGTGAGTCTAGAGGTTTTTGGTCAGACATAGTCTGTATTCTTGGTTGTGAACCAACGTTGGTTGTCCAGAAGGTAAGAGTTCCTGTCCTGATTCTCTGTTTAAAGATATTGCTGGGGTCTTGGGAGAGGAGGAATTGTGGTGGCGGACCAATCCAGTGGGTCAGGAGGTGTAGAGGACCAGAGCTGGGAGGAGGTCTGGAGCTCCAGCTAATCACTCCTCAAGAGTGCCATGTGTAATCTGGAGCCCAGTCTTGATTCTCGCTATATGTAAATGCAGTATATGCAACTTTCTCTCATTTCTCACTCATCTCCCACTTTCAATGCTCCATTTTATTATCACATTCGTAGAGTGCAGCAGCCATCAGTGGATCACAAAGATCAGTTAGAGGGTGTATATAAGGTTGTGATGACAATTCAGGAGCACGTGTCCGTCAAGCCCGGCTCCTCTGGGACTCAGGCAAGGCAGGGCTGAAATGGGTTTGTGTCATGATGAACAAATGGCAGGCAGGGGTCAGGCTGGCAGGCTGCTGGAGAGGGTTATATTAATGCATCCTGGCAGTGTGGGCTTTTTCCATCAGACACTCCTGCAAACACACACACACACACACACACACACACACACACACACATTACGTTCACTCATTGAAACGCACTTGAGCACATGCAGTTGTCTTCCTCTCTTTCTCCTGTATTCACACACACACACACACACACACACACACACGCACACACGTGTTCAGATCTCATCCTTGCACTGCCAAGAAGCTGTAAGTGCTGAGATTAAATGAAGTTGTGGAACATCACTTCTTTGTCACAGATCACTTCATGCTGTTATTCTGCCCGAATGTTTTTCCACTTGTTAATCCGCCCTGATGAGCGGCACAATGGAAACATCTGAGTAGCCTTTCAACTGAGGAAGACTACGTAATTAGGAATTAGCAACAGCTTTGCCATCCCTTCAATAAATAATCTGAGGCCTGCAGGGATGCTAAGTACTCTAGAGGCCTTTGTTTGAGGAGCTGCAATAATCACAGTGAATTCTTTATATTCATGCCCAGGAATCTCAGCAAGATGCAGAAAGGGGGGAAAAAGTTCTAGTCTTGCATTTGTTTGGTGGAGGTTTCATTAGCAGGAAAAACCCTCTTTGCAAAGTGACTTCATTTGGAAACGTGGCTTCATTTGCCTTTTAGGGGCAAGAATGGAGAGTCAACATATTAATATCCATTTAGTGAGATAGGAGAGATTGCAAAGTCATAGCTCTTGGCCCAAAATCCAAAGCAGATTGTCATGAGATACTTAAAATCATTTTCTCTGCTCCATGGTCAAAGGCGCACTTGTTGAAGAGGAGAATTTAGCCATTCAGATCGTTGGTTAGGCCGTGACATTGGCAGTAAGAAGAAGATAGGGTCAGTGAACAAGAGCAAAAACAATGAGTGTAAAGTAACAAGGAGAGTGGAAATAACTCGAAAACTCAGTGTGACATTTTGGTAAGTAAGCCTATTTATTTTCACTTTGATCACAAATGAAAAGACCAATTTTATTGTTTTCTGGGCCCGACATGTGATGCTACAGTCAACCACTGTTAGCTAAACTTAGCACAAATACTGAGGATGACAGCTAATCTGGTTCCGTCCAGAGGTGACGCACATACCAACATATCTGAAGGTGTCTGATCAACAGTTTTTATCTACCTGGTTTCTTGGTACAAAATTGAAACTGTAAAATTATGTTTTTTAATTTTGTATGGTTTAGATTATTCTACACAACGGGGCTGTTTTTCGCTGCAGGAACTTGCAGGTCGTTTTAGTGCCTCAAGAAAGGCCTCTGCAGAAACTCACAGGAGAACAAGTATCTACTCCAGAGTACAAGCGCCTTTTTCTGCTTTCTTGGTGTTTTAACGGAGTCGCAGTCTCCTGCTTTTCAGCATTGCAATCTTTCAAGTAAAATTTACAATATAAGCATTTCTTTCATGTTCACAGAATTAGAATTATGTCCAAAAACTATTATTTGCAGATATGTTGGCACATTTGAAGCTTATATTACAGTCAAATCTGTGGGATCCTACATCACAATGGAAACAGAAAGGCTAAAAAGGTTGATTATGGGGTTGTTCCAGTAATGTTTGCAAAACCTGTCACTTGCCTGAAGTTCCTGCTGTGGAAAACTGCCTAATGAGAGGTCATAAATACCTAAAAAAAAATGTCAAAGATAGCTCAACAAAGTGCAAGTCTGCACAACATAATATAAGATAATCAGGAATGACATCAATAAAATAGCTCTAACTTATACACACTTATATAAAAATTACATTATAAATAAGCTGAAATATACAGATGTGATGAATCACACTGCAGCGTAGTCGTCTTGTGTAACAAATCTAACACAAGTCTGACTAAAATGTTTTAGAGATCTTTTTCCTTTAACTGTTTTCCCAGACTTGAACAAACTTTAACAATCAAAACAACTCAGAACAACAGAATTGGACAGCAATCCTAAACTTTTCTTAGCTATTATTTATTTCCTTTCATACAAAACTTCTGCTCTCCATGTTCCCTAACATAACTTAAACATAAAACACATAATCTCCTTGTTCTGCAGCACCTGAATGGTCTTTTTTTCAAAAAATGTGAAATTTTTCCTCTGAAAATGAGCAAACCTGATGCACCTTAATAAGAACAGATAGCGAGGATGTTGGCCAACTCAAAGACTAACAAGAATAAATGAGCAAAGTCACATTTCTTAGTGAATGTACATTAGAACTGTCTGTATGTGTGTGCAACCTCCCCACATAATTACAGTCATTTGAAAGCCTTTGAATGCATGACGGCCCTCAGCAAGGAGAAACTGAACGTAAAAGTTTCTCATTATGTAATGCGTCATATCTGCAGGCGGACTGCAGAGCCGAGAGTCCTGGGCTGAAACTCACACTACGTAGGAAAGGCGGGAAAGAGACAGAGGATGAGCTGTTTGTATCTGTGACTCTTTGTTAGAATCTCAAACCTCAGCAGGGGATTTAAGACCAGCATGAGTTTGAGAGGAGGGAGTGAGACCCAGAGACAAAGCAGTTGAACAAAGTAGGTACAGTATTCTGGCTGAGGCCTTATGACTGTTTGATCTGTGCTTATTGGTTTGATTCTAGCTTTCAGGAAGCCACATTTTGAGCACGTTGTTGCTCTCAAAAGCAAAAGTAAAATCCCATTCTCATACATGTACTTCACTGATTTATTTGGTTGTCTTTGCTTTAACTAAATTCACATCAAAGGTTCAATAAATTCATCAACTTTCTGCACATTACATAATAAAATCCACTGTATGAATTTCAAGAAGTCTGATTTAAAACAAAGCTGTAAACCTTGAGGACCACACAATAAATACCAGCACTCTGGAAGTTTACTCGGAGCGGAATTGCCATTGATCCCAGAACACAATTCCACTTCCCCTCCTGTTGCCGGAGAATGCTTCCCAGCAAAAAATAGAGCACCAGGGATGTTGAGAAGAAAGGGGGAGTGGGGAGAGGAAGAGGAGGAGATGGAGGAGGAGGAAGAGAGAGAAAAGGGAGGTCCGTGGGGGAAACACTCTCGTGATGCCCCTGTATTTCTTCTTGTGCCCCCCGTGTGGACTAGCGGCTTGGTGTTTGGGACGACACAAAAGCTCAGATGCCACCCTCATCATCAGCCAGCTCCTGTTAATGCTCACAAGAAGAACTGCTCATCTCTGCATCCTCACCTAAAATTTATCCACTGACTTTGAGGAAGACCTGGGACAGACAAGGAGCTGCTCAGAAGCAACTTTAACCCCCAAGAAGAACAAAAAGGTAAGCCAGGGATCTACAACTCTTACTCAGATGAAAACTTGCAAATTAAGGGATGCAGACATTCTGGTAAATCCTAATAAAACTACAATAAAAGAGTGCAAGCAAACAGTGATGGACCCTAAGAGGGAGATCGATGATACCTTGAAGAGCAGGGATGATGGAGAGGGAGGCCTGTTGTGTGTTAAGAGTCCCTGTTCTCTCCTGCAGGTATGGCTGTCAACCCACTCGCTCTCATTCTTTCCATCTCGCTCTGTCTTTCTCTCTCTCTTCTTCCTTCTATAACTCTCATCGGAGACAAATAGAGTCAAACAAAGCGCAGCACAATGGGGACCTTAAAACAAAGAGCCACCAGCAATGTGGACATGTGGAATGAAGACTTTGACGAATCGTTGTCTCGGCGCCGTATGGTGCCCTAAAGGCTGAAATTCTGATTTAAAAATGCCATTAAAAATCCCCCGCAGTTTCTTGTTACTACAGAGATGTGACAAAAATATATTGGTCAGTTGTTTGTAAGTAGAAGTTGCTCAAAAACACTCGAAAACAGTAAAAAGACTCACATTTGTTAAAACTGGACATCTCAACAGCGAAGCATTATTCATATTATTCAGGTAAAAATATCAATATAACAGCATAAAAACACTCAATTTGTAATTTAACCTCAGTAAAAGTCCAAAAACAGTTGTAGAAAGAGTGTAGAAAAGTAAAAATGCCTCACACACACGAAGCAGAAACATCTAATTTTCATGCCTCCAAAACTCTTGTTGTCACTGGATGTTATTGAACTAATTATGTTACATAAAGTGCTCTGTGTATAATCTTTTAACATCTGAATCTAAAAAGAACTCATAACAAATATTATAACAAATACATGGAGTACAATTAAGAAGTAAAAATTATAATACCACCAGTGTGTTTCAGTAAATCATGCCACTGTTGGGGGTTTACAACTTAATGGGACTCTAGGCTAGCTGTAATGGAGTTAATGATAGCTCCTTGCCTAAATAAGTATCCAGAAAAAATGCTGTTACACACATACGTAGATAAGATAACATCCAGTTTTTCAACCTGACTCTCTCTCTCAGTGTTTTTGTTTGACATTTCAGAAACAGCTCTAATACATCAGCACTGAAACTCTGCCAGCATTGTTAGACTAGGCAGAATCCAAACTCCCTGCGCCGCCGTAAGAAACACCATATATCAGTGCAATAAAATAAAACACCCCAAATAGTACATGAGATTTGTGTAAATGTGTCTCGCAGCAAAAGATTACAGGCTCATTCAACCAAAAATGGCATCCTTTTCTGAGGGTGAATGCATATCACTGATTATGAATATTGTATCCAACATTACAGAGATAAAAGCCAAAATAAAAACATGGGGGGCGGGGGGGACACATGCCAAACATCTCATCTGTCATCCCCTCCCAGAAATAGCAGCTTCCCAGGAATTTCAATCGAGGGGAGTTTGTTCATGAGAATTGTCCTCCCTGAAACACCTTGCAGCTGTTTGTCCTGATGGTTCCAGTGCAATGCCATATGCAGCTAAACAATAGATCATAACAGGGCTGCGGGTCTGTGTACAGTTGTGGGGCAGTTGAAGAGCCAGACAGCCATGTAAGGTAGCAGGCAGCTCATCGGGCCGCTGGCTTCTGCTGGTGTGACTGATATATGGCAGCCTGGATCCATGCTGGCCTGTGCTGGGTGGCAACAGGTGACTCACATGACTGAGAAACGTTCTCCCCCTCATCCCGCATCGCTGTAGGTCAAACTATCCTCAGCTCAACCCTCCAGCAAGCCAGTATAGCTAAAGTTAAACATGTTCATCCTTAATTATAATCCTGGCACTCGTGGGAGAGATGCCCACACCAACCCTGCGGTCACGGCGACCAAACAGCTGCTGCAGGGCTGGGATCGACTCGCCGCACGTGTTAAAGTTCAAATTCAAGGCCGTGCTTCAAATATAACTCTGGAACTTTGACAAATAAGTGCATGAATGAAAATAAGTGAGCCTAGTTTCTCTCCCCATTAAACCCCACAGTAACTTCATGAAATTACAAGCATTAATCACTGAGAATAACTCAGCTGTATAACTGTAGCCTGGGTGTGTTTGGCATCTCTGCTGATGAAACTTGTGTATACGTTTGAGTGGTTGCGATTTCACGGAAACATCGCTGAGCTGCCAAAACGCTACACCTGCAAGATTAACACTTGCTGGCAAAGATGCTAAACCTTCCTGTTGTCCTCATTTACGGGCACCAAAAAATGCTGCTTCCTTGTCTGAAAAAAATGCAAAAAGTCAGCAAAAAAATTCCCCAATTTTTTTGAAAATTTGCAAAATCTTCAGGAAGAAAATTCCAATAATTTCTTAAAAGTTTCCCTAAAAAATTTACTTTAAAAAATCCCCCAAATTTGGCAAGAAAATTCTTGTAAATATTTTCCAAAATTTAGCAAAAATCTTCCCAAAAAAAACATAAAAATATCTAAATTGATTACATATATATCAGTACAACTTCTAATATTTTCCTTAAGAACATCCACAAAAAAATCAACCAAAATCCAGCGAATTTCGCTGGATTTTGGTTGATTTTTTTGTGGATGTTCTTAAGAAACATTTTTTTAAAAAACATTTCACCAAAAAATGTAAAAAAAAAAAAAAAAGAAATCCCAAATATGTTGAAAACGTGGACATCAGAAGTTTCACTGTGAATTTTTTATTTTTTTTTGCCCACATTTTCAAACTTTAAATGGGTCTATTTTGACCTACAGGACGGCACGAGGGTTAAAACTTTATTCTCATTTTCAGTTTCAGATATTAGAGCTGTAACGTCTCAAAAAGGGGTAAAGCAATCTAGCTCTGGGTTGGTCTGAGGTATAAAAACTTTAACTGTGTGCTGTAGTTGCAGGATTTAAATAAGGCAAGACACATGAAATAGTTTAAAGGCACTAACATGATTAGATTTAGATTTATGTACTGTATAGAACTTTATTTCCTCTCCCATTAATAATCTCATTACATATTCAGTATAAAACTGTATATAAAGTACTTCAGACTAGCTTCACCTGCAACAGCTACAAGATGAACATGCTGCTTATACACTTAGGACTTAGTATTAGTAATATAATGATGTCATATATAATAATATATTACTCACAGGGACCAAACCAGTACTTTTACTGGAATAAAAATCTAAACTTTTCTGCTAATGCTTGTGTCATTTTGCTTTGGTAGGAGTTTTCATGCAGAACTTCACTTGTAATGAAACATTTTTACATCATTGGAGTGGTCAAGTCAAGTCGAGTCACATTTATTTATATAGCACATTTCATACGACAAGCGCAGACTCAATGTGCTTAAGAACAAATAATTAAATAACAATAGAGGGTAGCAATAAAACAAACAGTTTTACAAGGTATTAAGATATAATATTAAAAGAAAAAGAAAAAAATAATAATAACATTAATTCCATAATAAAATGCTATCACCCAGCCAATCATTTTGAACCTAGTCAAAGGCTTGTGCAAAAAGATACGTTTTTAGTCTGCTTTTAAAAGAAGACACTGTTGTAGCAGACCTTAGTTCTTGAGGTAGAGAATTCCAGAGAGTGGGACCGTAGTGACTGAAAGCACCATGAGCAGATTTTGAATTAATTCTTGGTATGATAAGAAGACTTTTACTGGATGATCTAAGGGATCTGTCCGGTATGTATTCAGTGAGCATGTCAACAACGTAGGAAGGAGCTAAACCATTCATAGATTTATAAACAATAAGAAGTATTTTAAAATCGATTCTCTGTTTCACTGGAAGCCAGTGAAGAGAGGATAGAACAGGAGTGATGTGTTCATACCTCTTAGTTTTGGTTAAAATTCTGGCCGCAGCATTCTGAATAAGCTGAAGTTTATGTAGTACTTGCTTTGTCAGTCCAGCAAAAAGTGCATTGCAATAATCTAATCTACTGGAGATAAAAGCATGAACCAGTCTTTCAGAGTCTGCTTGCGACAGAAAGCATTTTACTTTAGATATATTTCTGAGATGATAAAAGGCAGTCTTGGAGATATTAGCTATATGTTTCTGAAAGTTAAGATCAGCGTCTAAAATAACACCCAAGTTCTTGACAAGCTCACATGGTTTTACTGACAGAGGAGTTAACAAAGGGAGAATATGTTGTCTCAGAGCACTCGGACCAACTAAAAGAATCTCTGTTTTATCTTCATTCAGCTGTAAAAAGTTAGTTGCCATCCAGTACTTAATATCTGTAATATCTGAAGTGGTACTTTTATTTAACTGGCAGTTTTACTTCTGTCATCCGGCTTTATATTGCATTATTGGCAATGGAAAACCAAAAAAACACTTAATATAAATTATTCAGAAATCAGTCCGAAATTACACTTGCTATTGTAATCAAGACACAACAATGAAATGACCTTAAATGCAACCAATAGTCCAAATAAATGAGATTTTCCTGATGTGGCCATGCAGTGAAAAGGTGCTCTACACTAGTATCGCATCGGAATATTTTTAGATCCAGACGTGGGACCTGCCTAAATTATTCCCTACAGAATATGTCAGATAGTACAGATTCATTTCAGTGGAATGAATGAGTTTCCTGACCGTGTGTTATTCTCTAATTAGAGTGACACATTTGTTTGTCAGGTTATGAGATTTTTAAAGCAGCCTACTGAGCTCTCCTTCATCTCCAGCAAAGCCTCTCAGACTTACATAATAACACCATGGTCTTTAATGCACAACGCAGTGTAAATACTTTTTCCTCTGCTGATGTTAGTCTAAACATGCCCCGTTAAAGGGAAGCAGGACAAGAAGATGGATACCTCGCCGACTAATTGCCTGTGTGTTTATGAGGACAGCGCAGAGCAGGTAGAGTATCCTGGTCCTTGAAGAGGATCCGGAGTCTGTCAAACAGGGTTTAGTGCTGAAAGGTGCATAAGGCTGAGGGAATGTGTAAATCAACCCTGCCCCCTGTTGTTACCGGTCTGGGATACACTGTAGCCTGAGGAGAACCGGCCAGTCCGGATGATAGAAAAAGATTTTAGACTCATCAGTTCGGCTTTTAATCTGTTCTGAGGGAAAAAATTAGTCTGTTCTCTATTGTTCTATGACATGAATAAAAATGATACTCAGTAATTTTGTGGGATACATAAATCTGAAACCATTGCTCCACGTGCCACCTCACAGCAAAATAAACAGAACTTGATGGTCCTATAAAATTTCTATCTCCGGTTTTTCCAGCCTTGGGTTTCGCCACAGCCCTTACAGACTCTCATACCAGAGACACTGCCCTCTAAGGCAACGCGACGGAGTATCCAGCAAACCGGAGGATTTATTGTTGTGTTGCAGGGCAGAGGAAACACACAGCATTTTTCCTGCAGCCCGTCACAGCGGCAGCCATCACTTCGTGGGGATGCAGTTTATTAGCTGCTCCTTCTCTCTTCCACTCTCTGAGCTGCCTGGCTGCTGTCCAAAGCAGCTCAGTGTCTGCACATGCACATCTGACTGGAAAGTTCAAGGCAGCTGTGTAGAGAGAGTCCAGCTTGGGTTGACCTTAAGGTGGCTGAAAGACGTCATTCTTGGCTGTAGATCATGCAGAGTTTACCTTCTTTCTTAGTTTATCATAATACCTTGCCAACATCTATCATAGACTTTGCTTCCAAGAAACTAACCAACTCTCTGCGCAGAACACTCACATAGAAGCTGACTCAGAGGTCATCATTCCCGACCCTTTGATCGGCGTCACAGAGGAAGAAGTCAGAATTTCATAATGTCCCATTTGCGCACTGTGCCATTCTGAATACTTTATAAGCAGATTGAGCATTACTTCTGTATTACTCTCCCACTGAGATTATAAACAGATGTGACAGCCGTGATGGTCTACAGGCAAACCAGACTGTTCAACAAAGGGCACGGTGTGTCACAGTAAATCCCTGCTTATTGCCAGCAGCGCAGGTATGATAGACAACCAGTGGTGGCAGAAGGCACTTTTCCAGCACAGAAGTTCACTGAAGAAACTTGGCGCTAACCTCTGTCCCTCTTCATCCCACTCTTTTTAATACCTTGTTCCCTTTGTCCTTCGGAAATCATATTGTTTGAAATTGCTTCCTTTCAGAGCAGGAAAAGGTAGTCGGGGGAAGGAGACAGAGACTAAGCCCGCTGCCTTTCCCACTCGATCTGAATTGCACATTGTCTATTTATTCCAGAGATGGAAAGTTTCCATTCTCACTGCTGCAATACTAGTTTGCATGTATTCTTTATTGCATGTGCCTGTGACTAATGGACTATGAGTGCATTAACTTGAATACAATAACATACCCAAAAATAGTGTAGAAGTAATGAGAATTTCTGTTGTATGTAGCCCTCTTCTCCATTCAAGAGATTAATACTGGACTTTTTGTCAACAACAGGTAGTGGAAGTTCTTAGTTCTTAGACAAAGAAATTCTACAAGTGTGGCACAGTAGTTATCACTGTCGCCTCACAGCAACAAGCGAGTTTGAATTTGCTTAAAGAATCCCGAATTCTTAAGATTGCAGTCGTATACAGTTGTCCCATCAATCCTCCTAAAGAAACACCTAAATTTTCTTCAAAACAGCCAAACTGAGATGCATCTGGTCCAATCTGGATGTAAACATGGTGTAGTGAAACTAAAGTGTGGGGTAAAAGTGCTTTTTAAACCTTACTTTGTGGCACCAAACTTTTAATACATCATATATAACTGGTGATCCTGGACTTGCACTTTTTATATTCCAGTGACCATCAAAATATCAGAGATGCCTCTCTACCTGTTTATTTAAACAGGAGATGGTCTTGTGAGCCTGAAATAATCAGGAGCCAGGAGCGTTAACAAGATGGCTGTGCCTAGATGGTGGCGAAACTTCCTTATCGGTGCTTTGCCACAGTCCAAAGACAAACTTATTACTGGCCTTATGTAACAGAGGTCCTGTCCCTTCCCCAAAAAATCTAACTGCGCTGTTGCTCTGGTGCAAGCACAATGTGGTGAAACTTTGTCTTTTGAGCCTAAAGTGACTGCCCAGTGGCCATAACCAACATGGTTTTCTTTATAGTGGCAAGACGTGCCTTTAAATGCTTTGCCACGGTCCACAGACATGCATCGTACGCTAACTGGAAACTCAAAGTGCCCTCAGGTGTCAAAATGAGCGAGCACGGCTGACTGTCTCATTGTGTTAGCTCTGCGATGGGTCGGCAACTTGCCCGTAACGTGCCCTGCCTCCTGCCCAATGTCAGCTTGGAAATTACCCCCTACAGCATAAAGCGGGCAAAACTGATGGAAAAAATGTACTTTTAAAATGATTTGTTCACTACTTTGGTTAAGACTAAATCATAACCATCTATAAAATTTTGTAAAGACATCCATGCTCTCCAGAGAAGGAATCCTGGTGACTTTGGTGATCCCCAGACTTTTCCTGAAGCTGGTGCAGATTCAGAAAGAAATGTCACCGTCTAACTATGTTATCATGAATTCCCATAAACTTTGACACAAGCAGCTACATACCCCTTGGAGTGAATCATAATACTTTCACGGATGCCTTGAATTTGTGTTTAATCCCCATCATCAGCTCAACACTTTCATCCCTGTAATACTTTAGTTTATGTACAAATACCTGCAAAATTAATCATATTGCTATTTGCATCACCTGTACTTTGTATTTACTGCTCATCAGCAACTGTAGATGCTAAACATTTGACACATTATGTTAGAATAATTATTTGTATGTTAGCAAACTAACTTTAGAATTTGGCAGCCTTGCTTCAGACTTATTTATAGACTAAACTACCCAACTACAGACGGATCTGAATGCCATTGTATTGCAGGAAAGATCAATATAAAGCTGAAACCTGACTGAAAAATGACATTTAAAAAACAGTTCACCGGTCAAAAAACAGATGCTAAATGAAGACCTTGGTTTACAAAAAATATTGCTGTTTACTATTCAGGTATCTTTAACCCTCGTGTTGTCCTGAGGGTCAAAATTGACCCGTTTTAAAGTTTGAAAATGTGGGAAAAGAACAATATTTTCTTTTAAAAAATCAACTAAAATCCAGTGAATTTCACTGGATTTTGGTTGATTTTTATGTGAATGTTCTTAAAGAAAATAGGAGAAGTTTTACTGATATAGATGTAATCATTTTAGATATTTTTAGGATTCTTTTTGGAAGATTTTTATTCATTTTTTGAAAATATTTACAAGAATTGTCTTTCCAAATTTTGGGGATTTTTTAAAAATAAAAATTTTAAGGGAAACTTTTAAGGAATTGGTGGAATTTTCTTCCTGAAGAGTTTTTTCAGACAAGGAAACAATATTTTTGGTGCCCGTAAATGAAGAAAACAGGAGGGGTAATGACTCCAATTTGTACTCATCATACTGATCCGAACCAGTAAGCGACCGACACAGAGGTTAACTGTGAGTTAGTCCAGGGGGAGGTGTATTGTTATCGAGGTCTGCACAGGTGAGGAAAGTCTGTTGTCAGTATCAGCTGATAAGAGCACGGCTGTTTTAATGTGCAACCTCCTGCCATTGTGCTGGCTGGACTCTCACTCCCTTCCTCCAGCTCTCAGCCTGTTTATGATTTACTTCCAGTAAAGATCATCAGCTTTGTCCATGCAGGGCTTTGAGCCAGTCGCCCAAGTTTCACCAGCTGGTCTCCAACTTCAGGAGGTATTAGTTGCATGCTGGAAAACAAGCAAGTTTTCCTATATTATCGCTATGCGTTGGTGCACCAGCCTTGGACATGGATAGAGGTTGGTTGTTTCCTCTCCAAAACATTGTCATGGGGGTGTTCTGTTTCCTGCCACTTCATGCTTTAGAGAACACACTGATCTGACTTTACATCATATTGCCATATATATACCTCATGGAGA